>NW_024037061.1:11448369-12156153 GCF_015706575.1 Patiria miniata
GCAGAGGGTGGGTGATACATGTATTTTATCTTAAAATTCGAGTTCCAACGAGGGGGAGGGGGTGAAATCCCGAAAATGAATCTTGAAATTGAATTGAGAAGTTATATTATCTTTTCAATCAGATCTCACCCCGAATCGGTCCACGATCGTTGATAGTTCCAGCTCCATTTTCCAATGTTGTTGATTGTTATCAATGTTCGCAAGGAGCAAGAATTGAAATTGGTCATCACTCGGATTTCTTCCATTGGTCACCATGAGGAAAATCCATCAAATGGATTTTTCTTTTTCTCAGCAGAGCCAAGGGCGGATATAGAACACATTTCTTTTTGGGGGGGCCTAAAACAATTTTTGGTCCCCCAAAAAATTACGGCGAGGGGTTCGGCGCTCGCTTAAGAGCCCCGAGAAATTGTTGGGTTCTACTAGATGCTCTGTGGTGCAATCTGAGGCAATGTCTGACCACTCTTTAACCAAACTAATTTGAGGAAAACATGGTGGTGTACGCAGTGCCCGCCTTCATGGCGACATCACTTTAAAAAAAAATTGGGTCTTTTTTGGGGGGAGCATAGCATAGGCCTAATACACATATACGTATTGGTTTCTCTTGAGTTCCTTTCTTGTTCATATACTTTCATTAGGTAAAAAGCACAAAAAGCACAAGCACTGGCACTGGCACAGTCACAGCGACAGCGACAGTAGCAGTGACAGCGACAGCGGCAGTAGTGGCAGTGACAGTGGTAGCGACAGCGGCAGCGACAGCGGCAGTAGTAGCGACAGCGGCAGCAACAGCGGCAGTAGTGGCAGTGAAAGTGACAGTGGCAGTGACAGTGACAGTGACAGCGACAGCAGCAATGACAGTGACAGTGACAGCGACAGCAGCAGCAGCAGTGGTGGAAGTGGAAGTGGCAGTGGCAGCGACAGCAGCAGCGACAGCAGCAGTAGTGGCAGTGAAAGTGACAGTGGCAGTGACAGTGACAGCGACAGCAGCAATGACAGTGACAGCGACAGCAGCAGCAGCAGTAGTGGAAGTGGAAGTGACAGCAGTGACAGTAGCAGCAGCGGAGGTAGCACCTCTGAGGAATTAATCACAACAACACTTGAACCGACCCCCACCACGACAACAACCCCCCCACCAACGACTACCACCACAACGACCCCTGTACCAACGACCACCACAACAACAACCCCTGTACCAACGACCACCACAACAACAACCCCTGTACCAACCACCACCACAACAACAACCCCTGTACCAACCACCACCACAACAACAACCCCTGTACCAACGACCACCACAACAACAACCCCTGTACCAACCACCACCACAACAACAACAACCACTGTACCAACGACCACCACAACAACAACCCCTATACCAACCACCACCACAACAACAACAACCCTGTACCAACCACCACCACAACAACAACCCCTGTACCAACCACCACCACAACAACCCCTGTACCAACCACCACCACAACAACAACCCCTGTACCAACCACCACCACAACAACAACCCCTGTACCAACCACCACCACAACAACAACCCCTGTACCAACCACCACCACAACAACAACCCCTGTACCAACGACCACCACAACAACAACCCCTGTACCAACGACCACCACAACAACAACCCCTGTACCAACCACCACCACAACAACCCCTGTACCAACCACCACCACAACAACAACCCCTGTACCAACCACCACCACAACAACAACCCCTGTACCAACCACCACCACAACAACAACCCCTATACCAACCACCACCACAACAACAACCCCTGTACCAACCACCACCACAACAACAACCCCTATACCAACCACCACCACAACAACAACCCCTGTACCAACGACCACCACAACAACCCCTGTACCAACAACCACCACAACAACCCCTGTACCAACGACCACCACAACAACCACCCCTTTACCAACGACCACCACAACAACAACCCCTGTACCAACGACCACCACAACAACAACCCCTGTACCAACGACCACCACAACAACCACCCCTCCACAGCCGACCACCCCGTTCGACGTCCCTCCACAGCCGACTACCCCGTTCGACGTACCTCCACAGCCGACCACTCCGTTCGACGTCCCGCCACAGCCGACCACCCCGTTCGACGTTCCTCCACAGTCGACCACCCCGTTTGACGTACCTCCACAGCCGACCACTCCCTTTGACGTCCCTCCACAGCCGACCACTCCATTCGACGTCCCGCCACAGCCGACCACTCCGTTCGACGTCCCTCCACAGCCGACTACTCCGTTCGACCTCCCTCCACAGCCGACCACTCCGTTCGACGTCCCTCCACAGCCGACTACCCCGTTCGACGTACCTCCACAGCCGACCACTCCCTTTGACGTCCCTCCACAGCCGACTACTCCGTTCGACGTCCCGCCACAGCCGACCACCCCGTTCGACGTACCTCCACAGCCGACCACTCCCTTTGACGTCCCTCCACAGCCGACCACTCCGTTTGACGTCCCGCCACAGCCGACCACCCCGTTCGACGTCCCTCCACAGCCGACTACTCCGTTCGACCCCCCTCCACAGCCGACCACTCCGTTCGACGTCCCTCCACAGCCGACCACCCCAATTGCCGTTGGATAACCAGCAGAGTGATTAGTCCAGTACCCTTAACCGACCACGGCGTATTTAAATACTTTGCTTGAATTAGTTTCGATTATTAATAACTTTTACTCTACCTATTTGGCTCTAATGCACTTCAAACTGTGGATGATGTATCGTCCTTGTAGACAGTCACCCATTACAACACAAGCAAGTATAATATAGTTTCACCATTTTTCTCAAGTAAAATTTCCCTTTTACTCAGACTAAATAGCTTGATCCACTATATTGATTGAACACTTTGACGTAGAATTATGTTTTATCATCAGTTTATTTTGTGGCGCAGTTTCTTGCCACTTGATTTCTAAAAGCGTGTGGTTGTCATAATAGACCATGTGCCATGTGACGCAACTGCCCTATTTTAAGCATCCTTTGCATGTTTGTTGACCCACATTAAAAAGTTTAATGCCAAGTATTTTAAATCATTCATATTTCAAGAGATAAACATGCAGTGTAGAAGAGAACCGTTTGCCGAAAGTTGGCATTACGTGACCAAAGTATCCAATTTCGTAAACAAATGCCACATGGTATATGGCATCATATAAAACTTAGCTCTTGTTTTATTGAGCCTCGCCTCCTATGACGTGCATTCAGAATTAATTAAACAGTGTAGAAAGAAATGTTGGAGGATATTACCTGAATTTTCTTTTGAACCATATGGCCAAATCTATAAACAAAACTATACTCTTTATCTGTCAAAATATAATATAATGTGTTGTACTGTTTCAAACGGAAGTCGGTTTTACGTGGGAACGACGTACATTTTGCGAGCGTTTGAAATGGTCTGTCACCTTTAGAAATTAAGAAAACTAAGAATCAAGCTCTACGTTAATCTGTTTGGCTCTGTGGGTTTTTGTTTTTGTTTTTCAAATGAGTTTATTATTCTTCAATAAAGTAGACTATATTGCAAACATGAATCTTATAGATATCTTGAGTTTCATTTACCCTCATGGTTTTGTATTTTTGGGGCGTTGGAATTCGAGTGATGTAGAATTATGGTGGGTTTGCGACTGGGTGATGTACTGAACGGTATGGCACTTACATGCGGGGACAGTTTGTGCATCCTTGACCCCAATATGTAGTTTGGAATAGAGTATCAGCGCTTCTTGCGTTTGCCATGCGTGCAGATTAATGCAAAACAACACTGCGTCTTGGCCTCCAGATGCATTAACAGGGCGCCTTCTATTGTGTCTTCGGCAACCCGATGTTGTATGAGAAATACTTGGCAGCCATTGACCAATCAGAAAGCGTCTCCGATTGGCTGGCACACGCGGTCGCATACAATTTACATGCACGGATATAATTATCTGACGTTCATTGTGTGGCTCTGCACACGTGAACGTCTGATCATTAGACAATGATATGTGAACTATTGTGGCCCTGAAGAGACATCAAAGACACATATAATTTATTTTACGACATCGTAAATGTTTTCACGACATCGTAACTTTTTGACATGGATACAAAGTGAACACTCGATCCGTTTGACGTCCCTCCATCGGCGACTGGGGTGCGTATATCCGCTGGCGACCACTCCACTCGTCGTCCCTCCACTGGCGACCATTACTCCGTTCGTCGTCCCTCCACCGGCGACCACTCCGTTCGTCGTCCCTCCACCGGCGACCATCCCGTTTGACGTCCCTCCACCGGCGACCACCCCGTTTGACGTCCCTCCATCGGCGACCACCCCGTTTGACGTCCCTTCACCGGCGACCACTCTGTCTGATGTCCCTTCTCCGGCGACCACACTCCGTTCGACGTCCTCCACAGGAGAACCACCAACTTCCCCGCATAACCAGTAACAAGCAAGCAATTGTTGTACCAACAATTACAAGTTGGTAACTTATTGGGGCTATTTTTGTCAATTTTCGTCAATTATTTGTGGCCAAATATTCTTGGTCAATTTTCGGGGACAGACAGACAGACCACAAAGTGGCATGCAAAAGCTCCTGCCAGAGCTTAAAAAGAAACTGCTAGGATACTTCACGAGTTAGCAAGGATTTTTGGCTCACACGCATACGTACATCCTAAACTAAGGATTATGTGCTAACTGCCACTGGGTTTGCGCAGAGTTTTTTTGTGCTAGCTTGGTTTTAGCATGCATTGAATGGTGAAAGTAAGCACGGAATTCTGAGGTTAGCAGAGTCATCATGAGATTAGGCCCTGATCCCCATCACACTCCATGCAGACCCAAGACTCATTATAAACCTAAATAAAGAAAAGGCAAACCTATAGTCCAGCTTGTCCCAGAGTGTACAATGTTCTATATAATTGATTCAGAATGGCTAGTTTCTTACTATCTTACTGGGTAATCCTATATGATAGCACTGCCCAGCTCTTTTCGCCAGCCAACAAGAAGTCAGTCAGTGAGTTAGTACGGAACTGTATTTAGGACATGACCAAACAAAAATTTCCGGCCCTCTATATCGCCCGGGCGGATTACTAATCCGCCCAGGCGAAATAGTAATCCGATTACTTTTTCGCCGGGGCGGATTACTAATTCGCCAGGGCGAATTAGTAGTCTGCCCGGCCGGGAGAATTAGTAATCTGCCCGGGCGAATTAGTAATCTGCCCGGGCGAATTAGTAGTCTGCCCGAGCGAATTAGTAATCCGCCCGGGCGGAATAGTAATCCGCCCGGGCGGAATAGTAATCCGCTCGGGCGGAATAGTAATCCGCCCGGGCGGAATAGTAATCCGCCCGGGCGAAATGCTAATCCGCCCGGGCGAAATAGTAATCCGCCCGGGCGAAATAGTAATCCGCCCGGGCGAAATAGTAATCCGCCTGGGCGAAGTAGTAGTCCGCCCGGGCGAAATAGTAATCCGCCTGGGCGAAGTAGTGGGCTTAAAAAATATTTTCGGTCATGTCCTAAATACGCTTCCGTAAGTAAGTCAGTCGTTGAGTCTGGTACAGAGATGACTGCGACTTTTTCATAACTATTCCCGTCCTCGCCGAACGCACTTCCACCACGAATATTCTAGGCCGCAATTATAACCACGCTAGCGTGTCACATAAAACAACTGTGTTCTATCAGAAAGTGTTCACTTACATTAACAGTCATAAACTTCAACCAAAACACGAGTTCATCACTTCTTCCAACTTGTTTAAAAGTTTAAGGTTATAGAGTTTGCAATGATATTGTTGCAATCTTAAACTGCGTTTGATAGTGACTGAAACATTTTAGTTGGAAATTATCAAACTATAGTTAAAATTAACGTGAACAGGTCGGGAACACATAGAGTGTGACCCCACTTTTCAAAAGGTTTTGTTAAAAATGGCTACTTTCCTTCAAAGGTTTCGCGCCCAATACGGGATTATAGCTTGTGACTGTTTCCCAGCTGAATTTACCGTACATTTTCCATATAAGTATAGTATTTCCTGCCTCGCAGCTCTCTGAAATTGGGCCCTGGTATCCGTTGAATCAAAGGTCTCAGGATAGGAGCACAGGACCCTGTGCTTGACCTCCTTTTTAAAAAGACGCATACACACCTGATTATTGCCGTTTCAAATCCACCTAAAACCGCATGTTTACTTAAAGGGAATATACATCATTTGCTTTTGCTGTAATTTTCAGAAATGGATGAAATTGGGGGTTGGAAATATATAGCAAATATAGTAACACTGACTTTTTTGAGGTTTTGGGTTCGAAAATGCTATAAAAACCAAGAAAAACAATCATTTTCCTGTAGTCTGGTTCCCTGACTCCATATAAGAAGACACAGAGCAGTTTACATACATTGGGGAATTGTAAGGTCAGGGAACCAGTCTAGCAGGCTCGTACCCGTTCATAGGTTTGTAATCGATTGCAAACAAGTGTGATGGTCAATTGGGGCGAGTATTTGGGAAAAAAAAGTTTTTTCCAACGCTGATCGGCCGATCAGCGTTGGAAATTGATACAAAAATACCACTTTTCTTGAAAATGACAGTATACCAGGTGCCATGATTTTACAGGATGCTTTACACTGTCATTCACTAACAGTCCAGCAAGGTATTTCAAAATGATTTGGTAGTTTTATTTGTTGATGTTTGCAAATGTTGTATTTTCCCTTTAAAACACCACGTTGATTTAAGACAGGTCATCTATGCGATTTAATTAAACTGACAGGTGTTCTTATATTCTGAAGCAACACAGGCATACTTTGCGCTGTTTGGTCCAGATGTCCAATGGACAAATAAAAACAAACAAAAACATACGGACGTCCCTAGAGAAGTTAAATACACAGCCGTCACCCTTGTGTCAAAACATATGATGCATATATTGGAGGGTGTAGAAGAAAGTTGGAAAGCGGCCTCTCCGTTTTGGAGGCATCCTTGACTTTTATATGAGATGTGTGATATGTCCCTTCAGGGCCACCATACTGCTGGAAACCAGGCCTTTTTTTTCTGGTCAGCCGTTGTGGAAGAAGATTCCGACACCAGGATATTCCGTGCCCCCAAGATATTCCGTGCCCTTCAGGATATTCCGTGTGCCCCCCCCCCCCCAGGATATTCCGTGCCCCCCCCCCCCTGATATTCTGTGCCCTTCAGGATATTCCGTGTGCCCCCCCCCCCAGGATATTCCGTGCCCTTCAGGATATTCCGCGCTGCAGAACAGATTTTCCTGGCGTTACCAGGATATCGCGTCCCCGACAGTTTCTCCTTGCAGATTTTGTCCCTACTGCAACAGAGATTTTGTCCCCAGGATATTCTGTTTCAAAACAGAACAGAATCGGTAACTATAGCGGTAAACTTGACACTCACTTGTAATTTCCACGAACGGCTGGGTCTAAATACTGGGGAATTTCTCATGCCAGTCATGGCCTATAAATCCAGAAATATATAGCAAGTTATGTCATTGCTGGCCGAACCCCGGCTTACAGGACAATACTGCACAGAAAAATAAAGACAGCGAAAACATCGATGCGTATCTCTAATTTTCTTCAGTTATGTGGACTAGTAAGAATTATGTAGCCGCACTATCCATCTCTCCATCCATGCAAAAAAATATAGGGGGAATTTCTCATAACCAATGGCTTAAAGCCAGAGACACAGCAGGCGTTTTTCTTGCATAAAATGCCTTCAATCTGGTAATTGCTTTTAGTGGGTTAGTGCGTAAGTTTAAAATGATTCTATGTATCGAATCTTATGACTGGGCACGTTATAGCTACTCAGTGGAGATCCCAACCACTTACCAGGCACGAATCTTAGTACCTTAAGAAAGTTGACTGGGCATCACCGCTGGGCATCATCATCCAGTTTGACTTCAGGTTGTGATGCAAGATGTTTTCCTAGGGGCTGTGTTAAATTGGGATGATAATGTTTGATGAATAAGTGCATCAGGGAGCTCGTTCCAGTCTACAATCGTCTTGGGGAAAAACATTATGGTACGCTTGCGTGCGGCATTTCAAGGAAACATATAGCACTGATGATGTCTATTTCTTTGTGATCTTTCTACTGGGGTGATGTAATAATGGATGTCAACTGCAATTTCTTTATGGATGGAGCGATAAAGCATGGTGAGCCTGCTGACTTTTCTTCGATGCTTGAGAGCTGGCCATTGAAGATGTTGCTGCATGTCTGTGACACGTGATGTATTTTGGTATATAGTCACCTGTGACGAATCTTGCTGCTCGCGCTGTACCGTTTTCCAGTTTGTTGATGTGGTCATTATTATTCACTGCGCTGCATCAGTTTGCCGTGTGGCCGCAAGAGAATACAGGAACCTGGAGGACAGTCTCGAGGTAAATGATCTATCTCCAACGCGCTAAATAATCTGTATCTGTATCTGTGGCATACTGTAAGCAAACTCCACTATGGGATATACGGTTGCAGGCACGTGGTGGCTAGCAGCATCCCTATACAATTTTGTTGGTAGGCCCCCTTAGTGTTGAAGACAACTGCATCTCATGGAGCCTTGACTTAACGGACTCCACTGAAGTAGCTTCTCTGATGACTTCTGTAGGAAGTAAGTTCCACTGAGCTGTTGTTCATGGTAGGAAAGAGTATCTGTAGCAGTCCTTTTTAGATGTAGAGTGAACAAAGGATAATGAAGATGATTTCTAGTTGAGATGTTGTCCTGTTTGGAATCAACTTGGTACTGATCAACATCAATTGATGATCAAGTGTCTGTGTCAAACCCGCTTCTATAAGGTGATACATGACTGTGTTACGCGGCTGTAACTGACTAAAATAGTTGTCATTGCCATGTTTTATGTTTTGTTGTGCGAAATTCTAAAATGTAATATAATCGAACATTTTGACATGCGTTCGCTAACGTGGCGCACTTCGACGTATACCCCGACTTTCCTCATGTTGCAAACTTCGTTGTTGACAATTTTCAAATTCATTCAGTGAAATACTGGTACTTTTACCTTATTATAATACTTGCGATTTAACCTCTGTGAACGCTATTTAACCTCTGTGAACAATTTCGGTGTCATGAAATTTAATCCGAAATTCAAAAACGGTGGCGTCCGGATATTGGGCACAAAATCAGCTGAGTGTTCCCGAATGTGACGCACTTGAATAAATCTCGGAAAATTCCAAATTAACATAAAAGAATTTCTGTAAAGCTGATAAATTATGATAAACCATTATTATCTCCACATACCCAACTAGAATTTTCTCAGAAAATTATTTTCTTATTTTGAGGGGACATTTTCAAAGGGTTTACTGTGCACTTTGAAATCAAATAGGAGAAAGGCGCCGAAATATTTTTTCTTCTAACTTTGTAACGAGTAAATGAATTCGTGATTTATGAACAAAAGTGTTTAGAACTTGATAAAATTTCACTTTTTGTGAAATTTCAGTTAAAACTTTTGCTCTAGCTAGACGATACAGGCGAAAAATTCAAGGTGCGCCATGTTAGGGGCCGCGCCACGTTAGGGTACATCAACAATATAGGATATACAAAATCGTTTAAAATACATGGCTTTCCGTCTCATTATAAAGCACGTGGCTCGAAAATTACTTGGACAGATCTTATCAATGTACCAATTCTCTTGGATTGATAATAAAATGTTTCTCCGAGTTCCCTTAATTCGATCAATTAAAAACGTTTTGGTCAAGAAATAAGTGTTCAAAAGTGGGATATCCGTGTTCTATAACGTACCAACTGTTTGGGTTAATATAGTTTCTGTTAAATTCAACCAAAACTTGTGGTCATACAAGACTCGATTTAATATGGTCTTCCATGACTGCAACCTTTGCGTAATCGGATTACGTAATCTGACTATTTTTTTTTTTAACAACGGGGACGCCTCAGGCCTTCGCAACCACACAGCTGAGTTCACGCATACGAGTTGTCTACGGATCAGACGTTCACGCGTGCAGATAGAGCCACACAATGAACGTCCGATATTAAATTTTACGCAAACGCGTGCACCAGCCAATGAAAGCCGCCTTCAGGAATAATTGATGTACAAGCGTCTGTTCCATAGACTTCGTGTTGTGGTCGATGCAAACCCTCCCCGCATGTATGTGCCATTATACTGCACGCTACACGCACGATGGCTTTATAAACCGGGGGGGGGGGGTGGACAAACTATCCTAAACAAACTTTGCACAATTCAGGACTCCATCACCGGCCCAGTCGATCGCCAACCTACCATAATTCCACATCGCTCGAATTCCAACACCCCAAATGTACAAAACCACGAACGAACATGAAACACAAGATGTACCGAAAAGATTCATGCTTGCAATGTACCCTACTTTATTATAGAATAATAAAATCATTTGAAAAAAAAACTTGAAAGAAACGAAAGCTTACAAAGTCAAACATTATTCACGCAGAGCTTGATTGTACGTGTACTTAAATTTGTGAAAGAGACAGAATACTTCAAACGCTCACAAAATGTACGTCGTTAATTGACACTGCACTGGACGCCGACTTTTGCTGGGAGAAAAGTATGAAGCCCCACTCACACATTCACGGTTTGGAGCTACGGATATCCATTGTTTAAAATTCGTGATAAACCGTGGCGTTACCGTATTCATCCTTAGTCTTTGGTAATCCGTCATCTTCCTTGGGTATTCGTGGAGGTTTGAAACTGTCCGCGGTGAATCGTTTTGAAAATCAATCCGTATAGTGCAACCGTGGGACATCCGTAGGACAACCGTACTAATTCGTAGTGTTATTTGTGGCTATTCGGACATCCGGAGATTCGTAGCTCACTCGTGGTAGAAATCTCTACGAATTCGCTACGAATGAACTACGGATATGCCCGGATATGCTAGGATACTGCAAAAGGTTGCACAACGAATATGTATGATTCAATTGTAGGAGAACCTTGGTCATCCGTGGCCCAATCGCAGACACGCGTGGCGTTAACATCATTATTCTAAGCAATACCGTCGACATTCTTTTTTAGTCCGTCCATATTCTTGACAAACCGTGGTGCATTCGTAGGAAACCTTAGGACAGTCATGGCTATTCGTCCGTAGTGCATTCTTAGAAAGTCGATTTCTCCTCGAATCTCGACGGTTCATCGTGATCGATTGATTCTTGGTAAACCGTGGATATTCGTAGCTTCAACTGTGAATGTGTGACTGGGGCTTTACCAATCTGGTTTATCACTTTGGTAATGTGAGTTGAAAATGTTGTTTCTTCAAGGAAAAGAGCGATTTACAATCAGAATGTTTTCTGCGGGATATATCACCTTGTGTTGGTGTTAAAATCTAATAAATGAAAGGTTTGCGGAAACATCATGTGCGAATATTTTCTCAACTAAGAGAATGGTACTGAAAAGAACCAGAGGTATAAACTCTTTATTTATAAAGAGGTTATACCTCTGGTTCTTTTCAGAACCATTTTCTTAGTTGAGAAATTATTCGCACATGGTGTTTCCGCAAACCTTTCATTTATTAGTATCTCCTCCATGCAAAGCCTCAAATCTTACTTAATGTTCAAATCTGTTTGAAAGATTGATAGAACTTCAGGAATGATCATGTTTGAAGCAATACAACACATAAATTATTCTGTAAGCTACATTTCACTTTTTACACTTCTCCTATTTCAATAATATAATTCGGAATGCACGTTATGCGGGCGAAGCTCAATAGATAATAAATAAAAACTAAAAGAGCTGAGTTTTATGTGATGCCACCCATCACGTGACATTTGTTTACGAGATTGGATGTTGTGGTCATGTCATGCCAACTTTCTGCAAAAGGTTCTCTTCTGCACTGCATGTCTTTCTCTTGAAATATGAATTGCTTAAAAGTGTTGACATAATCGGCATGGCGTCACGTGGCACATGGTCTGTAGGACAACCACGCGCTTTTACCAATCAAATTGCAAGAAACTATGCAAGAAAAAGTTAAACTGGATTAAACATAATTCTACGTCAAAGTGTTTTATCAGCAGTGGATCAAGCTAAATAATCCGAGTGAAAGGGCAATTTTAGTTGAGAAAAATGGTGAAACAATATACCTTTAAGTTTAATGGGTGACCGTCTATACATGGACGATACATCCACATTAGAGCCAAATAGGTAGAGGAAAAGTTATCATAATCGAGGCTAATTCAAGCAAAGCTTTTAAGTACGCCGTGGTCGGTTAAGGGGTGCCGGACTTATTGTTGTTGACTAATCGAACGGAGTGGTCGGCTGTGGAGGGAGGTCGAACGGAGTGGTCGGCTGTGGAGGGAGGTCGAACGGAGTGGTCGGCTGTGGAGGGACATCAAAGGGCGTGGTCGCCGGTGGAGGGACGTCGAACGGAGTGGTCGGCTGTGGAGGGACGTCGAACGGAGTGGTCGGCTGTGGAGGGACGTCGAAGGGCGTGGTCGGCTGTGGAGGGACGTCGAACGGGTGGTCGGCTGTGGAGGGACGTCGAACGGAGTTGTTGGCTGTGGAGGGACGTCAAAGGGCGTGGTCGGCTGTGGAGGGACGTCGAAGGGCGTGGTCGGCTGTGGAGGGACGTCGAAGGGCGTGGTCGGCTGTGGAGGGACGTCGAAGGGCGTGGTCGGCTGTGGAGGGACGTCGAACGGGGTGGTCGGCTGTGGAGGGACGTCGAACGGAGTTGTTGGCTGTGGAGGGACGTCAAAGGGCGTGGTCGGCTGTGGAGGGACGTCGAAGGGCGTGGTCGGCTGTGGAGGGACGTCGAACGGAGTGGTCGGTTGTGGAGGGACATCGGTTGTTGTTGGTACAGGGGTTGTTGTTGTGGTGGTCGTTGGTACAGGGGTTGTTGTGGTGGTTGTTGGTACAGGGGTGGTTGTTGTGGTGGTTGTTGGTACAGGGGTTGTGGTTGTGGTGGTCGTTGGTACAGGGGTTGTTGTAGTGGTGGTTGTTGGTACAGGGGTTGTTGTTGTGGTGGTGGTCGTTGGTACAGGGGTTGTTGTTGTGGTGGTGGTTGTTTCCTCAGAAGTGTCGCCGCCGCTGCTGCTACTGCCACTGCTACTGCCACTGCTACTGCCACTGCTACTGCCACTGCTACTGCCACTGCTACTGCTACTTCCTATTGGATTAACAATTAAAATAACCAATGTTTTTGCAAAATATAGCTCCTCGATTATTGCAATCACAAGCTGTTATTCTCTTATGATGTGTTATGCTGTAACAAATCGATTGTGGATAAGGTATTGAGGACGAAATTAACAAGAAACTGCGTTGGTTAAAGAATAAATTAAAAAACTAATTCAAGCAACTTATGGTTGGTTACAGGTACTGTAATTACTGTGCTGATTATCCTAAAATTGTCTCAAAGAAGTGTAGAAAAAGGATTTTAAAATTCCTTAATGTTGAATATTGTAAAAGGGAAACGCTTTTGAAAGCCTATTTATCATTAATTCTTAATAGTTCGTGAAATTGAGTATTTTCTGACCGACCTGAGCAGCCTTCTTCGTCTGAATGATCCCAACAGTCGTAATGTCCGTTGCAAACTTTCCTCCAGCGAATGCATTGAAGCCTGTCATCACAGCGGAATCTATGCCTACCGCAATGTACCACTAAAAAGAATATACGTTGATTTACAGTTGTTTAGAGTTGCTTCCCCTTTTTACTTTCGTTCTAGACTTTGTTTTAGTCGAAAAAAAGTTATATGGGCCTATATATACCCAATTTGCCAATCGAGGCTTTTCCCACAAAAATGTATATAAGTGAACAATGGTAAAAACGAAATCCCAGTATTGGCAAAACACATTCATTATTTCAGAATGTTTGATATGGGTAAAGACTTCCATCGACATTATTGTTAATCTACATTATTAAAGGTATATTTTCGGCCCTAAAAGGCTACCAGTATCATCACATTAATCTGAGCGGTTAAAGGGGATCGCACCCCCCCCCCCTCCCATCTCAACCACCTCCTTCTAGATCGGCCTCGGGTACCGTTCATCAAAATTAAAGAACCGAACACACTTCAAAGTACCCACATTTATTTTGGTTACAATATATAAAGTGCGACAATTCCATCCTCGCTTTTAGACTGCATCAAAAATAAGATTGCATAATTCATTACAACTTTTTTGAGACTAATATGCGTTTTCACAGCTGTTTTTTGTCCCTTTTTGGGGAGAGGGGTGAAATCCTGCTGCAAAATTGGAAACTCGCCAAAACACGGCTGGATGCTGTAAGGACGATATCATGGCATTTCAAACAGACGCGAATCCCATGATGTGCACGTAGGTTAACATGTTGCTACACACACATTTGTACACTCCTTAATTTTGAGAGAGAAGTTCAATTGCAAAATTGCCTCAATAAGTGTTATGGTATACGTTGATGAATTCACGCTCTGATTGGATAGATTTTGCGTGAACTGTGACCTGCGAGTCATCACGGCCATAACTCTGCCGCAAGGTTTTAAACGGCCGTTAAGACTGATTCAATACTTTTTTTATTCCAATTCATAGATATTTTTCCGTTGAAAAGCGTCATAAGGTTGGAAAATCTGTAAAACTTATCTGCGATGTAAATTTGCAATTCCCGTCACTTGCTCAGGCTCCGTTTCGAATTCACCATGAATTCACGAACGGTCAATGATTGCATAATGCGACGCTCAAAATTTGTCCACATTGTCCGCAATGAAAAAGTAATCAAAATCCGGTATGGAACGTGTGAGAAAGAAAGAAATCTCTATGCGAAAGTTTTCGGATAGCATTTGTGCGCAGTGGCTAACTGCGGTCTTGAACAGCTGCAGCAAGATGCTTGATTCATAGGTCGTGATAAATTACCCAGGATGCCTTCCCCACTTCCTTCACAAGATTCTGTGAAGCTCATCAGCGTATCCCAGCGTCCTGTTTGTAGTGGCGTAGCCAGGAATTTTTCAGTGGGGGGGGGGGGGGGGCGCTGGGGGGGGGGGCTGGAACATTTCATGGGGGGGGGCGTCATGTAGATCATGTGGGGGGACTGGGGGGGACTGGGGGGGGGAGCGACAAGGTTTGGAGGGGGGGCTATCGCCCCCCCCCCACGCCCCCCGTGGCTACGCCACTGCCTGTTTGCAGGGCGGAGGTACGAGCGAAAATGTAATACAGTTCCTAACTTCCACCAACCTGGGCAACTAGCCTCGTCTGAACCGTCTGCACAGTCCCTACGTCCGTTGCAAACTTTCCTCCTAGGAATACATTTTGTAGTATACCATGCAGTATAACACCGGAATCTGTGCCCCCTGCATCGAATGTCTGAAAAGAAAAGAAACCGAGAGGATTTCCTTGACATCGTTAAAAATCAGTATCGGCAAATCGCAGTTTCGAAAAAACTACAAGAGACGGGCAAGGGCGGATCCAGAACACAATTTTTTTGGGGGGCCCAAAAAAATTTTGGAAATTTTTTTGGGGATTCTAGATGCTCTGTGGTGCAATCTGAGGCAATTTCTGACCACTGTTTTTTGAGGAAAAGATGCTGGTGTACTCATTGCCTGCCTTTATTGCGATGTCACATAAAACAAAAAAAAGTTTGGTTTCGTTTTTGGGGGGGGGGCATGGCCCCCTTTGCCCCCCCCCCCCCCCCCCCCCCCCCGATCCGCCCTTGGAGACGGGGTTGAAATTTAAAAATCAAGGTTTTCAAAATATTTGTAAAAAAAAAACTGAATGAATGTAAAAAAAAAAGTAAAGGTTATGGAAAACAATGAAAATATTTATATTTATTTGCATTTTTCAAGTTCGACCTCGAAAACTTGATTTCATTTTTAAATTGCTATTTGTTTTTAGCAATGATATCTTTGTTTTCCCTCTTTTTTTAGCAGTACCAAAGTTGTACATGGTGTATGAAACGAAGTAATAAAAAAATAATAGGTTGATATGTAAAAGCTATGAACTTCGACACTGTCAAGGAGGCTCCATCTTAAAGGTGCAGTTCTTTAACTTTTTTTGATATCCTGTTTGCATCTTTTCAATCACGAATGACCGAGCACCATTGATTTCAAAACAAATTTAGGCCAACAAACCTCTGTTTCCGAGTTTGCCGAATTCGAGTGGTGCTTTAAGCTGTCGGTTGAATGCGCTCGACAGTTAGAGATTTCGGTGCATAAAATGGTACGAAATAAAGTTGTTCACGAAAGATTGATCATTTCAGAGATTTTGCTCATCATTACGAGGCCAAAACACCCATTTTTTTTCCAAGTTTACCTGGTTCAGTGGTGAATTGATCTGTCCAAAAACGTTCGCAGTCGCAGTGGATTATGCGCAAAATGGGAGGGGTGGCATGTTGAAAGTGTTTGAGCATAAATTTAATGGAATATCCTGTTTCATTATTAATCAATCATTTCAAAGATTCCTTGTTTATTCTTTTAAATAATAACTACGTAATGGAAATTTGTACTCAAAACATAGCTTGAACGCCGGTCCAACTTGGCATGGCTTTGGCTATGCCCATTGCACGCTATGTTCAAAAATAAAATTGAAATTGGGTTGCTAGTTTTTATGAGAAACACAAAATCTTTGAAATGATTAATTACTTATGGACAACATGATGTATCATTTTAAGCAACATCTCTAAGATACCCCTTTTTTTAGGCATTTTCCACAGCGACAGCGTATTCATCCGACAGCTTGACTCACCACTTATTCGCCAAACTTGGAAAATAGAGGTTTTGGGGTCTTTGTATTGCAATGAAAATGTTGCTCTGTCATTCATGACTGAAAAGATGCAAATAAGATATCAATTGAAAGCTGATGAACCATCCTTGTAAGATGGACCACTTTGACAGTGTATAATTTCCTAACTTTTTACATATTCAGCCAATTGTTTTTGGATTACCTTTTTTTATACACCGTGGGCATTCCGATTGATACATGGAAGGGCCATTCATGACTTGTTGCTCGGGATCCTGCCACATTTGATATTTGTGATTGTGACCTTGAAATTAACCCTTAAAATCAAAAATCAAAGGTTGGTATCCATATGGGTTACTTCAATCGAAATGTTAGCCCTCTTTCCCTCTCATATAATTATACATGCAATAAAATAAATACGAGACAAAGAATACCAATGTATTACTTACAGTGCGCGTCACAGGTGGAGATCCCAACAATCACTAAGCACACTAACAGAAGAATAGACGCCTTCATGGTCACTGTCTGTTGTCTGCAAAACGAGAACGAAAAATTGATTGGAGAGGAGGAAGAACCTCCAACTTCCATAATACCGCAGCAGCACACTACCAAAATGGCTATCGAACCTTATCTTAAATTGTCAATAACATCAGATACGGACAAAGTGTTTTCCGAAAGGTTTGAAGCCATGAATGCTAAAAGGGTGAAAATAGGTTTGGCTAAGATTAGCATTTTTGGCCATACAAGATGAACATTTCTTCTGATATTTAAGGTTTTTCTGGACTGGCATGGTCGATAGTGAGTTGAAAACCTTACCGGTCTGGGAAATTACGCTGCATCCGAATTACTTGGCTCTGGCTGCAGATAACACACGGGTCTATGAGAAGTGGGTGCAGCCGCTGCCATAGGCGCGTCTATAATTTCCAGCCGTAGTATGCATGTTTACGCGGCCTTAGTTTGAAAGTGTATACTGGCCATGCTTTTTCAACAAACTCGATTTCAATTTCTATCTTATGTTGATATGAAAAGAAACTTTCAGTCATTTTTGTGGTGAGAAACCCTTTGAAAAAAAGGTTTTGTTATTTTTGAATGTTTTTGCGCACAATCTATCCAGGATCCCGCCCACTGCATAATACACATACACTAGTGCACAGTCCCTGATACACCGTGCCCTCTGGAGACGTGTGTACAATAGGGAACAAAAGATTGTATACGTCTCCACAGGACAATTTCTATAGATGAATACGTCTCCACAAGATTTTCACGAAATAGATATATGGATTTTACTCAAAAACTAGGAAATCTGTCACAAATGGAAGAGTTTTAGAAAAGGGATATTAATTCAAAATTTTTAGCCAAGGATATTAATTCTGGTTAAAATAAGAGCATTTTGAAACTTCACTTTCAAACTCGAAAACTTTACTACACGAGAACAAAGAAATGTCTCCACAAGAATACACATTTCAGTAGTGACCAGAAGAGTGTGCTATTGCCCCTCTTCTGGTCACTCACAGGCCTGAGGGGGGTATATACGTGCACTAGGGACCGAATTACGACAGTCCATATGTGTTTTATAACTCACCTCTGTTCAAAATTTTATAAAAAGTTAAGGAAAAAAATTTCAGTTTTATAATTCTACTGTTTTTAATTCAACAATTAACTCATAAGCAACTCAACTTTGAGCAATTCAACGATTAAAAGAACGGTTTTAGTTTCCCATGAGTAAAAGTTGTTTGAGTTTTATTGAGTTTCATAGAGAGCACTGTAACCAGTCAAAATTTTTGAGTATAGTGCCCGATCGGGCCACCGCAGTGCCATGATGTACGCTGCTTGTAGACATTCTCAACAGAGCAAAAACGGGCTAACTATATTTGTGGGGTAAAATCTCCATGAAAAAAAATGTTCCGTTATTTGGTTAGCGATATAAATGGAATATGACGCCTACCTTTTACAATCTCTGTGTTCTCGCAGATTGTGGCCACAAGATCAATTCGTCTCCTCCTCTCTCGCCAAGTATCCTGTCCTCTTATATCTGCTACACCTTCCTATATATAGGCATCCCATATTTTGGCAAAGGGGTGTCGGCTATGTATTTATTTTTCTATGGAATGTCCGTATGTTTTTATTTTTGTGTAGACATCCTGACCGGTAGACATCTGGACCACACAGCGTAAATAAGAACACATGTCAGTTTAATTCAATCACTTGGATGACCTGGTTTTTATCATAGTGGTATTTGTATTAAACAAAACTTCATATTAATAATTAAAATAGACACGGTCTGGAACAGCCTATGTGAATACGTCATTTAAGATGAAGGTCAACAAGGGTCCAGAGACCTTAGTTTTCAACGGATATACCCGGGCCCAATTTCATACAGCTGTCTGGTAGAATTTGTTTTAATGTGGTAATGTGTGTAGACCAGATTAGTGGCGCACCAAAGGGGCGGGGCCTCGGGAGGCTTGAGCCCCCCCCCCCCTTTGTCAATTTTTTTATATATTTTGTTTTTGTCGATTTTTTTAGTCCCACTTTTTGACCGCGTTGATATGCATGTGGCCTATTTTCGAGTAGCATAATAGGGGTGTCAATGGTGCCACCAATGTTAAAATAGTCCGTCCCATTTTGGAGGGGGGGGGCAAAAACGTTTGGGCAACATTTTGTGAAAACAAATTAAAACGTCTAAAAATAAATGTGAGCACCCCCCCCCCCCCCAGCCAAATCCTGGGTGCGCCACTGTCACAAGATGCATGAAAAGACTTCCCGCGAGTAGCCATTCGGAATCAATTGAACATTGTGCACTCTGGGTCCAGCTCGACTAGGTTTGCCTCGTTTAGGTTAACGAGTCTTTGGTCTGCATCTCCATACATGTGATGGGGATCAGGGCCTAATTTTATGGCTCTGCTTACCTCAGAATTCCGCGCTTACGATCGCCATTCTGTGCTAACCCTGTAAGCACAGAATCCTATTAAGATTAAGGGCTGTACGCATGCGCGTGATGTGAGCCACACATCCTCGCTAACTTGAACCCGTGAAATTAAGTCTACATGCAGCCTAGCTTAGCTCGGCATTTCGCGCTTATTGTAAGCAGAACCATGAAATTGGGTCCTGACTAATCAGGCGAACAAAATTAAAAGAGACCAATTTTCAGGCTGGCGCGCATGTCGCACGCATACGGTACTAATGAGGCTATAAGGAGTTTGATCGCCAATACAATGGCTAAGGCAGAGGAGGGCGCGAATTCTGGTAACATTATAGGCTCCCACCATGGCTCCCACGGTGCACATTTACGCCCTCAACGATAAGAAAGCGGGATACCAATGCGAGAGACGTTCGACCACATAACCTGCGCGGAATCGTGGTTCCACTACTCACAGTGAAGTTATGATAGACCTTATGCGAATACCGTAGTGTTCGGGCGGTTTCGGGCGCGAGAGTGAGTAATAGGCAGGGCGGTTTCGGGCGCTAAGTGACTAAAGAGTTTATCCAGGAACAATGAATGCAGAGAAGGTTAACTCGCGCATATCATAGTCAGTTCATGTTCCAAATCATTCATGTGAAGGTGCACGTTAGTCGGGAGATCGCCAATGTTTGTTGTTTTAGATTGGCAATCTACTTTACCATTTCAAGGGTCTGCGATGCAATGCGATGCGATGCAAGGGTGTAGTCTAGCCTACACCAAATCGGTACTTGGTCGCCGCCCTCCACTCTTCCCTATCCAGCATTAGGGTCCTCAGCTCCCCTGTACTGTGTCATGAGACCAACATCCCGCCGCCGCATCGCTTCGATGTACGTGGCTTGTCTCCGCCCCGCCCCCTCGGCCGCGTGATTTGATTACGTAATTTTTCCCCTTTTATTCCCCTTTTTTCTAAACCGGCCATATTTGTAATTCTAAACACAAGGAATATGTAAACGAAATCTCAGCGCCTCCGTCAGGTAAAAATATA
This sequence comes from Patiria miniata, assembly GCF_015706575.1. Taxonomy (NCBI): domain Eukaryota; kingdom Metazoa; phylum Echinodermata; class Asteroidea; order Valvatida; family Asterinidae; genus Patiria; species Patiria miniata. Next base: position 11,468,921 of record NW_024037061.1, read on the forward strand.
CAAAAAAAATTGTTGTAATTTTGTTTTTCGCTATGGCAGTAGAAGTTCATATTCTGGACGTCAGTCGTAATGCAGTGAAGTCGTCGTCCAACCTGGGCTAGGGTGATGATAACAACGCATTTAAGCTAAAATATGGCCCCTGAACATGAACTCAAGAAGTCTGGAAGTATCGCCGAAAGAAAAGTCGCAAATTCGGAGCATTTTAACCGTTTGTTTCATTAAAAAGATACTTATTTATAAGAATAACAGTGTTTGGACGCGGTCTGCACTGCGTCCTTCGGCTCAGTCCATTATACGGCCATCCCCCAACCCGGTCATTATCACGCAGTGAAGACCGGGTCCTCACACTGTTATTCCTATAAATAAACTCAATTGGAAAAACACAAACCTGAAAGAAACGAAAAATAACAGACACTTGGAGTATCAAGTCATTTTCGTCTACAATCTTACAAAGTCAAACTTTATTCACGCAGGGGTTTATTCTACGTGTACTTAAATTTCTGAAAGTAACATAATATAGACCTTTCTGCGCTTGATTGGCAAACTGCATTTTTGCCAACCACGGCCTGCAAAACTATGGAAGGTTCAACACAGCAAAAATGGAGAAGAGTTATTACAGATCACCAAACTATTATTTGATACTTGAAAATACAACATTTTCAACAAAGCTGCAAAATAATTCCCACATATGCCTTTTTACTATGTGTTGATGGCGTTATGATGACTTTTTGGGAAAAATATGTTGCCAACCACGGCTTCAATTTATGCGCTTACGGCAGCCCATACAAAATGGCGCCAATGTTTACAAACAAAAGAAAGGCCTATAGACCTATATCACGCTTCCATCATTTAAGTCATGTTCCCTGTATCCAATAACAGTACTATATGATAATGTTTTTGTGCAAAAAGGAACCAGGCTATTTTTTCCTTCCAGCCTCGCTTTGGTTACACTGATCTGAATGGGAAAAAAAAAATCAAATGGCTGCAACATGATAATGGTCTATTCCTAACGTTCACAAAATGTACGTCGTTGACACGCGACGCTGATTTTCGCTGGGAGAAAAGTTAACCAATTTGGTTAAATGTTGAATATTTGTGGTTGCTACTTTTCTAGGGCAAAGAGCGATTTGTAGGGGAAAGAGCGTTTTCTTCGGGATATACCACCTTGTGTTACGTGAGTGCTCAAATCTGTTAGAAACATTTATGGAACTTCAGGAATAATAATGTTTGAAGAGATACAACCAGGAATTAATATTCTTAAGCTAGTAGCCCCTCGACATTTCGTGTTTACACTTCTCCCATTTTTAATCATTCTGAATGCACGTTATAGCGGGCGAGGCTCATTAAGTAAAAAGAGCTAAGTTTTATATGATGCCATACACCATGTGACATTAGAAAATGGATGTTGTGATCATGTGATGCCAACTTACAGCAAACAGTTCTCTTGTGCACTGCATGTATATCTCTTAAATATGAGTGGTTTAAAAGTGTTGGCATAAAACTATAATGTGGGCCAAATAACATGCAATAGATGCTTGACTGTTTGGGTTGCCCGGCAGTTGCCAGTCGGCATGACGTCACATGGCACATGGTCTATACAACCTCTCACTTTTAAAAATCAAGTGGCGAGAAACTATGCCAACCAATAAACAGCAAAGTTAAACATAATAAGTGTTCTAGCGCGAAGTCTTTGTGGACTTGCACACGCCAACACTAGGTTCCCCCCTATCTGAAAAACAGGTTTAGAGGCATTTGGGGGTTAGGTTTATGTGTCGCAAAATGAAGAGGAGCACTCGAGGAAATCTTGATAACAAAAATGGGCTGAAACAGTTGTTCACAGTGCAAGTAAAATAAGTTTTTTTCATTCCGGGTTTTCTTAACTACATACAGGAATACAAAGGGATGTTCACAGTAGGTAATTAAGGTAAGGCTGGGTGTGCCCAAGCTTTACGCCGGGATGTGTGAGCTTGTCTTACATACGCAGTGTGGACTTCCGAACAAAAGACGTCCACATAATGTAGGTAGCAGCGACGAAGTGTGGACTTGCCCACGTCCACACAGTGTTTCCCCATTTCTGGAAAACAGGTTTAGAGGCATTTTTGGGTTAGGTTTATGTGTAGCAGAATGAAGAGAAACACTAAAGGGAATCATTGAAAAAAAATTGGGTTGTAAGAGTTTTCACAGTTTGAGAAAAATGAGTTTTTCCACTGGTGTTCCTTAACTACACGAAAAGAAAGGAAAGTCCACACTAGGTATGTGAAACAAGTCGGGGTGTGTCTTCACGCTGCGCGATGTGTGTCTTCACGCGGCGGTGTGTGCGGGTGTAGTGTGTGTCACGCGGCCGGCGCGGTATGTGTCTTTAAGATTGACGCTGTCCTCCAAATTTGTAATTGCGTGATCAATATGATATTTGATGACTTTTCCATATTTCACCATAGAACTAAAACGCACTTCTGTGGTGTGCCCATTATTGCAACGGTAAACGATTTGAAAGTATCGGTCGGCATACATTTAAGTAAAAAAATATGTCCATTTCCAATACCTATCAATTATTCTATTTAGACTAAAATTCACGGCAACGTGATTAACAAGTCAGAGTACATGCTAAGTATCTAGCATGGCCGCCATTGGTGAAAAAGCCCATTTAATTTTCCCATTTCATTCTGTACTGTTCATAATTATAAATCCTGCTCCACTTCACTGGAGTGATCCTTGTTTAAAATACATGTATTTAAATTAAGGGAACAAATGTGTGCTTGGCCGGTTTTAAACATTATGTTTAAGACTGCTTAGAGTCTGGATGCTGATAATCACCCGAGCCGAATTTTCACCTTTCAATCGGTACCATTCTGATCCTGTTTTCACTCGGAGATTTCACTGGAGTGATCCTTGTTTTCGGGCTCTATTCAGAGGACACTTTTTTCTTTTCTTTTTTTGAAGATCCTGAACAGTTTATTGTTTTGAAGAGTGTATATGTATACAATGGAATAATAAACAGTTATGACACACGCGAATTCCTCGCTCAATTTGTGACCACAGTTGTGGGCACAAAAGGGGCATTATCATAGTCATTGCGGCTTAGACACCCCACCCTCACCATCATGCAATGCCCCTGGGGGCAGGGGAGGCTATGAAAAGGCAGTCTGTGTAGTTCTGATGTGACTTTGTATATTATAGTGTATTATTTTTTTCGTTATGCAAATAGCAGATCTGGGCTCAATTTCTTGGCTATGCTTACAGTTAGCGAAAAATCCTGCTCACTATAGCAGAAAATGCTGTGCTTACATGAAGCGCATTTCACGCGTTAGCGAGGAATTGGCTTCTGCGCATGCGTTCATCCCGTAACTAAGGATTCTTTGCTTACAGTCTTAGCACCAAAAAAATCTGCATTCAATTCGAATGCAGTGTTTTGTAAAACAACAACAGCCGTTGTCTATGACACGCAATGGGTCAATGACCGAAGACCCGATATAGAAAGAGTCCACTATGATTGGTCAAAAACTAGGAAGTCACGTTCTTTATTTTGTTTTCTTATTTTGTTATGCAAATCGCCCATCACAAGGCCAAAGGCCACTCGAGGTGAGGGCTACAGATGAAAGTGTGGAAGAACCAGCCCCTCACACTGACTATCGAATACCCACAACACCAATACACAAAATGTTATTTCTCACACGTGTCACAAATGATTTGTTTAAAAAACGCGTTTTGTGGCCCATGTGGGCCTATTCCAGGACTTAATGTTCCTTTAAGAACGCTTATTATCGCGATGCTTAACGACACTTACCGCGACGCTTAACGACCCTCACAACGACGCCATCGACACTCACTGCGACGCTTAACGACTCTCACCGAGACGCGTGAAGACACACACCGCGACGCTTCATGAATACTACAACGCATGAAGACACTCACTACGACGCACCCATGCAGACACACTGCGCGACGCTGCAAGTCATGTCAAATAGTTTCCATACATTTAAGAGGAGTATAAAGTTGCACAAATTGTGTAAGAAAAATTCACCGCATGAACCTATAATACCTGCGATTCTTGATGATGTGACTAGTTTTATATTAGACTTAAGGGTTTGCATGGTAGACATGATCAATGATTGCAAGGTCTGCGTTAACACTATGTGGATGATATGTCTTTGTGAGTTGTGTGGTTCTCAGAAGAACCAGTTGGTTTAACTCGAACAATATGCCATGTTCGTCATCAAAGTATCCTTTTATATTATTTTTTTTATTAGTAGTCATTTTATATATTAGCAGGGCCTTGGCCTTAAAGGGTATAGCATTGGCCTTAGCCTTAAGGCTTAAGGGTCAAGGCCTTGACCTTGACCTTGACTTGAGGTTCAAAGCTTTAGTGGCCTTGGCCTTGGGAGTCAAAGCCTCGGCCTTAAGGGTCAAAGCCTTGGCCTTCGCCTTGGCCTTGGATGGCAGAGCATTTGCTCCAATCTTTGCCTTGGCCTTCGCCTTTGCCTTGTATGGCAGAGCCTTTGCCCCAACCTTTGCCTTTGCTTTGGCCTTATAGGCCTTTGCCTTGGTCTTATAGGCCTTTGCCTTGGCCTTGAGGGTCGAGGCCTTGGTCTTCTCCTGGGCCTTGGATTACAGAGCATTTGCTCCAACCTTTGCCTTGGCCTTCGCCTTTGATGACAAAGCCTTTGCTCCAACCTTTGCCTTTGCTTTGGCCTTATAAGCATTGGCCTTGGCCTTAAGGGTCAAAGCCTTGGTCTTCGCCTTGGCCTTGGATGACAGACCCTTTGCTCCAAACTTTGCCTTGGCCTTCGCCTTTGATGACAGAGCCTTTGCTCTTACCTTTGCCTTTGCCTTGGCCTTATAAGTCTTGGCTTTGGCCTTGAGGGTCAAAGCCTTGGACTTGGATGACAGAGCATTTGCTCCAACCTTTGCCTTTGCCTGCGCCTTTGCCTGCGCCTTTGCTTTGGATGACAGAGTAACTCCAACCCTTGTCTTTGCTTTGGCCTGGAGGGTCGAGGACTTGACCTTAGCCTTGAGAGTCAAAGCCTTCGTCTTCGCCTTTGCCTTGGCCTTTGCTTTGGCCTTGGCCTTAGCCTTGAGAATCAAAGCCATCGACTTCGTCCTTGCCTTGGCCTTTGCCTTGGCCTTAGCCTTGAGAGTCAAAGCCCTCGTCTTTATCTTTGCCTTGGCCTTTGCCTTTGCCTTGGCCTTTGCCTTGGCCTTGGCCTTGGCCATGGCCTTGGCCTTGGCATTGGCCTTGGCCTTGGCTTTAGCCTTGGCCTTGGCCTTGGCCTTGGCTTTGGTCTTGGCCTTGGTCGGCAGCGCAGCCAGGTCGAACGGGGTGGTAGGCTCGGGAGAGAGATCAAACAGAGTGGTCTGCTGTGGAGAGACGTTGAACATAGTTGTCAGCTGTTGAGAACGGTCAAAGGAGGTGGTCAGCCGAGTAGTGAAGTCGAACTGAGTGATTGGCTGCGGAGGTAGGTTGAACGGAGTGGTCGCCGGTGGAGGCAGGTCAAATGGGGTGATCGCCGATGGAGGCAGGTCAAACGGGGTGGTCGCCGGTGGAGGGACATTGAACGGGGTGGTTGTCGATGGAGGGAGGTCGAACGAAGTGGTTGCTGGTTGAAGGAGGTCGAACTGGGTGGTCGCCGGGGAAGGGACTTCAAATGGATTGGTCGCAAGTGGAGGGGTGCTTGTTGTGGTGGTCGTCATCGTCGGTACAGGGATTGCTGTTGTTGTTGTTGTTGTGGTGGTGGTGGTGGTGGTCGTTTCTACAGGGGCTTTCGTAGTGGTGGTCGTTGGTACAGGGGTTGTTGTAGTTGTGGTCGTTGGTACAGGGGTTGTTGTTGTAGTGGTCGTTTCTACAGGGGTTGTCGTTGTTGTGGTCGTTGGTACAGGGATTGTTGTAGTGGAGGTCGTTGGCACAGGCATTGTTGTGATAGTCGTTGGTAGAGGGGTTGTTGTTGTTGTGATGGTCGTTGGTACAGGGGTTGTTATTGTTGTTGAGGTGGTGGTCGTTGGCACAGGGGTTGCTGTGATGGTCGTTGGTACAGGGGTGCTTGGTGTGTTGGTCGTTGGTACGGGGGTTGTTGTTGCTGTGATGGTCGTTGGTACAGGGGTTGTTGTTGAGGTGGTCGTTGGTACAGGGGTTGTTGTTGTTGTAGTGGTCGTTGGTACAGGAGTTGTTGTTGTGGTGATCGTTGGTACAGGAGTTGTTGTAGTTGTTGTGGTCGTTGGTACAGGGGTTGTTGTTGTGGTGGTCGTTTCTACAGGGGTTGTCGTAGTTGTGGTCGTTGGTACAGGGGTTGTTGTAGTGGAGGTCGTTGGCACAGGCGTTGTTGTAATGGTCGTTGGTAGAGGGGTTGTTGTTGTTGTAGTGGTCGTTTTTACAGGGATTGTTGCTGTGATGGTCGTTGGTACAGGGGCTGTTGATGTTGTGGTGGTCGTTGGTACAGGGGTTGTTGTAGTTGTTGTGGTCGTTGGTACAGGGGTTGTTGTTGTGGTGGTCGTTTCTACAGGGGTTGTCGTAGTTGTGGTCGTTGGTACGGGGGTTGTTGTAGTGTTGGTCGTTGGCACAGGCGTTGTTGTAATGGTCGTTGGTACAGGGGTTGTTGTTGTGGTCGTTGCTACAGTGGTTGTTGTTGTGGCGGTCGTTGGCACAGGGGTTGATTTGATGGTTGTTGGTACAGGGGTTGTTGTTGTTGTTGTAGTGGTCGTTGGTACAGGGGTTGTTGTTGTTGTTGTTGTTGTTGTAGCGGTCGTTAGTACAGGGGCTGTTGTAGTGATAATCGTTTCCTCCGAAGTGTCGCTGCCGCTGCTGCCACTGCCGCTGCTCCCGCTACTCTCAATGCTATTGCTTCTTCCTATTGGATACAAAAAGTAAAACTACCAAATGTTCTAAAAACAAATGTAGCTCCACAATTAAATATAATATCAATCACAAGCTGTTATTCTTTTATGTTTTACAATGAAACAAATCGATCGCGGGTAAGGTACTAAGGACGGAATTAACAAGAAACCACTTTGGTCAAAAGACATAAAGAACTAATTCAAGCAACTTATGCCGTGGTCGGTTACGGGTACTGTAATGTTTACTGTGCTGGTTATCCTAAAATTGTCACAAAGGAGTACAAATGTATTTTATAATTCTTTAAGGTATGAATATTGTAAAAGGGGGACACTTTTGAAAACCTATTCATCCTTAAATGTCAATAGTTTGTGAGGTTTAGTTGGGTTTTTTACCGACCTGAGCAGCTTTCTTCGTCTGAGCCGTCCCGACAGTCCTGATGTCCGTTGCAAATTTTTCTCCAGGGAATACATTGACGCTTGTTATCACAGCGAAATCTGTGGCTTCTGCAATGTACCGCTAAAAAGTAAAAATGTTTCCCCTTTTTACTTCGTTCAAGATTTTTTTTTTAAGCTGAAAGAAAAGTTATACTCAATTCTGCCAATCCGGTTTTCACACAAAAAAAATGTAGCTTGGTAAATAATCGCAAACGAAATCTCAGTACAGTAATTGGCAACACACAAAACAAATTTCAGAATTTGGACATTATTATTAATCGACATGATTAAGTATTTTGAGAATAAAGATAGGAACTTATAAGTATTCCATTTATTATTTTTGGCCCCATTCTGATAGTATCATAGCATTAATCAGCGGCTGTACGGGGTATTGCACCCCCCCCCCCCCCATATCTGCCACGGGTAAACCAATTATCAAAATTCAAGAACCGTATTTGTATACAATTCGATAATCTTTGGACTGCACATTATTTATTTTGGTTACAATATAATTAAAAGTGAGCCATTTCCATCCTCACTTTTAGATTCCGTGAAAAGCAGATTTCACCCTCATCATAGACTAGTATGCGTTTTCGCAGCTGGTTTTATCCTTTTTTTTTAAATCCTACTGCAAAATTAGAAATCAGCAAATAACGGTGGGTGCTGTACAGGGTGAGTCAAAAAAGCTAAACCAAAATGTCGGGACTATTGTTTTAGTGAAGTTCTGCATGTAGCTATAGCACTTTTAAAATCCAGGATGTGAAAGCCGAATTCATAAGTTCTTTTACTACAAGAATCATTCAAATGATCACTCATGTACTTTTCAAGTTACGGATTTTAAACACAACCACCGTTTGAAAGTTCTGTCCATGGATCACAAGAAGGTAAGTATTTTTTAGCAAAATGAAAACAAATCACGTGGGGAAGTGTGTGAATTGTTTTCGTTTTGCTGAAAGAACGCACATCATTTTTTTATGATCCGTGGACAGAACTTTAAAAAGGTGGTTGCGTTTATAATTCCGTAACTTGAAAAGTACATAAATGATTTGAATGATTCTTTTACTATTAAAAGAAAGCTTATGCATTGGGCTTTCTTTCATATCCTACATTTTGAAAGTGCTATATGCTGAACTTCACTTAAACAATGGTCCCGTCATTTGGGTTTCACTTTTTGTTTACTCAACCTGTATTATATAGGGCGATATTTAGGCGTTACAAACAGACGTGAATCCCAGGATATGAACGTTAGTTAGCATGTTGCTACACTGTAAACAATAATGGGTAAAACACTGTAGGGCAATATAATTTTACCCAACATTGGTTTGAAATTACCTACTTTGGGTAAAAATTGTCCAACTATTGGGAATAATTTTGCCCAAGAGTTTAACCTGTTGATATGTTGACCAACGTTGGTCTACATATCAACCCATTTTGCCCAACGTTTTTTTTTTTACAATGTTTAATTTTGAGATAGAAGTTCAATTGCGAAAGAAATTAGCTTTAATAAACCTTTCCCCCTCTTTTTTTTTCAACAATACCAAAGTTATACATTTAGATTGACTCGTTAATCAGGATCCGGCCACATTTGATTTTTGTGACCTTGAAATAAACCCTTAAAATCAAGATCAAGGGTGGCATCAGTAGTTAACTTCAATCAAAATGTAAACCCATTTGCCTTTTCATATATAAATGTACATGTAATATTAAAAACGATACAAGAAAACCAATGTATTACTTACACCACGCGTCACAGGTGGAGATCCCAACAATCGCTAAGCACACTAACAGAAGAATAGACGCCTTCATGGTCACCGTCTGCCGTCTGCAAAACGAGAACGGAGAACTGGTTGGAGCGGAGGTAGAACCTCCGACTTCCATAATGTACTCTAGCGGTACACTACCAAGATGGCTACCGAGCCCAATATGCCCCATGAATTAATTCCGATTTGCGTGCGCCACCGTGCGCCCCCTGGATTAACGCTGACAAAAGAAATTGGGTAGCCGGCCGGGGCGGGACCTTATTGCCAATGTCATCGGTTACGGCCCGGAGCTTTTTTGAGAGGTCAGACGGCATGAATCTTAAAGGGCTCATGTGTAATGTAATTTGTTTTAATGCAATCCTCGAAATGCACCCTTGTGTCCCATTTAACCTTATTTTCAAATTTCGTTTTGCCATTTTCCAGGGTATTTTGGTGCCGTTTTTATGCTGATGCGAAATTCCATATTCGTGAGCAAAATTGTGATTTCATTTCAGGCAGAAACCTCCATGTTACAGCTATTTCATCAGCACAAAACGTTACCGGAGTTTTGGAAATTTTGCTGTTGTAAAGTTTCTTTTCTTTGATGGTTTGTTATGTGTCAGTACATGGCAGTAAGCCAATAAGCAAACTTTTCTCACAAATGGTGAAAAACGTTTTTCGTGAAAAATCAACGATCCTTCGGACTAATGACCCTTCGGACTAAAGAACCTTCAGACTATCGAACCTGCTGACTATCGAGCTGTAACCTTTAGTCCCGAAGGGTCATTAGTCCGAAGGTTCGTTAGTCCGAAGATTCAATAGTCCAAAGGAAAAAATAAAGGAAGGAAGGAAGGGAAAAAAGAGGGGAAAAAAGAAAAGAACTAGAGGTTTATGTCTGTTCAATCAACAGAACATAGGGCTTTTTCGCGTTGTTGATTGTTGTTGTTGATTGTTGATGTTGATTGTTGATTGTTGATGTTGATTGTTGATTGTTGATTGTTGATGTTGATTGTTGACGTTGATTGTTGATGTTGATTATTGATGTCGATTGTTGGTGATGTTTCTGATGATGATTGTTTATGTTGGTTATTGATGTTGATTGTTGATGATTGTTGATGTTAATTGTAAATTGTTGATTTTGATTGTTGATTGTTAATGTTGATGTTGATTGATGATTAGTTGATGCTGATTGTTGATGTTGATGTTAATTGTTGATGTTGATGATGTTGTTGTTGAATGCTGATGTTAATTTTTGATATTGATCTTTGATGTTGATGTTGTTGATGATTGTTGACGTTGATTGTTGATGTTGATTATTTATGTCGATTGTTGGTGATGTTTCTGATGATGATTGTTTATGTTGGTTATTGATGTTGATTGTTGATGATTGTTGATGTTAATTGTAAATTGTTGATTTTGATTGTTGATTGTTAATGTTGATGTTGATTGATGATTAGTTGATGCTGATTGTTGATGTTGATGTTAATTGTTGATGTTGATGATGTTGTTGTTGAATGCTGATGTTAATTTTTGATATTGATCTTTGATGTTGATGTTGTTGATGATTGTTGACGTTGATTGTTGATGTTGATTATTTATGTCGATTGTTGATGATGTTTCTTGATGTTGATTTTTGATGTTGGTTATTGATGTTGATTGTTGATGATTGTTGATGTTAATTGTTAATTGTTGATTTTGATTGTTGATTGTTGATTGTTGATGTTGATGTCGGTTGATGATTATTGATAGTTGATTGTTGATAGCCGATGATTTTGGTGTTGATTGTTGATTTTGACTGTTGATTTTGATTTTTGATTTGTTATTGTTGATTAGTTGATGGTGATTGTTCAATGATGTTTATATGTGTTTTCAACTATTGCATTTTTGATGACGTCATGATGACGTCACATTCTTTTCAAAATTTTGTGTATATACTTATTCCCTGTCAAACCAAATACAAAAAGAATTTTGAATTTTGCATGTTGCGTTCGTGTGATATGGCTTAAAGGGTCCAACAACTCATAAAATCATATAAAATCGTATGATGACGTCATTATGACGTCATTTCAATTTGTACCTATAACACATCCTGGTTTACCTACATACCGAGTTTCAATACAATCAGACTTACCGTGCTGTAGATATTGGGCTTTGAATTATGAACTTTAAGATGACGTCACGTGACCCATGATGACGTCATTATAACAATACTTGGCGGTGCTCATTATTCTTTTGTGGACTTAGCCTGTACCAAGTTTGAAGCGACTTGGATGAATAAAAGTGTTAAATTTCGTAATCAGAATAAAATTGTAAATATTTAAAAAATCGTAAAAAATCTGTCGATGACGTCATCGTGACGTCATTTCATATTTTGTGCACTGGTACAATTATCTACCCACCCACCAAGTTTCAGTACGATCGGACATTCCCTTATATGTGTTTTACAAAATTGCATTTTTGATGACGTCATCATGACGTCACACATTTTTCAAAATTTTGTGCATATACCTATTGCTTAACAAACCTAATACTAAAAGAATTTTGAATTTAGCATATTGCATTCGTGAGATATGGCTTTAAGGTCCAAAACGTCAAAAATCGATATAAAATCACACGATGACGTCATGATGACGTCATCTCCATTTTTATCTATAACACATCCCGGTCTACCAATATACCGAGTTTCAACCCAATCCGACTTATAGTTCTTTAGATATAGGGTCCTAAAGTTTACACATTTCAGATGACGTCACGTGGCCCATGATGACGTCATGATGACGTCACTTTTCCATGCACGAGTTCACTTTGGGTCTTGACTCTGTGCTAAGTTTCATTAAGATTGAAGTATGTTCAGGGTCAAAAGTGGGGTCCAGAATGAAACATGTGCAAAGTCAATGGGATTTGGGATAGAAGAACAAGAAGAAGAAGTAAGAAAAAAAAAATCAGAACAGAAACAAAGGCTTTTTCGCTGATGGCGAAAAAGCCAAAAAGAGGCACGAAGTCATAGTGGTGTAAATTTAATGGGTTGGGGGGGGGGCAAAATGTCCCTGCCCCCTCTAAAACTGATAAATCGAGAAAATGTTGCGAAATACAAGATTTTTTGGGGAAAAATATGTTTTGCCGCCCTCTAGAAAAAATCCTGGCGACGCCCATGCCGATCCTCAGTCGGACTAATGAACCTTCGGACTAATGAACCTTCGGACTATTGTATCAAATGTTCGGATTAACGAACCTTATTTCATTTTCGGACTAACGAACCCCTCTTGTGGGAATTGTGTGCATTCGGACTATCGAACCTTCGGACCAAAGAATCTTCGTACTATCGAACCTTCGGACTATCCGAGGCGCCGAACCCCGTTTAAAAACCTAATGCCCTTTCTAGCGGTCTTTAGTGGGAACGTCGGGCATGATTGTGCCGCCGTGAAAAGCGCGGCTTCCTTAGAAAGATGATAACAGCACCTCCTTCCCCCCCCCCGGCCTGCGTCGCCGCTGCCGGAGTGCCATATGATGTTTGTAGATATTCTCAACAGAGCAAAAATTGGCTAAGCAATCGGTGAAATTTGTCCATATTTGGATAGCGATAGTGGAATATGACGCCTACCTTTTACAATCTCTGTGTTCCCGCAGATTGTGGCCACACAAGATCAATTCGTCTCCTCCTCTCTCGCCAAGTATCCTGTCCTCTTATATCTGCTACACCCTCATATATATTGGCATCCCGTATTTTGGCAAAGGGTTGTCGGCTATGTATTTATTTTTCTATGGACCGTCCGTGTGTTTTTATTGTTGTGTAGAGGTCCGGACCATTGGACATCGGGACCACACAGCGTATATAACTGAGAACACCTGTCGGTTTAATTAAATCGCTTGCATGGCCTGATTTTTATCAAAGTGGCTTTGTATTTTGTTTTTTTAAATAATAATAATAATAATAATAATAATAGAAATTGAAACGGTCTGGAACAGATGTGAATACTTCGATTACAATGAAGGTCAAAAGGGGTCCAGATACCTTATTTTTCAACCGATATACTCGGTTGTCTGGTAGAAAATTTATTTTTTTAAATATGGTAAATTCAACTGGGAACCCGACACATTACGTCACAAAAAAATGTTGCTTTACTTGGTTGAGTACCAGGGCGAATTAGAATAAATCTACTTGTTATGTAAAATGTACACGGTTCGTCTGCCCAGAGCGGGTAATTTGAATGTGGACTGGTTCACGTGTTAGAAGTGAATCTAAAGCCTTTCTCAGGCCCGGACCTGTGATTTGCTTGCGTTGCGTCGGATCAGCCGTTTTATAGTCCACAAACTGGGCGCTTTCCATGACTGTTAATACCTGACGACGGGCATATACTGTCCGAAACGTTGAGTTTCCGGTTCTCCCAGAAAATATCATGTTTTGGATTGTTTATTTATCCTATATCAAAGCTCTGGTTTGAAAGGAAACTAACCTAATGTCTTACCGTTCCCGAGAAGGGCCGAATGCCTTTGGCATGTGCCAAAAAGCGCATTTTGGCTGCCTATTATAAATGTATGTTTTTGCCTCCCTATTATAAATGTATGTTTTTGCATTGTGCTGACGACAGAGCCCCGTGAAAAGTTGTGTGCTGCTTTTCTGACAAAAAGTGGTGACACTGGGTAATGATTTATTGTGCAACAGTGCCAGTACTATAGTATACAAATAACGAATGTTTGTGAGTGCGATGGTAAGAATAATTTCATGAGGTGACAGATTGAATGTTCTATTCCACGAGGCGAAGCCGAGTGGAATAGAACATTCAATCTGTCACCGAATGAAATTATTCTTTCCATCGCACGAACGTAAAACATTCGTTATTTGTTTTATACAACACCAGAATAAATTCTCGTCATTTGATTGGTAAATTATAAACTACAATTTATTTTGATTTTAAAGATGTTGAACTACCCCTTCACGAAAATGTTTGAACCCAACGCTGTAGCGCTGGCTCTTTGGAACAATACGCGCTACGCTGATCGCGCACACCAGCATGCATTTTGCACGCAAATACCGCGTCATGGAACAAGCGCAAAGTGAAAGGGTATAACGCATGGGTATAACGTATGGTCGCACCGTGCATTATACCGAATAATAATATGTCACGTGATCTACAATTCACCAATCAGATGACGGGGATTTATTCAGGTGTTGTATAATACATATTATACAACACCTGAATAAATCCCCGTCATCTGATTGGTGAATTGTAGATCACGTGACATATTATTATTCGGTATAATGCACGGTGCGACCATGCGTTATACCCATGCGTTATACCGTTTCACTTTGCGCTTGTTCCATGACGCGGTATTTGCGTGCAAAATGCATGCTGTGGTGTGCGCGTTCAGCGTAGCGTGTATTGTTCCAAAGAGCCAGCGCTACAGCGTTGGGTTCAAACATTTTCGTGAAGGGGTAGTTCAACATGTTTAAAATCGAAATAAATTGTAGTTTATAATTTACCAATCAAATGACGAGAATTTATTCAGGTGTTGTATAAAACAAATAACGAATGTTTTACGTTCGTGCGATGGAAAGAATAATTTCATTCGGTGACAGATTGAATGTTCTATTCCACTCGGCTTCGCCTCGTGGAATAGAACATTCAATCTGTCACCTCATGAAATTATTCTTACCATCGCACTCACAAACATTCGTTATTTGTATACTAGTGGTCATCTTGGGACTTCTAAGTTTGATGATTGGACACGCATTCGCGAACCTGCGTTCCGTGCACAGCGCCCTCTAGCACTACAACAAGTACAACTGAGCCCGGCCGGGGCCTTTTTGGCTTAGCCCGACTGCGTCTGGCCGTACAGTACTATCGCAAGCTCTGTAGTACGGCCAGACGCCCGATGCTTCCAAAAAGACTGAATTTTTTTGGCCGCCGATGTAGCGATTTTGCTACATCTTTCGATCGCGATTATCTTTTCATCCAGGACACAAATTTCCAAAGTTAAGGTTCGTAGTCGTAGAGCAACTCATACCTTTTCGAAAAAAACGTTCTTTGGTCTCAATATTTTCATCCATCTGGCCACAAGACGAATTTCAGTCATCAGATTCCACAAATATCGTCCCCCATGCGATCCCCCATGCGATTTCAAAATGGCGGCCGCGCTGTAATGTATGCATTAGGCGAGCGCGCTTGGGCAAGATAATGAATATGCATCATAGTTTATGACGTATGTCGGACACTCAGCGCGGCTGGCCATACAAACACGAGGTCATGAACTAAATAATGCATATTCATTATCTTGCCCAAGCGCGCTCGCATAATGCATACATTACAGCGCGGCCGCCATTTTGAAATCGCATGGGGGATCGCATGGGGGACGATATTTGTGGAATCTGATGACTGAAATTCGTCTTGTGGCCAGATGGATGAATATATTGAGACCAAAGAACGTTTTTACGAAAAGGTATGAGTTGCTCTACGACTACGAACCTTAACTTTGGAAATTTGTGTCCTGGATGAAAAGATAATCGCGATCGAAAGATGTAGCAAAATCGCTACATCGGCGGCCAAAAAAATTCAGTCTTTTTGGAAGCATCGGGCGTCTGGCCGTACTACAGAGCTTGCGATAGTACTGTACGGCCAGACGCAGTCGGGCTATTTTTGGCTGTGATAGTGCGCACCGAAATACGGTGACTTTTGCTGATTGCAGCGTTGTGAAGGTACTTTTGGATGACAGAGGTAATTTGTCTCTCTAATTCGGAATGTTTTCGTACTTATTCCGACATAGGCCCCTGCTACTTTAGGATTAAGGCCTAACGTTACTTCAAGTATTACAGGTTTGCCCAATTTCCGGACAATTCCTTGCGGGTCCGGTTACTTGCAGTGTTGCAGGTCAACTCACCCCCTGACCGACTCGCCCCTGACCGACTCCTCCCATAGCCCGACTCCTCCCATAGCCCGACTCGCCTCCTCGCCAACTCACCTCGGAAAGAATGTTGCAACCTGGCGCTACTTCAGCGGTTGTGTACAAAGTCTATGGATAATGGAGCTGGCTGGAGAGTCATTTCCTAACAAAATTGGAAATGTTTCTCAGTCCCAGATTCATGTCTAATTTATCATCATTTTAGCAATGACTGACTTTCATTGAGATGATGAAAAAAAGCAGCGTCAGGTTGCAACATTCTTTCCCTCGCCTCCTAGCCGACTCGCCCCCGGCCCTGACCGACTCCTATTTTGATCGAGAATGAAAGTTCATTTCCTCATTCCCATCCCATTATTCCTGGCATTATTATATCAAGTAAAATAAAAGATTCACTAATTTTTCCCTTCAGTGACCTATCGGCCATAAGAAAGTGATGATATGTCCTAAAAAGTCAAATTCAGCAGGGAAAATTTTGAGGTGTTTACTGAGAATAACACTTAGAAATTTTAATTTCAGACCTGTCTCATACGGTTTGTGCATAGGGTGATAAGTGATGGCCAGATATGGGAATCTTTCCAATTCCTATTTGAGTTTTGACTTTCAGATATTTGTGGAGTGTTCATTTATTTCAAATTGTAACAACTCAACGATTGCCCCGAAATAGTCTAGTTATGAAATATTGCTTCACTAATCTACTCGCAGTAGTATGTTGTAAGCACACGAGGGCGCACTTTTAAGATTAGTCGCCATGTTCTTGGGTTTTGTAGCTGTCAGTGTTTTACCCCTTAATTTCCCTCAAAAATCAAAACCCTGCCTTCTTTCCACAAAATTAGTCTTGCAGATATATACAACATGGTGTCATTGTCATTTACTTAGGTGAGCCAAAATTTTAGAAGTAGATTTTCGTTGCCTTATTTACATGTGCTAAGAACGGGGTCCGCAACTACACAAACGCCAATGTACTCACAAAAACTCTCCAAGGAGTTAAAACAACACAAAAGACAGGACAAGTTGGGAAAGGTAGTGAGCGATCTCTATTCCGATCGGGAAACTTGACAAATATCACGATAAAACAGCATCTCATCCTACTAGTACTACTACATGTACTACTAGAGGTGGATTTTTGTTCTTTTATACTTAGGAACGGGGTCCATAACCTCACGGTCACCCTTCAACCGAAGCTGAGTTTCACACGCCCATTGCTTTCCACAGCATGGCTTCACTGTTTGACCAGTATGAGCAAGCCACAGCAAGAGCTGCCTCCAGCATTTCTCAGGGGCCAAAGGAGGTAGTCTCTGCACCTGTAAGTTTGCAAAGATCTCATTTGAACTTAACCTTGGTCGAGGTGTTGGACAATAGTTTCCGACAATCGAAAATAAAACAGTCCCCGCAAGCTACATGTTAGTCCGAAAATTTGGGACTCTCAATACTGTGTATGAGAGTCCCAAAACTTAAGGTATCCATATCATGCAAAAGTTTGTGCTGCATAATAAAACCAGTGTGCATCAAATGTGCAAGCTTCTTACTCACTACAATTTCTTCAATAATCCCCGAAACTTCTGCCTAGCAAAGTTGCTGTTGTGAGCATTGCATCACCAAAAATTCAGCTTTTAATTCTAATTTTGCAGAGAGTTATCGAAATCCAAACGTGAGACATCACGTTGATGTGTACTGCAATGCATTGTGCAAAAAACCTCCCTAGCTAGAACATTTTCATCTTGTAGATAAAGCAGCGCCCTCTTGTTGATCTGAGTGAATGTAGAATGTTTCATTTTTTAACAGAGGGCGCTGTGTTCATTTGGCTATCAATTAAAAAACAAGTAAGCTGCAGGGCACTTCCTACACCTACCCAGAATACATTGGGAATCACACACCCATTTCCAGAGCATGGAGATTGACGTGGATGGTTTTTGAACTGCCAAAAACTTGCCTTAAAATTGGATTTAAGGTCTCAAATTTTGCAGATGACATGCTTGCAACTTTATCATTTTGATGTATGTGTTGTGTGGGCATTAATTAGCCTAATGGTGAGTAAAAAAACGTCAGTAGTAATTTTGCACGTTTTTATGCACTCACGGTCCCAGTCTGGCTACATGTATGCACTCTCACGTACTAGACTGTACGAAGTGCGAACAGCGACCTCACGCAGCTTGGCTACAATATGCAAATCAGTCGATGCTGGTCAAATACCTTGGAACAACGGTCGCTTTGGCCTATCTTCTTCGGCCAATTTTTTGTTATTATGTCCCTGGATTTGCATCCAGTTATATTTGGTTTGTGGACTCCAAACTTGTTAGAGAAATACGCTACCACACTATCCAACTCTCTTTCCATGTATAAAGTATGAGCCTCCAACAACCAAATACTGAATAATAATGTTATCTTTATTCACATACGAGGTCGTCACTGGAATTCCAGCGACAAAAACAAAACAACATAAGCCAAGTTTGTTCCAAAGCGTTCGAACATCACCAATTGATTTAATATTATAGCCTAACAGCGTGAGGTCACTGTTCGCTCTTCGTACAGTACATGTGAATGTGAGTGCATAGCTCACTGCTACTGTTTATGTTAGCGGCTGACCATCGGTCATCAGACACTATGGTCAAACACCTTCTCCAAGGCTAATTTTAACCCTATTAAACTGCCAGGAGCAACCAGGCGCCTCACAGGTGTCAAGGGCGGATCCAGGGGGGGGGGGGCCAAAGGGGGCCATGGCCCCCCCCCCCCCCCCCCCCCCCCCAAAAACGAAACCAGTTATTTTTTTTTTATGTGACATCGCAATAAAGGCAGGCAATGAGTACACCACCATCTTTTCCTCAAAAAACATTGGTTAAAGCGGTCAGAAATTGCCTCAGATCGCACCACAGAGCATCTAGAATCCAAAAAAAAATTTTTTTTTTGGCCCCCCCAAAAATTGTGTTCTGGATCCGCCCTTGACAGGTGTAACACTAACAGGGACTTCCTTTCTTAATGTACTGGTACCTGTCATAGTGCTTCCATTAATTGAAACCCTCCCTCTGTGGCTGACAACTTCAGCCACGCCATCACAGCAGTCAAAATCAACCAGCTTACTGTTTTTAAGACTTAAGAATTCCCTTGCTAATTTGATATAGCTACGTGTATGCTTTGACTGGAGGTGATTGATATATCAGCTGTACCTACCAGTTACCTGTTTTGTCTGTTGATGGAAATTTGACTAGTCACAGTTTTTACACCAATGTGATCTGACTTTTTGTGTCCTAGTCTGTATACAAATCCATGGAAGGGGAAGTGGAAGAAAGTTTTGACAGTCTGTGACTGCATGATCAAACAATAGGAGGGTTTTAATCATGGCTGTGAATGGGGGCAGGTCATAATGTTTTGGTGAATTGTAAGATAGATCCCACTACCCCTGGGTATGATGTATAATGGCTGTGTCATATTCTCTACAGCTATGACTGAGGGAAGAGGGGGAGGTTAGTCCAGACTGAAGTCCGAGTCCGGACTCGATGTCCTCCATCACTGACGATACTTCTTCGTGTGTATTGCAATCTAGCTTTGTATCCCAGACCTTTTTGATGACAAGTTCACTATGAGTCTCCTTGGCTTCTTAATCGTCGGGGACATTTTTCATTGGCTAAGTTCTAGTTTTTTGTTTTCAGATCACCTCTGGATACGTAACAGCAAAAATGGAGGAAGAGGTCAAAATTTTCTCCAGAATGAAGATCAACTTCACGTATGTTTAATGAAAATTATTTACATTACATCATTTTTGTAAGTCTTACCCCTTTTTATACATTTGAAGGATTTAATTTCCTAGGCCTTTTTGGCTAGGAACCATCCTCAATCCTGCAAAATCCTCCAATTGCCATCATGTAAAAATTGGATTCAGCCTCAATCCTCCAAAATCATCCGTTATTTCTTGGATTTGTTTTGTGGAGGGGTGCCCATTGCGTCTATCCTTTAAAATCCTCCAACAATCACTGTTAATGGGTTGATGAGGCAGTGCCGATGACATTCAGAAGCAGTGTGGATGATATCGAGCATAATGCAGGGCTCAATATTATGCATGGCTGAACATAAACAATGCATCCTCCAAAATCAACCGACACTTTTAAGTTGAGTAAAACCATATATCTATTTCTTGATAACCTTGTGGAGACGTATTCACGTATAGAAATTGCCCTGTGGAGACGTATACGATCTTTTGTTCCCTATTGTGGCGCACTCGCTTGTCTATGGATAAGGAATTACACCCACACCAACAAGAGCTGACTATCCCACAAAAATATTTAATAACCTTACATGCGCATGAGCGGTTACACGCAAATAAGGGGGGACTACGTCACGAACAGAGGATTCAAGTCCTAGGCCTGTCCGTTTGTTGGAAATATACCAACGCTAAAGGAATACCAATTCACGTGGCAAGCAACCTAGAGGTGACCAGGGAACCTCAATAAACCTCACAACACATGTGTCTTAGAGAACAAGAAACAACTCTTTATTCGGTCCAATACACAGGCTTAAAGTTCAATGAGTGGCCAATAAACCTCGCAGAACAACGTTCCCCGCTGCTCTAGGTTTATCCCTATAAAGTAAGCCTTACACAACAATAACCTCTTACTATACAATGCTTACAACAACCAGCCTAACCAGGCTCTATGTAATTAACCTCGTTGATTATCTAGAAAGATTATCCCACAGTGGCAAGAACCTCACTGTGCACACCCAGTGCGATCAACAGCAACAAGTTATGAACTGCACACACTGATCAAGACTTTACCAGAGTAACCCTCACATGCAACCTAGCATACAGAAATCACTGGGCTCAGGTTACGGAGCGCGGTTTATAACCCCGAGGTGACTCCTGGCGACAAAGGTCGACAGGCAACAGGCAACCCAATTCCCGACCAGGGAATACTGCTGCACATACCACACGAACCTTAGGTCTCCAGTCACCAGCTCAACCCACAGCCACCCAGGCTAATTTTCCCTTACAACAAAAGGTCTAGCTTGCTAATTATTACTCTAAAGTCTCACCATCCGCCCTTGACTTGCACGCCGCGTTGCCCAAACTATCTCTACGTCTACACACGAGGTTTACTCGGATTCGGAGCTCAACGCTAAGTTTCCACTAATCGATGTTCACACAACGGCGTCTTTAGACGGACTGCCTAAAATCTCTGACTACGCGCTATACCCTACGCACGACGTCGGGGAACCAGGCGAGCCATGGTAAACTCGCACCAGTCCACCGGCTGTTTCGCCACACTATTATACCCATGTCTCCACAGGGTACCGTGTACCAGATCCTGACTCCCAAACTCAGTAACAGCGAATGAATTCAGTAATGAAGAATGAATTGTGTTGTTATTTCAGGCCTCCTCGACCAATCACTCACCTTGTCGTTAACAACAACATGCTGATGATGGCTATGTCCGACAATGTCATCTTGCGAATTGATCTGGAGCACCCAGACCAACCGGACGGTAATGTGCCACAATGATACTGACTGTCAATTTCCATTTTAGCTACTAAGCACCTTAGTTTGATTGAGCACAGAAAAGATTTTGTTCTGAAAAAAATTGGATACCATGATCCAAAATGACATGAGTCGTAAACAAGGGAATCACAAGCCAGCCATAAGCCAGTCACAAGTCAATCTGAGGCCTGTTTAAAGACAAGTTCAAGTCAAATAAGTCAAATCAGGAGTCAATCACAATTCAATCACAAGCTAATTTCATGCTTAAACACAAGTCTATCCTGAGTTGAGATTGGATGACTTTTGATTGACTCCTTAGGAATGGATTACAACTTAGTATAACACTAGCACTGCTTATACATTCACAGCGCAATAAATGCGCTCTACAGTATGTCTCCCCAAAAAGTGTCTATCCAACTATTTTTTAACTACCAACAAAACCACGAAGTAAATGATGAAAAATTTTAATTGTGCAAATGTTTCTAAGGCCAAAATAAAGTCTCCAGTTTCTCCAATTAAACAGTTTTGTCTTCAATGTAAGATGATGTCTCAAAACGGCCAAACTCACTGGTTTGACTGGAACCCTGCTGCTGCACAATTTCAATGCGTTTTTAGATGGGATTATAATCGAGTGTAAGCTTTATGTGGCCTCTCTGGGCTCCCATACATTTTGCACTAAATTTAGTCGGGCACCATTTGCAGTCATCAGCCAACAATTGAAGAAAAAATAAGTAATAAGGCCTTCCAGTCTGAAAGACGTGAGCAGGCCAGGTTCACCAGTGGTGGACACCACCCTACATTTGTCACATACATGTATGTATGTTTCAGAAAAGTAACCATTTCTTATCAATAGAGGTGAAATTGGGAGAGTATCAGATTCACAAGTTGTTTCTGGATCCCACCGGCCGTCATCTCATCATCAGCACTGAGCAGCAGGAAGTCTTCTATCTATCCAGGACAGGTCGTAAGGGTAAACCACTCCAAAAACTCAAGGTAGGTCGTGATGGAACGTATACATGTACTACCACACAGAACAGTTAATACATATTGGTTCTTCAACCCACAAGGACATGGTCTAAGGATCAGGGATTAAAGCTACAGTCCATCATTTGCAACTATCCAAAAATTAACTGACGTAATTATTGTTGACAAACATACTTGGTTGTAAGATAGTAAGGGGACTAAACTCCCTGTGAAATTATTCTCTCTGGCAAGCTGTCATTTTGAAGAAATCAACGAAAGAAGGCCTTTCCAACAGTGCGTCTTAAGACGCACCATTGGAAATTTTTGTTAGTAGTTTGTTTTTTTATTCGGCGAAGTGTTGGCACGACACACACGCGCGCGCGGCTGCTATAATTCGTCGGATCGGTGCGCGACATCGCGTAGCTGCAATCGGCTAGTGAGAACATGTCTCGGACGCTGAAATTCAGGCCCAATTCAAAACATGATTCCGCAAATTTTGATTTGAAATCTAGATCCTAGAATGTTGTTTTTCTCGAAATATACAGCTGAAGCTGAGCTGAAACTTCATCAGGTTAGTTGTTCAGCACCCTTTAGATTTTTAACACTTTTGTTGCTTCAAACTAACAAAATGCACAAATTACAAACGATGGACTATACCTTTAACCTGTGGGCAGAGAGCCACAGTAGAACTTCTGATATATCGTAGCATGTCAATTTTGTGTCACCCAGCGCGC
Organism: Patiria miniata; assembly: GCF_015706575.1. Classification (NCBI taxonomy): domain Eukaryota; kingdom Metazoa; phylum Echinodermata; class Asteroidea; order Valvatida; family Asterinidae; genus Patiria; species Patiria miniata. Next base: position 11,491,978 of record NW_024037061.1, read on the forward strand.
CAGCCCTTCAGAGTGGTCTTTAGAGACCATGACATCATTTCGATCAGAAATGTGGACTAAGCTGTGGATAGGTCAATTTGGCTGCCATGTTTTTGTAATACAACAACGGGTTACCGAAGACCGGGTAGAAGGCTCCTGCCGAATTGTCAGAATCTGGAGATCAAGAAGCAGTCTTGTTTTGCATAATTAATCACCGAATCTGCTCGCATATCATAGACCCTTGCTGTGCAAGGGGACATTCCATAGACTAGCGAGGACAAGGGAAATCATATGGCACACAGATGCCAGTCATGCAACGTTTCCTCGGATCAGCTGATTTCCTCGTTTTTCACTTCACACTTACATGTATGCCATTCAAATTATGCCATTGAAAAACACTGTGTAAAACTTGTAAAGCTTGGAATTTCCTGTTTTTGACTACCCAGTTGCTTGCCCGATTTAGTGCAGCATATTATTATCCATGTTTCACATGCTCATCAGATAGCAAATGTTTCTTGAAGAAACTTTCATCAGCTTCTCCCTCTCTTTTGGAACATGGCCATATCACACAGCACAGTGTTTATGCTGTGGAATAAAGAACATCTCTTTGCTGTTGACATAGGATCAACGGATCCGTATCAAGGATCTAAGTTTCTTCACTTTACCTTTGCAATAGTGCGCCCTCTAATGATGACGCTTCATGCAAATAAATTCCATACAACGATATGCACATTTTTACCCACATGTTAAACAGTCAGCTTTGCGAACGCTCAGCTGTTCTGTCATACTTTTGTGGCCCAACATGTTTATATTGTGTTTTGCACATCTGTTCCTGGAGCCCTCTTACGTAACATTGGGCGTGGGCCAAGCAATAATTTTTGTGTGGCATGAACGCCAACTATTTCAGAACAGTTCCAACTTCGTCCAGAGAAAATAAAATTCTGTGACATTTTTGTGTATGCATTTTGTTCACACTCGGTGTGGAGTGCTAGGAATCATGGTGGCACAGATCGTGGAAGGCTGCATGTTGAACCGTATTCAGTCTTGCATATATCATCCACCACCTTTGACCTGGAACTAGGTTCTTGACATCAAAACAGTGTTGGTCTATCTGCCACATTTCACTGTCGTTTAAATTGGTTGTTCAAACCTGGGCCCAATTTCACGGCGCTGCTAAGCACACGATTTTCTGCTAACAGAGCCTCTGTCTATTTCATGCAGACCGTTAGCATAAGCACAGCAAAAGGCACGATTACTTTGTGGAAAAAATTGCTTAACTTAGTGACGTAACAATAGAAATCGCCATGCAAGCGCAACCATTAGCACGTCCACACCGTGAAATAGTGCTTAAGGTTAGCAAATTTTTCTGTTATGCTAAGCACAACTTTTCTGATGGGCCCTGTTGTTAAATTGATTGTTAAATTAATCGTTTAAATTTAGCTATTTTGTACGGACACATAAAAATTTGGAATATATATATTCCTATGTGAATAAACTTCTATATCTGACATATTGCTCTTGGATCTTCTCATTCAGCACTGCTGTTGTCCTTATTAATTTCTAGCATATTTCCCCTCATCTTGTGCTGGAATTTTGTTGTTGTTGTTGAAATGTTACCACTTAGTTTGTACATATGCATGCTTGTTTATCCATGGTTCAGGGCCACATCATCGATTCCATTGGCTGGAACAAGCTGAATACCAGTGACAGTACAACTGCAGAGGTACTGATGGGAACCAGCAAAGGTCAGTCACCTTGAACCTTTTCACCCTAGTCAAATTAGTCAAGTAGCCTTGCATTGGTATCACTGTATACAGGGTGAGTAAAAAAAAAAAAAAAATTGTCGGGACCATTGTTTTAGTGAAGTTCTGCATGTAGCACTTTCAAAATCTAGGATATGAAAGCCCAATTCATTAGTCTTCGTTAAGTACACGAATCATTCGAATCACTCATGTACTTTTCAAGTTATGGAGTTTTAAACACAAGCACCGTTTTAAAGTTCTGTCCACGGATCACAAAAAAAGTGTGCTTTCTTTCAGCAAAACAAAAACAATTCTCACACACATCCTTATGTGATTTGTTTTCGTTTTGCTGAAAAAACACTGAACTTTTTGTGATCTGTGGACAGAACCTTAAAACGGCGGTTGTATTTAAAACTCCATAACTTGAAAAGTACATGAGTGATTTGAATGATTCTTGTACTAAAAGAAAGCTTATGAATTGGGCTTTCATATTCTAGATTTTGAAAGTGCTGCATGCAGAACTTCACTAAAACAATGGTCCCGACATTTGGGTTTCGGTTTTTTTTACTCACCCTGTACATGTAATTGCATCAGTGTTATGTTTTCTATCATATTTTTTTAAACTATACAGCCTACACACACAAAGTTTTTTTAACAAAGAAACAAATGAGTATTTACTCTTCTTTTTTTTCAGGTCTGATATTTGAGACAGAAATTCAATCAGGCGATGACAGTAGGTTCTTCCAGCAAAGTCTTGACCAGTATTGGAAACAGGTAAGTCAAAATGGAATATCAAGCAGATGGTTGAAAATGAAAAAAAAAAACAATGTGTACATTTTGAGTTCTTGTGATAGAGGCTTTAATCATATTGGTTTGAATACTGCAATGTGAAAGTGTTGTGTTGGTCCTTTGGAAAGGTACTTCATAGTATTTGTGTCACCAAAAGGGCTGTGCATTGGAACCGAGTGCCCGACCGTTGATGTCAGGAAGTGGATCCAGATTATGGGATCGGGCACCCATAACCAACTTTACAAATTACTTAGTAACTTCTCAGACAATGAAAAAGAAAGGCTGTGAATGTCATTTGTTGGGAATTTTTTTAATGAAAGCCAGGCTACATGGAGAAACAGAACATAATTCACGTTTATGACACTCCCAAAAAGTTGCAGTTTTCACCATAAAGCTATAAAGTTCACTGTACACACTTGTATCTTGCTGCATTGATGCACCAATATTATTGTGCAGACCTGTATGAAAAATCTGGAACAACTTCCGAGATTTTTTAACTTTAGGGCTGGGCTTCTTTAATGGGGACCCAGGTACCCGTGGTTTCCATACTACCCATAAATGTACACCACTAGTCTCCACATTCAGAGGTTTATGGAGAGCAGTGTATAAAGTAGAGTTTGTTTCATTGTAATGTGCTAATTTCAAGCACAGCGATTTGCTATAAAAAGCTTAGCCAAGTAGCACAAAGTGGTTGCGAGGGAAAATGTCGCGAATTTTATCTTGACTGGTGCTCATCTGATTTTGACACCCAGCATATTTTATTTTCTAATAGCCAAAATGTACGGACAGACTTTATGGTACGTTTGGAAGTTCATGTAAAGTACTTTGATTAGACGATAAAAAACACGTTACTTGCCAATTATTTTAATTTATTCAGGTTTTCAATTTGGGCAAAGAGGGCGCTGTTCCTGTCACAGGTCTTGAGGTGGAACTCGTCCAACCTGCTCTGCAGAATGAACGGCGATTCTTTATAATGGCTACAACTCCAGGGTAAGGAAAATACTCATAATTATTAATAATTGGTTGAAATTACATTTTTCTTGAAGCCCGTGTCAAGTATTGGCTCATAACTAAAAATGGAGTCATCAAGTAAAATAAAAACTGCTTGTACTTTCAATGTTTTGACTGTCTGGATTTTCCCTGATATTCATGATATTGGGCATATTTAAAACTTCAAGTGTTTAAAATGCAGCTTTCGCTAAGACTGTTACTTGTTAGTACCCTTTGAATCCTGGGAGAAAAAAACAATCATGGAAAAATGTCATGCCTAAGGACACAACAATAAAGCAACAGTCATGTTGGCTTTTTGGTGTCTGCAGCTATTGTATTCGCTCTTTTCACGCTTCCACCATAGGCATGCACAGCCGCGATCTGGCAAGTTTACACTATGAAAATAGCCGGTTCAGTGATTCCGTGTCAGGGTTCAGATCACAACTCTGGCATTTTTCTTTGTGTCAACATGCCAGATCGAGGCTCTGCATGCCTATGGCGGAGCATGAAAAGAGCGAATTAAGGGCAATTCCAATTTTGTCAAATTTGTACTGTTGTGTAAAGTCAAAATATAAGGTGGATTTTTCTCACCTAAGATCCCTTGAAATTAAGTGACTAAATTACTTTTGAAACAACATGCAAATAAAATAACTTATGTTGGTTGGGCAGTAAGTTCTTTGTCGATAACTCACGTTGCACAAAATGACATGGAAAAAATGTAAGCACCTTGCATTTGAAAATGTCCTCATACTGTGAACTGTTGGAAAATCTTTTCAGTTTCCTTACATCATTACGCTGTAAGTCATACGCTACCATAATAATTATTATAAAAAAAATCAATCATGAAATCTCTACGGGGATATAGTTTGGTAAGTCATGTTGTGGTAACTCATGTTACAGTTTGTCCACCCATCTTTGGTACAAGATAAAACCTACAAATTTTTTTTATAATCTCACAAAAAACCTCTTGTCATAAAATATGAACCTTTCACTCTGTCTGACAATCAAAAACTCACAATAACAGTCGCATTTTGCATGTAAAAACAAGGTGCCAAAATGACTACCTAAAATCCATAATTTTAGCCCCCCCCCCCCCAAAAAAAAACAGTTTTGTGACCTAAAAAAAGCTCTTAACCATATCCCATATCACTGCTTCACCACTCAAATGAAAGTTCTTGTTGTTCCCTTAAATTTAAAACCAAATTTGAGGTTGTGATGCTTGTAGTTCTGAAGATTTCATAAATTTTCCACTTTTCAGCTATGTCCACATTCTCATGGAATTACCCATAAGTGTTTGGAAAACACAGTACTGTGAATGTAGCTGTTTGTTTTGGACACAACTATGAAATGCTGTGGTTGAAACTCAACCCCATTTTTTAGAAACAGAGCTTTTGGCATGAACTTGATCATGCAAAAAAAAACTTAGTAACCAAACTGTTTCTTACATTTTTCTTCAGACGACTGTACCAATTTGTTGGCATCATCCCTAGTTCTTCTGAGACACCTGTTTTCCAAAATGTCTTTCATAGGTACGAGGCTAGTCCTGGTAAGTACCACTCTCTCTTTGGGATCATAAGTGGTTATAAAAGACAAGATTCCAATCAGTGTGTCAAGCAAGTTTGCATTCTGCTCCAATATGACAATTTCTTTTTCTTATTTTTTCATCATCATTGCAGCTAGTTTTCTAGAATTGCCGGGTAACTTTGGATACAGTGAGCTCCAGTTCAGCTACGGCAGCAAGAAAACCATGCCGTCCAATTTTGCCTGGATGACTGGTAAGTGAGGATGTGTTACTTCAGTTACGCTGATTACATAAATTGTAAGCTATTTGATCAACTGTGAAATAAATGTGCAGGGTTGTCACAAGTTTTTTAATAATAATGATAATAAATACTTATTAAGCGCTGGTATCTAGGAAGACCTTTAATCCGCGCTGGGGTCTGAGACAATGAATGATAAGCTTGAATGAAAAGATAAGTAAGATTTGAGGCTTTGCATGGTGGAGATACTAAATAATGAAAGGTTTTCGGAAACACCATGTGCGAATAATTTCTCAACTAAGAGAATGGTTCTGAAAAGAACCAGAGGTATAAACTCGACGTTCCGGTCAGTATGCTCTGACCGTCTTCAGGAGAGTGCCTAAACTCTAAGAAAGAGAATACTTAAGTAGCAAAAGGCGAAGTCAATGAGGTGTGAAGTTGCATCCTGTGAGGATGCCAAGTAGACGGGATCCTAGAGCAAGCTTGGTGCCCACTGAAGTGGAACAGTAGGGTTGCAGTGTCAGTAGAGGGAGGACCTAGGGTATAGGAGACCCATCAGTCTAAGGTGGTAGCTGAGGACCTAGGGTATAGGAGACCCATCAGTCTGGAGAAGTGGGAGCCAGATAAGTTTTCATTCAGGATTTGAAAGAGACAGCGTCAGGTTGTGATCTCATGGCTATTGGCAGACTGTTCAATAGGCGGGGGGCTGCAACAGAAAAACTTCTGTGTCCATAAGTCTTCAGCCTTGAAGATGGAGCCACAAGCAAGTGTGCATCACAAGAGCGTAGTTGGCGCGCAGGCTTGTATGGCGATATGAGTTGTTGCATGTAATGGGGCGCTGTTCCGTTGATAGACTGGTAGGTGATGAGGAGGAGTTTGAATATTATGCGTTGCTCAACGGGAAGCTTGTGTAATACTTTGAGTACCGGGGTGATGTGTTCGAATTTCTTTGTGCGTGTCAAGTTTTTTGCATGTGTTATGTGTGGCCTACTCCTGTTAGCTGTAGGGCTGTCCCAAGTATACCAAATATTCAATCGTCAACTGAATATGGGGCGCTGTGGTCCAATGGTTACGGTGTTCGACTCGTGTGCCGTGGTGCATGGGTTCGAATCCTGAGTGTGGGAACATGGTGCTTGTGCTCTTGAGAAAGGCACTTTACCATTATTGCCTCGTCCTTCGGATAGGACGTGAAGTCGTAGGTCCCGTGTGTTGTGTAATGCACGTTAAAGAACCCAGTAACACTTATCGCTAAGAGAAGGGGTTTGCCCCGGTGTTTCTGGCAGTGGCTGCAATGTGCGCCGCAGCACTTTGTAAACCATTATAAGGTGCTACATTATGGGTCTCATATTTCTCATAGACTTTATTTACCTTTCTTTAATAATTGACATGATTTAAAGCGCCTTGAGTACCTAATTGTTGGTAGATACGTGCGCTATATAAGACTCCGTTATTATTAATATTCAGATAGCTTTTTGCTGGTTCAAATATTCGAACGATAAAAGAACTATGCACATACACACATGACTGTGATGTTTTGTTATCCTAAAGTTGCGGCGCTTTATTGTCAGATGCCACTTTCTGTTGACGGTAACTTTTTTGTCGACGGCAACTTTTTTGTCGACGGCAGTTCATTGTTCCCATCCTCCTAGAAGGTTAAAGCCCTCGACAGTTATAAAATACTTACTGCAAAAGACTCCAGCCGTCCATGTCGATCGCCGCACGCAAATTTTAACCAGAGAGCTTTGCGTCCAACTTTTGACAGGTGCGGCATGTAGTTGCAGCTAGCATGTCTAAACTTGACCGCCGAGTTTCCAACCTGGGCACAGGTCGTAGTGGAAAAAAAAACAATGGGGGTGGAGGTTGTTTTCTCGATTTTTAGATTTATTTGTATTTGTAATCTTTGGTATGTTTACTACACATCTTTTAAAGAAAAAGTATGTTAATTATGGAATAAAAGTGTTTTTAAGGGAAAAAAATTACATCTTTAATTTTCACAAATACAAAACTTCAAAGGCCTTTTCCTCAATATTTTAATTTATTGGCATGTTGATAAATGCGAACTTTAAACAGCCATAACTTGTCAACGGAATGTTTGATTGAAGTGCAACAAGAAGTATAGTATTAAAAGGAGAATTTTATTCTCATTCCCAATACCCGCAAACCGTCATTTCGACCTCTGCCCAGTTCTGTCTCATTTTGCCAGAATGTCTCGCATATTTCCATCGCTTTTGAAATTTGGGAATAAGACTACAATACTGCTGCAGTCTATAACAAAAAAGAACATGAAGTCTTCAATCCAACGTGTCAGTCTTGTTGTGGCTTCCTGTCTTTCTACCCCTAGGTCCAGGCATATACTATGGCGTCTTTGACTTCAATAGTCAATCCTCGGACAATCTCACCAAGGACAGCCGTCTGTTGCCCTATCCCGACACGGGCAAAGGGGACGTTACTGCTGCTAAACCCATCGCTATGGCATTGACTGAGTTCCATGTTCTTCTTCTATTCCAAGACAGGTTGGTCACAATGTTTTGGATTAAAAACTGTAAATCTGCATGCAGACAATAAGTCTATTTCAATTGCTCATGTTCATGTAAGATAGGAAGATTTTCAGTTCAGGATAGAAACACTAGATTAATATAGGCTAATCTGTTAACCACTATGCAGCCTGCACTTTTTTATGCAATCAAATCAGGGAGCATCAGAAATGGAGTTTCAGAAGTCTTGTAAGACGTTGTGCTATGCAAAACTTTCAGGATTGTGTGATTACTTCGAAACAAGAACTTTTCTTCAATTTCGTATTGGTATTGCATGAGTATAACAAATTGTCAATTCCAAAAGAAAAGTTGTCCAATGTTCACATCCACACTCGCACTTACTTTGAATACTGAACAGGCTTCTTTGGAGTGCCATGCCCCAGTGGTCTGGAGCATTGAACTCGTGGTCTGCAGGAGATTCTGCAGATTGCGGGTTCGAGTCCAGCCTGCGGCTATGGTGCGTGTACCCTTGGGAAAGGCACTTTGTCACTCATTCTCCCCACCCAGGAGTAAATGGGTACCTGTGAGGGCAGAGATGGTTATTGTGATTTTAGCTGCTTTGCGCCAAAATGGCAGCATCGAGCTGTATACTCCCCAGGGAGCTGAGATTGTCTTTGGAATGTTTTATTGGCCCAGTGATCAGGGGTAATAATGTTGCAGAGCACTTTGATCTTAGTTAGAAGCTCTATGTAAGTACCTGTTATTATTATTATTGTTATTATAATTACAGGAAATGGGTCATTTGGGAGACATTCCCATAGACTTGTACAAAAAAATTATCAAACTTCAATGTGCCCTAACCCAATATTCCCTTGTCCTTTTTCCACGAATTTCGGTATGTTTACTAATTAGACAGCGAGCAAAAAATACATGTATAATCTAATTGCAACAATAAAATTTTGCCTCTAAAGGGGGGCTGTGACATTAGGGAGACATGAAAATGTAGCCCTAATGACCGATGTCTCCCATCGTGTGAAGAAATTACGATAACGCGTCTCCTTAATGGTACCTTTACACGTATTATTAGATGAGTCAAACACAAGTCCGGCTGCAAGTCCATCACAAGTCCTGTAGTCCCAATTCAACTCACAAGCTATTCAAATGAGCTTGAGACAAAGGTACTTGTGAACGGACTTGTGATGTACCTGTGACTGAACTTGTGTCTGGACTTAAGGTGGACGCGACAACATCCCTGCTTCTTTGTACACAAAATGAGCTCCCTCGGAAAAATGCTCTGGGTACCTGACCAATTCATTAGAGCCATGTGATGGTATTTTGTAATGCATTACTGTATTCTCCTCTGAATGTATGTAATTTCTTTGGATAAAAAATAACCTTTTTTTTTCCTCATTTTTTTGTTGACAGATTAAAGGTGATGTGTGTTTTGAATGAGCAACTGATTGATGAAGAAGTTTACAATGTTGTAAGTAAATCATCATTTCTCTATTATAAACAACACAACCGGTCTTGCTTGATTTATTTTTAATTTATTGGTAAACCCGTTGTTCTATTTCAAAGATTTGGCATCCAAATTGGCCAATCAACAGACTAGTCCACATTTCTGATTGATATGATGTCACAGTTTCTAAAGTCGACTCCGATTGGCTGGCATGCGGGGTCGCATAAAATTTGCATATCGGGATATATCAGACGTTCAACCGTGGCTCTGCACACACGAATGTCTGATCCTCATATAGTCGGGTTTGAGGCTAAATTTGAGTCTGAAGTCATCTAGTATTCTTGGACAAAGCTGTGTTTTCTGTGCTTTCTTATGTTGCCAACCGAAACATGAATTTGCAATCGAATTACGTATTTTCGATGCTAGAATACACCACTTTAACCCTAACCACCCCAACCCTTCAAAATCCAACTGTGCGTTTTGTTGGAATCTGTTGGAGTGAGTACTGCACTAATAAACTGATTATGCTTTACATGGGGTCAGGCATACCACCATAATCAGAGTCCAACAGTTTGGGTGTAGAGTTTACCATATGGTGTTGGATTTTGCAAGAGTGAGGAAGGTTCCTAGTAAAACACTGTTGGGGTTAGGGTTAATATCAGTTAGCCATCAAGACAAAGAAAATGTCACACAACAAGTAACAGATTCAATCATTATCTCATTCTGTTTCAATTCCTTTTTTTTTTTCCGCAGAAATACGGTAAAATATTAGGCGTTTGTCGAGACAAGACCAGGGGAACCATTTGGACCTTCACAGACCAGAGTGTCTTCAAGTACAAAGTGGTCAAAGAGTCGAGGTGAGCCGCAGCTTGAGCCAGGATTTGGAAATGTTTGCCATTTCTCAAACCTCGGGTTTATCTCCAGGTTTGGCGTCAGACTTCTAGTTTCCTGATTTTAGGCCCCTGAGTTTGGATTTAGTTCATTTTTTGGAACAGGAATATATATGTGAGGCATTCTGGCAAAATTCTGGGCAGATGTCGAAATGGGGGTTTGTAAGTATTAGGAAAGAGAATAAATTCTCCTTACAATACTGCTTGTTGCACTTTGATAGGACATTTGCATTTATCCACTTGTCAAAAAAGTAAAAGACTAAGAAAAGAGCCTTTAACTCTTTCAGTGCCCACGACATTTCTAAAGTTTAACCCTAAAGTGCCCAACTTTTGAGATTTTTTTCTAATTATTCAAAATTCTGTAAAAAAAAAAGTAAATAAGTTGTAATCACCAAACTTGTTGTATCTTGCTCTCTTGTATATTGTACCTTCAAAAGTCAATAGTAGTCACGCACCTAGTGATATACCCTGAAACACTCTCCTGAACACAGGGGAATTCCGCACTTTTTGTAGAATATACGTGTGTCGCGTCTGATACCCCTCCTCATACAAACTCTGTTCATTAGCATCAATATCGTCATGATTGTCACTATTGACACTAACGTAAGCACCATCATTATCATTATCATTATCGGTATCCCCATTTTCGTCTTCTGACTCACCATCCTGTTCTATCATATCCATAGATGATTCTGAATCAGAAAAGTAATCCCTTTCGCCAAATTGAAACTCAGAGACGGGCTGTCAGTGTTGCGCCCTCTCGCAAGAACTCGAATAAAAAAATAAATACAGGTGGTACATGCATGAAAATGGTACCATTAGAAAGAGCGAGAGCGCCCCCTTTTGATAACATGTTTACCTCGTACATGTACGAGGTTTGGCGATTTTAATCACGAACATTACCTCGTACATGTACGAGGTTGGCGCTTTCGTACTAACAAATATACCTCGTACATGTACGAGTTCGGCACTGCAAGAGTTAATGTTTGCAGTTTTGTAGCTGTGATAATGAAAGATACCAATTGTTTTCCTCAAAAACACTTTTATTCCACTATTTCTTTAAAATATGTGTACTAGTTTTACTTTATCCTCCGCAACGGCCTGTACTGCCCAGTTATGTCTCATTTTGCAAGAACGCCTCACATAATTATTATAATTCTATAGCACACAGATTTCTGTGATGCAAAGCCAAAGTTTATAGCCGTTTTCATTTGGTCAGAACATAGATCTGGTGACAAAGCCGAGGTCGAGAAACTGTGTTCAAAATTTCTTGGCAATGAAAAACAAACTTGAGTCCAGATTATTCACCATTCTTTTGTATGTGATGCAGGGTTTAGAGTATTTGTCTTTGAAATAACCTCGTTTGTATCGCAGGGATGTGTGGCGTATGTACCTGGACCAAGGCAACTTTGACCGGTCCAAGGAATTTTGCCAGGACAATCCGGCCAATTTGGACAAGGTGCTGACCAGACAAGCCGAGTATTTCTTTGAAAATCAAAAGTGAGTGCCTTCCGATCCCCCCATCTCTCAAGTCTTGTCTCTTTAACCACGGATCCTACACACAAGGATTAACGACTCGGCCCAACTCCTGGTTAGACGCTTGATAACGGCCTGTACTGGTGGCAAATACCATGAATACTTTTCAACAAAGACCACTGCGCGCAGTGGGTTTCAGATTTGCAAGGCTTTTCGCCCGATCTGGCATCGAAGTCTGTCAAGCCAGCGAATTATATTTTTGAATATTCATGAGTCTACGTTTTTGGTCTTTATTATTGAATTCTGATAAGTGATAACTACATAACCATGGTAATGCCGAGCACAATATCTTTAGCTTTAAGATGAACAATGAAATGTCGCTTTTGTTTCATCGGTTCGGCATGCTATCTCTCTAAAACTTTTTAATAAAAGCCTAATTAAAAACGAAATTTGGGTAAATGGTGTTCTCGAAATTTGACGTTTATTTCCCGGGTAAATACTTCATCTATGACGACAAAAACTGCACAATACCATCTGTTATATCCTGAAGTATTTATTTTTAAAATAATTTGGAACAATTATATCTTAAATTAGAAGTAGTTTTACTTACATTTTTAGGAATATTTCCGTTTTAGATGTCGTGCAAAAACCCAACACAATGGCACATCTGGAAAATCGCGATTACGCGCCAATAGGTATTAATGCCCGTTATCACGCGTCTAACCAATTAAGGCAAGTCCACTGAGTGCAATTTATACTAGAGCTCAGAACAGTCATTTATCCTGGTGTCTAGGATCTGTGCTTTAACCCTTCCCCTTACAGATCCTTCAAAATCCAACAGGTGGGTTGTGAAGTATATTCCAGTATTGGAATAGTCTTAGCCCAAGATGCCAGTGATCGAAAGTGGATCGTGGACATTGTTTTAATTTCATTTGGAAGTAGTGCGCCATCTATAACCGCATGATTAAACCAGCTTGCCTGCTCGCATTAGCGTCTTGGGAATCCTGTATTAGCGGTTTATTTTTTTCTTTATTTTCTCCCTAGGCTTTCCTAGGGAACCAATCAGTGATCACAAAACAATCATTACGGCCAGTTTATAGTCGGATGCGCGATGCTGAACATCTGATACTGATGGTCGCACACTCGGAACGCTGAGCCTTTTTTTGGCAGTTTATAGTCGTCGCACGGCCGCTGTAAACATACGAGCATCATACGAGTTATGCGCGCAAACTTTACTGTGAAGTGTGACAATCAAGCATCGCAAATTAGATATGCAATGCAGTGATACTCCCCACCCCCACGCACGACTAACGAATGGGTATTTGACAGCGTGAAGCTGCAATGTTGTTCGAAGACATTAATATTGACACCAACGATCTAATTTACATAAAACGGCCAAGCCACCATGGAGTACCGAAGTGAATACGTCACGCGCACAAAATGTGTGTGAAAGACATTAGCGCGTGATTCAGCCCGTGAACCAACACGCACGCGTACTCCATTCGTTTGCACTACACTTTCTGGTTCTAAATGACGTCACACTTCGGTACTCCATTGCTGCAAGATTCCCAAGACATTAGTGAGAGAAAAGGATAAGGAAAGGGTTTAAAGATCCTTGAAGAGAATTTTTCTTTGTAACATATTGTGTGCAACTTTCTACTCCTCTAAAATGTATGAAAAATATTTGACATCCCTTTGGGTTATTTTTATTGAAAAGCGCACTTCTTTAAACATTTAAAAATTGTCCATGCTTTTCCTGACAACTGAGGGCGCTGTTGCTGTGATGTCATATCAGGCAGACACTGTTCAGTTTAGGGTTTTTCTGTTCAAATTGTGAACCCCCCTAAAAATTTGCTCATTGAAAATACTTGTGAGAAAAGTTTGCTCATTGGCTTACTGCCATGTACTGACACAACGACGATTCGCCCAAGAAACGAAAAAATTCAACAGCGAAATATCCAAAATTCTTGCAGCTATAATGGTGCTGAAATAGCTGTGACATTGAGGTTTCTGCCTGAAGTGACATCACACTTGTGCTCATGAATATTGAAATTTGTATTAGCATAAAATCAAAAAAGGCACCAAAATACCCTTGAAAATGGCAAAACGAATATTGGAAATAGGGTTAAATGGGATATAAAGATGCATTTTCAAGGATTGCATTAAAAACTTACATTGCATGGGCCATTTGAGATTTCAACCAACCAGCGGATCTGACAATCCCTGACAGGTAGTTGAGACACATGCACTAGATAAGCAGGTCATGGGTTCGATTCCCAACCCACCAAGCTTATGAATTGCTTACATAAGCTGTTGGACAGCACAATTTTCGAAAGGGCAGAAACACCAATATTGAAACTCTGTACCAATTTCTTCGCATTTGCAAGGTACGACAAGAGCGCCCTCTATTTTGCCATGACGGAGAGGTCGTTTGAGGAGGTGGCGCTCAAGTTCATCGGTGCCCAGCAGACGACGGCGCTGCGCATGTTCCTCGACAAGAAACTCAGCACACTCAGGCCGCAGGTCGGTTGACACATGATTTATTCTTTTGATATTTTATTTTAATCCCTTCTTGTAATGACACCAAGGTTCCTTCAAAGAGTACGATCACTGAAGCCGTGAAGTGTGAAGAAACATTTGAGAAATTCTGGCAAAATAAGACAGAACTGGGCAGAGGTCAAAATGAGGGTTTTCGGGTATTGAGCAAGAGAATGCAATGTTCCTTACAATGCTGTTTGTTGCACTTCAGTCGGACATTCCACTGACAACTTATGGCTGTTTTAAGTTGGCATTTATTGAAATGTCAAAAAAGTAAAATACTGAGAAAAAAAAGACCTTCAAAGTTTCGAATTTTGTCGTCATGAAAATGAAAGATGTCTTTCTATAAAAACACTTTTATTCTACATTTTTGTACCATTTCTATAAAATGTGTGTAGTTGACAAATCAAAGATTTTCGTGGCATGTGGGACACAGACGCACTACATTATTCCGTGTTCCACTCGCACTCATGGGATAACTCATAATATACCGGTTCGAATTTATAAAAAGAAATTACAGCTTTAAGTAATTCACACAATCATTACCCCCAAGCCAAATTATATGTGTGGTGCATTTTTTCATCAACATGTGTGGTGTATGAAAAGTTAATGGACCTATTTTTTGGGCGTCTAATTTGAAGTGGTATTTAGGCCATACCTCCCATTAATGGTATAGTCCATCATTTGTAATTTGTGCATTTTGTTCATTTGAAGGAACAAACGTGCTGTGAATCGAGACACGTTCTCACTGAGCCGATGGCAGCTACGCGATGTCGCGCACTGATCCGATGAATTAAAGCAACCGCATTCGCATGTGCGTTGTGTCAACGCTTGCGCGTGTTTCCTAACCTTATGGTGCGTTTCCGAACTAAACGGAAAGGAACTGTTGGAAATGCCTTCTTTCGTTGATTTTTTCAAAATGACAGCTTGCCAGAAAGAATAATTTCACAGGGAGTTTAGTCACCTTACTATCTTTCAACCAAGTATGTTTTTCAACAATAATTACGTCGGTTACTTTTTGGATAGCTGCAAATGATGGACTGTAGCTTTAATTGCCTACATGTATCGTAGTTTTTGCTTTTTAATACTACGCAGCCACTCGAAAGAAAATTAGGACTTTGGTAACTTTTATAAATGCATACAATTTTGATTTCCCTGTATAAGTAAGTCTGATGATTGAAAAATAAATCTTTTTTTTGTGATTTCCCTGACCTAGGAGAAGACTCAGATGACCATGTTGGTGATGTGGTTGATTGAGCTGTACCTGAATCAGCTGGGGGAGTTCCGAGCTAGGGAAGAGGCTAGAAACACCCACGACAAGGTCCACACCGAGTTCCAGAAATTCCTGGCCCAAACCAGGGTCATGGTGAGTAAAGACCCTGCCCCAATTCGGGCGATTCACAATGCAGTGCGCCACCAAGAGTATTCCACGGAGAGTTCATTTTTCCCAGTGCATTGTGGGAGATGGTCGACAAATTCGCAGCGCGGGACATTTGAAATTGTTAGTTTTTTTCCGGTCAGTAGTTTCGTAAGCGTATGATTCCAGGATCTGTTTGCCCTTTTCTCATTCTTATCAATATGGTGTTTTTTGTAAGGCGGCTGAGAACGCTATGCTCCAATCTATAACATATTAGCTCAAGTTGTCTTCTGACACTCATTCAAGTGGACCATGTTTGTCGACCGTAAACCTGAAAAGTGGACTCTCCATAGCAAACTCTTGGTGGCGCACTGCATTGTGAATCGCCCGAATTGAACATTGTTTTAATATTTGGTTTCACCCATCACCAACGTAAGGCCCTGTCCCCAATTTCACTGAGCTGCATTAAAATTCAGCTGGTAATCTATTTTTGCTCAACTTTCAGGAGTGTCTGAGCGGCAACGTTGATACGGTGTACGACTTGATCGCGAGCCATGGAGATGTGGAAGACATGGTGTTCTTTGCTATGCTCATGAAAGGTTTGTCTTATAGCCACATCGTTCCTATGCATTTCTTCTTTTTGTCAACTAGGCACGTTCTCTAGCATAAAGGCAAGCAGCACAGTAAACCAATAGGCCAGTTTTGTATCTCGATGAAGTAGTCCATGTCAAAGGTCATTCGGGATCAAATCGCTTACGTGATGATGCGCGATGTTACGCGGACGCCCATTCTGCTTGTAATTAACACGCGAGCGTCGTGCGCCTGTCTCCCTGCGCGTTCATGCGTTTTGGATGAGCATTCCATTATCACCCCTCTAGCTATGTTATGGTATGTGCCTCTCATGAGTAAAACTAAAAAAACTCCTAATATGGAGTTTGGCAAAAGCATTTGTATGACTGGCAGAGTTTGTTGTTTTATTTTCTTTTGTTCAGATTGAAGACAGAGTTCATTACGATGTGAAATACGCTCTGAGACTTTGCGCTGAACACAACCACATAAGAGGGCGATGAAGTAGTCCATGTCAAAGGTCAATCGGGATCAAATCGCTGACGTGATGACACGCGATGTTAGGCGGACGCCCATTCTGCTTGTAATTAACATGCGAGCGTCGTGTGCCTGTCTCCCTGCGCATTCATGCGTTTTGGATGAGCATTCCATTATCCCGAATGACCCGTGACCTATACATAGAGCTATATTAAATTACTAGAGCGCTAACTCCTCATTCTTGCGCGCGGAGACGCTTTGAAGCCGCTCTGGGCGCAGACATTTTGAATTTATGTGCGTGTTTGTAGGACGGAATCAACATAGATGGATTGAATTTTAAAAGTGTACTCTAACATGCAACGCGCAAGTAGAAGATATACAAACAACTAATAAGCGCGTCATGACGGTTCAAAAAACGTCATGGCGAAAAGCATCTGCAGCGGAGGGACGCGCACACGTTGCGCTGTTTGCGTAGAGCAAAATGAAACGCTCATTTGCTGATTGTGCGTTTCGGTTTTGGGCGTATCAGCTTCGATGACGCACTGGTATGGAATACAAACGCAGATATGCAAATAGCCGTACAAAAGCTGTACAAAATTTCGAGTTTTCCATAGGTTTGTGCACAAACATGGATGCGCCCATCAGGCATTACTTTGTACATCGAGTTAGCGCTCTAGTAATTTAATATAGCTATATGGACCCATATCACTGTGCACATGCGCAGTTCAAATACCCAACTGGTAGTGGAGACAAATGCCAAAAAAAAAGAATGGGGGTGATTTTTTTGTCCATCTTGAGACGTATTGATATTTGTAATCTTTGATATGTCTACTGCACATATTTTATAGAAAAAGTGCAAAAATCGTGGAATAAAAGTGTTGTTAAGGAAACATAATTAACATCTTTCATTTTCACTACTACAAAATCAAAACTTTAAAGGCCTTTTCCTCAGTAGTTTACTTTATGACCTGTTGATAAATGCGAGCTTTTGAACATCATAACTTGTCAATGGAATGACTGATTGAAGTGCAACAAACAGTACTGCAAGGAGAATTTCAGAATTTTATTCTCTTTCCTAATACCTGCAAAGACCCATTTCATCCTCTGCCAAATTCTGTCTCATTTTGCCAGAACGCCTCACATTTGCTGAAAAACTAATATTGAAAACTTGTACTTAAAGGGAAAATACAACATTTGCAAACATCAAAAAATAAAACTACCAAATCATTTTGAAATACCTTGCTGGACTGTTAGTGAATGTCAGTGTAAAGCATCCTGTAAAATCATGGCACCTGGTATGCTGTCATTTTCAAGAAAAGTGGTATTTTTGTATCAATTTCCAACGCTGGTCGCGTTGGGAAAAAACTGGCTTTTTTCAAATACTGGCCCCAATTGACCATCGCACTTGTTTGCAATCGATTACACACCTATGAATGGGTACAAGCCAGCTAGACTGGTTCCCTGACCTTACAATTCCCCAATTTATGTAAACTGCTCTGTTTCTTCTTATATGGAGTCAGGGAACCAGACTACTGGAAAAGGATGTTTTTCTTGGTTTTTATAGCATTTTCGAACCCAAAACCTCAAAAAAGTCAGTGTAAAGTTTGCTATATATTTCCAACCCCCAATTCCATCCATTTCTGAAAATTACAGCAAAAGCAAATGATGTATATTCCCTTTAAGACCCATTCTGTGGGTCAAATCATAAATACCTTTTTTTTTTAAATAGTCTGTAACCACCCTGTTGTTCAAAACATTGTCTCAGACTACGAGCGAGTCATCAGTCACCACATCCAACACGATGACTACCACTCCGCCCTCGAGGTCCTCCGCAAGCCCAAGGACACCGGGCTGTACTACAAGTTCTCGCCGGTCCTGATGCAGCATATTCCCAACGAGCTGGTCACTGCCTGGATTGACCTGGGCAAGACACTGGATCCGAAGAAGCTGATCCCCGCCCTGGTGCAGTACGACCACTCGGCCCAGGCCAGCCAGGTAATCTGCTGGTATTGAATTCAGGCGTTTCACAATGCAGTGCGCCACCAAGAGTTTTCCACGGAGAGTTTATTTTTCCAAGTGCATTGTGGGAGACAACCGACAAATTCACAGCGCGGGACATTTAAAACTGTTCGTTTTTCCTGTCAGTTGTTTCGTGAACATATGATTCGAGTATCTGTTTGCGCTTTTCTTTTGATCAATATGGTGTTTTTGTAAGGTGGCAGAACGCTAAGCTGCAATCTATAACAAATTATCTCAGGTTGTCTACTGACACTCATTCAAATGGGGCATGTTTTTTTTTTTACATAAACTTGAAACACAGACTCTCCATGGCAAACTCTTGGTGGCGCACTGCATTGTGAATCACCCAAACTGATTTAATTCAGCTAGTTCCAGCGAAGGTGCAGTATGACCCTGACCGTGTGGGATGCCATGGTCCAGTGGTTACGGTGTTTGACTTATGTACAATGGTACGTGGGTTCGAACCCTGCCAGGAACATAGTGTTTGTGCCCTTGGGCAAGACACTTTAATACAATTGCCTCTCTCCACCCAGGAGTATGAATGGGTACCTGTGAGGGTAGAGGACTGAATTTGCGCTGATATCGGCTGCCGCGTGGTCCCATGGCCTGATGAACAGGGTAATAATTGTAAACCGCTTTGAGATTGTTGATACGATGGAAAGTGCTATATAAGCATTACAATATTTATTTTTCACTGGGCCTAAGCCATTTCATTATGGACATTACATTCACAGTCTACTGAATAGTTTCAACAACAAAATCAAATACTTGCAGTGAAACCCATATTTGGTACAACTCTAGCGTAGACCTTAATGTATAACATGACATGGTTAATGCAGTGTTAGCTGAATTAAGTAATGAGATAGCACTTTAAATGACTGTTACGCACTCGGACATAGGTTTTGACTTTCAGTACAGATTGATGAAACTTTGTGAAGTTTCGTTGCATGAACTTAAAGAAATAACTAACTCGGTCCCAAAGGGTGCAAATCGTTTATACCTAACCCTCATCAGCTTTTCTTTACGTACCCTGCTAAATGCAACAATATCCAACACAACTGAAATATGAACCCTGCTAAATGCAACAAACTACAACATTGCGAGTGATCCCAGTATACCCCAGGCTTAGCACCAAGCAGTTACCCTGCTAAATGCAACAAGATGCAACGGTGGATTCCGTTGCATTGTGAAGTGAACCAAGTACAAACCAGCCCTGGCACCAAGCAGTTACCCTGCTAAGTGCAACCAAATGCAGCAGTGAATTTTGTTGTATCGCCTGGGCACTGTGAGCAGTTACCCTGCTAAATGCAACCAAATGCAGCAGTGAATCCTTTTGTATTGCCTTGGTACTGTGAGCAGTTACCCTGCTAAGTGCAACCAAATGCAGCAGTGGATTCTGTTGTATCGCCTTGGTACTATGAGCAGTTACCCTGTTAAATACAACAAGATGCAACAAAACACAGGGACTTGAGTTGGCTGCTGATTGCAACCAAATGCAATGGTGGATTCTATTGTATCAGCCTTGGCACTATGAGCAGTTACCCTGCTAAATGCAACAAAGCACAGGGACTTGAGTTGCCCGCTAAATGCAACAGTATATGCAACAACTTTGAAACCATTTTTGCTCTTTGTTGCAGTTAGCAGGGTAAGGTTAAAACTACCTTGTCCCCCACAAAAAAAAAGATTCCCAGCGCAGTACTTTATCAATACAAAACTAAACATCTCAGGTCCATGCCTGTCTTTCTCCCCTATAGGTTAATGAGGCAATCCGTTACTTGAGGTTCTGCACCTTAAACCTTTTCAACACGGAGCAAGCCATTCACAACTATCTACTGTCGCTGTATGCCAAGTTCCAGCCAGAGGAGCTCATGGAATACCTGGAGCAACAAGGGGATGTGAGTAGTTGATAAGGGAATAAATACGTGCTTGGCCGGAGGGGCCTGGACGCGGATAGTGGCCCAAAGGCAAGGGATATTATCAGCGACCGGCTCCCAGCTGGTTTAAGCATACTTGTTTAATACCTGCCAAGCACATATTTATTCCCATTCATACCATTAGGTCAGAAAGTCAAAATCAAAAATTATATATTTCCAACGATTTTGTTCAAAACTTTTGCTTCATGTTTTTGAAACACCCCTCTAGCTATGCTATGGTATGTGGGTCTTGCGAGAAATACAGTGGAACGCCACTATAACGAACATCACAGGATCCACAAAAATTGTTTGTAATAGCGATCGTTCGGTATAGTGATTTTAAGCTGCCGGTGCTCTGGTACTCACTTTTCAATAAATAGCGCCCTTCAGAACTTCACCCTGCACGCCCTGGTAGTTACTGAAAGACGACTTTGAACACATGCCGACTATTGAATTATGTAATTACACAGTTTTTTAGCTTACAAATTACGACAATGGGTGGCTTTCCCATTCTTTTCCTTGGGGAAGTAATAGCCACTTGTCGCTCTTGTTGACATTTTTCAACAACAGTATTTTGGTACATTTTGCACACATATATCAGGAGCCAAGGACAATGTTCGGTATAGCCAAATGTTCGGTAAGCGGTTTTTGGTATAGCAACGTTCCACTGTACTAAAAAGTCCTAATATGGAGATGGGCAAAAGCATTTGTATGACTGGCAGAGTTTGTTGTATTAATGTCTTTTGTTCAGATTGAAGACAGAGTTCATTACGATCTGAAATACGCTTTGAGACTTTGCGCTGAACACAACCACAAGAGGGCGTGCGTCCACATCTACACAACGATGGGCCTGTACGAAGAGGCAGTGGATTTAGCATTACAGGTGCGTAACTTAGATGTGTGATAATGGTTAAATAACAATAGGGCTTCACACTGCATTGTGCAACGAGCCGGTTATAGCGTAAATTTTCAGGGAAAGTTCAGGGAATGTAAATTTTCAGGGAAAGTTGATATGTTGTGCTTAACTGTGTTGCACAAGGAGTCCGTAGTTTGTAGTTTTTTGGTTGCATGTGATTAAAGCCATTAGTTCTTGTACCAAGAAAGAACTGCTGTTCTTGTAGTCTGGTTCCCTGACCCTACTTCAGACGAAACAGAGCAGTTTATAGACGTTTGGGGAATTGCCAGGTTAGGTAACCAGACTAGCTGGCTTGCACCTGTTAACGGATGTGTAACCGACTGCAAATAAAATGTGGACTAACTAAATTTAGTAAAGTGGGGTAGTATTTTGGAAAAAGTCAGGGTTTTTTTCCAACGATGGTCGGCAGACCATCTTTGGAAATTGATACGAAAATTCCACTTTTCTTGAAAATGACAGTACACCAGGTGCCATGATTTCACAGGATGCTTTAGACTATTATTCACTTACAGTCAAGTGAGGTACTTCATAATAATTTGGGAGTTTTGTTTTTTGATGTTTGCAAATGTTGTATATTACCTTTAAGCCATCAATCTGAACATTGCCAGGGATGCTACACAGAGTCAAGACATTGGCAGCATTGTATCATTACAGGTGGATGTTGATCTGGCCAAGCAGAGTGCAGAGAAGCCCGAAGACGACAACGAGTTGAAGAAGAAGCTGTGGTTGCGCATCGCCAGGCACGTTGTGGAGAAACAGAGCGATATCCAGGAAGCCATGCTGGTGCTACAGGAATGCCCTCAGATCAAGATAGAAGACATCCTGCCATTCTTTCCAGACTTTGTCACCATTGATCATTTCAAGGTACCGTGGACATTACCTCAGTTAAAGACATAGACGATCATTTGCACTTGTCCTAATTTCATGAAATGGACTGATTTAAGGGTTATTCTTCCATGTTTTGTGTCAAATGACCTATCGCGGTAGAATCGCGTCAACGCATCTTGTGGAATATTGTCCAATTACATGATATACAAATGGATGCGGAACGCGCAAAATCTGAGACAAACAAAACGTAGCGTTCAAAAATTCCGTAGGGTTGTTTACGGGGCGTGGCTAACCCGCGATCGGCGATAGGTCAATTGGTGCTGGAATAACACAAAACAACACTGTTCATTTCAAATCGTCAAAGTGCAGCTCGCAGAATCTATCATGCATAGAACACCTAGGTCACAGGAAGTGCCCGAGTGCCAGCTGTGTCGTGGGAAAGTAATACATACATATACCTAGTGTACTCCAGCCTTCGAATAGCTTATATCACCCTCGGCTTCACCTCGGGTGCCAGCGCCCCTTGGGTGTTAAAAACGCCATATCCCACATCACGGCAGTCAACAATTGTTAAATGTCGCACGATGCAATATTATTACATTTATTACGGTTGCAGGACGCCATCTGCAACTCCCTGGCTGATTACAACGAGCACATTGAATCCCTCAAGAAAGAGATGGAAGATGCTACAGACAGCGCTCAAAACATCCGAGGCGACATCCAGGAAGTCAGAAACAAGTCGGTCACATATTCCCTCCAGATTTTTATTATTTTTTTTTATTTTATTTATATCTTTCTGGTAATAAAACCAAGGATTCCTCAAAAAGCCCTAAGCATTGAAGCTTGCAAGCCTGAAGAAACCTGAAGAGAGGAGACAATGAGAAGAAATTACAGTTTTAGAGGTGGGAGGGAAACCCTAGAAGAATGTTCTGGGGGAAACCGTCAGAATCAAGTAGGGACTTGAAAACCCAATCCACATGTGGACCAGGGCAGGAATCGAACCCAGGCCACAGCGGTGGAAGGCGAGGAAAGTAACCACTGCACCAACCTGACTGAACCTTGTCAAAGTTCTTCTTTGACAAGTTGAAGGGTCTAATGTACATTCCACTCACCAAAATATTGGCAATGTTTGGGATAATTGGATGTTAATCTAACTTAAAATTCAAAGTTGCTGCTAACCAGTTTGTGTCGGATGACGTGTATACATGCAAAGGTTTTGTGGTATTCGTAGTGGATGACGGATAAACATGCAACTAGAGCGAGGCTGGGAATGTCTGTCAGCGACCTGCTCCCAGCAAGTGAGGCCAGAAATATCAGGGTGTGCTGGCCGCAGATGACGGCCTGAACCCGTCTGGCATTGAGCTTTGTGAAAACGATCCCGCGTCTAGCTCCGGTCAATGTCAAAATAATCCTGGCGCGAACTGGTTAAAGGAAAGATACGTGTAAATAAGACTTGAAGGTTGGCATGGTTAAAAGTCAAAAGATGTAAAAGTTTGCAGTTGCACAATGGAGCTACATCTCATTGTGACTGTGTGTGGTTCTGAAAAGAACTGGTTCTTTTCAGAACCAAACATTTCAGAGCAGTTTTCAAAACGCTGTCCACACTGGTTTTTGCAAATTCAATAAGGAGTTCGGTCATGTGATGCATGGGATGTTTTCCAGTTTGCCGCTTCCAACAGTTAAAATGTTGGGTTTTTTTACCCAAGGTATGGCATTGTTGGAGGCAGCCAGAAGTGTGCGTCATGTAACTATCCGCTGTTGACGCGATCATTCTACTTGTTCCCCTGCCAACACATGTTCCATGCTGATTGCTTGAATAAAGAGGTAAGTCGTTATGGGTACCTAGGATCAGTTGTTTTTTGTGCTGAGAACAATTCTTCAGAAAAACTGTTTACTGCACGGGTGAGATTTATCAGGATTTTACCTGATTTCAGGATTTCAGAAGTATCACTTTTTAAATCTCCAATCCTGGGGTTTTATACTGTAAAGCTGTTTTCACCTTTAAACTTGTATAGAAAATATAAGAAATTTATTTTATTTTATTTTATTTATTTCATATTTGAACTGGGTAGCCCATTCAGTGGAAACCACTGATCTCCCATGGGTCTTGTAAAGAGAAGACAATGTGAAGAAATTACAGTTTTAGAGGTGGGAGGAAAAGCCCAGAGGGATATTCTGGGGAAAACCCACAGAGTCAGGCAGGGACTGAAAACCCGATCCAAATGTTGGCCCAGGCGGGATTCGAACCCGGGTCACAGCGGTGGAAGGCGAGGACCGCTGCGCCAGCCTGACTCCCAAGAAATGTGTAGTTTAAGGGCTGCCTTCAAATTTCCAAATTTATTTTGTTAGGTCCTACCCCATCTGACCATGGTCAAGCGCACTCGCATGTCTGAGCTACAGAGACGACTGTCCCAGCTACAGACCCATCGATCGCCTGCCTCATCGGCGCCCTCTGGTGACGCAATAACAAAGCGGGACGAGTTGGATCAGATCAAGAACGAGTTGGACGATATCACCGCAGCCGAGTGTGTGTACTGTGGCGAGATCATGATCAAGTAAATGCTAACAATCGGTCTCATTTTTTTTATCATTATAATTCTCTGAAGTATGATTGATCTAACTGCACTGTGAAACCGAAACGTACATTCAGTAAAGGAAAGTTTCATTTTGCTCTTCTCAAACAACGCAAGCCCGTGTGCATCATACTCATCAGCATCAGTAGCCTATCCAGCTTTTGATGTCGGGGGGGGGGGGGGGGGGGGCAACCACATATCCGCGCAGAAATGTAGACATGTTTTTTTTCCTCCGGACACTTTGCCTCCGTAAAATTAAAAAACAGGGGGGGGTACCCATCTTCCAAATGAGGGTGCTCTTCAAAACTGACCATTATTATGCATACTGCAAATTATATGCTCATTTTCACAGCGCATTGTAATAGTTTTTGAGGGGGTTTTCTTTTGTGGATTGATGTCACAACTCTCTAACCATTTATTTAAATAGTTGCTGAACAAAATATTTGTCAAAAAAATCTGCCGGGGGGGGGGGAGTGCCCCCCTGCCCCCCCCCCCCCCCTGGATACGCCACTGATACAGAAAACATGCTTACCTGTTGTTCGCGTGTGTTGTACTTGCTTGTTGCATTTAGAGTGCATTATTCAAAATTTATTCCATCTTATCTCATTATGTTCTACAAACACGCACATGAAATCAAAATGTCTGCGCCCAGGGCGATATCAAAGTATCTCTCTGGGGGAATCTCTCTGGGGGAATGAGGAGTTAGCACTCTAGTAATTTAATATTGCTCTATGGTCTAAACACACAAGGCCAATAAGAATGTGTGTGATATTTGTGTATTGGGAAATGCTGTCAGTTCCCAAACTGTGTATATTTGGAAACTGCATTTTATCATATCCTCAGCATTCTAAAATTGAACCATTTTGTTTCTGTTTTCTTTGCAGATCGGTGGATAGACCTTTCATTGAGCCCGACGATTACGATGCCACGATAAAGAGCTGGGAGTAATTAATCCTGTAATCGTCACATTTTATCATAAATTTGATTTTAAAAGAGATCTTTTATTTGCCTTTCCTGTGTACCAATTTTTGCTGATAAAAAAAACCATATATTTTGTTGAATGCCAATGATGTTGCAAACCTACCTCTATGATTTGAGATTCTGTAAGGAATTATATCATGGCCGTCTTTTATTTTTAAAGGTAGAGTGGACCATTTGCCGCTATCCAAAAACTAACTTACCAAATTATTGTTAAAATGCTTACTTGGTTTAAAGAAAGTAATGACGCTAAACTCCCTGTGAAATTATTCCTTCTGGCATGCTGTCATTTTGAAGAAAACAGTAAAAGAAGGTCATTTCCAAAGATGTGTCAAGTGATACATTATTGGAAATTTCTGTTTGTAGCTGGTTTGTAATTGGGAGAATTCATGAATGGGTGCAAGCGTTGACACCATGCAGACGCCTGCGTGGCTGCTATAATTTGTCGGTTCAGTGTGTAGCTACAATCAGCTGAATGAGAATCATGTCCCGAATGCTAATTCCGGGATTGTGTCACGAGAGGGTGCAATTCAAAATACAACTCGGCAACTTTTTAAACTAAAATCGAGATCCAGAACATTGTGTTTTCTCGAAATATACAGCATTCACAGAGCTAAAACTTCATCGGGTTAGTTGTTAGCATCCGTCATTAGATTTTGAGCACTTTTGTTGCTTCAAATGAAAAAAAAATTACAAAAAGACTGATGGTCCATTCCACCTTTAACAGTCAAAGTCGTAAGAAAAAAAATTGTTTATAAGTTTGTCTTAAGATGGAAGAAGAAATAAAAGGCTATAGCTCTTGCTGTATAGACACGTATGCATTTGCAGAGCTGGAATACATTCTTTTTATATAAAACCCCAATCATAGAGAAATTATAACAAATTATTATAAATATTCAAGCTAAAATGTCTACCACCACTTTTTTTTTATAAAACTTTTGAAAATGTTGAATGAATGTTTGCAAGATGCAAGATATAATCACTATTAATTCATGTGGACATAATTTATACAATTTGCACTGAAAGATGTGAACTCAATCACTGGATGCTAGACATGATGTATCTCATAAATAAGCATTATGCCCAATTTGGTTGTAAAATTAGTTTGTAAATGCCACCTCAGAGTCATCACATCTAAAGTAATTTCCATCATGTATTTAATACAATGTTCCAAAGGCTTTAAAAAAAATGATTTTAGCTTGTCGCCAGACCCTGGTTAAATATGATCTCATGTGCAAAGAGTCAACTTATATAATTTTCAAAGATTTGCAAAAAACAAATTGCAAACACTTGCCCAATTCCCCCTATCCCCCTCCTTTTTCCCTTGAAAACCACACCCTTCATCCTTTGACCTCAAGGTTACGACACGGCAGTAATTGAAGTTGTGATATTTTGCAGTCAGTTTTGGGGAGATGTTGTGGACGATCCTGAACTCGATCGAGAGGAGTGGGAACTCTCAACACTATCAGCTCTCTGTTGAAAAACAAATTATGGATATTGTTTATAATTAAGGAATGAATTCATAAACAGGCTTTTCTTTTTAATTTATAATGTTCAAAGTGATGAAGATTAAATTCATGATACTAGATTGAATAAGAATTTGTCAACCAGATGATAAAGCCTTTCTGAATAAAATGTTCGTATTTTATTCATGAGTTACCAGAATTAAATGTTTTGATGGGTCAGTTGGATTCATACCTGAATTAGCGGTGTACGTCTGCTGCGATCAAATGGAAACACCTGTAGACAAAATAAATTATTTGAATGTGTTCATCCGAATTGAAACAATTTTCTCCTTTTCTACACCACGCAACTCTTGGAATTTCCATTGAGTAAATATCCTGTATATTGTTATTAATATACACATTGTGCATAAATCTTATGTTGTGAAACTTGAAAGATGAAGTAAAATATGTAAATTTTATGAATAACTGATTTCATTGTTTCTACCTTTGAGTTCTTTGCTGCCTCTTGCCGTTGTTGTTGACGTTGTTGTTGTTGTTGCTGTTGTTGATGCTCATAGAACTTGCGTTCGTTCTTGGTCAATGTGTAGTTTTGTGGGTACTTAGCAATATTTGCCATGTACTGTTTGTTCAACTGAAAGGCAAAAAAAAGTCTCCATTAGAAGATTATCGTCAGGCGGTGGGAGAAAGATGGAGAAACATTGTTTAATTGTTCATGGCCGTATTATCTGCTCGATGAAAGCTGCAGTATCGATCCGCTCATTGAAACAACACCTGTCACCAAGTTGTGCTTTGCATATGCAAATTAATCCAGCAAAAGTTTTGGGCCAAGCCATTCATAACATAGGGGTGGTACTACTCGACGGGGATCACAAACGTTTCTAAATGATTTTTTTTACTTCATGCAAACGCCTAGACTACACAACATTGAAGAAATTATTCTACATTTCTTCTAATTTTTTAGTCACGATAGTATTTGATTGCAGTATTTATTTTCTTCAGGGACCCCCCCCCCCCCTTGAAAAAAGTTCTCATGGTCGAAAGTTCGACTCCCAAAAAAGTGGCGTGATGCGCCATTTTCCTTCAGTGGAAAGTGAAGGAACAAGAAGTTGACATTCTCTTCGGTGACTTCTCACATTTTGGAGAGATTCGGTTTATAATGCCCCATGCGTGCGTTTATTTGACAAGCAAGACAGAGTTTTCCGGTGTTTCAACCTGAAAACTGAGGAAACGGGGTAAGTTATAGTTAGTTTGCTTTCGTTGTTTTGAGCAAGGCATTGACATTTTGTAGGCAATGACACCGGTGTCCCGTTGCCTTTTTTTTTAGCACCCCATGAATAGAACCTATTTCAAGTGAGAAATTCAGGGAACTTGATTTCATAAGCTTCGCAGTGCTGTTTGGTTTAGTATAGTGATGTAGCAACAGGGTTGGTGCTGCTGTTTTGGAGTGTTGTAATTACCTCATGCATGTCTGTTAAAAACGTGACCGTATAGTGTAGGCCTATATAAACGGTATGTTTTCCAAGCTGGAATTTAAACCGACAACGTGGTAGGCCTACATGTAATATTGCTACACCTCATACATATTAATAACCGAAAACCGAATTCAATATCGACTGTCCACCCTCAAACCATGTTATATTTGTAATACACACCGCCCACTCGTGTTCCCACTGTTGATGGCTGTAGTTGGCCTCCTTGGACAGGATCCGCCGGAGTATGGCCTGGTTCTCGTGGGTCACGCGGAGAATTTCCCTCTGTCGTTTGGTCCTGTTTAGGCTGTGTTGGGAGGTTTTTATCATCAGATGTTCCATGAAAAAAAGTCTGCTTTTCATCCTACCCCTGCTTGTACACTTCATACTGATTTTAAAATCGATGTTAAGATGAAATGTCGCACAAGTGCAAGTAAGGCTTGTTTCCTTTGATGTAACCATGTCTGTATCGTGAAGTGTTCATCAACATTTTCTGGGTCTCACTGGCACAAGCAAAAGAAGAAGTACTGTAAATGGCAGGTTTTTTTTTAAATAGGCCTAATAAGCCATAATGGCAAGATTGCAATGTTTCATAGCCCAGGCCTGTACTAATCTAAATATCTCGAGAGGTCTTATTTTGTTACTTTGGGCGTCGATAATCTGTACATGCTCATTGTTGTTCCTCCAGTAATTAGGCTTCATGCAAGGCGTCGACCCAAGTGAACCTGGGGATCTTGGGATCTTGGGACTTGACACTGATGCTTTGTTCAGTAGTGACATCGTGGAGAAAGAAGCACCACACTCACCTCTTCTGTTCGTAGTCATTCTCGCAGTCCACCCTTCCCCTCGTCCGCATGATGTAGCACATCTTCTCCAAGAGGATGCGATTGTCTCTCTCGATGATCGCAAGACGTTCCTCCTCCACCTGTAGTTTCTTCAGTTTGAGGTGCAGGTGCATGTACGTCTGAGGAGGCTTGTTGTCGATCACTGCCTGTGCTGATGAGACAGAAGGAGGAATAGCAATTTCTTAAGTGCGTAACAATAGGCTTATAACGCATACTTTTTCCTCGTCAATGAACTAGACAGTGATGCCCAGCGTAGATGTCCGTTCAGCCTCCCGAGATTCTGAGATTCTCAAGATCGGCATGTTCATATTTATTATTCCCGCGATTGGATTTTATCGAACCTTGCTTAGCTGATTGCTGAATTAGAAAGTGAACTTGTTTTTCTAAAGGCAGACTGAAACCCAGGCCTGTAGAAAGTGGAGTTACATTGTTTCAAGATTTTGTAGGTTAGCTGACCATAAAAATAGGGCACTCCGGGATAATACGCCTAACTGAATATATAGAGACGGAATCTTACCTTATTATCTCTTCACTGTACCGAGGATAAGCTATCGTATTGGTTGAATTTCAGTGGGTGGCTGGACATGGTCATGGCCAGGAACTTCTCTTAAAATGTGGAAGCGTATAGGCCTAACAGTCTCTGCTATGAAATGACTAAAACTGTGCTGCTTACCACTTCGAACTTTCTGTCTATGCCGATCAAAACGTCTGTCGTCCCATCGTTTCTTCAACAGTTTATTGTTGGCTGGTGTGATCGGCTGATACGCACGATGCATACTTTTACAAGAAACTTCACTGCCTTCTAAAGAAAAGTTAATTATGCTTAAACCCACGTAAGATCACTGTATGTATTTTTCTACCAAAACATTCGCAAGGAAAGTTAAATGGAAAATGATTGCCAAACTATATCGTAACACTTCGAATGGACAGTTCGAAAAAGAAATCACTCTCTTTTTCACTCATGCGTATCTATGTGCGTCATCAACGAACGCGTGCAATGTATACGCAGGCGATATAGAAAAAACGCGAGCGTTTACAAGCTGTGCTCGACGCGTGTGTGACGAACGCAACTTGGAAGCACGATCGTGTGGGACATCAGTGAAAGACGTTCGTCGTTTGGCGCACAACAGTGTCTGTGTGTGTGTGTGTGTTTTTTGTGTCCCGTTCAGAGAAATATAACGTAAGTTTCTTTCAAGTTTTTTGTAGCCGTACAGTCTTCACATTGATTACTTTATCGTGCACTTTAGCATTATTCAAAGGACGTATTGCCAGGCCTATTTTTAAAAAAAAGTATGACTTTTATGACCTCTTTTAATGCGTCGTACAAAGCGATCATTTTGGTCTAGCTAGGCCTATTTTAGTTTTGATTGCAAAGTAAGACAGATTGTAAGGCGTGTTATTTTCACTTAGCCTACAAATAATCATTGACCTTAACAGAAATGATATAACAGGAAGACAAAAAAAAGTTGCTGACAAATCTTCATTTTATGCCTAATCGGTTAAGCCTATGTATACTTTGCGATTAGTTAGCCCAGGAATTGCCGTGTCCTAATCATGTATAAGGAATCGCCTGGGAGGGCGGTTAGACATGTTTCTATTTGTATTGCGACTTACCTCGATCCTCACCCTTAAAGGGAACATGTAATAGGATTTTTATGACTTGAACACATTTAAAACAGCGATCTTACCGTGTTATTATGACTTTCCACCTCCTTTGTAGCAGTAAAAGGGAGAAATTTCAACATTTATGCTAATGAACATCTCCATATTCATTAGCCAAACCGTGATGTCATTCAAGGCAGAACAGTAGTGTCTCCAAAGCTTTGTGTACAAATATATTTGTACACAAAGTGATGAGGACAGTCTCTTAACCTTCACTAACCACATCAATTCCTTCCACAGAACCATCAAATTCACATCGGAGTTCTCGGCTCACCAAACCCACTTTCTGGATGTCACCGTCCGCAAGCAAGGCAACTCACTAACCACTGACCTGTATTCCAAACCCACAGACACCCACCAGTACCTCCACTCCTCCAGCTGTCACCCCAGGCACTGCAAAACTGGCATAGCGTTTAGCCAGGCACTCAGACTCAGAAGAATTTGTTCTAATGATTCCGATTTCTCCCGCCATACACAGATACTGAAGAACAACTTGGTGGCCAGGGGTCACAGCTCTCGCCAAGTTCATCGTGCCATTGCCAGAGCTAAATCTATCCCCAGAAATCAAGCTCTCACGGGAAAGGCCCCTGATGCCATGGCCAAACCCATGATTCCCTTGGTTACCACGTTTCACCCCAATCTCCCTCCCCTCCGCAAAATCACTAATGACAATCATCATATCCTCCATACTTCAGATCGCCTTGCCCGCGCCATCCCCAACGGCCCCACATTGGCTTACAGGCGTCCTCGAAATCTACGGGACTTGATTGTTCGAGCTGAAGTCCCATCCTTAGATGCATCCCCTCCCACCCAGCATGGTACTTTCAAGTGCAGTTCCAGATGTGTTGTCTGCCAGATTCATATCCAGGAGTCTGACTCCTTTTCTGGCCACTCTTCTGTCACTACCTACAGAACCATTGGTAACATCACTTGTAACACCTCTAATGTCATATATCTCATTTCTTGCAGGGTCTGTGGAGTGCAGTATGTAGGTGAGACTAAGAATACGCTCAAGAAGCGTTTCTATGCCCATCGGTCAACGGTCAACACCAAGAAACTAGACACCCCTGTTGGTCATCACTTCAACCTGCCTAATCACTCCATTTCTGATATGATTTTGCAGGGCATTGAATCTCTTGGCCATCGCAAAGAGTCAGTTCGCCTCAGCAGAGAGAAGGTGTGGATGAATCGTCTTCGAACTATTCAACCACATTGTCTCAACATCCAACTTGGAAATGATTAATCCTTTTCTTCCTCCATTGTCCTCTGTTACAGATAATCCATCTGGTCTTCCTTGTTTGTGTTAACACATCTCCCGCCATCTTTCATCCCTTTCCACCTCTATACTGTCCCCCCCCCCCCGCATCATCCCTTCACTCTCACACTCTTTTGTCCGTTCCCACTCCCTGTGACCTTTGATCCTTCCCCTTTCTGGTCCCTCCCCTGTTTACACCAGACCCCTTGTGGTTTGCCATCTCCCTTTGTTTCTTTGTTCTCTCATCCACCCTCCCCTGCATCTTTCCACACCTTTCCCTCCTAATCCTCCTTTTGTGTTTCTTCTTTCAGCCCTGCATGTTTGTGTGCACCCCCATGTTAATGTATGTATCTCTGTCATTTCTGTTTTAGCCTCTGAAGAAGAACTTGCTAAGTTCGCAACGTCAGGCCACATTAATTTTAAGACAAATATATTTCTCTGATATATATCAAACTTTCCTTCATTTTCTTGGAGTAAGTTCCACTTTTTACTTGTTTATCATGTTAAAACCGCTCGTTTGGAAAATAGTAGAGGCCAATATTTCTTCAATACTTTTTTGTGGGTAATTTTGAAGGACTAATTTTTGTACTGCTCATATGCACTTTTGACAAAGAGTTCCTGGTGTGACAAAAGCAAAATAACGCCCTCTTACATGTATTGATGAAAGCATTTGTTAATAATTGAAAAACCACCACTTTCTTGTCATTTTCAATGAAAACAAGTATCGGATCGTGTATGTACTGTTGCAACACATGCATGAAAACAAGATGAGCTGAATTTCCACTGCATTTTTCCTTAAATAACAGTACAAGACATAACCTAAACATGACCAAACTTAGCCTAAAACATCTTATGTCTGTCCAGTGTTGTCATCATGATTCCTGTGAAGAATAGCCCGTTGGAAAGTGATGAGGACCCGGCTCCTCTCTCGGCATTCCAAAGATTCGGCCGTCGGGCTACTCTTACGGCAGCCTTTGCCGGAAACACGTTTAAAAAGGTAACGTTGAAACTTTTTTGAGTGTCGGATTTATAGATTATGCCCTTTTTGTAATCTTTATGATGATTCTGAATGTAAGCATGGTAAGACATAAAAAACCTCATATAGGCCTATATATTAAAAGCGTATATTGGTGTTAATCATGACGACAAAACCATTTTGCTTTTCTTTGTCCTCACAGATGGGCATGAAAGTGAAATTAGCAAATCGCTTCGTCAAGAAGACAGAGGCTAAAACCGAGTAAGCGTGCGCATCGTTTTCAATTTGTGTGTGTGTTTCTTGTTAGGGTTAACCTTTCGTAGTCCCTTTCTGCTACTTGCAAGAGGTCATTCGTTAATTTTAGTGCTGAAATGCAAGGGTGTAGACAAGATTAGTCATTGTTGACAAAAATTAACATGAAAAGCTCAACTTTTGAATTGATTTGTCTGAATGTTTAACTCCAGCGATAATCCTTTTTTTATTATTTTTTTTTTTTTACTACAGCGGGCCAGATATTCGGAGAGTGTTTACCTTTGATCCATCAGCGGTAAGTAAAACAACAGAAAATAAATTCCATGACCTATGAATGATCTGAGTAATTAAATAACTGCATAGGCTGTCGGCATAGCAGTTTCACTGAAGATCATAATTTAGTCTGCTCAAAGTTTCAACAATCACAGCACACAATGATACCAGTCGAAACTCGAAACTTTGACAGCCGATATAGGCCTCTATACCGATACCAATTTTCACATCGAAAACAAAATGTCTGCATTATTGCCGATTTACGTCCAATCCATTTCATTGGTGGCATCCTCTTGCTACACTTATTTCAGCATCCATGACGAAACAAACATTATTATCAGTCTCTTGTTCTTTATTTAGCTCAATCGCGGTGCATCTGTTTCTGACCTCTTCGAGAAGGAAGAAAAGGAGGAAGACTTCAATGAGATTGTGGATCAAGACGATCAGAGAGTAGAAGAAGTTGTATCACAGGTATGAGTCTTGTCTTACCAGGGAATTTGAATTCTTTCTGTATAAAGATGGTTTTGTTTTCATCATTGAACTGACATTTATAGGTTTCGGTGTCAGAGAATCGGATTTGGCGTCCAAGTACATCAATGGGTCAGTAGGTTTCGTTCACACGTACGTACTTTCACTATTTTGGATGGAGAATATATCCATATAATGCATGGGTTTTTCCACTGCTAATTAAAAGGCCCATACAATGTCATTGTTTTAATGATATCCTTGAAAATGCACCTTTGTGTCACATTTAACCTTATTTTCAATTTTCATTTTGCCATTTTCAAGGATATGTTGGTGCCTTTTTGTGGTTATTATGCTTATGCGAATTTCCATATTCATAAGCAAAAGTGAGATGTCATTTTAGGCAGAAACCTCAAAATGTTGCAGCCATTTCAGAACGAAAAGTTGCTAGAATTTTTTGTGTCGGGATGTTTTTTGTTCATTAGTGATTGTTGTGTCAGTTCATGGCAGTAAGCCAATGAACAATTGTTCTCAATGAGCAAATGCTGGGGTTCACAATTTGAACAGAAAAATCCTAAACTGAACGGTGTCTTCCTGAAATGACATCACAGCAACAGCGCATTGGACAATTTTAAATATTTAAAGAAGTGCACTTTTAAATAGAATTTACCCAATGCTAATGTCAAATAGTTTTCATACATTTAAAAGAAGTAGAAAGTTGCAAAAAAATGTATTCCTAAGAAAAATCACCTCATAGACTCTTTCATTATGTGAAAAGATTGAATTTTTCTTGTGATTTTCCCCATTAAGGGTTTGGTGGGTTACATGGTTGAGAGTGTCGCCTTCCGTTTCTTCATCCTGGCCGTGATCATAGTTAATGCCATCCTCATTGTTCTTCAAACAAATGAAGATCTTGTAAGTACAAACATTATGAGGCTATGACTTGTGCATCCCGTCACTGATATTTTGACTTTGAGTAACCAGAATTGTCAAGGGAATTTGTTTCAAGAAGCTATATAATAGGGTGTCGCTTATTTCTGAGTCAGATCCCATGTGGTCTAGTGGTTAGGATTCGTGGTTTTCACCCACGCGGCCCGGGTTCGATTCCCGGCATGGGAATTTCGATTTTTTTTTTGATTTTTTTTTATTTAACATATCTTTAAAACATGAATGTGAATAAAATATTTTTGTGCAACACACTGCAGGTCACAATGGTTAGGTTTCGTGGGTCTCACCCACGCTGACCGGGTTCGATTTCCGACATGAGTACCCCTTTTTTGATTTTTGAAAAATAACTGCTAAAAATGTTAAAATGTGACTTTATGCGGCGAGATCCATGTCGTTTTGTTGCTGGGATTCGTGGTTTTTATCCACGCCATTTCGTTTCGATTCTCGATATGAGACCTTTCGTGTATTTAGATTCTTTTCCACGAAAAATTAATCCTACTTGGGATTTGTTCGTCAATCTGCAATTAGGATCAATACATCTAACTGTTACAAGGCCATTGATTAGGGAGTTCAATTACCTTAAGGCCAAAAAAAAATTAATAAGTCGGTCTCTGGTCAGCGCGCGCGTCGATTTTAATCATGCGCGTCGATCTTTTTTTTTTCCAAAATGTTCCGCGGTATCTCCAACAGCGCCCTCTATTTCCGCACCTCCTCAATTTTTTTTTTACCAAGGAGCACCAAGGAATGGGAAATTGCACCAAGGCAAATGTTCGAAAGCACCAAGGCAAATTATGGAGGACAGCAATGTACATGAGGACACCAAAAAAGCAAAATAGTACCCCACCTTGTCTGTACAATCCAAGCTTGAAGAAAAAAAGAAAAAAAGCCAAAAAAAAAAAAAAAAAGCCGCGTGGCTGCGTCAATTCCGGAACTTTGGTCTGACCAGAGACCGAATATTATTTTTTTTTGGCCTTACTGGGCAACCACTTAAACCCGAAAATGTATTACTGTTGCTTGGGTGCATACCTATGTTCCCCAATACCGATGTTCCCCAATACCGATGTTCCCCGAAATCCTAACCATATAACCCTAACCCAAACCCTAACCCTAACCTTAACCCTAATCCTGAGGATTTCGGGGAACATCGGTATTGGGGAACATAGTATTGGGGAACATCGGGTAGACCCCCTGTTGCTTTTGGTTGGTCGATAATTCGTACACCCCATCAAATTTGGGCAAACGACGCTCGTGGCTGTCTGTCTATATTTTGGAGATTTTATTAGATATTTTATTTTGTATTAACGCGAATAGTCGTTGGACTACGCCTGGCTCTTCTCCATCTTCGACTACATCGTGCTGACAATCTTCGTCTGGGAACTCCTCCTCAAGTGGTACAACGGCTTCTTCATCTACTGGAGGGTGGGCTGGAACATCTTGGATTTCTTCATCATCCTCACCTTGTTCCTTGGACCAAGTGAGTATCTAGTTGCCGGGGTAATCTTAATCATTTGAATGGGAGTGTTTTCTCTTTTTTCCACCGATGCCGCAATTCAAAAGCCAAAAGAATTTAAAACAAAAAAAAGAATCTTTTTATTTTAAGATGACCCTTGAAAAACAAGGAATGCGAGTGAGAATGCGAGTGAAAATGAGAGTGCGGAAAGTCGAAGAGCTTGGTTTTTTGGGGGTTTTTTTTGGCGTTGTGCTGAAGGTTGCTTGACTGTTGCGTAGTTTCAAGATCCCATGTGGTCTAGTGGTTAGGATTCGTGGCTCTCACCCACGCGGCCCGGGTTCGATTCCCGGCATGGGAATGTTTTGGGGGGTTTTTTTCGAGTGAGATTGCAAATCGATCTAACTGAGTTGGGAGAGGATTTTTGGGGGGGGGGCATGAGAGGGCCCATTTGAACCAGTTATTAGCCACAATTTGGGCCACCCGTAGTCTTTTTCAGGAAGACCATAAAAAGATTAAATAACTTGCGGCAGAGCAACAGAAAAAATCTTCAAGATAAAGCATAAATCGTTTTTCTTCTTACTCGACACGGCTCTGATAGAGAGGAATGAACATCATGTGCGTGTGATGACGGAGATTGCCCAAAACAAACCTAGAAGAAACATTGTGAAATCCATGGAGAAAAAAAACATGGCGCTGTTTAACCTCGCATACTATTTTTGAGAACTGTTAATAATCCTCTGTGATGACTCAGGGTTATCAGCAACATGTAACGCCATCTATATCATGTGACAGTTTATGCGTGAATATGTAATGAACACCTGGCAACCGTCTTCATTGTTTGAAGTGCATGGAAATGATATAGCAACCGCAGAGGATGCGCCGGCATAAACCAGTTTTAAAAGGGAAGACTTTCGTGAATCCCATGTGGTCTAGTGGTTAGGATTCGTGGTTTTCACCCACGCGGCCCGGGTTCGATTCCCGGCATGGGAAAATTTTTTTTGTAATCACAATGTCAAAAGTTGAGCGTAAAGTGAAAGTATTTTGGTGGGGGGGGGGAGTATGTTTTTATAATTGAACCGAAGAGGTGGAATAAAGATGATGAAATGGAAGTAGATTGAACTAAAATAGAAAAAAAAAACATTTCAAGCCACCAGGACTTTGTATCTGGCTGCCCTATAATAAAGCAACCATCAGGCAAAGCAATACAGAGTCAATATTGCAACACAATCCGCCAAAATCTTGGGGTGGACCCCCTAGCAGAGCATGCCTTCGGCACGCCTTCCTCAACCCCCGGCCCCCTCCCCCCATATTCCCCCCTCCCCCTTTCCGGAAAGTTAGATCCACCCCGCCTGTACAAACATTCTGTAAAATGTGGCTTGCCACGCGACAAGGCGCAGGGCTAATTATCCTCTTCCTGTCTTGATGGCTTAATGTTACCATAGCAACAGTAAGCACTGTTTCTATACATGCATGGTAACGATGAATATGCAACACCCGACACCTATCGCTGCCACAGGGCTGATAATGATGACGTTTCATCAGCATCGACCGAAACGGACGTGCGCAGAAGCCAGGCAGGGTTACTCATCGAATAAAACTAATTGCAATCGAGCTATATTCAGAGATCCCATGTGGTCTAGTGGTTAGGATTCGTGGTTTTCACCCACGCGGCCCGGGTTCGATTCCCGGCATGGGAAGCAATTATTTTTACATATAATCTTTTAATATTTTCATTGTTATTTTTATCGGCTTACAGGATAATTAACGTGTATTTCTCTACTTGTCCACCATTATTCAGCACTTTCGTTTCTCGGAAGCAGTCGAATTTTGAGGATTCTTCGTGTTATACGTGCTTTTAGAAGTTTGAAGAGGTAAATACATAATATTCATGCCAGATATTTTACACAGTCATTAGAATAATGTGTGGTTCCGATATCGCGTGACAAATGACAAGCCTGGGTCTGTGTTGTTCAAGACAGGCCAAATGATGCACTTACTTATGAACATTTTTAGCAAATCTAATGATGTTATTTCAAACAAGTTTTTGTTTCCTTGGTGGAATCACTTTAATTTTATTCTTTGGTACTTGTTATTTTTTGCAGTATTAGCGCCCTCAGCGGCCTAACAGTTGTTGTACAGACAATTCTGCAGTCTATTCCAGGTAAATTGGTCTTATAATCGAACAAAAATCAAAGGAATTGGCTTTAAAATAGATACACGGTCAATCACCAAAATCTCTCATAAAATTACTTTATTGATGGAAACGTAATATCATTTCATTATCCATTTTTTTTAAATTCAATATTTTCCTTGGCGCAGTTGATTAATATAACGGCTGTAAAGTTTCACTTGACTTGGGCCTATCTCAAAGAAAGGACATTTAAATAAAATATCACAAAGTTCTACAAACCCAATGAAAGTTCTTTATCTAGGAGTAAAGTACTGAATCCGTTTTTAAGGTAGATAAGACCATTTGCTTTATGTGGTGTTGTTGTTTTTTTTTCGTTTCAGGGAAAAATAATGCTCAAGATCATAATTAGATAGCATGCATAACAACCTGTTTAAGTTTTGAGCACAGTAGATACGGTATACGTTTCGATAAAAACTATGAAAAGTTTTTTCCGTTTTTTTCTACGTAGGTCTCATAATTGCCCGTTGCTGGCGCTACATTTGGTTTTGGTTATGGTTATGGTTTATTTTTTCATATGATAGCACAAACAACATAATAAACAGGAAACCATATAAATAATGACAAACAATGATATGAGGGATCCAGGTAAAAAGCATATGCTTGTACAAGACCTAGAATCCGTAATTACAAATTAAGCTAATAAATTAATATGTAAATACAATAGGCTGAATTCTATCAGGTAAATACTTTTCGATCGAAAAGTTGCCTTTTCATATTTTGAATCACAGAAACCCTCTCGTATACAGTCTCTTAACAAGCACTCGGGACATCTGTATGATTCTCAGTCAGTGTTCCTACCGCTGATCCGTTAATGTTTTATGTTACAAAGTTTCTTTTAAATTTCATCAACAGTTGATGAATAATCACTGTCATAAATGCCATCTCGCTCCTCAGATATGACCAACATTGCCCTTCTGCTGGTCATCATCATGGTGGTGCTTAGCGTGGCTGGGGTGGCGCTCTTCAGTCGGGACTTCCCCGCCTACTTTGGAAATCTGGGAGAAGGTAACATGTTTTCCTTTCTCGTTAATCAAAAAAGTTAAATTATTTAAAAATAATTTAAAAAGATGTACAAGAAAGTAAGGCAGCCGTTTCATGGACTTATTTAATGATTTGTTTTCCACTGTCTACAGCGATGTTCACAATGTTCGTGTGTGTTACGCAAGATGGATGGATGGGGATGTTTAACCAATTTCAGGTAATAATTTGAAATTTATATATTGTTATCTTTTAAGATACATTTCAGCTTTATAATCTTAGAAATGTTTTATAAATATGGGGGAAAACTGTTATGTCCACCGAGGTGTCTATCTTACAAAACCAGTGTTTTAGAAAACAAGTGATAACCAAAGTTAAGCAACCACTGCGACCTATAATAACAGTATTTTATCTACTAATAAAACAGTATGGAAATGAGTAAAATGAGAGACAAATCTACTTTGTAAAACAACATGGCAACACAGAAGCGCAGTTACAAATGCTACTTTTATGACATCGGATTACGTAAGATCCCATGTGGTCTAGTGGTTAGGATTCGTGGTTTTCACCCACGCGGCCCGGGTTCAATTCCCGGCATGGGAATTTTTGTTCATAATCATTTTTTTGGAAACTACAAACGTATCTTGTAATTCTTTTGTAAAAAGAAAATGAAGCAGATTTATCATACAAATCGCACGCGGTCTAGCGGTTATGAATTTCACCCACGAGGTTCGATTCACGACATGGGTGTTATTTTTCTAACATTTCTGAAAAATAATTATTAATGTGATTATGTGAATGCTTAAACAACAATGTAGGCCTCATGAAACGAAACGAAATGCGACTGTTTTGCCAACTGATATTGTGGTTAATCTTTTTTTAATCATATCTATTTTAAAAAAAAATTTTAAAAAGTTAACAAAAGGCAAGTTTGATTAACACACCATGTGGTCTGATGGAATTTGAAGTAATAAATACATGCAAACGAAAACTTGCAAAACAAAAATGCAAGCAATTTGCCAACATATCCCATGTGCTAGTAGTTAGGATTGGTGGCTCTCACCCACGCGGCCCAGGTTCGATTCCAAGCACGGAAATTTGTTGGGGTTGAGGATTCAAGTTTGTTGGGGTTTTTTCAATCACGTATGGCAACTTAAGATAAAGTAAAAGTTAAGCGATTACATGTTCCTTTTCCAGGAGTCACCCAACCACTACTTGGCAGGTGCCTGCTATTTCATCGTCTGCATCATCGTCGGTGCGTTCGTCTTTGCTAATCTCGTTGTCGCCGTAGTTGTCACAAACCTGGTAGGATTCTAACCGAACACAAATACTGTTGTTTTTAAACAAATTATAATTGCTGCCACACGCGACATTTTAATGAATACACTAGAACATAAGCCGGTGCTATACGCACGGGAAGTGAGTTATAAGCATGCTGAAAATGGTAATTATAAGGTTTTGAGT
The DNA here is from genome assembly GCF_015706575.1 of Patiria miniata. Classification (NCBI taxonomy): domain Eukaryota; kingdom Metazoa; phylum Echinodermata; class Asteroidea; order Valvatida; family Asterinidae; genus Patiria; species Patiria miniata. The sequence continues at coordinate 11,533,397 of NW_024037061.1, forward strand.
TGTCAGCTGCTGCATAGTTATTCTGACATAGACAGCCCAGTGTTTTCCTGAAATGAATGAGGGGAAAGAAGATATGGGAAAGGCATGCTTAGTAGATAATTTCAAGCACAGGGCTCGTGTGATGATGGAAGCTACATGTATTTAGGATGCTGTTGCAATGAGACTACCAGAGACACACCAAAAAATATTGTTGACAAAGCATCAGCATGACTGCTGTGCATTATTATGCTGTTGTGCAGGATGGTAAGTGAAAGTATCCAATTAATTAATTTGTGGACGGTTTATTAATGGACAAAATGTCGCCTGTCCCGCCTTCTGACCACTTTAGCCAATGTTTTTTGAGGAAAAAATGGTGGTGTACTCATTGCCTGCCTTTATTGCGACGTCACATAAAACAAAACAATTGGTTTCGGTGTGGGGGTTTTTTTTGGGGGGGGGGCATGGCCCCCTTTGCCCCCCCCCCCCCCCCCGATCCGCCCTTGCTCTCCAGGTGTATATTTGGGCCTACCTGCATGGTGTCATGTTGTGCTAGTGTTATAAATTCCAATACGCATGTATTCAAAATACAAGCCTTTATTTATACAGAACGCATGCGAATTTGGTTTACAAAGAAGGCAACTAAGTTTACCCGTGTTTCTGTATTATTCAGGACAAAGCGATAAGAGAAATCCAAGCCGAGAACAAGAAGAGGGAGGACACGCTGTCAACCAAGCCAGTCGTTGAAGACGATGGTAAACATGAGATGTATTATAGATAACAGTCAAAAACACATCAGGGGGAAAAAGGCGAAGCACGTTTTGGTTTAAAAAAAAGAAGAGTAATTTCAAGCATTCAGATTGGATTTCGTGCCGTCTTTGTATTATGACAGTAATGGTGAGTGCAATGAATGGAAGCCTGTGATGATAGAGTCACGAGAGATACAGAAGCCAAGAGATTTCCCAATTTTCGCAAACCAAAAAGCATTGCTTGTATCAGGCGCCTTTTCAAACGAGACAAACGAAAACAAAAGATGATTATTGCTAAAACTTTATTGAGAAGCTGCTGAAAACGATTGCGGATTATTGGAGTGCCATAAAATATACGTTTTGCAAAGTAAGAATTAGTGGGCTTACCGTTCCGATCCCAGTAGGATCTTTTATGAAGGCAAAATAATTGGGAACAAGCAACGCACAATGAGGAAACAATGCACGGAGGAAAGGAACATGACAAAGGAAGGGCAAGTGGGGATGCAGGGAGAAACTGGGCTGGGCAGAAAAGGAAAAGGGGATTTGGGTGTGAAGAGAAGGGACAGTGGACTGCGAAAGCATACAGGAACAAAGGAAGGAGGTATTACCTAAGAGAGATGGTCAAATGAAATAAGAAGTTATGACGTCAGTTTGTTTTCTTGGCGCAGAGCATCCTCATCACCTGGAGCATGATGTACCGATCGTCAGCATGGACGGAGTCTGCAAGCATGGCAACCTCACCCAACAGAAACCACTGTTCTTTGGAGTAAGCTGCTACTGAAAATCTTCTTTTTTAAGATCGTGGCTGCTAAGTTCGCTTTTGGATTTGGAATGTTTAACGAACGAGTATCATCGGCAACTTCCTCCTGTTTATCGGTGTTTTGATTTTTTTTTTTAAATAATCTTGATAATTTTAATCGAAAAGGGCCCCCTTTATGGATTGTGTTTTGTTTTTTTTTACATAAATGCGGAAAAGTTTGATAAGTACAACAGATTCTAATTGATATTATTTTTGGCTATGCCAAACTTCGACGTAAAAAATTGTATTCCCACGCCGGGAATCGAACCCGGGCCGCGTGGGTGAAAACCACGAATCCTAACCACTAGACCACATGGGATGCCACGCATGATTAACAAATGTTTATCGTACGTGTATCATCGGTAAATTGTTCGGCTAAGTGATGAAAACTAAGCCTCTTTTGTAATTTGATGAAGATGCATCTGACGAAGTTGCATCTGATGAAGTGGTTGTCGCTGCGAAAACTTGTACAAACTTTCAGTTTCATTCTCATTTGAGTGATACTAAACTTTGATTTTCTATTTTTTTTTCTACAACACACACTACTTTTTCTTCTATAGTACCCCTATATAATTCTAATATACATGATACAACCAAAATGTCTTTCCCACCAAAACACACAAAGAAAATAACTTTCCCATGCCGGGAATCGAACCCAGGCCGCGTGGGTGAAAACCACGAATCATAACCACTAGACCACATGGGAATTCGTAAACCAACATTCAATTGCTTTGGTCAAAATACCGCGGGAAACAATCGGTTTCAAGGAACTGTTGCTTTTTTATTTCTTGTATATAATTTTCAAATCTTATTAATGGACCTTAATCGAATAATTTCCTCTTTTTTCTTCGTTTTTAAGGATTTTTCCCACATTACTCCAGAGAAGTTCGAAAACTACATCGTGGTTTTGACGGCACTAGAGGAAAATCTGGTGGAATACAGAAGAATACGCGACGATTTGGACAAGGTAAATTATTGCGAGGAGTTTTGGTGACTGATTTCACCTTACGTATGCATAATAATTATGAAGAAACATTAGAGATTTCTAAGCTCGGTTTTTACTCCTTACACCTTTGCAGATATTCGAGCTGGTGTATTCCATCAATGAAGACACGAAGGAGGACGCCATGCCCACAGATGGTTCCCGCATCACACCACCGTTCGATCCCAGCTTCAAAGTGGAGGACATTGGAGTAGGTTCCAGAGGCATAGATGGGAACCACTCTGCAGGAGGGGCGGGGTTACTTGTTTTCTGGAAGGACATCTATTCGCGTTTTTGTAGTGTTCCAACAAAATAAAAAATAAAAATTTCTTCTCAAAACTGTGCGGGGGGGGGGGACCAAGAGGCACATGGGTGCTTAGAGAGAACTGTACCCCATTTAGTTACATCATTTGTATGTTTCATTACCGCAACACCATCAAATCGACCAGATTGATCCCGCCCCCTCCCCTGATTGAAATTTATGCCAAGGACGAAGGTTTTACAACATCATGTTTTTCCTACTTCAACTAAATGTCTTCATGTTCACTAAAGTTTCCTCTCGCCCTATGAATACATTTTCCTTAGCGCAAGGGAGACATTCTGTCCAACCTGATGGAGCTGGACAGACACAAAGGCGTATCATCAGGCAAGCCAGCGGACAGCTACCGCCAGTACATCAAGGAGACGGCCAAGATCCTGGACCAGTTGGGCCAAGCACACCAACCACATTTGCCAGGCTCAATAGTCGACCCCTCCGATATACCGGGACCTTCCTCCGGTAGGAAAGGAGACAGGAATTAGCAGATTGGATCCAAGTTACTTTCCACGACTTTCTTTGGTCCACGTTTTAGCTTCTGATCTTCACATATTGTTTTTTGTTCGAAACATAAGGCTACGATGAAACAGGAAATGTCTACCAGGCCTGTTGTTGGCTTGTGATGTTCGCTTCACTTGAAGCATAAACCGACAGTTAAAGAGGGAGATTGGAATAAACCAGCCAGTGTTGAAAATATGAACACATAATGTAGTTTTGAACGAGTTCCTGTTGTTTTTGTGATGCAATGTACGTAAAACAAATCTTCCAAATTGAAATAAAATGTACAATTGGATCGAAACGTATGTCCGATCTGGACAAGGTGTGTCTCTTGTTTGTTTGCAGTTGTTATGGTTTAACAACAAAAACGACCGACAGACATTTGTTTAATGACTTGAACCTTTGTTTTCAATCAAATTTAAGTCATATTTGGAAAGGTACCACAGCGAAACCTCTTTGGTATTTTCATCTGCAGAATCGAGTGGCGGATGGTAGGGAGAGAGAACTTCCAATCAATCACTAGTTTCATTTGATACTGGGTGGGGAGATAGACGTACTTCAGAATTTCACTTCAGAAAAATACCCTGTATACAAAAACCTGTTTTACTGCTTGTTTATTACACCCTCATGATTTAAAACAACGAAATTAATTTCCAAATTTCTGGAGTAATTGTGCTTCTCTAATCTACAATTTTGTTTTTACACATTTACTATTTTTGTGACTATGTAGAATTATATATTTACTTTATCAATTCAATTAACAAGTATGCAACATAAAACAATTATTTTACACAAAAATACGAAATAATTACAGCAAGATTACATCGATATGGCATTAAATAAAACACATCTGCATATAATACGCCTGCATTAAAAAATAATTTTCATGAAAGTGATTCTTTTTTACTAATACACAATATTCCTTCAGTTTAATAAAACAAAATCTTGCAGACAAGATGAAGATTCTTCTTTTCTTGAAATATGCATCATTAGCCAAATATACTCTACCCGTTCAAAGGAAAGACAAAACTTTTCAAACCATAAGAAAGGGAGGAATGTTTTATGGGAATTTTCAACAAAACATGAATCAAAAATACAACACAATGTAGTACGTTCCTACATGTATAACCCCCATATTCCTACAATTTTTTTTCGTGGATTCGGGTCTTGTTTATTGGGGTTGTTTACATGCAAAATATCCCAAGGTCACTAGAACTACCCTAATAAAATTGAAAATTTACAATTAAAATAATTTTTTTTTTTTAAATTAAGAAACATAATTTATGAATGTTCATGGAAAAAAGCTCAAACATCCACACATAATTGATATAATATACAAATTGCGACAGAAAAAAAATGGACATTTCATAACAGCATAGATCCTGTAACAGATAGAATAGATTTGTGCAGTAAAGATGTGCTGTACTGCATTGAGGGAGAGTTTGCATTTCGAATTGGTATTTTGTGAAGTTTAATGCAAACTCTCTCACAATGCCACACAACAGATATCTCCCTTACACATTTCTGCTGTGACAGCTATCTGTCGCCCATACACAAAATAAACAGAATAAACCCTCCACTGTACATACCATCATTAGCCTAGATCTTTTATTCTATACAGTTCTATAGATACATATTTTGTTATAAAACAGTTTATTGCCCAAAGAAAACTTTCTGTGGTTTTCCGCTAGTGGCATTAGGAGCCGTGATACAGATGCAGTCCAGTATCTGGGATCTGGGCCTGTTTATGAGGCCACCCGGCTACGTACAATGCATGAATGTAGCCTGCCACACACAAAAACAATGTCCTATCCCAATTTACAAATGTTATTAGCATGCGAGTCAAGTTCTGCCTTTGAAGTAGGATTATAAAATACTGAGCTTGCAATTATTTGTACTCAGTGGCCTAACTACAGGGGGGGGGGGGCAGTGGAGCCCCTAGACCCCTTAGAAGTTTAACCCCAGTTACACCCCTGTTCGTACCGCATCATGTGATTCATGGTGAAAAGACGATTTGGCAGAAATATCCAGCAGAATATCAAATGCAGAATAGACAAATTTTGCAATTTTCACCCGGTCAGCCTTGGTAGAGAGGCGCTTTCGATCAGTCTAGCGCAATGGCGATATCAAAACCAAGAATGAGTTCACTATGATCAAGAGAAAGCCAATGATGTCCAATACAGGATCATGTATTGGTTTATCCTTGTTGGTTTGGGGGGGGGGGGTTCTTGCATTATCAGTGATAAAACATGATACAAAAACCACATTAATCAAATCCTAAGCACTTTCTAGCAAAAAGAAACATTAATTTTCAAACATTCTATCATCTCAATTTTGTTGCATGCCTTGCAACGGTTCCGATGAACTTTGCATATCTTTTTTCCGCAGAGATAAATATAATTATCGGCACTAGCATTACATGCAATCCCTTTTTTAAAACAGAAATAAATACAGCATACCTATCTTACGTTAAAATCTACAGAGTGATTTTAGTCGAACGAATAAGGCTTGAGCAAAATCAAACCTAAAATGGAATCATACCTCAACTTTTTGAAAAATATACTTCCCTGTCATAACGATCTACAACTGCAATCAATTTATTTACATCATGACTTGCTTCTCCCAAACTAACATATTTTTTTTGGCCAGGAAATTTGTAGTCAATTCTGAATTGAATGACTTCTTGAATCCGAGGAACCAACTTCGCCCAAGCCTAACACGAACGACAAAGCCAGTGCACAGACTCCATACCAAATACCTAGTTGAATGTGCACCATAATTTTGCCCTTCCCTGATAGCATACACACCCGTGGTACACTACTCCAATTCGCTGGTAGAACTTGCCTCCAGGTTATTCCCTCTGCAAAAAGCAAACCAAAGACAGACAGCGTTTTGTCATCAAACTCTTCATTTACAAACTACGTGTGAAAGAATGCTCCATTATGTACACAGCCAATGTCTGTGAATGATACCAGTTGATGTGATAAACAAAACAAAAAATGGACACAGTGAATTTGCTGGGAAAAAATCTTATGATTAAAATACGCCATTAAAATTACCATCACCAAATAAAAGCTGGGGTTTTTTTCAGGTCGGTAAAGCTGTAATGCAATATATTTAAACATGCAGGGTCACTGGATTTGATGGAGATATTAAAGTGCAACACTCTTTTATCCAGTAAAACACACTTTTTAAGAGCAATTTTTTTGTTACTTGAAAACAAAAAACTTACACCTGAATCTCAAATCTGAAACGAGCACATGTACTTTTGACGGTCTGCTCAGTTTCAAAATTAGTGAAATATTCTTCATTACGTTTTATATGAATGATTATAAGCAGTATATACTTGAAAGAAAAAAAGCTTAAGTTTGTAGTGAGATGCATGAATTAGCAGCCCGCAACAAACAAGCCTGTTTATTGTTAATTCAGAGAAAAAATAATTGCATCATGATTACTAATTTGCTGAAAATATGGACGGAAGGTGTAATGTCAAGAAAAGCATCTTTTGGGGTTTTTTTTGTGTTGATTTTGTGGAATGATGCATAAGATGACCGGCCCATGATGCAACACACACACAGAGGAAAAAATGAGAACATGCAGACATTTCACAGCTAAAGCACTTTTATATTGAACACACATGTATCATGCATGTATCCACAAGGCATTCTGTTCAAAATAAACACAAGTTGAGTTTGTTTGCAAGGCTTTTCCCCCAATACTCAGTAAGTTGGGCTTTAAAGCCGAGCTCGGTCTGTATTTTTCTTTTTTAGGAAGCTTTTTTATCCCACAAAAATAAAATTAATATTTGTGCAGAAAAAAAAGAATCTTGTTTTACATCGCAACAAGAAGGCAAATGTGAAGCTGTAGCAGTCCCATATGCAGCAAAATAAAGCACATCAAAAAGGTGGATAGTTATCTCGGTTTATAACATGGGCGGTACAACTAGAAGTTTTGACTTGAAGCAAAAAGGCTTAAAATACATGATAACCTAAGCTTATGTTGATTGCAGTTGCTATTAAGCTAGATTTTTCCCCTTCTTCCTCTGGCCAGCTAAGCACTATTACAAATGACAATGGCATTATTGCCATGTATTGTTGCTATAGCAAGACAACTGCAATGGAAGACCTTTATTGTGAAATTTTCAGAAGCAAAATGTTATTCACAGCAAAAGGCAAGCAAGCATGTTGCGATGAAACTAATGAAATGTTGTAATGGAAAATGTTAATGGAAACAAAAGTTCAATGAATGGGAGGTTTGCGATAACACGGTAACACCATGTGAATGATATCTCTTTGTGAGTTGTGTGGTTCTGAGAACTAGTTGGTTTAACTCAACGTTTCAAACAGTATGCTCTGTTTGTCATCAGGAGAAAAAGAAACAAAAGTTGAGACAAAACTTTACAAAGTAGGCCTATGTGTATGAAGCAGGCATTCGTGTTCAAAAGCAGCATAGATTTCTGGTTTATTGAAAACTGTAATGCGTTTATTGTTATGCTGCGATCTGTGGTAATTACCGGTATTGAGGCTGGCAATGTCATTTAATCGGTAACATTTTGGAATGGAATTTTGAATGGATATGAAATTCTTATTCATTTCAAGATGCACTGCTGCGTAACTTCAATAACTGATCACTTCCAATTTATTATTTCACAGAAGGATAATCGTTATGAGACAAACAGAAGAAAAAAAGAAACCAACTTTGGAATTGATTGGGAACTTCTAATCCATGAAGTATAGCAAAAGGTTTTTTAAAAGACCTCGTCACCAATTGTTTTTCCAAAAATAAAAGCAATTCGTGCAAAATCACAAAGGCAGATTGCATGCTACATGAACCTACACTACTTACATATCGCACCAACAGGAGGGGGGTTATTTTCATTACTGACCTCAACTGCCAATGGGCCTTGCCTGTGAGACAGTAGGAGTAGGGGAAGGGGTGACAGACACAGTGATACACGCAGGGGTAAAGAGAAAGAGTGCAAGGGAGGGGTGAAAGAAACAGAACACACTATGAGACTCCACCTTGCAAGACATGTTCATCAAACACACTTTGGACAGAATAGAACAAACTCAAAACAATTTTTCGTTTTTCCATGTCCACCAAATAAATGAATAGCTGTGGGTTGCTGCCTGACAAACATGTTTCCAAATGAAAAGTTTTCAAAACCAAATGAAATACGTTATTTTTGTTATTTTTAGTGAGGCAAATGTTAGTTAGTTTACTGCAATCAAAGACATTTTGCAGTTGCGAGGTTATTCTGTTCAGAAATTGTGAGTACCGTTTTTAGTTAAAACACATAATTTCTGCCATGTCTGCACAATCCTTTCTTGGTAATTCTCAACCAACTTTACGGTAAAGATTTTCAAAAGGAAAAACAAAAACAAATCGCATGAGCTAACTTTCAAACTGATATCTCTCTTTATCATAAGCTTGTTGTTGTTGTACCCCGGAATGGTAAACATTGGCAATTTCTTTTCTTCACTTTAGTCTGATAAACATGGTTCAGAATGTATGTCAACTGTCTGAATGTTTTTCCAAACTGATAATGAAACTCATTAGGATGCCTTATACTCTCGGCCAAAACAAAATACTTCTGACCGGAATTTCCCCTCACCAGACATAAATCATGAGATTTCGTTCGACAACATGCACTTGTACTTTGTGGAAGTTCACAGTCATGACAGAAACCTGTGTTGAGACACAAACTCAAGCTGGACGCTAAATCTCCAAGAGAAGGTAGTGCTACCAATGTCCCAAGAGTTAGAACTAGTTTGTTATTTTGTAGCAAAATTATACCGAAAAATAATCTTTGTCAGCGTAAAAGTTCTTCATCTCACCTCGTAACTTCCATGACCATTTTGCTAAGAGTGACTTTCTACAATTCCTCAAAGTCTGTTACTCTAGACATTGCAGTGTGTGAGTCAATACACGCAATAGAACTAAAAAGGTCCGGGAAACAGAATAAAAAAGATCCTAGTGTCACCTTTTTGTTTTTGGTTTCGACAGTATTGAGTGTTGCTAGTATTTCATGTGGTGAAGGTTTCCATGTATGTGATTTAAATTCCTTCTTATCTTGTGTTCATTTTTCTTTGAGCCACAGAACATCGCTCTAAAGGGCTGAGAAAATGACCTCATTTTTGATTAAGATACACCAATGCAAACGTTTCATGAGGATACCAAGATGTCTTTTTCTGTTTTCCCATGGCATGCCGACTCCACAGGTTCTTCCCAGCATGCCTTGTCAAATCTTCACATTTTCAGACCTCACATACAACGGGTCACACTTTTAGGCAGTCTTAAACCCGGTTAAGACAGGCGTTCCAGAATTGCGCCGTACCAAATTAAAGACAATATTTGAATTAAGTACATGAAAAGTCCGACGTCTGAAACAATTAGGAGCGATAAGACGCGCTAGATGACGAAAGATCGACTGTTGGAGTCATTCAGAACGACACATGACTCATGTCAGTCCTAATCAATTTGGTTCGACGTGACTCCAGAACACCTGTCTGAACCGGGGGGGTTAAAACTCACTACACAACTGTAACACATATATGTACACAGCAAATCAACATATCGATGTTCATAAGCCTATCACCCCGGTCAGCCGGTAGTTGGCATTCTTGGGAGACATTCTGATTATGTGACAGTGCATGCTACTTCAACATTCAAACACAAACTAAACTAATCACTTCGACTGGAGGGGGGGAGGGGCAGGAAGTACTATTAAATGCATTGTTACAAGACACATCAGCCAAACCACATTATTATACAGCTGCTTTGGTTAGTTGGAAAAGGACACATTTCCACTTGATGTTGGGAAATTCTCACATTCTGTTGAGATAACCTTTCTATTTGTTAGACTGTCATAGTTTCAAGACAAACTGATCAGAGAAAGTGCAAGATTAACCCTAACGGAACTCAACCCATCAGTTCAACAGCAGGTTTGTGTTTAAATCTGTTGGGATAGGTACAGTACCCCTAAACTGATGGTCTTTTACACTGGGGTTGGCATACCTCCAGAAACTAAGTCAAACAGTGTGTGTGTACAATTTCCCATGTGGGTGTTGGAATTTGCCAGAATGGGTATGGTTCCTAGTAAATTAGGCTGGGGAGTTTAGGGTTAATGCCGTGTCCGATTCTTTTGTCTTACACTTATAAATTAGGTCTTCAACAATTACAACTTTGTTGGTATACAGACACTCCATTCTGTTAAAATACAAAATGCAAATGACTTCAAAGAACTTGGGTGCTCTGTTCTTCAAATAAAGGCAAATTTGGTCACCCAATTTTCAAATGCTGACTGACGCCCTACTTCAGGGGGATTTCAGAAGAATCTTAGAATGACCAGAAACCCTTCCTTCGTTGGTAGTGATATACAAAGCATTGTGACGAAATGATTAAGTGCATGTAGCGTGTCATATTCCAAGGCACAATTGTCACTCACCTGTGGCCGTGCTTGATATGTATAAGCAGAAAGACAGCCCCAAACAGGATGCATAGTGAACCGGTGACAATGTAGGCGATACCGAGGAAATTATTCTTGCCGCCGAGCCAAGATGTGGTCGTTAGGATGATGCTCTTGGTGCCATCAAACATATGTACAGGATAGGCTGATAAATATGTCAAGAACTTATACCAGAAGAAAGGAGTTCTTAAGATAGAACATTTCTAAGGTACATGTTGACTGAAACTGCACACAAAGGCTCAAATCCCAAAACTTCTCTTCATATTCTTCAAGTACAGATGAGTGCACACCATCCATCTTTGATGAAACACTTTTTAACCCTCCCTCTCTGGCTGGCAATTTCAACAAGGCCAGCCCAGCAGTCAAAATAAATCAAGTGACTGTTTGTAACAGTTGAGTGCTCCCTGCCTTCATAAAGCAGGATTGACTGGCTGGCTATGCTTTGACTTTAGGTGATCGATGAGCCAGCTGTGCCTACCAGTCACCTGCTTTTGTCTGTTGATGGAATTTGACCATCACAGTGCCTACAAGAAATATGATCTGACTGTAGCCTGTGTAAAAGGAATGGCAGGAAAACAGAGAATTTCTTTCTGTAACTGATCAAACTGATCAAGGAGGGTTAATGAATACTATGCAAACATGTCATCAGGCATTGTTAATATGTTGATACAGGAACATTAACATTTAATTTGACTCAAAATGTCCCCCATGTATATGAAAAATTTGTGTTTTAGTTCATTTCATGAATAGTTCTTTAACACCATTCAATGTTGATACATTTTTGAAATCTTGTGCTTCAAAAAATGTTTGGTTCTCCAGACAACAGTAAATTAAACCTATGAATACAGAGGAAACAAATGATGGATGACAAATGAGGAAAGTTCTTGAATATAACATTATCATGTTGCGGCCATCGTGATTTTTTCTTACTCAAAGCAACGTAACCAAATCGAGGCTGGAAGGAAAAATAGTCTGGTTCCTTTGTGCACAAAAACATTATCATTCAGTACTGGTATTGGATACAGGGAACATGACTAAAATGGTGGCAGCGTGATAAAGATCTATTTGTTACAACAAATTCAGTGTACAAAGTAGAAAAAGGATACAATAGTCAATTGTCAGGCTGTAGTTTCCTTTGGGCAGGCCCTTGTCAAACACGGTGCCTTCCTGAATCACAACTTTACGATGGAGTTTGCGGAATGTCGGCAGAGCGGCGGTTCGCATCCAGACAATGAAGTCTTCATTCTGGTAGCCATTGGTGACATTCTGGATACTTGTCAGCCAATTAGGAGGGTTGGTTGTCCCATCAAATGCTACAAGATAAAAACAAATGAAATAAAATACTTTTGCAACAGAATCTTGGAGTTAACAAATTGATAGGTTTAGGCTGTACTGCTTGCTTAGGTATTCTAGCTTCAGTAGAAAAGCTGTTTACTTGTATAGTATCGATTTAAACCAGCGACTTTTTTTGTCTTGCAAGGAGATTCTACTCAGTCCCTTTTTTCTTAGTGAGCCAAGCTGCTAAGAAAATTTGGTTTTTGCTGTCCTTTCTGCTTACGGGCTAAAAGTCGGATCATGCTTTGTACAGATAAGAATGCAAACTTGAGACAACACGGTGAGAATTTGCAACCATGAACTCTAAAATTGAACACTAGAACATGAAATTTGCTGAGGATTCTCTTTACATAAAGAAATGGCCTTTTACTCTGACATTCTCCCATCTCCCGTTACAGCGTCAATTACACAATCTTTTTTTAATTTGGCATTGTTAGGGCTAGTGGTTCCCTTGGTGGCAATACTGGATGGATTACACGACAATTTTAACGACAAATGACTCTTACAGGGTGGATTGCCAAACTTGGTGGTCTTGTCGCTGTTCCAGGCTATACCAGATCCATCTAACTGCACTGGCTCATCCATGTTACCATCCTCCAGGAATGTGATGTTAAATGTATCTGTAAAGATAAATTCAAGTAATGTCAATGGTCACTCTAAAATAAAAAAAATACTGCAAGTAAAACTTGCGCGATCCCCCTGGCATCCTGCCAGTTTGTATACATGTACATGTAAAGGCAGTTAGTAAGGACAATTTTCATTGATGGCCTTGATTGTCCACCCAGCAGGTACCATGTTCTCAGTTGAATGGGGAGTTTGGGTTGGATGGAGAGTTTCGGTGAGACACCGGACTAATATATGTTAGAGTCATTAGTCAAGAAATAGCAGATGATTTTAGAGGATTGGGACTGAATCCAATGTTTACATGCTGGCAATTGGAGGATTTTGCAGAACTGAAGATGGTTCCTACTACTACTAGCCAAACGGGCCTAGAGGGTTAAGATTAAATTCTGACAGTTTGGAGGCAATAGACGACTTATATTGACTTCTTAGACCCTATCTCTGTCATCTGAAACTGACCCCAGAAAAATTGCTAAGCACTGAAAACCGGTTACCAGCTAAAATATCATGCATTATATATTGTATGCAACTGGTATCCCTGCTGAGTTTTTTTTAGCTAAGCAATATTTTCATCTCCATGAAATTGAGCCCAGGTTTTGATTTAGAGTTGGCAGCCACCGTTTACCACCCTCTTGCCACGCCACGACATCTCACCATTAAAGATACTGTTTGCGATGGCACCGCAAGGTGCAATGGGTATGGCCGAGGTGCTGTTGTCGTCATTCTCCACATCTTTTCTCTCGTAGGGTTTGCAGTCTGTACTGACACCGGTCTGCGAGGCTGCTTCCCCAAGTAGCTGCAGATCGTCTCGAGAGTTGACATACCGACGATGGTTCTGGTAGTAATTGGTCAGTTTGTACAGCATGTAGACTTGACCCTGAAATCAAGAGATAGGCACAAATCACCTGTCAAATTCTTGTCAGGTAACACTTAATCTTGCTTTCATTGTGTTCTTCAACTTTTGGGGTTTCTTTTCAAAACGTATGATTTATTTAACCAAAAATTTACAATTTTGGCATCTTGAACCCTTCGAAAGAACACTTTAATTTCGGGTTGCTCAATGCTTTTGCACTGCCTTGATTATTTTCAGCCTGAAAATGATTCAGATTTTGACAAGTTATCTTTCCCTATTACACTGACAGGGTTTCTGGCACTTCATGAAAACAAAATTCCCTGATTTTCCCTGCGTGAGAGTTGGCGGGCCTGCATTTTTTTTTGGGGGGGGGGAGCCATCGGCTGCACACATCCGTGAACGGGTGCAAGCCAGCTAGTCTGGTTCCCTCACCTTACAATTCCATTACGCCTATAAATTGCTCTATTTCATCTAAAGTGAGGTAAGGGAACCAGACTACAAGGACACCCAACATCATGTTTTGTTGGTTTTTCCAGCATCTATAAAAACACAAACCTTTAAGCAGGTCAGTGTACAACAATATTTTCTACATACAAAAAACTAACCCCTTAATCCAATTATGTTTGAAAAATTACAGCAAAAGCAAATGCTGTATAGTACCTTTAACCCTTACTCTACTAGACCCTCCAACGCATGCCAATATGTGCCTCAAGAAAATCTCCTATGTTTTTTGCATGGCCCTCCAATATCTGCCATGTCATTTCAAGGGTAACTGGACAGGCACTCCAATACATGCCACAGAGAACAATGAGAGTCCTCTGATAACAAAGTGAGTGCCCCCAGCTGGTCAGTATCAGGCACCCTCCAGGGCCTCCAACTCCTGCCAATTGGAGCCTTCACTGTTAAGACTTGTTATCTGCCAAAAAACTGCAGCTGGAGGGCATTGGCATAACCAACTGACATGCAGTAAACTACCCTCAGAGAGTAAGGGTTAACGGACACCACAAGGGTACACTTGTTTCCCGCATGGTACCAAGGCTGGTTTTTATGCACCACACTTGCCCAATGTAACAAAATCCACTGCTAAATTTGTTGCGTTTAGCAGGGTTATAATTTCAGCCGTGATGGATTTGTTTATGTTTAGCAGAATGCATAGAGAAAACCTAACTTGGGGCGGGGTGGGATGGGGTAATAAAAAAAGTGACCCAACATAGACGTCTCCGTGTGCCACAGATCCATGTTGACATGCAAGGCAGCCTGCAGTTAAGACGTCTTACCTCCATTGCCGTCTCTAGTTCAAATGTGACAGCGCACCTACAGGTGATGCCCATGTTGGGTTGACTGTCAAACAGGTCTGTACAGGTGAGGGTTTCATTAGTGGTGGCGTTCGTGTAGGTGCAGGAGGTGTAGTCAATTTCCTTCTCTTGCACCTGTCAATAAAGTAATAATAACACAACTAGATACAACTTCGTTATGATCCAATTATGAGGGGTTTCATCTGCCCGTTACAGATCGTTTGCACTCCAACCATCTATTTATTTATTTCTTATTTTAACTGGGTAGCCCATTCAGTGAAATCCACTGATCTCCCATGGGTCCCAGTAAAGAGAAGACAATGTGAAGAAATTACAGTTTTAGAGGTGGGAGGAAAAGCCCAGAAGAGTATTATGAGGAAAACCCACGGAATCAGGTAGGGACTGAAAACCCAATCCACATATTGACCCAGGCGGGATTCGAACCCGGGTCACAGCGGTGGAAGGCGAGGAAAGTACCGCTACGCCAACCTGACTCCCCTAGTCTTACCTCCATCCCTATGACTTCGTTCAAGAGGGATACACTGGAGTAGACCATCTTATGGATTCCATCTTATGAATAGTAATTGTGGTACGTCGGTGAAGGGCAAAATCTAATTTGATTTACATCAGCCCGACGCAAAATTCCATCTTATGAATTGTGGTACCTGCCGCTACATGTACATCGGATTCGAACCAGCCAACAGATCCCGCAAGCTCGGTTGTTGAGTGGTTTAGACGTCTGCACCAGAAAGCAGGAGGCTGTGGGTTCGAGTCCCACCCGAGTGATTTTTTCCAACTTTCACTCTGGAGGTAACACACTGAGTATACAGTGTTT
Organism: Patiria miniata; assembly: GCF_015706575.1. Lineage (NCBI taxonomy): Eukaryota > Metazoa > Echinodermata > Asteroidea > Valvatida > Asterinidae > Patiria > Patiria miniata. The sequence goes on from NW_024037061.1 coordinate 11,549,124, forward strand.
ATACGTCAGTGAAGGGCAAAACCTATAATATCGATTTACATCAGCCCGACGCAACCCATCTGATGAATGAGTAGACCTCTTGTACATTCATTGTTTATGAATTAGCATAACAAAACACACCTCAAAGATGGCTGGTGAATGCAGTGGGTCTATTGGGAAAGGGAATTTCTTTACATAGTTCTCTTTACCATTTTTTTAAAAACAGAATGGCCTCCGGTTATAATAGAGGAAAGTGCTGGATCCACATTGATGCACATCACCAGCTGTGAGCTTAAGACTGACCAGGAACTCAACTTTACAGTCAGGTGAGATATGCAATGTTTTTAATTCACTTCAGTTCATATTTATTGCCATTCTGCCCAGCACAATTGAAAAAAAAAACATATTAGAGACCTCTTAGTAAAAAAAAGATCCCATTTCCGAATGCTTGAATTTTAGTAGTTAAAGGGAAGATACATTTGCAAACATCAAAAAAACGAAATGATCACATTATCACGAAATACCTTACTGGACTGTTAGGAAATGAAAGTTTAAATCATCCTGTAAAATCATAGCTCCTGGTGTGCTGATATTTTTAAGAAAATTTTACTTTTCCAACGCTGGTCACCCGACCAGCGTTGAAGAAAACTGGCTTTTTTCAAAAACTGCTCCTAATTTTTCAAATTTAGTTATTCTGCATTTTCTTTGCAACTGGTTACACACCTGTGAAGGAGTATCAGTCTGCTAGACTGATTCCCTGACCTTACAATTCCCCAAAGCCTATAAATTGCTCTGTTTCATCTTAAGTGGGGTCAAGGAACCACACTTCAAGAACATGATGGTTTTCTTAGTTTTTCCAGCATCTACAAGCCCAAAAAGTGAAACAAGTCAGTTGAACAATATTTGCTATAACATACTAATCCTCCAAATCCATTTATTTCTGAAAATTGCAGCAAAAGCAAATGTTGTACATTCCCTTTAAGTGTACAACGCTTTATAGTTCTGTTGCAATTTGAAGTATGATGGATGACAGAAGACTATGACTGACACTGAACCCTGAGCCTCTCATCAGATCCTACAAATCAACTTTGAGGTGGTTCAGGATTTGGCAGGATTTAGGAACGTAGAGCCCAACACTATTGCTCTATGTACATAGGGCTTGCTGGCACCTTAGAAGTTTCAAAGAATATGCCATTGACATCCTACACAGTTGTTGATTGCTTGGGGATTCATCAAGGTTCCCAACAAAATTGGTGTAGATGACGTGGAGGGCTTTGGTCAAATAGTTATGGTGTTTGACTCCCGTGCGGTGGTGCATGGGTTCGAAACCCGACGGGGAACGTGGTGCTTGTTTTCTTGGGCAAGACACTTTACTACAATTGCCTCTGTCCACCCAGGAGTACCAATGGGTACCTGTGAAGGTAGAGACCAAAATTCGCTCATCTCGAACGGCTGCAAAACTGGTCTCATGGCCTGATGAACAGGGGTAATAATTGTGAAACGCTTTGAGATCTTTGGTGTAAAGCGCTATATAAGTACCACATTATTATTAAAACAAAATATGACGAGCGCTTGAGAAACTGGATGGAACTTTTCTTTGGAAGGGATAGTGAGAGGCAAAATCTAGCATGCTTACATTATTTGAAGTTACAAGAAAGAGCGCTCCAAGAGGCACAAATATGATGCCAATGATGAAGAAGGCTGGAAGAACAGTGCCCGCTGTCAGGATGGGCTGCCAGGCTGGTAACCTCTGCTGCTTGAAGGCGGTGTCTGTGAATGTAAGCAAGCAAGTCACGCCAGTCAGATCATTTGGCACAAATTTCTTACACATTTTACAAACGGTAAATTGCACTTTTCATCCAGATCGTAAGTCAGCCTTTTAGTACCTCAATCTTATTCATCGATCTCTACTTGTATCTCAGGTGGCATATTTAGTAATTCTGTGGCCGCTGTGAGGGTGAAATGTGATGATTTTGTTGGCAAAGGGTTGGGTTGTTGCCTTGTTGGTTATTCCCGATGCCATGTCTGACAATCGACTTGGACCTACCCTACTATCGCCAGACCATGTCCCAATATGGGTGCACGTATACGGGTTTTGTTGCGACCAGGTACCCAATTCCCATAACAGGGGGGTATCCACGGACCTGTGATTATTTTTAAAATCATAACCAAAACAGGGAAGTAAAGTATTTTCCACCGTGCACCCGCCCATTCTACTGCCAAGCTGCTGGTGCGCTGGCTTCCCCTTGGGTTCGGCAACTAAATATTACACGGGCCTACTTTGCAACTTAAACTATATTCCTGTTTATTCGTTAAATAGTGTGCACATATCGCATAGCCGTGTATGCGATATGTGCAGGCTGCGCATGCCGTTCAGGAAACAGTCGCCGGTGTACGCGTGCACACACGATATGCCCGACTGTGAATGTGGGCTTGCGCTTGGCCGGCGCGTCGTACGTCATCAGTTTGACCTCACAATTTGAATGAATCGTACACAAGTACAACAACAACATTCAAGATGGCTTTTACCGGCACGACAGCTCGGCGAGGCTCGGTTTCCGAATTGAAAGTGAAATTTCTCTTTTCTTCTCTAACTAAGGTATGTGAACCTAACCACCACCATTTGTATTTCCAATTCCCACTGAAGTCTACAGGGGCGCATAAGGCAGTTTGAAGACTGTTTTTGTGGTGAAATCTGACGATTTTGATTGGGGGTACGAGTGAAAATGGTCCAATCACGTTAATGGTAACCATATACATGTACCTAGGACTCTACTATCGCCCGACCATGTCCAAATGTTAAAAAAAGCAATCCGTAGAGTCCTAGTTACTCGGACTACATTTGAAGTATCCATTGAAATAAACTAAATATTCATGAGAAATAAATATTCTTAATGACGTGTCATGGTTGTCGATGTCATGCGTATAACGTACCGCTGTCTTCCAGACACTTCAATCAGTTTTAAACGGCTGCTTTAACTTAGTTCTGCACGACGTACGTGTGCATCCAAAATGTGCTCTAAAAACACATTTTGCCTAGGCTAGGCCCAGACTGGGACCGTGAGTGCATGAAAACGTGCAAAATTACTACTGACGTTTTTTAACTCACCATTCGGCTAATTAATGCCCACACAACACATACATCAAAATGCTATAGTTGTAAGCATGTCACCTGCGAAATTTGAGACCTTAAATCCAATTTTAAGGCAGGTTTTTGGCAGTTCAAAAACCACCCATGTCATTCTCCATGATCTGGAGATGTGCATGTGATTCACAAGGTATTCTGGGTAGATGCACTTAGTGCCTTGCAGCTTACTGGGTTTTTTAATCGATGGCCAAAAGAACATAGCGCCCTCTGTTAAAAAATGAAACATTCTGAATTCACTCTGATCAACAAGAGGGCGCTGTTTTATCTACACGATGAAAATGTTGTAGCTGAGGAGTCTTTTTGCACAATGCATTGCAGCACACATCAACATGATGTCTCACGTTTGGATTTTGATAACTCTCTGTAAAATTAGAATTAAAAGCTGAATTTTTGGTGAGGCAATGCTCACAACAGCAACTTTGCGAGGCAAAAGTTTCAGGGATTATTGAAGAAACTGTAGTGAGTAAGAAGCTTGCACATTTGATTCACACTGGTTTTATGCAGCACAAACTTTTGCACAATATGGATACCTTAAGTTTTGGGACTCTCATACACAGTATTGAGAGTCCCAAATTTTCGGACTAGGCTAGGCCCTATTTTTTTTTCGCATTTCCAGAGCTTCCTGGATTCCTCTTGGGTGAAATCACAAGGTGAGGTGAAAATTGATGTGTGGCACAATTGCAGAATACCCCGCCACTCACCTATCCCACCTCGTATCCGGATACGCGGATACGGAGTCACGCTTGGATGCTCAACCAAAACCACACGCGTGTGCCACCCCATATCCCCGTATCCGCATATCCACTTCCCGGCACCTACTTTGGACTTGGACGTTTTCCCCCAAAACCACAAGCGTGTGCCACTCCGTATCCCCGTATCCGCGTATCCACTTCCCGGCACCTACTTTGGACTTAGACGTTTTTCCCCTGCTCCCCATTCAAATCGCGTTAGATATCGATGCTTCGTTCTCATAAATAATACGGGAAATAGCGCCCTCTTTAGACCCTCCAGCGCCAAAACCACATGCTTGTGCCACCCCGTATCCCCATATCCGCGTATCCACTTCCCGGCACCTACTTTGGACTTGGACGTTTTTCCCCTGCATGCTCCCCATTCAAATCGCGTTGTCTGCCTTCGTTATTTTCCAACATGGAGATATGATGGATGCTTCGTTCTCAAAAATAATACGGGCAAATAGCGCCCTCTTTACACCCTCCAGCGCTCAAATCCACCCCGTATATTGTATCCGTGTATCCACTTCCCGACATCTACATGTTTTCGACTGCGTAGCCATTTATTTTTAGGGGGTAATTTTCGCGTGGCGGGGTATTCTGCAATTACTCCTGATGTGTTTGGCGGCAGGTAAAGTGGTGAGCCAGTATGGAATTTTTACCGGTCACGGACGTCCGTGACCGACTCGGTCCGCGGATCGAGTCGGTTACGGGTCTCGGACCGACATGATCGACCGAGTTGGTCACGGACCGAGTTGACCTGAAAGCTCGCAGTCGCACATTCAGGGCGTCGCCGTTGCCCGTAGGGCCTACGTGGGCAGGGGATGTTCAGCTCAGACAGTTTTGCCAAACATTTTTTTCAGAGTCTTCGGTTGGATCTTCATGACTTACTTGCTGGCTTGTTGCTCTTTTTCTTTTCTCCATCTTCCCCGTTATTCTGACCGTTCAATTGTGCCGTAGAGTTCGAATTTTCACGATCAGCGGCAGAGTTGGCAGATGCCGTCTGCCTTTCCCGGAGCTCCGACATTTTGTTGAAATATTTCGCTGGTAACCTGGAATCAACTCGTACACGCTTGATAAGCGATATCGATTCGTTTATTTACATTTTGGGTGTGCGTTTTGTAGTCATGGATTTGTGAATCACCAGCTTATATTTTATTTTCTTCCTTAATAATTAATCCACAGTCAAATATGTTGGGTAACTTATGGTATCATAACCGTCGAGTTAATTCTCATGTGAAAGAACCTTAATAAATCGACAAAGAAAGAATTAAACCATAGAGCAAGCCTTGCTCTATGATTAAACCGAGCCCGTTCCGGACTTGCTCTATGAATTGACTGAAACAAGTTTAAATATAAAGTCACTGGTACTTTGCTGATGGCCGCTGTTTGTGAAGATACAGCCTAACGTATATATTTATAAAAATCCCTTTACGAAATAGCTGATCCCATGTGGTCTAGTGGTTAGGATTCGTGGTTTTCACCCACGCGGCCCGGGTTCGATTCCCGGCATGGGAAACCAATATTTTTCATTTTTGTTTAAAAGTTAAATTTGAACAAGTGAAATCTTTAGATAAGCATTAGTTTAATTTTCTGATGCAAAGACCTTTTTTATTTCTTTAAAGAAATCACACTTTCCTCGAATTTTAGCAGATAGATAGATAGATAGATAGATAAACTTTATTAAAATCCAAAACTGGAAATTACATGTTGTCGTCTCTCATTAAAAATATAAAAAATTCAACATACGCTACAATATTCAGGAAATAAATACACAATCACATCAAAACATTACAATTGCACACATTATAAAGCACTAAAAACTTTAGAGCGTAAAAAAGCACATGTGAAATTAATGCCAAACCCATTCCCAAAGTAGAACCAGAATAAAGGACTAAGTATAAAAATTATGTCAAAAACTGTGAAAACCCGTTGCTTCTCAGATACCAGAATAAATTAATCCTTTGGATAAAAATTATCTTGTAAAATCATCATTATGACACTTAATGGCCCTGCCTGTGAAAAATGAAGAATATCGGTTTGTGTGTGCAACCACTGGTCTCAGTCTTCCGCTGCGTGGAATGATGTTATCTTTAAATCGGTTGTGGAGCGGATGCCCAGCATCTCCCCACACCAGTTGTAGCTTGTCACGCAGCCGTTGGTCGTAGACCGTGTCCACTGATGGCAAACACTCACCGAGTATCCTACTAGCTCGTTTGATGGTATCGTCAATTAATTTGTTCACTTTCTTATCGGTATTTCCAGCCCAACATAACAAACAATAGGTCCATACACTACAAATAACCGAGTTATAGAATATTGTCTTGATTTCCTTCCTGACATCAAATGTGTTCAGTTTCCTCAAACAGTACATTCTTGAGTTCAATCTTTTACCTACATGACTCACATGGTTGCTCCAGTCTAACCTATCATCAAAAACAACTCCAAGATATTTATACTCGGCAACACGTTCTATTTCATGTCCATCAATTATAACTGGATCCGGCACCAGCTTATAAGCTTTGCGATGCGGAAGTCAACCAACATTTCTTTCGTCTTTATGAGATTCAGTGCAAGGAAGTTACGTTTACAGTATTCGACAAACCGACTAATTTGCTCCATGTAAATGGACTCTTTGTTCTTTTGAATCAGACCAATAAGGGCAGTGTCATCTGCATATTTTACCAGTGGACAACTCACATCAGTAGAGCGGATATCGGCTGTGTACACAGTAAACAGAAACGGTGCTAAAACAGTGCCTTGCGGAGCTCCAGTACTAGAAACTATAACATCAGAATGGGTGGAATTATTAAGACGCACAAATTGTGAACGGCAAGTCAGATAATTTAAAATGAATCTCACAACAGTATGGGGCACAACTGACATGTCAAGTAGTTTCTGTGCAAGAATATGGGGCTGCATGGTATTGAAAGCCGAAGAAAAATCGAAAAACATAATACGAGCAGAGTTTCCAAACCTAGTGCGTTCTAAATGAGAATAAAGTTTATCTAAACAAAACAAAATTGAATCCTCAGTACAACGCCCCTTGGTATAAGCAAATTGCAATGGATCGACAAAATCAGCAATCAATGGTTTCAAATAATTCAAAACAAAACGCTCACATATCTTCATTGCCACGGAGGTTAACGCAATTGGTCTAAGGTCATTATTGCACGTGACCACTGACTTTTTAGGAACTGGAATAATACATGACCGTTTCCAAATGTTCGGAATTGATTGGGTGGTGAAACAAAGATTAAAAATGAAAGTAAAAATGTATGACAATTGATCAGCACACTTTTTGAGGAGGCGAGGAGAAAGTCTGTCTGGACCAGCAGACTTAGACTGTTTCAACCCTAGAAATTGCCGATGTACCTCATCCTCAGTAACAGTTAAAAACGGGTCAGAAGTAACTCCTATATTGAATGATCTCTGCAGGTCACTATGCTAACTGGTAAAATCATGACAGTCAAACCTTATAGAATGAGTTAAGCTCGTTAGCATAGTCAATTGTTACACAGCAGGAAGCTGATGGGATTTGCTAGGCTTAGAGTAGCAACTCATCATACGCAGACCGTTCCATACTTGCTGCATGTTATTGTCCGTGAAGTGTTCTTCAACCTGTTCTTTATAAACTCTCTTTTCGTTGCGAATGGCGCGTTTTAGTTCTTTCTGTATTTCCTTCAGCTCAGCTTTATTTCCTAGTCCAAATACTCCTTTTTTCCTGTTGATCACCTCTTTAACGTATTTTGTGATCCACGGTTTGTTGTTAGGGAATATTTTCACCTTTCTAGGTGGAATTAAAGTGTCCTCGCAAAACTGAACGTAGCAGCTCACCGTGTCCGTCAGTTCATGAATATCCTGTGCGGAATCAATGAAAACGGACCAATCCGTGCATGCATAGCATTCTTGTAAGCAGGTTAAAGCTTTAGGGGACCACTGCTTGAATTCAACTACACGTGGTTTGTCTCGCTGCACAATAGGTCTGTACTTAGGAAGCAAAAGTACGAGGTTGTGATCTGCAGATCCAAGCTTGGGTAGAAGTGAAGCATTGTATGCATCTTTAACTGATGAATAACAAAGGTCCAGTGTAGCTTCTCCGCGAGTCGGGCAGTTCACATGTTGATAATAATGAGAGCCCGCCCTATCCAGCTTGCCGTGATTAAAATCTCCATTCACCACAATGAATGCATCCGGGTGTGAAACCTCCAGGTTATGTATAGCTGCTCTCAGTTCCTCACTGCCAGCTTTAGCAACGGATTTGTCCGGAATGTAAATAGTACAGCACAGTACATGTGAGAATTCACGCGGCAGATAATATGGACGTAGAGAGGTGACCAGAATTTCCAAGTTAGGGGTACAGGAATGATCCTTCACGTGTACATTATTAGGATGACACCAATGATTACTAACATAAAGGCACAGACCGCCCCCATTCTGTTTTCCAGTAGCATCCAAGTCCCGGTCTCCACGTATCAATTTAAATCCAATCAATGTATGAAACGAAACAGGTCAAAATAATGTCGGTGAGAGGAAAAAAAATCATTGATGGTTACCAATTAACTATATTATCAACAATTAATATATTCTCTAAGCTTAGAGCCCATCATCCTCAGCATGGTAAAAAAAGGTTGAACAGGATTAAGTGAGGGCAAATAGGTTAAGTTGGACTTGGGTAAATCCGCAAATCAGCCAAAACAAGGGCACATGATAATAGCCCTTGTTGTTAGGTAAAGTATGGGTGTTTGTTATAGTACAGATTTTAGCATTATATCGTGATGTATGAAATTATTATCTCTGATGTGATAGCCTAAGGAGCAGGACCCCACTGGATCATCTAGCCCTTACCCTAGGCCCTTACCCTAGGCCCTCAGCTGTTATGAGTGTGCAATTTAGGCAACTTTGAACAGGAAGGAAACAGGAAATTGTAGTCTTTATTTTTACTAACGATGAGGGACAAGGTGGCATCTTGATATTGGGCTGGGGGTATAGTTGTGAAAAGTCAAGGCCGGGTAATATTATCCACAAGGAACTGGTTATTTTGCGGCGCCGTGCCCGCGGAAAGGTTTATTATTATTATTTTATTCAATAATATATATCAATCATCATTGTCGACGCAAAAAGTGTCAGACACCCTTGTGTGTTGTCACCCCTGCGAGTTCAGTTCCTTTTTATAGCTCCGTGGTTCAACTATTACTTTCTGAAGTGTTGAGGGGGTATTCAAGTTTATTCCTCATTGAGTCACATATTTTCTACTAAATTCCACATTAAAAAAATGCTACTCGTTTCAAATGTAAGGACATTCGCAATTTGTCAAGCTCTACTTTGGACTTCAATTGTAAAATTTTGCCAAAAAACAAACGATATAGACAAACATCTATCGTATTTATAATAGACACTTAATATACATGTACATATTGCTTTCTTCAACTATTTGGTTAAGATTTAACAACCGCGACCGACCCGTATTTAAAACTCGCTGTATGGTCCGCGGTATATTCCTCCACTCCGGCCAGCCGTTCGTAAGGAGTTCAAGTTTAACCTGAGATCCAAACTTGATCCGCTTTTAAGTTTTATTAACTATTTAGATGGCAGCCTAGCCTGTTAGTACTTGAAGTACGTGTAATATATGTATATTTAATGTGTATTATTATTATTATTATTATGCCCACTATAACCGGTCTCACGGTGTACCTACTATAAGTTATCCCGCGAGCGCGAGTGGAACACGGAATAATGTAGTGCGTCTGTGTCGGCCGAGTGGTATATGTGGGACACAGACGCACTACATTTTCCGTGTTCCACGAGCGCGAGCGTGATAACAAATTTATCTTCAAGCAAACTTGACGCGCAGTAAAGTTGGACCATCGCTTTACACGAACATTTAGCGGTTTAGCGCATGCTGGAATGTCGCTCGCATCTTGGAATAGCGCAATACGCAGGGTGCGATAATGCGATATGGGCCGTGCAATACAGTCTCATATCTATGGAACGCCAAAGCCGCCTTCTATAGTTCGATTTCATTCCATAATCAATTTCATCATTCCATTCGGCGATTCCATCATTTCATTCGGCGATTCCATCATTCCATTCGGCGATTTCATCATTCCATTCGGCGAGTCCATCATTCCATTCGGCGTTCATCCTTTCATTCGTCTATTTCGCATTTGATTTAGCCGTTCTACATTTCAATCAGCAATTTCGCCCCCTTTGCACTTCATGCTATTCTGCATTTCGCATTCCATGCAGCTATTTCGCATTTTATGTAGCTATTCCGCATTTCATTCGGTCCGAAAGAAAAAAGAAAAAAGAAAAAAGTCATAATTAGGACTTATTATTAAGTCATTGTTATGACTTATATCTTATAATAATGACTTAGTGTTAAGTCATAATTATGATATATCTATACTACAATTCAAGGAATCTCTGTCTGTCTGTCTGTCTGTCTGTCTGTCTGTCCGTCTGTCTGTCTGTCCGCCGATTATCTCCAGAACCGGGCACCGTATGAAGTTGAAAATCGGCGGGTATATTTTTCGGGACAACAGAATGTGCAGTGCAAAGTTTGAAGTTGTTTGGACCAGCGGTTCTCGAAAAAGCTGCAAAAAAAGCAGTATTTTCTGAGGCAAACGTGGCAGTATATAGCTTAGAACATAACACCCGCACGCACTGCCGTTCTTTTCAATTGTTTACGTCATGTTTAAGCTAAAGCGCGCGTGCTCAATATGACGCAAACAATGCAAAAAGGACGGGCACGTGCACGTGCATTGCAGGGCGATACATTGTCCAGTATGGGTGAATACTAATGGATCAATGGGTGAATAGCACTGCATACCATGTTTCCGAATCTACACGGGCACATTATTTTTGAAGTCGACTGAGCGACCATTGTAGGTGGTCGAACTTTAAACTTGGCACAAACTTTGACGTAAGTGTGCCTTCAACCTGTGAAAACAACACCATTGAATAGCGTGCGTTGTTTGCACGAGCAGTTCTCAAAAACTCTGCAAGAGTATGCAACCTATACCAGCGGCAAAGCAATTTGCGTTTCCCGAACATGCACATTTTAGACGGGCACTGCACTAAGTTCAACGAATCTCTGTCTGTCTGTCTGTCTGTCTGTCTGTCTGTCTGTCTGTCTGTCCGCCGATTATCTCCAGAACCGGGCACCGTATGGAGTTGAAAATCGGCGGGTGTATTGCTCGGGACAGCAGAATGTGCAGTGCTGAGTTTGAAGTGGTTTGGAAGAGCGGTCCTCGAAAAAGCTGCAAAAAAGCAGTATTTTCTGAGGCCTAGCGCGCCAGAATATAGCCTAGAACCCGGCGCGCACTGCTGTTCTTTTCAATTGTTTACGTCATGTTTGAGCAAGAGCGCGCGTGCTTAATATGACGCAACAATGAAAAAAAGGACGGGCACATTGTAGGGCGATAGCACTGCACACCATGTCTTCGTACGTGAGTGGCATGCACGGGCACGGGCACATGCATTTTGTAGTCAACTGAGCAACCATCACTGCACTATATGTAGGCGGTCGACTGAGCAACTCTAATACAATATGGTATCGCCCTACAACTACGCCAGGGCTACAGTTGTAGGACGATACTATATTGTCCAGTAGGGGAAAATATCAGTCCCGGGGGGGGGGGGTGACGACATTTTGTGCGTTTAACTTGCGAGTGTGCGTTCACACCATTGAATAATTTGCGTTATTTGCACGAGCTGCAGTTCTCAACTGCCCCTTCCGAACACGCACATTTTCGACTGGCCCTGCACTTGTATACTACAATTCAAGGAATCTCTGTCTGTCTGTCTGTCTGTCTGTCCGTCTGTCTGTCTGTCCGCCGATTATCTTTAGAACCGGGCACCGTATGAAGTTGAAAATCGGCGGGTGTATTGCTCGGGACACCAGAATGTGCAGTGCCAAATTTGAAGGGGTTTGGACGAGCTGTTGTCGAAAAAGCTGAAAAAAGCAGTATTTTCTGAAGCCCAGCGAGCCAGAATAATAGCCTAGAACTCCACGCACTGATGTTCTTTTCAATTGTTTACGTCATGTTAAAGCAAGAGCGCGCGTGCTCAATATGACGCAAACAATGCAAAAAGGACGGGAACGCGCACGTGCATTGTAGGGCAATACCATTGTCCAGTATGGGTGAATAGCACTGCGTACCATATATGTTTCCGTACGTGATGACTGCACGGGCACATGCATTTTGCAGTCGATTGAACCACTATTGTAGGCGGTGGATTGAGCAACCTTACTTACGTAGGTGAGTAGCTGCACGGGCGTATTGGTGAATATCAGTGCCGGGGATGGCCTGGCGACATGAACAAAGTGCGCTCAACCTATGAGTGTGAGTTTAACCTGTGAAAACAACACAATAAGCCATTTGCGTGTAACCTATACCCTTTGGGATTTACATTTGAAAAACGTCTGGTACAATGACTTGCTCAGAATGCTTGGCACATTTTAACTGTGAATTCTCCAGACCAAAGACACTGTTGCTAATCACATGATTCGGGGCAAGCTCTTGCATAGTTACGTAAGAGACGCTCAGCACCAATTCATCGTTCACAATGGGTGAGAATGGCACAAAGACACCAGACCAAGCCGGAGCTGGGGGTTGCTAGCATAAGGCTTGCCCCGAATCACGTGATATAGCAACAGTCTCTTTGGTCGGGAGAATGCTAGGTTAAAACGTGCAAAGCATTGTATTAAGTCAGCGTTCCAGATTTTATTCAAATCTAACACGCAAGTGGCTTATTGAATCGTGTGCGTTGTTTGCATGATATGAGCATTTTTAAAATGCCCTTTTTTTGACGGGCCCTGCAAAAAAGGACGGGCACATTGTAGGGCGATAGCACTGCACACCATGTCTTCGTACGTACATATACGTGAGTGGCATGCACGGGCACATGCATTTTGTACTCAACTGAGCAACCATCACTGCACTGTATGTGCCGGGGGGGGGGGGGGGGGGGTGACGACATTTTGTGAGTTTAACTTGCCAGTGTGCGTTCACACCGTTGAATAATGTGCGTTGTTTGCACGAGCTGCAGTTCTCAACTGCCCCTTCCGAACACGCACATTTTCGACTGGCCCTGCACTAGTCTATACTACAATTCCAGGAATCTCTGTCTGTCTGTCTGTCTGTCTGTCCGTCTGTCTGTCTGTCCGCCGATTATCTCCAGAACCGGGCACCGTATGAAGTTGAAAATTGGCGGGTGTATTGCTCGGGACAACCGAATGTGCAGTGCCAAGTTTGAAGTGGTTTGGACTACGGGTTCTCGAAAAAGCTGCAAAAAAGCAGCATTTTTTGAGCCTCAACGTGGCAGATTATTAACTTAGAACACGCACAGTCCTTTTCGATTGTTTACGTCATGTTTGAGCTAAAGCGCGCGTGCTTAATATGACGCAACAATGGAAAAAGGACGGGCACATGATGGGGTTCTTTTCAATTGTTTACGTCATGTTCGAGCTAAAGCGCGCGTGCTCAATATGACGCACCCATTGCAAAAAGGACGGGCACATTGTTATATGGCGATAGCACTGCACACCATGTCTTTGTACGTACATACGTAAAGTGGCATGCACGGGCACATGCATTTTGTAGGCAACTGAGCAACCATCACTGCACTGTATGTAGGCGGTCGACTAAGCAAGTCTAATACAATATGGTATCGCCCTACAACTACGCCCTACAGTTGTAGGGCGATACCATATTGTCCAGTAGGGGTAAATATCAGTGCCAGGGGGGTGACGACATTTTGTGCGTTTAACTTGCGAGTGTGAGTTCACACCAATGAATAATGTGCGTTGTTTGCACGAGCTGCAGTTCTCAACTGCCCCTTCCGAACACGCACATTTTCGACTGGCCCTGCACTAGTATCTTATAATTACGACTTAGTAATTGTTAAATCATAATTATGACTTATATCTCATAATTATGACTTATTATTAAGTCATATTTATGACTTATATCTTATAATAATGACTAAATACTAAGTCGTAATTATAAGATATAAGCCCTGCACTAGTATCTTATAATTACGACTTAGTAATTGTTAAATCATAATTATGACTTATATCTCATAATTATGACTTATTATTAAGTCATATTTATGACTTATATCTTATAATAATGACTTATTATTAAGTCATGACTTATATCTTATAATTACGACTTAGTATTTAGTCATTATTATAACATATAAGTCATAAATAAGACTTAATAATAAGTCATAATTATGAGATATAAGTCATAATTATGATTTAACAATTACTAAGTCGTAATTATGATATATATCATAATTATGACTTAATAGTCATTATTATAAGATATGTCATAACAATGACTTAATAATAAGTCATAATTATTTTTTTTTTACTTTGTCTTATGTCCCTTTAACGCTTCCGTACGGATGGACGCTGCCAGACCGAATGAAATACGGAATAGCTGCATGAAATGCGAAATAGCTGCATGGAATGCGAAATGCAGAACAGCATGAAGTGCAGAAGGGGCGAAATTGTTGAATGAAATGTGGAATGGCTAAATCAAATGCGAAATAGACGAATGAAAGGATGAACGCCGAATGGAATGATGGACTCGCCGAATGGAATGATGAAATTGCCGAATGGAATGATGAAATTGCCGAATGGAATGATGGACTCGCCGAATGGAATGATGGAATTGATTATGGAATGAAATCGAACTATAGAAGGCGGCTTTGGCGTTCCATACATATCACACTGTTGTTGCCATGGATCGACCAATCAGGATCGAGGATACAAGTTTGCTTGAAGATAACATCGCATATCATAATCCAGTTTCGTGGTATGTGGGACACAGACGCACTACATTATTCCGTGTTCCACTCGCGCTCGCAAGATAACTAATATTATACAACACCTGAATAAATCCCCGTAATCTGATTGGTGGATCGTTGATCACATGTCATTGAATTATTCGTACCAACGCACGGCGCGCGCGTGGCGCGCGGCGCACAGCGCAATGGAAGTTCTGTTGCACTGTGAATAGAATTTCCATTGCACTGTGTCACTGCTGCTGGTGGTGGCGCTGTTTTAAATCGAGATAAATTGAATATCATTGTTCTCAACCTGTCGAACAGTTTGCATAAATATAAATATGATGAACTTGTCGAAGTTTTAAACAGTTTTTAACCTGAATAAAATTGCCTATTAAAAGTCAACCAATCAGATGACAAGGATTTATTCAGGTGTTATATAAAACAAATAATGAATGTTTCACGTTCGTGCAATGGAAAGAATAATTTCATTCGGTGACAGATAAAATGTTCCATTCCACTCGGCTTCGCCTTGTGGAATGGACATTTCATCTGTCACCTATTGAAATTATTATTGCACTCACAAACATTCATTATTTGTATAATAACAGTTCACGCCACACACGCCCACTTATGTTTATGTATGACGTTGGACGATTTAAATTTGCATATGAACAGATTCTGCTCATGCGCATACACAGTGCAAACCTAGCAGTACCTGTCGTTCACAATAGAATAGTACTGTGATCAATAAAGTACACGGTTGATACTGGGCACAAATGTGAGAAATATATGTTATCTTTGCGCAGAGGCGATATCGTAACCGATGAGGTTTATCCGAGGTGCGATTATTGCTAGTTGAAAACTTATCCCAATACCCCGCAATGACGACGTGAAATACCGTCTGCTCATATGCAATTTTTGATGGTCTCTACGGAGACCCAATTATTTTGAAAAGATAGAATCCATAAAATACAAATAAAAAAATCTCTTTAATCCGGTTGTTTGTGATATATCATTAAACCTGGAAAGACTATGTTACGTACATGTATAATAATTCAGGCTTAGACTGTGTCGCATGTCATTATATCTCGACTCTGGAGCGATGTCTGCAACCTTAACGAGGCTTGGTTTCAAAGTTATTGGAAATCCTGATTGGAACTATTAGAAATAAAAAAAAAACTCTGTTTCAAATCGGGAAAAGATAAACACAATCTCTTCCCGATTTAATGTTTGTAAGTAGTCGGCCATGGATCACAACACAGGTCGAGTAAAGAAAAAAGGAAAACAAAAATGATGCCCTCTATTTTTTAAAGACGTTCTGCATGTAACAAAACACCTTTTTTTAACAAAATAGTTCAACAGTTGTACAGTCAACTTAAGAAATCAAGAACACTGAAGAAAATGTGTGAGGATATCCATACAAAATCCAGTAATTTGGGATTTTAACTATCAAAAATTTGTTTGTAAAATAGAATTGATGTTGAGTACAGGTCACTTTTTAGTGGCATGTGCAAAGAAAAAAACAACTTGCATGGACTATCTTCCCCTATTTTGCCAGTATTTGTTCCATGCAATACAAACTCCTGTTACAAATTATGCAAGTAAATATGGGAACAATAAACTATGCCCCACATGATAGCCATAATGCGAAGCCATGTCAGCTAACAAATGATTTAAATTATCAAGGGAAATTCCCAATTTTGAGATATAATCAATCCAAGAATGCCACGTTGTGAACATACCTTTCAAAGGATACATGTATCTGAAACTCTGTACTACAACCCCGAATGGCAGCCGTAACAAATAATTTTTAACAGATTATAGCACAACGATTCAAACACATGATAACTGAACTGCTGAGCTGAAATTAAAAAAGTCAACATCTAACAAGAATATTTTAAAAATAAAAATTGACCAGTACAAGAATGCCGAACAAATTTACCATGTTCAGGGTCTGTGGTTAACACCAAATATCATAGGTTCGTAATCACTTAAAAAGACTAATTGCAAATGTACATGTACTGTGACATTTAGCAACGATACCGTGTATATGTCGTTTTGACCTTTGAAACTGCAGGTAGTTGTGATAAGATTAAAATTTACTTAGCACCCAGTCAAATCAGTCAGTTTTGAAAGGTTAAAATCTACAGAATCTTAGAATGCCCTATTTTTAACTTGCTCCAACTTCAAACAAAATTTTGTGCTACACTGTACAAACTCTAATAATTCTAAATCCAACCAAATCGAACAGTAGACAAATTCTATCATTTAATTGATTCCAACAGGTCCAAAAAAAATATCTGAACATGATGAAGGTTGGAAACTATTACATATGTACATATTGCTTTCTTCAACTATTTGGTTCAGATTTAACAACCGCGACCGACCCGTATTTAAAACTCGCTGTATGGTCCGAGGTATATTCCTCCACTCCGGCCAGCCGTTCGTAAGGAGTTCAAGTTTAAAGGGAATGTACATCATTGGCTGTTGCTGTTATTTTCAGAAATGAACTATTTGAGGGGTTAGTATAATAGATCAAATATTGTTACACTGACATGTTTGAAATTTTGTGTTCGAAAATGCAGGAAAAACCAAGAAAAACAAATGTTCAAGTAGTCTGGTTCCCTGACTCCACTAAAGATAAAATGGATCAATTTACAGATGCCAGAAAATTGTAAGGTAAGGGGATCCAGTCTAGCTGGCCTGCACCTTTTCATAAACATGTAACCAACAGCAAAACAAAAATTTGACTGAAAAAAAGTTAAATTTGGAACAGTAGTCGAAAAATAGTTAGGTTTTTCCAACGGTGGTCGGCCGACCAGTGTTGGAAATGTAAACAAAAATACAATGTTCTTGAAAATGACTTCACACCAGGTGCCATAATTTTACAGGTTGCTTTAGACTGTCATTTACCAACATCCTAGTGAGGTATTTCGTAAAAACTTGGTACTTTAATTGTTTGATGTTTGCAAATGTTGTATATTCCCTTTAACCTGAGATCCAAACTTGATCCACTTTTAAGTTTTATTAACTATTTAGATGGCAGCCTAGCTTGTTAGTACTTGAAGTACGTGTAATATATGTATATTTTATGTGTATTATTATTATTATTTTTTATTATGCCCCCTCTATACCGGTCTCACGGTGTACCTACCATCCCATATCATAATCCAGTATAACAGTTCACGCCACACACGCCCACTTATGTTTATGTATGACGTTGGACGATTCAAATTTGCATATGAACAGATTCCGCTTATGCGCATACACAGTGCAAACCTAGCAGTACATGTCGTTCACAACGGAATAATACTGTGATCAATAGAGTACACGGTTGATACTGGGCACAAATGTGCGGAGTATTTAGTTATCTTTGCGCAGAGGCGATATCGTAACCAATGAGGTTTATCCGAGGTGCGATTATTGCTAGTTGAAAACTTATCCCAATACCCCGCAATGACGACGTGAAATACCGTCGGCTTATGCAATTTTTGATGGTCTCTACGGAGACCCAATAATTATGAAAAGATAGGATTAATAGAATGATAGTAATAATACAATTTCACTCCGGTTATTTAAGGTATTCCTTTAAACCCTGAAAAGGTTGTATTACATATAAGATTTCAGGCTATGGTACATGTCATATGTCTCGACTCTGAGGCGATATCTGCAATCCTAACACCTATGGGCTTCAAAGTCATTGGAAATCGTGATTTGAACTATCAGAAATACGTAGGAATAACTCTGTTTCAAATCGGGAAAAGATAACATAATCTCTTCCGGATTTAATGTTTGTAAGTAGTCGGCCATGGATCACAACAGAGGTCGAGTAAAAAAAAGGGAAACCAAAATGATGCCCTCTATTTTTTAAAGACGTTCTGCATGTAACAAAACACCTTTTTTTTAACACAGTCCACGGATCACAATAAAGGTAAGTGATATTTCAGCAAAACGAAAAACTTTTCACATATCAAAAAATACATCGGAACACTCTCATAACCATGCCTGGCACTTGTAACATTTATTTTAAAACCTGCTGCTTCCAATGTAAAAACTACTAATTCAAGAGTTAATAGTCGTGCTCTGCCCTCTACTTGGCTAGCCCGTATACATGTACTTATGGGATTATATTCTGATATCATCAGGAAACGGGTTTCATTTTTACTGAAATATCACGTACCAAAAAAATGAGATCCGCGGGAACAGGTTCAAAAACGGTGGTTGTGTTTAAAATTCCATAACTGCAAAAGTACAGGAGCGATTTGAATGATTCTTTCACTAAAAGAAAGCTTATTAATTGAGTTTTCATGTCCTAGATTTAGAAAATGTTTCAGGCAGAAATTCTTTAAACAAAAAAAACAAAAAAACCTTTTGGGTTTCATTTTTGTTTTGACTCAACCTGCATCATGTGCCGTAGGATTGAGGTTCGAAAGTGGACATCTTTTGGAGGTTCAAAATTGGACATCTGCTTTTTTGCTAACAGAAAGCAGATTGAACGTTGATAAAATGCTTTTTCCACTGTTCCGCTTTTCGGCATGTTACTAGGGGACCTCATTGTAATGCAAGTATAGCTATTATAATAGCCTCCTGGATATCCAGTATAAGAATATTTGTGTATATACATGTACATGTGATCCCCTTCAATCCCCCGATCCCATTCAACGTTCTAGTCATAATACGGTGCGAAAACAAAATGGGGGGCCTGGAAACAAGTAATGTCTTCGCTTGTTAAAGTTCTACATTTCCTCAAGTGTTTACGAGTAATAAATGTAGTTTGGGGAGGTGGTGAAGCGAAGGGGAGGGTGGATCGTGCACTGCCCTCGGAATACCAGTTCATCTTTTCAACACAACTAAAACAAAATTACTGCAATAATCAAGCGAAGATGCTTACATAAGTTGCTCTACTATATATTTATTCGAAGTACATCGGAACCAGATGATAAAGGGTATATTCTTTTATTTATTACATATTGCATATAAACCATTAATAATAAAGATTAAAAATTATAAATCAAAAGATCCACAAGGTTCCAGGTAATTCCCAAGAAGTGTGACTAAAAAGGTTCTTTATACAAACACGAAGAATGAATAAATCAATTTGATACAAAAACTTTACAAAAGAAATTTCAAACGAATTAACCAAAAAGTACATGATCAACAAGGCATGTACATTTATAGTTTGTTCAAAAAAGTCGAACCTTGTCAAAGTCAAAGGCAGAATATTGATTTCCTTGTTGGCAATGTTTAGTTAAGGCTTCATCATAAAAAAATAAAATTGAAATATAATCATAACATTTCCGCACAATCATACTCATGTATCTGAGGTGCCGTTACTGCCACACCAAATGTGAAAACATTGTTCTGTCTACTTTCTTACAATCTAAGCAATGTACCACAAGGAATTACATGTATTAATTAAATGCCAAATCCTTCAGTACTTCAACTAACAACATATCTGGTTGGATGTGATTTGAATATTCCATTAATGAAATTTGATTGGGATGAAAGAATTTTTCAACATCACATACAGGAACTAATAACAGTTTGACAGTAAACCTTTAAATTTACCCCGATACTGTGAAGGAAGCATTTACAAATCACTGCATAGGCCTAATGGTGCAAAATAATTCAACAGTTGTACAGTCAACTTCAGAAATCAAGAACATTGAAGAAAACGTGTGAGGATATCAATACAAAATGCAGTAATTTGGGATTTTTACTATCAAAAATTTGTTTGTAAAATAGAATTGATTTTGAGTACAGATCACTTTTTAGTGGCATGTGCAAAGAAAAACCAACTTGCATGGACTATCTTCCCCTATTTTGCCTGTATTTGTTCCATGCAATACAAACTCCTGTTACAAATTATGCAAGTAAATATGGGAACAATAAACTATGCCCCACAGGATAGCCATAATGCGAAGCCATGTCAGCTAACAAATGATTTAAATTATCAAGGGAAATTCCCAATTTTGAGATAGAATCAATCCAAGAATGCCACATTGTGAACGTACCTTTCAAAGGATACATGTATCTGAAACTCTGTACTACAACCCCGAATGGCAGCCGTAACAAATAATTTTTAACAGATTATAGCACAATGATTCAAACACGTGATAACTGAACTGCATGAGCTGAAATTAAAAAAGTTAAACATCTAACAAGAATATTTTAAAAATATTTGACTAGTTCAAGAATGCCGAACAAATTTACCATGTTCAGAGTCTGTGATTAACACCAAAGATCATAGCTTCGTAATGACTAATTGCAAATGTACATGTTCTGTGACATTTAGCAACGATACCGTGTATATGTCGTTTTGACCTTTGGAACTGCAGGTAGTTCTGATAAGATTAAAATTCATTTAGCACCCAGTCGAATCAGTCAGTTTTAAAAGGTTAAAATCTACAGAATTTTTGAATGCCCTATTTTTAACATGCTCAAACTTCAAACCAAATTTTGTGCCACACTGTACAAACTCTAATAATTCTAAATCCAACCAAATCGAACAGTGGACAAATTTTAATCATTTAATTGATTCCAACAGGTCCAAAAATGTTTTTTTTTCTGAACATGCTGAAGGTTGGAATCTATTACATTCAGCACAGTGCAGAGAGAAAACTTTAAAAAAATGGATTAGGGATAATGCATTAACTTTTGTAATATGGTGTAAAAATGTACTTCTTTTTCTGATGTTTTGTAGCAATGGTAAAATTTTGAAAATGGTCCTTTCCCCCTTAAAACCTGTGAATCACATGATCACATCTTTACAAAATACACCATAACTGGGCAGTGAACTACGCTTATCGCATTTCTAGAAGCTCTTAAATTAAGTTTTCAAAATTAAAGATATATACACCCAAGACTTGGCAGGAAGATTTTTTTTTCTCTTTAGAACTACTCAGCAAACCCCACATGGGGTGAAGAATTAACCAATGCCTTTCTATTTTTCAGCACTGCGCAGAGGCGTCACAAATCTAAACCTCTGCAACAAACCTAATTAACACCAATTGATATTTCCTTCCGCAGCCTCCAATGTGGGGACATGATAATTTTTGACTCCACCAAAAAAGACAGATGGCCGCCGTGTATACTCAGTCTCACACGTAGTCATTGTGGTGATGTGTTCAACACACTTGAGTGTAAACGGTAATATAAAGTGTTCTCAGTCAAATGTCCCAGTTTTTATTTTCCTGGTTTCTGTTTAGGTTAAATTCTCGCTGGGTGCAAATATGAATGCAACTGAATGCTGGGAATGACACATAGAATATCTGTATTCAAAGTCTTTCCACAATAGCACATGTGCAATTGGCAGGTCCAACTAAGTAAACAAGTACACAACTATTTTCTAAATAGATATGGCATGCTTGTGCTCCTCTGGCTACTTGAAGGATATCTTCAAATTGCGACTTTGATGTGTTTCAACCTACATGAATACACAAAATGGTACAACACTTGTACGTTTGATGAAGAAATTTAAATCATTTCAATCGTTAAATCACCTTATCATAGCAGTTCTCGTTCGACTATCTGTCTTACTCATCGTAGAGCTATATTAGATTACTACAGCACTAACTCCTCATTCTTACGCGCGGAGATACTCTGAAGCCGTCCTGCATGAAGACATTTTGAATTCATGTGCTATTTGTAGAATATAATGAAATTATGATGGAGTAAATTTTGAAAGTGTACTCTTAGTGCAATCCGCAAGAACAACGCAAACAACTTAAGTATGTCATGACGTTTAAAAAACATCACGGCAAAAATCATGTGTGCATGTTGTTTGCACACAGCAAAATTTAAACGCTCATTTACTGATTGTGCATCGCATATCGGCTTCGATAACGCACCTGTATAGAATACAAACGCAGATATGCAAATAGCCATACAAACGCCGTACAAAATTTTGAGTTTTCCATAGGTTTGTGCACAAACATGGATGTGCCCAGCACACATGACTTTGTACATCAAGTCAGCGCTCTCTAGTAATTTAACATAGCTCTACATACGGTCTTTAAATGGAATATACAACATTTGCTTTTGCTGTAATTTTCAAAAATGGATGGATTTGGGGGTTAGTATTTTATAGCAAGTATTGTTACGCGGACTTGTAGTTTTGTTGTATTCGTAGATGTTGAAAAAAGCAAGAAAAACAACCATGTTCCTGTAGTCTGCTTCCCTGACCCCACTTAAGATGAAATGGAGCAATTTATAGACGTAGGGGAATTGTAAGGTCAGAGAACCAGTGTAACTGGCTTGTACCCATTCATAGGTGTGTAATAGATTTCAAACAATATACGGACTAACTAAATATGGTAAATTGGGGTCAGTAATTTTCTTTTTAAAAGCCAGTTTTTTTCCAATGCTGGTTGGCCGACCAGCGTTGGAAATTGATACAAAAATTACCACTTTTCTTGAAAATGACAGTACATCGGGTACCATGATTTTACAGGATGCTGTAGACTGTCATTCACTAACAGCCTAGTATGGTAGTTCATAATAATTTGGTAATTTTGTTATTTGATGTTTGCAAATGTTGTAAATTCCCTTTAAAGTTCGGGCCTTACATGTCAACTGATCACAGTTGTCTGTATCACTGACATAGTTTGGACGGTTGACTTGCAAGCAAACAGCTGCTAAATCTGAACTGAACTTGTGAATTGTTCATCCTGAACTTGTGACCCAATGGGCCTTATTCACGAGTTGGCCATTTTTGTCAAGTTCCCTAAATGTATTTCATTAATTGTTAACTGTTGAATGGAATGGCGCCAGACTACTTTATGCAGGCACAATGCAGCCTTATTTTACTGTCTTTTTTTTTTTTTAAATATGGCTTTAAACATTAGGGAATGTTTAATTACAAATGTTAAATTAATTATTGAAGCAGACTGGAATTTATTATACATTAACTTGCTTTCATTTCTCTTTGAAAGTTCCCAAAATTAAGATTTTACCTCACTTTCAATTCAATACGGCCAACTCCTGAATACGGCCCATGCCCAATCGTCTTCATCCTTAGCTACAACTGTCACTTATACCATTAGCATTCACAACATAATGAAGCACCTTCCATGAGCTTGTTTGCAACTACAGTGGACTCTCGTTAATACAAACTCAGCCGCACCAAGCCAAAATGTTTGTTATATCTGAATTGTGTACTAAGTGGAGTGCTGGTCCCATTCATTGTGCACATAAAGCACAGTCAGGACCAAGGCTTTATGTTTGCTATAACCAGAATTTGTATTAACAGTGTTTGTATTAACAAGAGTCAATTGTACCTATTTTCAAAAATTTAAACACAACACATTACACTGCATACAATGTTTTGCCAGGGCTGGCAGAATCAACACTAACCTTCATTCTAAACGGGCTTATAACAAAGACACCTCAGAGGAATGTTTATATACCAATGCTGTAATGTGTAGAAAAGGAAAAGTTGTCAAATGCTTAATCCATGACCAACGAACAGTAACTTTTTTTTTTCTAATGAGCAATTAAATTGGAAGTATTGAATGTGTGCACACAAAGCATACATTAATTAACAAAAGTAATATGTATACATGTAACAATGACAAAATGCAAACGTAGGATGGGGTTGATTCAATATGTTTTCCACAGTGATAAATAAACAAATTTTCACTCTAAACTGTAAACATCAAGAATATTGCTCCCATGTACAATTGAGTACAGTTGAACACCAACTTATTTGCAGATGTTTTCCAAAGTTTTTGATCTATGATGAGGAAGATGACGAAGACATCTTTCTTTGTCTGTGCTCGTTAATTTTCTTCACAATCAGCATCCCAAACTCGGCGTGCATTTCCGTGAAAGATCGCACATCGCGGTCGTGGAACACAGACTGTCCCGTTTTGGCGCTTGCGATGCCTTGAGTTTGGTTGAAGGTCTTATTGAAGAACTTGGTTCGAGTGGTCCCGCTCCTAGGCATGACCCTGGGTGATGTCGAGGAGACGTTTTCATAGAAGACCGATCTGGTGCTGCGGTTTGGGGCCGTGGCTGAGCTGGTTGGTGCTGGGGCAGACCCTTTCAGCTGGCCGGAATTCACATCCGTCTGTGGGATATTGGGCTCTTCTCCAACGTCAACATCATCATTCGTGTGATTCTCAACGTAGAACTGGGTCTGCGACTGGGCACCGTTTCCTTGCTCAGTACTCTTATTGTTATTGACGGGAACCAACGGATCCCAGATCGCATAGGAAGGATTACTAAACTGCGCAGTGGGGACCGAGTTGCGCTGGAAAGCGTTCTGACGGGGCGCCCCCTGGTGGGAGAGCGATTCAGTCTTGCCCTTGTTGTAGATGCCCATCTTGCTTGGGATGTCACTGAAGTCATCCAAGTTGTGATCATCGGGGTGACCGGTGGTCACGTAGGAGAAGCGTCCCGGGCGCAGCTGCCCATCCCCATGAGAGTCATGGGTTAGTTCGTCCAGTTGTCGCTGGAGCTCGTCCACCATGGCCTTCATGTAGTCATAACTTGAGCAGGATAGCGCCCTCATCCACGACTCCATCTCCTCCTGGTCATACGCAGCCAGGATATAAGTCCGTGCTCCATCTCCCGGGAATGAGATCTGGAAAGTGAACTGACTGTCTTCGCTGTCCGCCAGTTCAACACGGCAACCCTCCAGAATGATCACCCCAACAGGGTCCCTATCTCCCTTCTTCTCCAAATAGAAGAGAAGATTTCCCTTCAGGATGAACCACCTCCTCTGATAGCCGCGATTGATCTCCCCACGCTTCAGTAAGAAACCCTCCTTGTCAATAGGGGAGTTGCATGAGGCAAAGTAAGCGACATTGCGCTCGTTGAACTTCATCTTGGAAGAAAAAAATAGAAATACACACAACACACTCAGAGCTGAAAACTGTTTAGTTCACTACTCAGAAAGAAATGATGCTATGCCAATTGCCATACAGGTTTTTTTCACCGGCGTGATCATGATGATAATTGTTCATCCGGCCTATGGCTTCGCGCGGCAGCTTCCGTGTGGGTGCCTCAATCGAAGATGACACGTTATGCAACTCCAAGTTGCCGATTTCTCGTGCTAGCCGGTTGTCCCTTCCCGGCCAAAAATAAAACTGGCTTTGGCCAAACAAAAAAGTGCAAGTGGAGCTTCCGCACTGAACTTACTACACCCCCTATCGTCAGTCTGCACAATCCTGTGATTCACCGCTAGGACTTGGCATGTTCTGGAATAGCTCACTACTGACAGATGATGAAGACAATCACCAGACACGGTTATTACTTTCGACTGAACTGTCAAGTTTAATTACATGAACTAGGAGAAAATAACGACTTCATAAGTGCTAAGCATGCACACTGCATTGCCCGATAAAAATCCCTAAGAGCTTTTCGCTGGTATCTATTCTATTCTGTCCGGCTGATAATAATGTGATTAACAACCATTTCCGCGGGTACCAGTCAGTATGCCAGTGTCGAAGGTTAGTGTCATGGAATGATTAGAACGCATGGGCTTACGGTAGATAATGGGCGGTGCTTGAATAAGATGGGGGAAAGACTCACCATTCATGCCATTCATGCTGTTAGGCAATTAAATATCGTCCTGTATTAAAAGTTTCGATTCGTTTAATAAAATTGAAGATACTTGTTTTTTAAACACAAAATGAGACGATGTCCCAACCTGATCCCTTTGACCCAACTTAATGGGCGGAGCCAGGGTTATCTGTTCCCTATTCCACCTAGTCACGTGGATTACAGTACTCATTGCAAACTGAGACGATGAGATCCCTGGCTAAAACACCGCGGGATAGGGAGGATATATCTCCTACTTTGACGGAGGACTTTGAAATTATCCCCCATGTTTTCAATTGCATCCAGAAAATGTCAATGAATCGAATGTCCTACCGTGACAATTACCTTCACAAGGCTTATCCCCCGTTGCACTTTGTCTTGTCGGTTTATTATAAGTTCGACTCTTTTGTACTTTTTCGTAATTTTGTACTACAGGATAGGACCAGGAAGACATTAAAACATTAAGTAGTCATTGTGTGAAGTTTTGATAGATTTTTATTACCATCAACAAAATTTCGAAAATACATATCTGAAAACCTTAAATAGCGCATAGCCCACGTGGACAAAGACCTGCTCTGTGATATACTGTACTGATATAATGTATAAGAAAGCAACATTATTTAACCAAACTTATGCCAGCATAAAGCTTGGGTTATCGTTAATTGTATAAAATTAAAATCATAGGAAATAATACTGTCTGCATCGACATTCAAACATTAAATAAGCACCCAAATATACGCACACAAGTCGTTTATATTCGCATGGCAAAATTAGATCTTTGACAAGCAGGAAATTATATTTGTTGCAAAATTAAATGTAACTTCTTACACAAATATTTTAATAATTTAGAGCTGCCTTCAGAAA
Organism: Patiria miniata; assembly: GCF_015706575.1. NCBI lineage: Eukaryota > Metazoa > Echinodermata > Asteroidea > Valvatida > Asterinidae > Patiria > Patiria miniata. The sequence continues at coordinate 11,576,193 of NW_024037061.1, forward strand.
ATAAATCCCTTCAATTTAAAAAAAAATGATAACATTGTATATTATTATAATATATTTATAATTAAAAATAAAGAGCTTATATAAAATATAATGTGAACTATATAGTATTGCATTGTTTTAGTATCAAAATGCAAACTATTTAGCACGATCTAGGCTTCGACCCGACTCGGGCACCCGAGTATTATAAATCCTTTAAACAAATTTAATGGCCGTGTAGGAAGTCCAATCTTCATCTTATGGAGAGCTGGCTCCTCCACGCGTTGCGATGACGTTGTCGATCCACTGTCCGTAGCGTGCTACATTGGTGTAGACACCAGGGTAGTTGCGCTGTGCGCACCCGTAGCCCCAGCTCGTTACACCCGTCAGGTACCACCGCTCCACCTCGGCTCCCGTGACCTCGTCACGGCTGGGTCTACTGCAGACCAGAGGACCGCCAGAATCACCCTAAATATTGGAAAGATAGAGAGGAAGAATAAAATATTTACAGTTGAATCAAAACTGAGGTATTTTTTCTACTTCTGCAGGGTGAAGAATGCAGGTCGGGTATACTGACATCAAGATTTCTGTTAATTGGACGAAGTCTGAGCTCTACGATCTCTTGTGCTCTTCGCCTTGCGAATGAACGCTTTCTCGGTGAGTACAACTTTTGGGTTGGTTTGTTTTGTTTTAGTTTGTTTTTGCACTACAAAATTGCCCGTCGGATAAGATTTCGTCACAGGTTGAGACGACATGTCAACAGTCGATTCATAATATTTCTTCTTCTTCTTTAAATTATGATAATCTTTAAAGATGTGTCACTCTTTTCCCCTTTTTTTAAGTAATAAGGAAAATTTAAATGAAGTAGTGTTTTCAGAATAGCGGGAAACTTAAAGGCGAAGCAGCATCACCTAATAAAACTACTTGACGACAACTTAAGGAGTATCTGAATCCGGACTCACCTGGCAGGAATCGATTCCTCCAGCGAGGAAACCAGCACACAGCATGTTTTCAGTCACTTCGCCATTGTAAGATGATGGTCCGTTGCAACGGCTTCGGTCAACGATGGGAACCTCAGCTTCCATGAGCACGGAGGAGACGGAGCCGCCCTCTATTGACAAAAAAAAGGAAGATGACACTGTAAATCATCATTGAATGCCGGAATCAACATGTTTACCGAACAGTTTTGCTTGGTGACAATTAAAATGAGGAGTTGATTTAGTTTGGGGGACTTTGAAATGTAAAGATAATGTACAACTGTTTTACGGTTGAAATTTGTGGAATTACCGCAAAATCCACGTGTGTATAGACAACACTGAAAGGCACGAACGGTTGTATTCGATTGCGTTTGGTTTGGAACAACTTACATCACGGAGTTGTGTCAGAAAAATTGTCAAACCACAGAGAAAGTTGACAGGAGTACAACCTTTTTGAGCTTTTCTTATAGGTATAATGCTTCACTATCTTCAAGCTCACCAATTTCCGAAAGACGGGCTAAACTGCATGTTTATAGGACTCTTTCACAAGCCACTTACGAGTTGTGGTACCGAAACCGGCGATGAAGCACACCAGCGACTCGTCCACACTGGCAGCGGTGTCCACACACACAGAGTTGATGACCGGGTTGCTGCCCACTTCAGGCTGGATAGGGGGCTGAGACAGGACCAAGATGGCCAGGTCGTTGTCCACAGTGTCACTGTCGTAGCCGGCGTGGACGATGACCTCTGACACCCCGCTCTCGTGCTCCTCACCGCTGTCGTCGTTCTCGCGGTATTTGCCGAGAATCACCCGCCAGTTGGATGGGTTCATACGACTGTTGAGAGAAAATATTGATGGATTCGAAATTTCACGTTTGTTTGAGCCAGTGTTGGAGCAAAGGCTTTAACCCTCAAGGCCAAGGCCAAGGCCAAGGCTTTGACCCTCAAGGCCAAGGCCAAGGCCAAGGCTTTGACCCTCAAGCCTCGAGGCCAAGGCCAAGGCTTAACCCTCAAGGCCAAGGCCAAGGCCAAGGCCCTGTTTTATGAAATGACCACTGATATAGAACTAATTATAGTCACATGAGTGACACATCATCACGCAAGGGCGGATCCAGAACACAATTTGGGGGGGAAAGAAATTTTGGTCCCCCCCCCCACAAAAAAGTGGGTCAAAAAATTACGGCTTGGGCTTCGGGGCCCGCTTAAGGGCCCCGAAAAAATTTTGATTCGAGATGCTCTGTGGTGCGATTTGAGGCAATTTCTCACCAATTTAACCGATGTTTTTTGAGGAAAAGATGGTGGTGTACTCATTGCCTGCCTTTATTACGACGTCACATAAAAAAAATGGTTTCTTTTTTTGGGGGGGGGGGCATGGCCCCTTTTGGCCACCCTGGATCCGCCCTTATCATCACGAATCGCTCTTTACGAAGAACAACATTTCTTTAATTGCAATCAACATGCTCGCATAGGCCTACACCGTTTTATGACTGCACTGTATCTATTAAAGTATAAGTTCAGGTCTTCAATATGGTTCAACTAAACAAAATAATGATTTACTTCTATAGTGACACACAATTCTCCCAAGTGTACCAAAAGGGGGATCCAAGAAACTGATTTAGGAAATTTTTATTTGCTGGCCCAACATGGTCAGAAATATCAGCATTATCTCAAACAGATACATGCAAATCTTTAGCACTTATCAGGGAGACTTATACAACCAATCAGATCCATTCCATAGTTATATGCAATTAAAGTGATCATCTCATTAGCCCCACAAGTGTACGGAATATTTTTGCAGCAAATCTACTTCAATGGTAACTAAATGTGATGCTACAAAAGTGGAAGTGTGCCCAACACACAAATCTATAGGGTGCTTCCCTCCTCAATGGAAATACGATTAAAATGGAAACAGCAAAATTTAGAACAGATTTATCTGGAAAATGCAAAAATCTATAAGCCTTGAAGAGCCTTGACTCAAAATTGCAAGGCCCTGAACCCTCAAGGCCAAGGCCAAGGCCAAGGCTTTTGCCCTCAAGCCTCGAGGCCAAGGCCAAGGCCCTAAAATCCAGCCTTAAGGCAGCCTTAAGGCCAAGGCCCAGCATCAAGGCACTACATCACTGGTTTGAGCATAAGGATAAATTTGTGTAGGCATTCCTCGAAAATCATGAAAATGGAGTAAATCAAGGTAATAATATCGACATTCTTTTCGGGCTTGTCAGTAAAGGAAAGTGAAAAGTCCTTACTTAGATCCTTCAAAGCAGTGAGCCGCACTGACGATAAACCTGTTGTTCACAAGGGTGCCACCGCAGGAGAACCTGCCCTGGAAGATGAGCTGTGCGTACCAGGGCCAGGCACCGCGCACGGCAGCGTTACCCCCGACGATACGCTGGGCTGCTCCCTGAGAATGACGGGAACCACAACCATTGTCTGCAAAGTCGAAAAGGAAAAAAAAATTGAGGGTGTGAACAACGGAAAATGAACATGAATATATGAGTTCTATATATTACCTTATATACGGAATAAAGAGAAAACTGTGAACATCTGAGAAGAGACCTTCAACACTGCACTGTCATCTTCGCGCAAAAGGACGCTCCAAACTGGAATTTGGAACCTATTTAATGTTTGACTTACTATGTAGGCAGAGTTTGTTTCTATCGATGGCTCATTTCAAATCTAACAATTTGTGATGCGATCAAGCTAAATGAGTCGTTTGTCGACCCCGGTCTTCTTTTTTTTTACAGATTTCAAAAGAGCACAATCTCAGCATTACTGATGTGATAACCATGCTGATACCATCTTTAGTTCAAACCTATGGAAGTCGGAACACCAAGAGATGTGATGAAGTGATGTGATGAAGTGGCCCTATTTTGGCCTGAATCTCCAAATGACTTCCCGACAAACGACTCATTTAGCTTGATCGCATCACATTTTAGGGAATACAAAAACTAGAAATTACTTTTCAAGATTTAACGCAAAAAAAATGTTAGTCTACATTATCGTGAATGTAGCAATTATGATCACTTAATATAATTTATATAATTATGTTTGTTTTACGGTTGAAGAGAAAGATTTGGGAAACCTTTTTTTTTTTAATAATTCTATAACCTCAGTGAAACACCGTTTTAGTGAATTTCGTTTTGTGTCCATACCTGCTTCGGGCATGCAGGTAGCGAGTTCACACATCTGATACTCCGTGGGTTCCCCGTCACTGCACAGGTTGACATCGGCGCACAGACACTGCCTAGTCCGTTGTCTCTGTCCCGCTCCGCAACCTGTGTTGCACTCGGACCACTGGCTCCACGGTCCCCAGCCGCATGCTGCCGGTGCCATAGTGGTGGAATCCGGGATGTTTGGCTGGCTAGTCGTAGATTCAGCAAAACCTTTAACCACAATAAAACGAATTTTAAAAAGTCAGATTTTGTTCTGTATCAAGTATTAAATCTTCAACATGACTTTTTTTTGTCAGGGTGAATATTCCAAAAAAATCAACAGGAAATGACAAACGAGTGCAATTTACTTGCATTAATTAATGACTTTTGACGGCCGTGATTATAGCCCCAAAACTTTGGAGTTAATAATTCCTTTATTACATACTTTTCATGAATTAAAAAAAAGAAAACAGACAAACTCAAACTTACATCCTTCTTCGTCGCTGTAGTCCCAGCAATCGTTGTCATGATCACACTGCCAATAGCCTGGAATACAACGGCCGTTGCCGCAGGTAAACTCATCATCTGCACATACACCTATGGGACATAGAGAAATATCAAACAGCTGTCAATAAAAGTTGCAATTAAAGCTTTGATGAGAATTGCCGTATATATTTTTTAAAGTTGGCGCATACGTGATTTTTGTGTGTGGCACCTTGAACAATAGATTTAAATATTGAATTGATAATTTCCTGTCATTACATCACTTATGGGCTTTCCAATGAGACATCGCACGGAAAAAAAATCGGCCCATGACAAAGTAATCAATAATAATTTCAACTTTTGAATTTAAGAGCGGAACGCTCCTAATTCGTTCTGAATATAATAGTGTGCGCAATTTCTGAACTGGAGCGCGCCATTTAAATGCACTTTTTATAACTGTATAAAGGCCTGCAAAAACAAACAAGCAAATTAATTTGTACATAGGCTATTCCTTTAAATTTCGTTCGGAAAAGAAAATCGAAATTTTGAAAAAGCACATAGTACATGTATATACCAACTTAAAAAAAAAGAAGTTATGAATATTTAAATTAAAAGAACCTTATGTATAACGCAGTCTGTTGCATGACAATCAAGTTCCGTTTTTATTTTCATCTGTTAAAAAACATTATGTGTAATTTTTTTTAAAGAAACAATCATTTTGCGATGAAAACTTACAGTTGACTTCATCACTGGCATCGCCGCAGTCATTCCAACGATCACACTCCCAGTAGCCAGGAATGCAAGTACCGTCCGAACACTCGAACTCGTGGGACGCACACCCATCTGCAGACAGAAGGAAAACAAAATGTTAGCACTGCTCCTTATATAAAGATCTTGTCAAAAATAATACTCGTGTATTGAATGATTATCTGGTAATTGTGTTCGTCCTTTATCATGGAAAATGCTGTGACGGAAATGTTTGATACATAACTGCAACATCATGTTATTTGACATCGATATTGGGAATTGTGTAGATTCTTTTAACCGTAAATGGACAATGTGATGTTGACGATCCAAATGGTTTATACTTCATAATTTCAGTATGAGACAGTGCATAGGCTGTATACTGATCATGAGATAGAGCATAGACAATATACCGATAAGGTATAGTCCAGGTTATACTCACAGCAATAATGCGGGAAAAAGTAGCAAAACCAGTAGTTGCGACTGTCACTACCGTCCCTAGTTTTCTGTAGACTTGTCTTGAGATCTGACACTCCCTCTGGGAAATCAAAATACACACTCAAACGATAAAAAATTTGTTGGCATGCATATTCAAGGACTTGACAAACTAAGAAACATGTTGTGTCTTTTTGGACAATAATTTGCAAACCTCGTTATAAGAGCATTGCAGATAACAAACTGAGAGGGAGACCCAAAACACAGGTCCTCTCCATTGCAAATCGACTCTTCAAAGGAGAACAGAGAAAACCACGTGTTTGGGGTTTATCTTAGAGGACAGAACAGATCATATTTTCATAAAGGCAAGAATTCGTGAAGCAAAATCTTCCACAGTGCTGCAGTAAGGGCCATGCAGTATAAATGCTAATTTTACACAACTCTTCAACATACATGGATAGGATTTTCGGGATTTTGGAATTTTGTGAGCCGAGTCGCCATCTTAAGCATCATCACAAGAACCTTACCTCCATGTGGTGTCTTCCTCTTCAATTCGTTGATCATGTACTCTGCCACGTTCTTGCCGTGGAGAACCTCATCATTGTTGCCGCTCAGGGCGCGCGCCGCTTCCTCTTGCATGGACTTCCTCTGTTCTTGAAATTTCTGGAATTAAAGTAAAATAAATAAATAAACACATTAGTCGTCTTTGATAGACAAATATGGAGTGAATACAGATCCAAGGATCAAAAGAAAGGAGGCAAAAATATTACGGTGTTTTTGGCATTTTCGGAAGTTAGTTAAGACGAGCTTACCTGCGAACTGCGACGTCCGGGGGCTGGGAGGACACCTGCCAGAGAAGACGGCAGGCAGGCGCCGAGGAAAATGAAGAGAACACCCACGAGCATCAGGGAGCGCATGGTGGTGGCTGGCGACGATCGGAGCGGACAAGTCGAAACTCTGACAAGTGATTTGGTTGCGGTGGATTATCTTTCTAATCAAGATAGCTGCACTCGAGTTGGTCGGCTCGGAAAGCTTTCTTCTCGTTTCTGCATCTGCTGCAAACAGGTGAAGTTTGGTGGAAGAAGCCCATCTTGGCGATCTTTTATAGACTCCGATTCTGCTTGGCTACGTGCAGTGTTGTGTCAACCACCATCGAATCGCAACAGGTTTGTGTCATGTCTTTGACGTAGCGAGAGTCAGTGACGTCAAACCATTGTCTGCGCCACCATGGATCAATACACCCAATCGCCTGGTTCCAAAAACTTGACAAAAGACCAACTCCCATTGATGATCTGACCACTATTGACCAGCTCAGGGCGCACGGAATGCAAATCTATACGGTACTTCCCAACCGTGACTAAAAGGGAGAGGCCTACAAAGAATTATCTAATACTCCCTCCTATGTTATCAACCATCGACCTTACCTTATTTGGAGATCGCATGATGCGTCCCCGTGCTCACTATTTAGGGAAAACCTGTAACGATGATTAAAAAGTATTTCAACAAATTCAACTGAGGGAACGTTTTGTAGCTTCTTTAGGTCTTTTTTTTGTAATATAGATACTGTGTTCAAGCGGCCATGCACTCTTTTTGTCCCCCTGACCGTACTTTCCACATGCGTGCGCTTGGATCCAGTTCGTTAGTGTGACGTCAGTTAAGTTTAAACCACGCACACTGCCCTTAAGTAGCGTTGGAACCATTGGAACCGGAAGTTAACGCAACTTACGTCTTTATCCAATGGTCGCTAGTAATCGTGACTAAAAAAGGCTACAAACAACATGTATCCATATTCCCGCCTACTATCAACCATCGACCTTGCCTTATTTGGAGATCGCATGTGCCCTAAAATCTCACTATTTGGGAAAAAAGTTAACGTGTAAACGATTATTCAAGCCAAGACAATCCCCCCCCCCCCAAAAAAAAAAAAAAAAAAAACTCGGACTCTTCTTGTTCCCCCGATATGCCGACCGTACTTTCCAAGCGCTTCGATGCCTATTCACTTTATTTCACTGGAAAAATATTCCTCTACTTTTCTCTATCGTGCTTCGTCTTGAGAAATCTCTGCCAAAATCATGCATCTCTTCTTCACTCAAATGTTCACAATTCAAGCGGAATGGATACCTTCTTTCACTGTTTTTTTTTTTTTGTGTATAGCCAACACCTTTGATAGGCTAAAAGTTAAGGAGTTTCAAACCAATGGAAGAGTCACATCTGTATCATGGATATAGAATTCTACCTCCAAAGAACCCATCCCAATGCCCCATAGACCTTTATCATACTGCCACCATTTCAGTCATGTTCACCGTATCCAATAACAGTACTGAATGATTTTTTGTGTGTGCAAAAAGTAACCAGACTATCTTTCCTTTCCTTTGAATGAGAAAATCAAAATGGCCGCAACATGATAATTGTCTCACAATAATCACTGTTTCCAACCCACTATATATGGTGGCCTTGAATGGACATCACACATCGCAAGTATCTTTCGAAAATTTATCGCAAACATCTTTGCAAATATTTGCGATGTCGCAAATGTTATTTCGATGGTCGTGTCGTCAAAACTACGCATAACTTACGGTACTCGACTATACTATCCCGTATGCACATGTTAACGAAATGAAGGGTGGAACTCAAACAACTTTAAGACTCTCTAGTTTCTTGAAAAAAATAGCTTGGTATAAATACGCAACAAAGCATGGGAGAAAGAATGTGATACAATTTGCCCCATCTCAAATATTTCGCGAGCATTTTTTTAGGATATTAAGATATTTGCGACGTGTGATGTCCCTCCCGGGCTACGATAACATAACGCCCATGACTGTTGGAATCCCTTCAGTCTCCTGACGACGGGCAGAGCATACAGTCCGAAACGTCCCCCCCCCCCCCCCACCCAGTTCTTTTCAGAACATCACAAACTCACAAAAGAGATTTGTCACCTGGTGCTACAGTAAATCTTTATCTTATTCAAATCTTATTCCAACCAATTAATTTTTTGTGAAGAAATCGAGAGCATTTCGCTACTACAATGTCAGAAATTAGACACAGAATAACAAATTATATCAAACATGTGCGAGAGCATCGAACGAATTCAAGTAGTGTGGTGATGGTTTGCATTTCAAGGGGTCGTAAAAGGCTCGTTTCAAAACGATTGCGCTCGAACAACTCGCTTTCTCTCTAAATACTCAAGTCGAAGGTGCAGGTTTGAGTGTCGCCCTACTTTTTGCTCAACTTGAAATTCAATTGAAAATTCAAGAAGGCCTAAACAACTTGTGTCTGCACCAAGTGAATTGTATGAGTTACTCCCAAAGAGAACGGTTTTGTTCTGAGAAGAAAAGAGGTGTAGGTCTCTATTCTGAGATTGTCATTTGTTTTCAGAAGTAGGATGTAACCTCAATCCTGCAAAATCCTCCAACTGCCTCCATGTAAAAATAACATACAGCCTCAATCCTGCAAAATCCTCGGTTATTTCTTGAATGTGGTCCTTGGAGGGGTGACCACTGCCTCAATCCTGCAAAATCCTCCAGCAATCACTGTCAATATGTTGAGGCAGAGTCAATGACATCCTGGAGCAGGGCGGAGGATTTCAAGCATAATAGGCCTAAAGTTTTGCACGGCTGAGCATAAACAACACAAAGTCTGGCCTAAGACCTTGACACAGTGCATCTGCCAAAATCAGCCACACACTTTTGTCTTATAGCCTCCCTCCTGCATAATCCTCCATTTTACAAAGAGGATTTTGGAGGATTTGGGAAGGTTAGGGTTAAAGAAGTCGAGAATACAATCAAGTTTTCTTAGCGAGAATCTCAGTTCTCTTTTTGAGATATGTATCTTCGTATGATGATTGTTTCTGCAAAAAAATTCCCAACAATCCTTGCAAAGTGTCAAAGTGAAACAGAAAGTTGCAGACTTAACTTTTTTCCCCGAAGGTCAGAAAAAAGAATGGATTTGGGGATTAAAGTATTGTGTGCAACCATTATTAAAGGAGTGAGCTCTGACGTCAACACGGAGTGGCGCTTGCGCCGAGTGGACAACACGGTCCATTGAATAATAGGCAACAACAGCGGTTTTCAATGCGGTTACACAAATAGCACACTGGAGTTACGCTCTATTACGAGAGTTCCATTGGATCCAAATTCATCAAATTCTTACTGGCACGCGGTATCCAAGAAACGAAACCAACAGGAAATAGGTTGTTCAGTTTTACATCTTGTATATGAATATTTTTGATTTGTATTGTTCGGTTTCCACGTATTAGTCCACCCTTTTGGGGGTAAACGGAAGACAAGTATAAAGAAACAGAAACAGTGTGGAAACATGATTCATATTTTTCTGCAAATATTTATTCTGAAATGCAAACCGCTGGGAACAGTTGTGCATACTCAGCCTTTTTGAGGTTTCAGGAGACGGCCGACGGGCCGAACCACTTCATGCTGAAATTATGTACTTGGGTGTGGTCATCGTCCTAGTTCGTAAAAGGTCATGTCTAACACATATCCGGTACAAATCGTAAACAAAATGATTAAAAAATACATGTACACCTAAGGACCAAATTGTTTCATAGATTTTATTACCAATAATCCATTGGCAAAATGTACGTGCTTTAGTTTAAGTTAACTAAGCTGATAACTTGTCACAGAAAAGTTTAGATATTGGTTTGGAATGTTATTTTTCTGCGGGACTGATCATTATCGGCCCAACGAAATTGACTTTGCCATACCCAATCAATGTTGATGGCGATGTGTATACCTGTAATTATTGTCGAATTGCCACGCCAAAGATCTATACCAGGGTCGTAGCTGTATATATCAGCTATAAATATCAGGGGAGATAAAGTCTTCTCTGTTTTGTTTATTACATGGAAACGTTACCATTGGCAAATTTATCCCGTGCTGTTAACTTCCATGCACCATTGGATTCTTCGGCTCGGGAAATTATCAGCATCAAGACTCCAGCCATTCTTAAACAGAGTGTTTATGACAAACCTCCCCAAGCACACGTTAATTTTATATCCCTAAATAAGTGGCACCGTCTTGGTCTCTTCAATGTACCGGCTAAATTTGTCCTGAACCACCAGTCAAACCGAGAGTATCCCGCGCGAACATCACATGCACACCGACGTTGTTATCATTCAAATCCGACAAGCTGCTCCGCCTGATTTCAGATTTCACCGGGTACTTGGCTACAGTCGGAATCTATGCCAGGAAATCTGAAATTGCCCTCAATACGACAGAAATGTCCCGACCAACAGAAACTGTTTCATTGTCAAAGTAATAATTGAGACACCGGCACCATTCCGTAAATCTAACCTGTCGAAAATGAACTTCCGGGGCTGGGGCTGTCTGCCAAAACGAGTTTGTACGTGCCACGAGTTTGTGCCAACCAATACGAGTTTGTTCCTGTGAACTTAAATCAGTTTGTTTGAGTCGGCCAAGATGAGTGCGTGCTCATAATGAGGCCAGAAGGAGTTTATATCGGCCCCCTAAAATAAACGTTTGAACCTGCTAAATGAGTGTTGTTTTTTGCAAGCTAATGTGAGTTCGTGCTAAAACGAGTTCGTGCCGGCCAAAAAGACTTTGCGCGGGCAAACAAACGAGTATGCGCCGTCCAAAAGTGATAATGTGCCGGCCAAAATAAATTATGTGCCAGCCAAAGCAACTTCTCGGCGGCCCAAAACACTTTTGTGTTGCAAAAGCTAGATTGATCGGCCTTTATCGGCTAAAACGACTCTAACGATTTTGCACTATAGCCAAAACACCACTGCCCTATTGAAAAGGCACAAACCAATTTTCTTGTCATCAAAGTTTGATTCTCAAAATTCATTCAGCTTATTTTCCTATTCTTCATCTGTTGTCTCTTCAAGGGATAAGCGTTTGTACTATAATCTATTCCTTCTTTACTAAGTTTTTTTTTCCTATTTTTTTTTGTGTGCGAGAGCTGTTGATTGGCAAACACATACAGCTTGTTTCCTCGAATTATAAACGCGCGGGATTTTACCACACATCACATAGCTTACGTCATTGTAGTTTCAAGGACCACAACTTTTTTTTACGAGCACAAAATACTGTTCTATCTGCGTGTAGTTTCGACAAAAATATTCAAGTTCACTGAAGAGAGATGACAATTAACGAAAGGTGTTTCTGCGAGGCGATACGACTCTTTCGTCATATAAAATAAGAGAGTTTCAATGTCACTTCCGCAATTAATTAAGGTTACATACTAATTACTCGAAAAAAATCATTTCGTTTAATTAAAGGAAATACACATCATTGTTGTTATAAATGTCAATACGGTATGCTGTATACGCTTGTAAGCATCCTATTTGTTTAGATTCCTCACACGCTATGTGTTTCATGTTACCAGTGTTAATTGGATTTCTGTTCCGTCTGCCCTTCATAGATGTGTGCGTGTCTACAAAGTTGTTGTTTACACCTTTCTCATTCAAATCATTTCTCAAATCATTTCGTTTAATTAAAGGAAATACACATCATTGTTGTTATAAATGTCAATACGGTATGCTGTATACGCTTGTGTGCATCCTATTTGTTTAGATTCCTCACACGCTATGTGTTTCATGTTACCAGTGTTAATTGGATTTCTGTTCCGTCTGCCCTTCATAGATGTGTGCGTGTCTACAAAGTTGTTGTTTACACCTTTCTCATTCAAAAATTGCTGTCATTCCAAATTTTGTTTTCTTCAGTTACAGAGAAACGTGCTGTGCTGATCTCGACCTCGCGCAAACAAATTGAAAATATTAAAGAAAACAAACAAACAAGCAAACAAACAAACAAGTAATTAGTGCCCAAGGTTTTTTTTCAGACAGAGGGGAAGGTCTTCTAAAACAATGAAACCAATAAGGCGTTAATTATCCCACTTTAATGAAAATGCATATTTCAATTGTGCACCAAAAACATGGACGGTATAAAAGCAGCCCAGAGCTGCCCAGTTCAGAGGACCGTTTTCTGGATCGAAGACATCGGCTGCAGAGTCGGAAGAAATTGTCGAGAAATTTTCCTGCCGGAGTGAAGAGAAAACACATCCCGGTACTTGTGTTGTTGCATGCAGCGGCCGAGACGTTTACCGCAATGCGTATCCCGACTTTAGCATGTTTGATCGCAGTGGCGTTTGTCGTGTGCGTGGACGTGCACGCGTACTCGCACAACAACGCGCCACTGCGGAAACATGGACAGGTAAAAACTTGGACCCGTTTACGAATGGCCATCACGGCCCAGTTGCATTTAGCTGCTAAGCAGCAAATACTGTTCAGCAAATTAATGTGCTAAGCAAAATGATACTCAGTCCATGGCAGTATGTACTTGTCCGAATCAAATGGCTGCGGCCGGGAGTAACACACATGTCTATGGGAAGTGGCTGTAGCCACAAGCCAGTGGCTTCCATAGGCACACGTGTTATTTCCAGCCACAGCCACAACTTTCGGACACGGGCTAATTTGAAGCCGTAGCCGAGTAATTCGGACACGGCTACATTCCGTTGCATTGAGGGACAGTTAGTGCTGCACATGAACCCCGATTCCTTAGCTCAAACTGTACCACAAATGCAATGCGATGTACCTTAGCTGCACACTTCCGATCTATCCATATTGTGGGTTGATGGAAAATGTGATGGAGTTGTCATCTTTTCCCCCCGAATCTGCTCACTCATTTTGCCCATTGAAGCAAATCCGTTGTTTCTTACTTGACTCTCGTGTCGAGATTGTTTATTAACATTCCTCCCCTGTTCTTTTACAACCCCAGCCTGTCAGTCTTTAAAATTTACCAGAAATAGTAAAATAAAATGTCACTATTCTTCAAATTTCAGAAGAGCGCTGGTTCGCACCACCCTCCGGAGCCACAGAATCCCCGTGGACATGGCAGGGGTAATGAGCGTTCCAGCCAGATAGACCAGGAGTTAGGTAAGTTTGGCCGCCTCCTGGTGTCGATCTCACTCTGTTTAATGTCACGAATGTATTCAAAAGTGTTAATTGAAGTCCGTAATCTTCGGCACATTTTTTCTTCTTGCTTGACAAATTTTTGACTTTGAATGCTTGTGGTTTTTTTTTCATTGAAAAAGACCCGGCGAGTTAGGGTTGCTTTTGTGCGCAAACAGATCTGCCCTACGAGTAGACTGCATGGTTTCTGATCCTTACATTATCAATTACGATAAGGGGCGGGAACAATTAGAGTCAACCCTGCGAAAAACTGGCTTGTTATCAGGCCCCCAAAAATATTTCAATTCAACATTTCATAAGTTAATGAGACTGGCAGGTTTGCATGGCATGGTTGACATGAAAAATAATAGTGGAAGGTTTGCGGTAACGTCATGTGAATAATATAGCTTTTCAGTTGTGTGGTTCTGAGAAGAACCAGTTGTTTAAACTCTTTTAAACCAACTGGTTCTTCTCGGAGCCACACAACTCAAAAGAGAACCACACAACTCAAAAGAGATATTATTCACATAATGTTGCCGCAAAACGAGATATTATTCACATGGTGTTACCGCAAAACCTTCCATTCCTTAATATTTTTTTTTTAGCGGTAATGATTATTCCACAACTAAATGTGAGCCGGTTTTTTGTTCGGTCGGTGTCTCATTTAAAAGTGAGGAACTAAGTGGAATTCCAATATTCGTGAAAACACGTACTGCACGGGTGAAAATAACAACACCAAAGTACTAGCCATGTGCGGTATCGAATCGCTATACAGGAAGAAAGTTTCCTACCCAGGGCTTACTATTGGAAACGAGATTAGAAATAAAGTAAGCACTGGGGACGAGGTTGGGGTGGGGTGGGGTGGGGTGGGGTGGGGTGGGGTGCATTGGGGTGGTGGAGGGGAAGGGGAGGTGTGTCTCGCTTTTTTGAGGGGGAGGGGTCGGGGTTTCGTTGTATTGCATTTTGAATTGTTGCAGTTTCCATGAATATTTATGGTTTATTATGTTCTCTCCCTAAATACAGAAGGACATTGTGACCCCAGAGTCGACTTGAGCTGCTTCCGTGAGTATTGAATAACTTTGCCGTATTATGTCCGACTCTGCGCGGAAAACAAATTCTTCACATGTAGATTCAGACCACTGACCAATTCAAATCATAAACTTTTCCCCCCGAGTAGCGCAATATTTCAAAGTAATTATCAATCAGTAATTAATAGTCTCAAACTCCTACTGAGGGGATCGGAAAATCTAGTGTTTAATTTTGTTTAATATAGCCATACTTGAAAGGTTTTTGTCACAGAAAATCCATTGCGATTGTTTTGTCTGTGTCTCCAGCAGTCAATATTAAACTACCAAATTTTGAGCCAGTCAATGTTAATAAGACCGATGCCGTTTAACTGCATATCACGCAGGTGACGGTTGGGCCCGCTCTATAGTTCCAAACGATGGTCAAAATGACACTTCGCTGGATCATTTTCGGGTTATTTTGACCTGTTTCTAATGCTAAAGGAATGCAACGCATTCCCGTTTTGATTGAGGAGTAACGTTATTCCAGAAAAAAAATATATCCGGATATGCAATGATCCGGATATGACGTTTTGTCGTGCAGGCTGTCAACATCCTAAATTCGCCGGTGAGGGCGTGTCGTCGTCTCGTGTGAGGAACGGGGACCGCGACTGTGAAGACGGATCGGATGAAAAGGATAGTAAGTGATTCTAGATGTAATTCCAGACGAAGGGAGGTCTTTTCATGATGTTTAAAAAGATAGATTAAGATAATTAAAACTACGGAGGGAGGATCCTTTGGTTATTTTTTTTAAAACTCAGATACATCGCAATATAACGAACTGGAGTGGGCTTTAAGGAAATAACTTAACATACGTGGAACACTTGTCTTTTCGTGCAAAAAGCGAATACAAACAATTAATGGTTTGAATTTAGTTAATTTATTGTAAAACTACTTTAAAAATAGTAGGGAAGTGTTGATAAACTACCAACAATTTGGTCAATCCGCCGAAAGGCATAACAAATAATGAAATGTCAAGTTCCATTTTTAATAGTAAACCAGTCCTATTGTCTTCGATTTTTTTTCAAATGTGCGGAGTATTTTTCTGTCCAAGTGATTCCTTCTTGTCTCTGTCTCTCTTCAGGAGCTTGCACTGCAGATAGTAATGACTGTTTTGGTGAGTACATCATACGAACAATATTCTTGTATAATTTTATACTGGAGGGATGCCGCACTAGCACTACGCGCTAGCTGGTTGGAGTCGTAAAAACGGTAGTCCGAGTAACTATATGACTCTACGGATCGCTTTTTAACATTTGGACATGGTCGGGCGATAGTAGCCCGACCATGTCCAAATGTTAAAAAAGCGATCCATAGAGTCCTAGTTACTCGGACTATAAAAACGGTATTGTTTGAAGGTTTTAAATGGTTGTGAGTGGAAAGGAATGTTAACAAGAATTCAAACGTAAGCAAATCTTTCTTTTTTTAATCACTGTCTTTTTTACACCGGTTACAGCATTATGCAGGTTTAAACCATTGCTATGACGTCACACTATTGTTAAAAGTGTGGATTCGGAACTACGAATCTGTTACGCTGGTCACAAAGTGTGGATTCGGAACGAAGAATCTTTAGTAAAGTGTGGATTCGGAATTACGAATCCACACTTTGAACACGTCAGACAATTGTTCTCTATAATAAGGGAATAAATGTGTGCTCCGGAGGTTTTTATCACTCTGTTTAATACCACTTAGAGTCTTGGTGCTGATAATTACCCGAGCCGGAGGCGAGGGTAATTATCAGCACCCAGACTCTAAGTGGTATTAAACAGAGTGATAAATACCGACGGAGTACATATTTATTCCCATTCATAAATACCTTTTCGGTAAAAAAAAATCATATAATTCGTTCAAAACATCCCGATTTTGTTCAACAAATTCACTTTATGCTTTTTGAAACATCCCTCCTGCAAAATAATGGAGTGTTCAGCTGGCGAGTAAGATGAAAACAACCCTTTTATGGAGATTGACGCGCGCGTATCATGTTCTACGCGATGTCGCGCAGAACGCACCTGGCGCGTTGCGTTTTGAATTTAGAACTATAAAATTCTAACTCCCTGGTAGTGTTGCGCATGCCTACGTGAGGATTGTGAACGTTCAACCAATGAAACGATAAGAGGCACTGGATTTTTAGGAGTCCACATTTTATTGTGACACTGGAAAAGTGTTTAAGACCAGCTAGCCATGTCTTTATCATCCGTTTAATACCGGCCACGTGACGGGCTCTCGACCAATAGGAATGGCTAAACTGTCTGAGGTATTTATGAATGAGCATTAATAGGACCATATGCGTGAAAATTTCCTTCCGAAATTACCAATGCATCTTCCATGTCAGATTCTCCGCCGTCACTGCAAAACCTACTTCGAGTCAGAAAGAAATCATTGTCTGAACTATCAATTTGTCGACGGAAGGAGCCTGGACAAATTTTGCAACCTGACGCCACTTTTTTTTCTCCATATATCATCTCAATGAAGGGCGTTCATTGCCAAAATGATGATAGACATGAATCTGGGACTGAGAAATATTTCCAATTTTGTTAGGAAATAGTCTCCATAGACTTTGTACACACTCGCGGAAGTGGCGTCAGGTTGCAACATTTATCCCAAGTCTTTTCATCTCCACTCAAAATGCCAATACTTCTTTTGACGCAATGGTTTAAGTCGAAGAATACACTCGCAAGTGTGGATTCTTAATTTACGAATTCACTCGGCGCTTCGCGCCTCGTGAATTCTTAAATTACGAATCCACACTTTCTCGTGTATTCTCCTTAACGTCTCCTAATTACTTGAACCATTCATGCCAGACGCTGAAAAATAATTATGTGTATATTCTGTGTGACGGAAAGTGTGTGAGCGTAGAGCCAGTTTATTTGTGACGTCATACACATAGCGCTAACGCTTAATCCACTGTCTGTTAGTGACTAGGCGGAGCTTATAGGAGCTCCCTGAGTTACTGCATGTACGCGATTGGTTAAGACAAGCGCCATAGGTTTAGTGCATGCATCGAGTAGTCGAGTTGATGTTGCGGACGGACAGGTAACGAGTAGTCTGAGTATCACCCGTTATCCACGGACCATCTCCTGTCTAACGTCTGATATGTCAAAGCATGCAGATTTATGCAAGCCGCGCGCCAGCCAATCGGAGGCGACTTTACTAAATCGTGACGTCATTTCATCCCAAAATCAGGACCAGAACGCTGTGATTGGTCAATTCGAATGCAGCGTTTTGTAATACAACAACAGCCGGGAGCGAATTCGCGTAACATGATACCGAGCGCCGCGCGCCGTGACATTTTTTTTTAAAATCCATGTCTATGACGCGCAACGGGCGAATGACCGAAGACCCGATAGACCTATAGAAAGCGCCTGCTGATTGGTCAAAATCTAGGAAGCAAAGAGGCGGGGTCTTGCCTAATTAATCAGCAAATCTGTTTGCGCATAATAGACCACGGCATTCGCCGTGGTCTATTACATAGACTAGGTAGCGAGCGAGCAAGAGGTGAATTACTTGTGCTTTGCGTTTTGAGAAATGCTTATGCGCGTACATTGTACATAGTCTTATGAGCTGTACCGGGTCGGTTACGCTGGCATGTATAGCTAATGTGTAGCAAGTACAGGGCCTATAGCTGTACGTTGCTGACAGGCTTAATTGCAAGGTCGATGCGCGCGTAGCGGGCCGGTACAAGGCTGTACTGTGCATGCATTGCTTACGATACTGTACATTATTTATGCTGTTGTACATTGCCTGCGCGGTTGTACATTGCTGATGCTTGGGCACATTATAGACATTGTGGTGCATTGCTGACATTGTTGTGCATTTTGGATGCTGTTGCGCATTGCTGCTGCGTGCAGTAGGCTTGGCTCATCTCTCCAATATTTAAAGGACCCCGATAATAGAACAAGTACGCCTATTAATTCCAATTACTGTACATTTATTGATTATTGTTGAATACATTATGATTAAAGTTGATTGAGGTTACCAAAAATTCTGTTCAGGTGTCTCTGTTACAAGTTCATTGTACAATTTACAGGGTAATTAACAATCATTCACAATCGGGCGGTAGATTTCCACCAAAAACTGATCTCTCGTCTAGGGAAGAGCCTTGGTTTGGGAAGATTGTCTTCACCCCAATCGGGAGTCAGACTTATCAGTCTTAACAGACTTAGGTTAGCCAGGGGAGTTCCCGCCTCAATATATAATTATAGAAAGAGAGGAAGACACCATAATGAGAACATTGCGTATCGCTGTGTTGATTTATTGGTCGAGAAGTATTACTTCTCTTCGTAGGACCTGAGAGTAACAAAACAACCGAAAAGACAGCATAAGGAAAAACTTTAAGGGCAAAAAGGCAAAAACCAGGTAAATGAAAAAAAAAACCATCACGTCAATGAGCACGGCAAAATCAAGTCAAACTAGAGGTTGAAGGAACAACCACACGGTGTTGGGCCATGGATTACCGCAAACTTTGCCACACACATCAACTCAAAATGTTTAAATCCATGTTTGACTTTTCAACATGCCGCCAGAGCTGCTCTAACATTTGATGACGTCACCTGTAAAATTTTTGTACATTGCTGCCTAGGCAGACACTCGAATCGTTGAAAGCAAGTTCCCATCTTCTGCCAATTTCATTAATAAGGCACTTCCGGTTTCGACCGGAAGGAAGAGTCACGTGATTTTGCACTTAAAACCAAAAATGAAGACCCTGCAATATTTTATCGATTTCCATAAAGAACAAAATCAAATATGTAGCAGTTGATTTTATATTGATTTTCAAAGATTAAATATGGAAATATTTGATTGCTTGTAATATTACACTTGTGACATTGTGACGTCATTACCAGAAACCTCAAGAGCTATATTTACTGTGCTGTATACAACCAAATCTTGATTATATCTATCACGGTATATTTTCTAGCAATTTTTTAAGGTTTAAAGGTCTTTTTATTGTAACTTCCGGTCTGATGACGTAATCAATTTTTTTTTGCGCAGGTGTTGTCTGCATTATGGTCATCATGTACATTAATTTTGAAGCGATTACCGCAAACTTCGCTACAGACATCAAGTGAACATGCGTTTTTGACGTTTTTTAACCTGCTGCTAGAGGGCGCTCCAACACTTCATGGCATCATCCATAATTTTTTTGAAAGGTCAATCCAGGCAGACACTTAAATCGTTAAAAGCAAGTTCATATCTTTTTCCACTTTTAAATTATTAGGCACTTCCGGTTTCGACCGGAAGGAAGGGCCACGTGATTTTAGGCGCACAGGATAAAATGAAGATCATGTACCATGTCGATTTCCGCAAATTTCAGGTTCCGGTCTCTCACGGTTGATTTTATATGGAATTTCAAAGATTAAATTTTTTAAACTTTCAAGTGACGTCACGTGACCCATGATGACGTCATGATGACGTAATTGCAAAAAACCACATCTGCGGTGGATTGGGCATTCATGTATTGACAAATGAAGTTCATATATTATTCCATTTTTCCAAACAGTTCTGAGAATATGCTGAGAAGAACAAAAACAGTAAATTCTTACAAAACCAATAGGTGTTGGGCTCAAGGCCCAACACCGAATAATAGAATTGGTAAAAAGCAGGGGAGAAATCTGGTAAAAGAAGTGAGTTTGTCTTACATACGCAGTGTGGACTTCCGAACAAAAGACGTCCACATAATGTAGGTAGCACCGACGTTGTGTGTGTTGGCGTGTGTTCGGACATCGCTCTGGTGAAAAGCTGCTTGAGACGCAATGGACCGATCCAGTAAGCACCGCTCCATGGTGATCTGACCAATCACAGCCGTGATTTATGTCCGACGTGCGCGCACTAAAGTCCGACCATAGATATAGAACTTAAAATAACTACATGTATATCTATGAGTCCGACATGCGTGCACGCGCGTATGATGCGCGCGGAAGGAAAATACAGGGTGGCATTGGAGCCGGAGAGGAGCACGTGTTAATTTGCCCACGTGCGCACTGGGCGGAGCTTACTGGATCGGTCCATTGCATTGTATTGAGGGACAATAGGGAATTGAACATGCTAGGGACACCAGGCAGCACTTAGTGAACATTTGGGGGACAAATACGTTGGTAACGTGGTAATAATAGGGAGGTTTCGCAAGCGAACGGATACGCTTACACTTACGTTTAGCTATCCGTATCCGTTTTTTACTTACGTGTAGCGAGCGAGATATGCGTCTCGTCTGCACGTTTAGCGGATAGTGAGTGGCGTATGACGTCATACGTGCAGACGACACGCATATCTCGCTCGCTACACGTAAGTAAAAAACGGATACGGATAGCTAAACGTATTTGTAAGCGTATCCGTGCGCTTGCGAAACCTCCCTATTGCGTTCCTAACTTTTACTAGTTTTAGGCCTGAGTGTGCTTTGCCGGCGTGCGTTGGTGTCTAGGCTGCATGATCTTGGGGATATAGCCTCGACCTCGGTTATATGAAGTTGTGTTCTGAGATCAGAAAGACGCATCTCAAAAAAGATGTCACCCGAGCATATTCGGTGAGCAAGGCTGTAGGGTATAGCTATAGGCTCTCTTTTTTGTATGGAAAGGGCGGAATGAATTGAGGGAGAGATATATTGATGACTGACAAGAGAGACCTGTGGGTTTGGAGAGTAAATTTGATAGGAAGCCCTGATTTGATTTTTAAGTGGACGAGAACATCAAGGAACGAGATCATCGAGTTGAAGCATTCATGCGTGAATTTGATTGTGGGATGAAAGGAATTACAGAACTGTGTGAATGTGTTAAATGTGTCTTCATCCTGCAGTGGGTCCAGATAACAAAGATGTCATAATGATCGCCACCATGCAGTGATATGGGTACTGTACGGGGTCTGTGAAAGAATGAGACTATCTAGGCTACAGTCAAAAAAAGGGAAACCCAAATGTTGGGACTATCATTGTTTTAGTGAAGTTCTGCATGTACATTAGAGACACACTCTCGGAAAAAATGGTTCGGATAACATTGTTAACTTATTTCTTATGATGGGACTGCGGTTTGGCCGAAGTCAATTGAGCGTGATCGGCTGACTGATAAGGTTTACGTACAAAACCCCAAGACAACGAGGTTTTTGAATAGAAAGCTGCTGGACCACATTTTGCGAGAGTGTGTCCGTAATGAAGCCTGCCGGTAATGCTGAGCCTGCATACTGCCAAAGTTACCAGTGGCATCCCTACATGATTTTCTCGTACAAATAGGACCCATGTTGGACCCTAATTTTATCAAATCTGCTCTTAGATAATAGCCCAAAAGCTAGGGAGATGATCCTCGGCTATATTCGCACGATTCCACCGATTTTTAAACTAGACGGTCTCGTTTTTTGCAAAAAATTGTGGGGGCACTTTTTATGCAAATTAACGACGCGGAAGCGTAGAAATTTTGAAACCCTAATCAAATTTATTGCGCCCGCTGTTGGTCTTATTGCGCCATTCTGATGTATCTTCTGTTGAAAAGTACATGAGTGATTTGATTGATTCTTGTACTAAAAGAAAGCTTATGAATTGGGCTTTCACTAGATTTTGGAAAGTGCTACATGCAGAACTTCACTAAAACAATGACCCGACATTTGGTTTTCACTTTTTCATGACTCCCCCTGTATTCTGCCCATAAAGAGGTTGGCATAGTTGGGGGCAATGTTGCTGTGCCCATGGCTAGGCTGTGCCTTAGTACCTGGAGGTGTGCCGTTGAAATCGAAGTTGTTGAAGATAAGGATTAATCTGATGAGATTGGTGAGAGTGGGGGTCGAGGGTGAGTGTTAAGGGCGATTGTTGAGTGTTTCGGCACATGCGCTGATGCCTTTGTTGTGTGGGATGTTGTATAGAGACTTGACATCCATGGTGGCAATGAGTGTGTTACCAGGGAAAGGACGATTCATTGATGCGTTAAATTTTACGGAAAAAAAATCTTCGGATTGGATGTATGAGGGTAAAAGTCTAACAAGGGGTTTCAAGTGAAAATCAATTTATATAATTAGGGCCTACATAAATTTTTATTGTACATGTATTTGTATTATGTCCCCTGATTACAGAATGCTCGGACGGTTCGCGGAAAATCAAAGATGAGTTTAAATGCGACAATATAGAAGACTGCTATGATGGATCTGATGAAGGTATGTGAAGGGGAAAAAAATGACAAGACGTCACTGACGAAGGTGACAACGACACTACGGCAATATACAATGACAGTGGTAAACACAGGTGGCAAAGTCCTGGCATCGACCACAGCGACGACAACTTTATGACAGCAATGACGGTTGACACGGCGACCAAAATCGACGGCAAGGATGGTTGCATCGACTTCAGTGACAGCTGTCAACATGACGACAATAGCGACAGCGACAGTGTCAACTGTAACGACAGCAGTTGCAACTCATTGACAGTTATGACAACACAATGATAACGACGAAAACAGGAATAACAACGAACCACCAAACAACGGGGGACAAAACAATGGCTGCAACCGGAAGTGTACAGTGACGGCCAAAACTGCAACACCAATTAACTATAAAACTTAATGTCCATGCTATAATTTGTCTCAATCTAGCTCATCAAGGGTATAGCCCCATAAATGTGGCCAATTTACTGGACTAATACGTCCGTAAATAAAGTCCACACTTCCACCCATGGGCGTCGCCAGGATTTTTTCTAGAGGGGGCAAAAACATTTTTTGCCAAAAATGCTTGCATTTCTCAACATATTCTCGATTTATCAGTTTTAGAGGGGGGCAGGGACATTTTGCCTCCCCCCCCCACCCAACTCATTAAATTTACACCACTTTGTCTTCGCGCCTCTTTTTCTTTTCATTTTTTTTTTCTTCTTCTTCTTCTTCTTCTTTTTTTTTGCTTTTCCAGGGGGGGGGGGGGGCAAGTGCCCCCCTTGCCCCCTCCTCGCTACGCCCATGCTTCCACCATGTACAAAAAAACATGCCGAACTTTGTCAAATTTTGATTTTCACATTTAGGCTTAGTTTGTAGTTTATTTTTGCTTTAGAAGCGTACTCACCCTCTTTATAGGCTAATCAGAAAGTGCTGCCTTTTTCAGATGTCTAATTTTCGTGAAATTTCATGTTGAAATGTTGATACGCAAACGTGTGCAAACGAATCTGGACATTTCACGAATAATAGACATCTGAAAAAGGCAGCACTTTCTGATTAGCCTATAAAGAAGGTGAGTATGCTTCTAAAGCAAAAATAAACTACAAACTAAGCCTAAATGTGAAAATCAAAAAATTGACAAAGTTCTACATGTTTTTGTACATGAAGAGTGGCCTTTATTTACGGAGGTAGTCCAGTGAATTGGCCACATTTATGGGGCTAGCTCAAGGGCTGTACTCTTAACACTGCATTCTCATTAAGAAACTCCTATTGTTTTGTGTGTGTGTTTTGGTTCTTACAGAGTATTGTTACTATCCAACGGGCGATCTTTACAGTAAGTAACTTTCTTTACTTTTTGTTAATAACCCCAAAAAGAAAGTGAAACAAGTTTTGACATTGATCGTTATAGTTGATTATTTTCATGACTTCGATTGTAAATAGGGTTAATACGCCACTGTCAATTTAAACCAAGCGAGTGCTGAAGCTAACTATTGGTTAACCGTTATCATGACAAAAAAGCAGATGATGTAGTTTCCGTAAATTGATCATTGAGTCTTCATTAATTCCCCAAAAGTCCATGGATATGAACTTAAACGATGAGAAGATGCTTGTTGCAGACATATCATGCAGTGACATGTAGTCGCTAAATTACGTTGTCTAGCTGCGTTAAGGGAGTGATAGGTGGAATTGAAATGTTTGCTTTATCATAGTAAAGAAAATATATGATAGTGTTAAATCATGATGATTTGTTCGTGCTCCCCAAATTCTACAGCTTGCTACAGCACAGGAGAGAAGGTGGACATGGCATACACCTGCGATAATTACGACGATTGTTCAGATGGTTCTGACGAGTACTGCTTCCGTGAGTATAAAATCAGTTATTCTCCCTGTGGAGCAAGATACACTCAACCAAAAAAGAAAGTCCCCAAGTTTGTCTAACTCAAAAACTACAGGGCACATCTTATTCAAATTACGACTGATCAGTACAGAAATTCCTCAGCAATCCAGCCATACTCTTTGTTTGGCCCAAAACAGCGATAATGTGAACAAATTTTTGCAGTTTATGACAAATGGTACTTTTGTATACGTGCAAGGTGAGTGTGAACCACAACTTGCACGTACACAAAAGTGCAGATGTTTTCGGTATCATTTGTCATAAATTGCTTAAATTCGTACACATTACCACTGTTTTGGGCCAAATAAAGAGTATGGCTGGATTGCTAAGGAATTTCTGTACTGATTAGATTTGAGCGAGAGGTGCTCAGTAGTTTTTGAGACAAAAAAGTATTGGAAGGGAGGACTTTCTTTTTTGATTGAGTGTATAGACCCCTTTTATGGATGTAAAGCAGCCAAGTCTGTGTACACTTAAAGAGGTTGTGGAATGCTCGAAGACATTTCCGTCATTTTTCGGGTATATGTAGCCTAAGGTGTGATGAAATAAAAACCACTATTGTTTCTGTCATGATATGAGTACAAAAGGTACTTTTGAGAGCTGGTTTTCAGGTCCAGTTTCGACCCGAACGTGCAACTGTGTAAAAGTCGTCGTTGCGGGCAGCAAACAAAACACAGTAAATCGTGACGTAATAAACAGGACTCGTGTATGCTACTGTGCATCGGCAGTCCTGTTTATTACGTCACGATTCACTGTGTTTTGTTTGCTGCCCGCAACGACGACTTTTACACAGTTGCACGTTCAGGTCGAGACTGGACCTGAAAAACAGCTCTCAAAAGTACCTTTTGTACTCATTTCATGACAGAAACAATAGTGGTTTTTATTTCATCACACCTTAGGCTACATATACCCGAAAAATGACAGAAATGTCTTCGAGCATTCCACAACCTCTTTAAACAATCTATTATTTCTGTTCTAGCGGCGGGTAAAAAGTTCAGAATACATAAGCAAGGAATTACGTTTTTACCAGAGCCATGGAATTGGGTCGGCATTTTTGTTCGTTTTACACTAAGACGATATAGGCCTAGAGGATGAACATGGCGTCACTGAATTTAAGAGCATGGCAATGTAAATGTATACATGCTTGTCATCTTAAATCAATTTAAAATATATCTGGCATGTGACTGCACGCCATTCATCTTAGGCCTATACTGTAGGCATGTAGTTCAACAACATCGTCCCCATGTTGTTGAGCAGAACGCTTCCACAAGCTGCTCTCTCGATATTGTATAAAAGTTGAAAGCAGGTCCTGGGAACGAGATGTGCAGCTTACGGCCACTGGCACACAGAACAATTGTCTGGGTTAATTTTACCCAAGCAAGGGTGAAAACAGCAAAATTGGGTTGTCCTTTACCCAATTGTTGTGGTTAGAATTTTTGTTAAGTTAAACCAAAACTTGTACAGAGTAGAAACGAGTCACTGCTTTTTGCGACTTTAGTCAAGTCATTTTAAAGAAGTGACTCGAGTCGAGTCATTAGGTCAAGAAGGTCGAGTAGAGTCGCGTCACAGTGTGTAGTCGACGTATGTATCATTAATGTGTACATTATTCGCGAACATTATTCTAACGTGACATGAACACAATCAGGCACCGGCGTAAGTCATTGCAAATATATTTCACAAAGTTCTGCTTTTATTTTTTGGACTCAAGTCTTACTAGCCTTCCTCGAGTCGAGTCGAGTCATTCTGATGAGGCTCTTGAGTCGAGTAGAGTAGAGTCGAGTCATTTGCTCACAATGACTCGAGTCGAGTCGAGTCATTTACCATTAAGGACTCGAGTCGAGTCGAGTCACCAAAAATTGTGACTCGAGGTCGGACTCGAGTCGAGTCATCGACTCGAGTCATTACAACTCTGAACTTGTGGTCATACCAAACTCAATTTAATTTGGTCTTGTGTGACCAACAAGTTTTGGTTGAATTTAACATAAATTTTAATCCAAACAATTGGGTAAAGGACAACCCATATTTTGGGTGGTTGCAGTTTTCACGTGCACCCTTGCTTGGGTAAAATTAACCCAGGCAATTTTTCAGTGCACTGGCAATATTCTCTACGCACGTGTCGTGTGGCGTTATTTAAACTCGGATAATGGGTTATGACACAAAACCTACCCAATGAGAGTTTAGTCGAAACCGTCAGCGTCATTAGCTGTAGTGTACACGTAACGGGTAAAATAACGGCACTCTTAGACACTCGGATCTGAAAGGCTGACCAAGATTTTGCTTCGTATGATTTTCCCTTACAGGAAGCAGCACAGGAGAAATGGGCTATTGTGATGATGACTGTGAGTACGATGTCTTATATGAACAGGTGTGCGATGGCGAGGTGGATTCTTACAATGGGATGGACGAAATGAATTGTGAGTATTGATGACTCATAAGACTTCATCAAGCGACCCCCTCTGTCCTCCTACAACAATGAGAGCAGGAGGGAGAGAAAACCGAAACTCGACAGTTTACCTATAGTTAGGCCTACAGTAATACATGTGCATCGAGCAAACAGTACAATACAAACAAACGTAACGTTTTTTATTTTAAATGACTTCGCAATAAAGGCAGGCACTGTGTACACCACCATGTTTTTCTCAGAAAAACAATTGGTCAAAGTGGTCAGAAATTGCCTCAGCTGGCACCACAGTGCATCCAGAATCCAAACACTTTTCAGGCCCTTAAGCGGAGTCCGCATCCCCACGCCGTTATTTTTTAGACCCACTTTTTGGGGGATCAAAAAAATGTTTGCCCCCAAAAAATTGTGTTCTGGATTAGCCCTTAATGTGAATGAAATACACGTTTGTTTCAAATGAAAAGAATTTGAGTGCTTTGACACATTTAGGCTTCCAGTGTGCTGATGGACTGTACAAGATCTGGGAAGAGTACTTGTTTGACGATTACGAGGATTGTCAGGATGGCAGCGACGAGAGGCCATCGGGCGGTACGTACAATGATTACTAACCCAGAAGGGGAGGGGCCAAGACAGAAAGGGGAGGAGACAATGAGAAGAAATCTGTCCCCTTCCTGCTAATAAGACATTTGTCGATCACCTTTTTAAAAAACAATTGTGTTGAATGTGAAGCTTAGAGATCATTTATATGACAGGCAACTATTGCATCTACCGATTGCTAAACAAAATGTTGGTCCAATTTTATTTAAGGCCCCCCCCCAAAAAAAGTCTCCGGTTTCTGGTGTGCGCGCGTCGCCGTAGCCATGCACATTGGCAAAATAAAAACTTCTTTTTTTTTCAATAAAAGATGATGTCTCAAAACCGCCAAACTCACTGGTTTGACTGGAATCCTGCTGCTGCACAATTTTAACGTGTTTTTAGGTTTGGGTTATCATCGAGAATAAGCTTTATGTTGCCTCTCTGGACTCCCATATATTTGCACTAAGTCTAGTCAGGCACCATTTGCAGTCATCAGCCACCTTTTGAAGCAAAAAAAAAACAGGTTAAAAAAGAAAAAAGCCGCGTCGCCACACCACTTTTTGGGCAAGCTCCATACCAGAAACTGGATACCTTTTTTGGCCTAAGGTTAATGTGCAACTTGGGCCAAAGTGAACAACAAGATTCAGATTCAACACTATCGAATTAGTAAAGTGGATCTTATTGCAAGTTGACATCAGAAAGTGAAGACGAACCTCAACTTCTAGACCGTGCAGATTTTGGTCCATGGCCTAACATTTTGTTCTCTGTAGGGCCAGAGATCATTGCACCGGTCAACCCTGTCCTTGAAGAGCCGGACGTGGTGGAATCATGCCAGTGGCAGGAGTGGGGTGCCTTCTCCGCCTGCAGTAATGACTGCGGGGCAGGGACACGGTCTAAGACCAGGAGGTGCGTCTGCCAGACCACCAGCTGCACATCCAAGGCGGACGAGACACAGACAGAAAAATGTCGAGGGTCGAGTTGCCCAACTGAAGCCAGTAAGTCGGTTTCGTCGGTTACAAGATAGGCCTGTGATAGGCATCTCCATAAAATGTTGAAAATGATGTCTCAAATGTGCTTCTTTTACAAATTATATGAAACCATTATTAAATTCGTAGGCATTGGTGACAATAATGATTTCAGCCGCATTGTTGACGTAAGGTATCCTAATGCTATAATTTCATCAAACGGTACTGGGTGTAATGTCTACATCCGTCCCTGTAATGTTTGTTTTTCAGTTCTTTTCGCTATCTCGCATGTATAAATATCAATCTTGGCGCGTAGCACAAAATTTAATTAAAAAAAACAAAACAACCAATTTTCCTGAAGACTGAATGGCGCTCTTCTTGCTCAAACATGAGATTTTCTCAATAATACGCTAGTTGGAGAAATTCATTTACAGGATTTTTTTGTGTTTGACACCAAACTTATGAAGTTACTATGTCTTAATTAGCCTAGGTCTGATTCTTTTTGTGGTAACTGTATCTTGATCTTAAGTTAGCGGGTGTGGTACTCGCTCTTTGTCGGTGGCCCAGGGTCGTATCGTCGGTGGAGAGGATGCCGAAGTCGGTGCTTGGCCGTGGCAGGCCCAGCTTTTGTACAGGGGAAGCTTCAAATGCGGTGGTACCCTCTACAAGAACAAATACGTCATCAGTGCGGCTCATTGTTTTGACGGGTAAGGACAGACTTGTTGAAGAGAAAATTAAAAAAAAAAAAGAATAACTTGAAGGCATTAGGCCTACGTTTGTTTTAGAATGCAAACGATGATTAGACTGGAGTAATGCACCCTGCTTGGCTGATTAGATTTGGGTTCGGCAATTGCCACGTAAGATCAGCCGTGTTAAGAACTGCAGTATAGAAATCAAACCAAAGAACTGATAGCAAGGAAGAGGTCTGAACAGAACATTGTTTTATCATTATGTGCTATGAAAAAGACTAACGGGCAAAACGGTATGTTAGAAAACAGTTCGTTACTAGTGTTACTAGTGTTAGTCTAGCATTAAAACCAAGAAGGCAATAGAATACCCTTGAAAATGGCAAAACGAAAATTAGAAATAAGTTTAAATGGGACACAAATTAGGGTGCCGATTTTCAAGGATTGCGTTGAAAACAAATTGCATTGCCTGGGCCCTTTAAATATAGTCCATTATTTGTAATTTGTGCATTTTGTTCGTTTGAAGCAACAAAAGTGTTCAAAATCTAAAGAAGGATACTGAACAACTAACCTGATGAAGTTTCAGCTCAGCTTCAGCTGTATATTCTGAGAAAAATAGCATTCTAGGATCTCAATTTCAAATCAAAAGTTGCTGAATCATGTTTTGAATTTGTTTTGAATTACAGCTATACGCGATGTCGTGCACTGATCCGACGAATTATAGCAACCGCGTGCACCTGTGCGTCGTGCCAATGCTTGCGCGCGCTGCGCCGAATAACAAAACGAACTACTAATTTAAATTTTCCTACGGTGCATCTTAAGACGCACCGTTGGAAAGGCCTTCTTTCGTTGATTACTTCAAAATGACAGCTTGCCAGAATGAATAATTTCACAGGGAGTTTAGTCCCCTTACTATCTTTCAACCAAGTATGTTTTTCAACAATAATTACGCCAATTACTTTTCGGATAGCTGCAAATGATGGACTATAGCTTTAATTAAACTCTAGATACCGGTGGAATAATACTACACACAGTATAGGCATCAGCCCAGACAATGCGAAATATGTATGGAACTGACTGATATACTGAGCAACAGCTGAGCCAGCAACGTCTATAATATTATATCTGAATTGTGTCGACCCCACCAGGAAGGACCAAGCCAGCAGCTGGTCGGTTCGACTCGGCAATCGCTACACCTACCGCAACCCTAGCGGAAGTCAGATCCACGAGAGCAATGTGGAATCCATCCTGCGATCGCCGAACCAGCCCTACAACTCCAGAACGTTCGACAATGACATCGTCGTCCTGGAGCTCACGACACCAGTAACGAACCCTACCGGCACCATCAGCAATGTCTGTGTCGACACCGACGCTGACAAGACGTTTGACTCCTCCTCCAACTGCTACATTTCCGGCTTCGGATTAACCGAAGGTAAAGTCTGATAAGGTGTACATATCCGGAGATTCGTCAAAAGTAAATTTTCATCAAAGGCCTGATGTGTCACAGAATCTCAATATCTTACATTTACGACAAAACATGTTGAAAAAGAAAAACCGTTTTTTTGACGTGGCATTGATGTTTGGCTGATTTTTTTCCCAGCAGTGAGTCAAGCTATCAAACCTTGAGCCAAATTGTTAACATAATATGACTTATGCCGTATGAATGCACACGCATAACAGTTTGATATCACTTCCTGTACCCTAGTTTCAGACTTACACATGAAACACATGCATGGCGTTCCTAACGTACATTTGTGTTTGAAGCCTTTTTTTTTTTAAGAAACGTGTGATTGAACAGCGCTCCAACAGCTTGATTTTTGAGGGCCAAAATACTCAGAGTGCTACCTCCTGAGTGAACGTTGGAAAAATCACTTGGGTGGGTCTCGAACCCACCTGCTTTTTAGTGCAGAAGTCTTTAAAATATTCTTAGCTGAAGTTCATTTGCACGATAATTATATCGTTAATCATATCGTTTGTTCCCCCCCCACACTTTTTTCTTCCTTGAATAAATCTTGTAGCCTATATATCTATAGCTCAGAATAGCTGAATCAATGACTCCAAACTCGAAAACGATGTTTAAATGATGATATTTTGCTCAAGACATGTAATTGGTTAAAGTGGTCAGAGATTGCCTTGTGCTGCTCGCTCGCATTAGCTCTGATCAAGGTATCTCGTTTCCCCTTTGTCAACATTTTGCAGACAATGGTAACGTCGCCAGCAAACTGCAGGCAGCCGCCGTACCTTACATCAGCGCTCAATCCTGCGTGGAGTATTATGGATTTGGAATCACCAACAACATGCTGTGTGCCGGGTTCCCAGCCTTAGGAGGGGTGGACTCCTGTCAGGTATAACATCCCTTTTTTTCCCTCACCAAAAGATCCATTAAGCCCCGCCCCATTTTGTTCTAACCAATCACAGCCGTGACTTTTATTGTCCGACCTGCGTGCACGCGCGTAAAAAGCACGCGGCTGGAACGTGCATGCTCAATTAACCTATTGCGGTAGAATCGCGTCAACGCAGCTTGTGAAATATTGTCCAATTACACGATATACAAATGGACGCGGATGGCGCAAAATCTGAGACAAACACAACTTAACGTATACAAAATTCCATAGGGTTGTCTAAGGGGCGTGGCTAATTGGCAAACGGCGATAGGTCCATCAAACAAAGCGGTTCTTTTTATATGATCACTAATATTCCACACTTCTATTCGCGGGGATGAGCGCTGCACAGTGTTTTTTGGAAAGCATAAGAATTTTCGGTATCTGCATCGAAAAGTTAACTTTTTTTATTAAGAACGTTTCGTCCATTTTTATTTCTATTCAAACTGGTTATCGAATCGTCCGCAAAACGTCAGTCGTTAACTCATAATGGCTCGGCATGCATGAAAAAAGCTATCATCGCCGCATGACGTACATTTTTTCCCTCTTTACATACAAAGGTTTTCTTAATTTTGTTCAACAAATGATCGTGTTTATAGCAACTCATTGAAATTGGCCCCTTGCAACTTTGCAGAGAAACCAGATTGAGCTAGTCTTAAATTATCGACACTGGCCTTATTATTATAGACTATGTTAGTATTTATGTAAATATGTAATGCAATGTTAAATGCAAAGTTTGCGGAAACACCATATGGGAATAATTTCTCAAAGTAAGAGAATATGGTTCTGAATTCTTCAAAGAACCGCAGAGGTATAAACTCGACGTTCCGGTCGGTATGCTCTGACCGTCTTCAGCACGGTCAGAGCATACAGACCAGAATGTCGAGTTTATTCCTCTGGTTCTTTTCAGAACCATTCTCTTACTTTGAGAAATTATTCCCACATGGTGTTTCCGCAAACCTTTCATTATTTATAGTGTCTCCAGCATGAAAAGTCTCAAATCTTAGTAATGCAATGTTGTTTGACTAAAACAGAAGACCTTTTTTTCTGTCTCCTTCAGGGCGACTCGGGCGGGCCGTTGGTGTGCACCGCACCGGACGATCCATCCAACCCGCAAAGCCCCCACCGTTGGTATTTGGTGGGCATCACCAGCTGGGGCTACGGCTGTGCGCAGGTGGGCATTCCTGGTGTGTACGCTGACGTGTCTCGATTCGGGGATTGGATAAAAGGTCTGTCTTAAGCACCGCCCTCGCGCGTGTGCGGGTGCGCGTGCGCGTGCCTAGCCTCCGCGGTGCCCAATCGTACCTGATGTGGCGCCCTTGTGACATTATCACAAGTGCTTATTAACATAATAGAATTAAACATAATTGAAGACCTGATGAATATTATTAAGTTATTGTAAGTAATAGTACTTTTAAAGTCATTTGAAATCACCAATGCGTTTACAAGTTTCACAGCTTTACTAAGACATTTTGTTTCCAGTTTTTGTTGTTTTATGATTAACTTTGATGAAGCCTTTATTGAGCGTTTATTAAGTGTTTATTTTTATATTTGTTCCCCTAATTTGTTCTTTATTGCAAATTTATTCGCATGTTTCTTTAATTGGTGAAATCTTGTTATTGTTGCACACAGATTTAAAATTCACTTTTTAATTATTATTTCTATGTTTTTTTTTACATATTTTTGCCAAGATGTATTCGTTATTTATTGTTTTGCTCGTGATGTTCACTGTGTAAATTTCCTGCAAGAAACTTGTTCTTTAAATCCATTTATTTGAAGATTATTTTATCAATCTGTTCGAGCATGTTTCAATTTTTTTTTACAATTGTTTGAGCAACAATTATTTGTGCAATGTTTCTTTGTGTGCAGTTTATTTCACATTTTCCTTCGTTTTTCTTCCAGCTACAATAAATGATCATTCGAGGTTCTTAACCAATTTCAGTTTTAAAACCTTTGTTGATTTTGTTTTTGTTTTGTATGTTAGATAATTGTTTATTGATTTTCTTTCATGGGAAGTGGTATAGCATGTAAGAGACTAGCTGGAGTTCTGATAGGCGGAGTTTAAACCTACCCCTTGCATGGAAAGTAAAAAAAGAAGGAAAGATTTATTCTAAACCTGTTTTATAACAAGTGGTGTTGTGGAACATGTATTTGCTAACGACATAATCGCTTTGTTCTGATTATTTTTCAAATGGATATAGCATTTGGGAAATAACCTCTTCACATCTACATTAAATCAAATTATCTATAAATCTGTTGTGTAATATTTGTTCTAAGCCGGCGCCAATTTCATTTTTTTCAAAAACAACCCAGCACCCGACCACTTCTTGGTCTCTATATCGAATAATTTTGGGATGCATGAGGGCGCACATTCTGAATCAGGCAAAGGTAGAAAAAGAGTCCGGCTGCACATGGGCGACCGGGACCACTGTTGCAAAAATCCCAAAATAGACTTGAACAATTCAATGGCGTTACCAGCGTGGGGTTAAGGGGTTATTCGGCCAGCCAATATTTTGTAAGGACTTCCCCTTTCCATTCAAATGCCCTTTTTTCACCAACGCTTACCCCCCCCCCCCAATATTTGTAAAGAGTGCCCTTCTTTTGTTAACAAGTAACTATTTGATTTTACATTGCAGCTCCGATGTGCAAGTACCCTTTTCAAGAAATTTTAAAAATGACCTTGCTACGCCCCTGCAATTATTGTAGAAATTTGCTTGTGAAAAATATTTATAAAAAGTCATGTCTAGTTGTAAGGCCAGGCTTACATGACTGACCGAGTTTACTAGTCCCTGTCGCGGGCCAAATTACAGGTCGATTTGCTTGAATTAATGCATGACGTGGACAGCGCCTATGGTTCCAGACCAGTCCATCGACCTCAGTGATAATTACATGCACTTCCATCAATTATTAAAAATACTCACAAATTTTCCAAGGTATTTGAGACACATATCAAATTAAAGCTTGTTTAATTATCTTTCAGTTTCTGTTAAATTTTTTTGTTAACCAATGTGTTAACCAATGACTTTTGGGGGAAAACTCCATCCAAAGATGATCACCCCTAAAAGTAGTACACTCCATAGCAAAATAGAGTAGTTTTAGGGGCTAATTTCATCCCAAGTTCACAGAAATACGAGATCGCAGACCTTTGCACGGCTTCCACCCTTTTTTTTTTTTTAAACAAACCCTCAACTTCATGGCCCTCAAAATGCTCTAATACCGGAGAATTTGAGGGCATGCAAATCGTCGGCGTAGGCAATTTTGGGCCGATTTACTAGCCTGCACCCCCCCCCCTCACATGCAAGGCCTCGACTCCATTGTTCCCAGCGATTTTAATTGGAGGAATGCCCGGCAGCAGATTATTAAAAATAAATGAAACAATAGCTGCAAAAGATGAGCCACGTGACAACAGTAAACAAAGAACGAATAAAACAAAGGACCAAGGCTAATATTGTCATTTAATAATGAAATACTGTATTTTTCTGATCCTTTCACCTCGTAAGTAATAGAATACCAATACAAAAGCAAACAACAACTGTTGTAATTTTTTTTCAGACAAGGGTGTCTTAATAAATGGTTTGTATCCCAACACTTCCAAGGCAATTAACATAAAAAGGGTGTGTCTTAACCTTGCCTATGACAATTCTGCTGAATGTTGAATAATGATTCTACAGGGTGAGTTAAAAAAAAAAAGAGCAGAACCCAAACCCAATAAAATATATTTCATATTTTAAAAAATATGTAGCGCCAAAAATAATAATGACTGAAAAGGCAATTTCGTAAGCTACTTTTAGATGAAAAAATTACTGTAATTGCTCAATCCGTTCAAAGAATATCACCATTTAAACACAATGACCCTTAAACCTGTCTCGTCCAAAAAAGCAATTCATTGTGCGATTTGACTGTTTTGAACAACAAAGACAATGACACATAATACTTGTTTCAACAACTGTCACTAAATGTAGTACACAATATCTTTATTAACAACCCTGGTTAGGCAAACAATATGATTTATAAAAATGTACTTTTTGTAAAGGACGGGTCTCCAAAGGGATTCTATTGAATATTTTTAACGTTTAAACTGAGATTGTATCGCTGGTGATGTTTAGACAATTGCGACGACGATTCTTGAAATCACATTTTTTGGACGAGACGGGTTTTAGGGTCATTGTGTTTAAATGGTGATATTTTCCGAACGGATTGACCAATTTCAGTCATTTTTTCATCTAAAAGTACCTCATGAAATTGGCTTTCCAGTCATTATTATCTTTGGTGCTACATATTTTTTAAAATATGAAATATAATTTTTGGGGTTTGGGTTCCGCTTTTTTTGACCCACCCTGTACATATCAAATATAAGGAAATCCCCTGAGTCGATTGATAAAACATGATTTACTTTGTTGAACAAAAATGAACCGAGTATCCAGAAAATCAGCGCCACTCCTCTGACAACTTGAATTGTTAGAAAATCCATAATACCCTGTTCCACTTTACAATAAAGTACAACTTCGCACCTCTTGACTCAAGCATTTCAATATACTTAAAAAAAAAAATTTAATTGAAAAGATATCCAACTTTCACATGCCCAACCTTAATATACCATAACGTACCATATTAAATACCAGTAAACCATACCATATTAAAGGGAATATACATCATTTGCTTTTGCTGTAATTTCAGAAATGGATGGATTTGGGGGGTAGATAGTAAAAAACAAATATTGTTAGGCCCAAAAAAAAAACTCGGTCTCTGGTCAGACCAAAGTTCCGAAATTGACGCGGCGATGCGGCTTTTTTTTTTTTTTTCAAGCTTGGATTGTACAGACAAGGTGGGGTACTATTTTGCTTTTTTTTGGTGTCCTCATGTACATTGGTGTCCTCCATAATTTGCCTTGGTGCTCTCGATCATTTGCCTTGGTGCAATTTCCCATTCCTTGGTGCTCTTTGGTAACAAAAATTGAGGAGGTGCGGCAAAAGAGGGCGCTGTTGGAGCTACCGCGGAACATTTTGGAAAAAAAAAGATTGACGCGCATGATTAAAATCGACGCGCGCGCTGACCAGAGACCGACTTATTTTTTTTTTGGCCTTACACTGACTTTTTTTTACGTTTTAGGTTGGAAGATGCTATGAAAACCAAGAAAAACAATCATTTTCATGTAGTCTGGTTCCCTGACTCTATTTAAGATGAAATGGAGCAGTTTATAGACGTTGGGGAATTGTTACATGTAGGTCAGGAAACCAGTCTAGCTGGCTTGTACCCGTTCATAGGTGTGTCATCGATTGCAAACAAATGCGGACTAACTGAATATGGTCAATTGGAGCCAGGATTTGAAAAAAGCGTTGGAAATTGATACGAAAAAAAAACCACTTGAAAATGACGGTACACCAGGTACCATGATTGTACAGGATGCTTTAGACTGTCATTCACTAACAGTGCAGCAAGGTATTTCAAAATAATTTGGTAGGTTTATTTTTTTATGTTTGCAAATATTATCTTTTCCCTTTAAAGGTATTTCAAGCATACACTGTTTGAACATCAAAACTATTGTTTTTATCTTTAAAAATATATCTACAAATTAAAATTTAGAAATATTCATGAGCTGCTCAATGACTGAAATTAAATAATAGAAAATCCGAATTTAGAATTAGCATGCCATGCATGATATAACAAGTTTGCTTCTGAGAATATATGACAAAATAAACAAGTCTCATTTAACACACTCCCACTACCGTTTATATGCTCATTCACAAAAATAAAAATGATTCAATATTGTATTTCAGTTTCACCCTTCATCAACACAAACGGGACTCGAACCCACCACCTCCTGCTTACTTGTCTTGCCACTCCACCACCACACTTGCCAGGGTCAGCTGGCTGGTTCGAATGAATCGGATATAGACGAAATGTGACCTGTCATCTCAAAGTGAGCTTAAAGTTGGACTTTTTAAGAAACGAAATATTTATATATATCTGGATTCTGCAGAACAAGAGCTTTCCAATGGTATGCAACATTATGGGGTACTGAGTTCGGTAATGAAAATATAGAACACGAACTTACAAAATGTACTTGAAGTTGTAAAACTGATTCCTGAGAAAATGGCATTTACAAATCCTGCAGTTGTGTGACAGTGAATGAACAGTCAACTTATACTAAAGGGATGAAATTGGTTAAAGTTTTTTGACGGAACAAACAAGAATTGGAGGTGAAACATGACTTAGAGATCAAGGTTTACCTTCAAACAAACAATCGACCACCCTTTAAAATGTTGGCTTCGCCCCACCGTACTGCAAACTGATAATTTACGACTTAAAGCTCATTTTGTGGCGAGAGGTCACAGACTGAGCATGTTATCACTTGTAAATTCACAGTGCAGTGACCCTTATCATCAATAGCCAAAGCACTGAGCCAGCTATTATTTGGAACTGTCCCTTGACGGACTATCTGAACAAATACTTGAGCTTGTGCGTTCACCTATGAAGAGGTCGTCTGTGCGTGTGCCATGATAGCTTGCTCAGGCCGGTCTGCAGCAGGGGGAACCACAAGCAATCACTGTTTTTCAATGACTAGATTTTGGGGGAGCTTGCCAATGTAAATTCTTTGTTTGTTTGCCCTTCTTTATCAACAAATTTATTAGAACTGCATATTCAGTACTGTCTGAGGGCTTGCTGCCCTAAAAATTCCATATTGTACTTGTTTCATTTTTTGGCCGAATAAATAATAATAACAATAATAAACGCAGTAATTTATATGCAATGTAAGAAAACGGTTATATTTATGGAATGGCCAAGTGCCTTTCTAGACCAATGAAATTACAGCATCAAAGACATGATGTAACAGTACAGGTTTAGTAAGAACGAAACCACTTACGGCCAAAGCTATGGAGTTGCTTGGCACAAAGGCAAACATGTGCTTAGCACAACATATTTGCTTAAAAGATCTTCCAGCTGAGCGAAAATATAAAAAAAATAAATTGGGAACAAGTCAAGAACATACATACATCAGAATTTTCAGGTTGGTAAGGCCCGACACAATGTCCACAACTTGTCTGGAACTCGTCTCGGATATGAATGGAGACGGGCCTTTACTTGTTTCTAAGCAGAATCATTATGTGCTTAGCAGCTCCACAGAGTTGGCTTTTGGTAACAAAATTTGTAGTTCTTTAAAGGGTAGACTTCCAGCGTTCTTTGTCAACGAGTTTCCCCCAAAGGCTGTTGAAGGGATGAATGTAATTGGTCGGCTGACCCTGCTGGTCCACCAATGGCTTGTTCTCATTGGCCCACTTGAAAATACTGCCCTCTAAGTTGAAGAAATTCCAATCTACCCAAAGAACAAGGGTAAGCAATGTGTTACTGTTCATGGATTAATTTTCCGTTAACTTTCTTTTATGCTGACTTTCTTTGGGGGGTTAGTATTTTAGAGCAAATATTGTTACACTGACTTAATAGAAGTTTTAGGTTCGTAGATGCTGGAAAAACCAAGAAAAACAATCGTGTTCTTGGTCGTGGTTCCCTGACCCCCATTAGAAGAAACGGAACAATTTACAGACGTTGGGAAATTGTAAGGTCAGGGAACCAGTCTAGCTGGCTTGTACCCATTCATAGTTGTGTAATTGATTGCAAACAATATGTGGACTAACTAACATGATAAATAAGAAGCAGAACTTGAAAAAATTGTTTTTTTCCCAACGCTGGTCGGCTGACCAGCGTTGGAAATTGATACAAAAATACCACTTTTCTTAAAAATGTCAGTACACCAGGTGCCATGATTTTACAGGATGCTTTAGACTGTCATTCACTAACACTAGTAACAGTCCAGTAAGGTATTTCGTGATAATTTGGTAGTTTTGTTTTTTGATGTTTGCAAATGTCGCATATTCTCTTTAAGTTGCCTCTGTGCAAAATCACTCATTTGCTCACTTGTATTTTGCCTCCCATTTATAAACATCTGGTAGCAGTGTTCCTGACAAAGATATTTTTACAGAACTTATCCATTTCTGTAATACCCCAACTCACAGGAATGACTTCATCAAATGTTGTTTTCTAAAGGTAGGTTTCCAGGTTAGCCGAGTCTCATGGTGCTGCACGATTTTAAAGAAAATGTTAAATGTTAAAGTAACATTTTACATTGTGCGAATGTGTTCACTTCGTTTTTAAGTACAAAGGGTGTGCTTTTGGGTTTCAATGCAGCCTTTGATTTTGCAGTGTACATGTCAAATAATATAAATCAGCAACAATGCACTCAACAGATCAACTGTTTTATAACTTCAAGGAGAGATAAGCTTGCAGCTGAAGGCACTTTAACATTCTTACATTTATACGCCGGGTCAGGCTTGGTTGCTTTCTGTAGTTTATCGGCCAGCACGGAGGATCGGTAGCCCACTGAGCAGTACAGGACAACTCTGGCCGCAACCTGCTCTGGGGACTGGCCTGTACAAAACAACACACGTAAAGTATATGTCTACTATTAAGCGAATATCTCTATGGGCTCTGCGCATGAACTACAGGGAATGCTGTGCAGTCTGATTTTGCAGGCTGGTTCCCAGCCCACAATGAGATTGGAATGAGGGAAGTGAGAGGTCGGGTGG
This sequence comes from Patiria miniata, assembly GCF_015706575.1. Lineage (NCBI taxonomy): Eukaryota > Metazoa > Echinodermata > Asteroidea > Valvatida > Asterinidae > Patiria > Patiria miniata. The sequence continues at coordinate 11,616,535 of NW_024037061.1, forward strand.
GAACCAGTCTACATGTAGAAGTGAGAGTTACCGTCCTTGCTTGTGTGTGTTATCATCACCTAGGCCTATTGACACCTAGGCCTATTGACAACAAACCAGGGGGATTTCTGGCACTGATAGTGTTGTATAAGCACAATGCTGTCTTTTCATATACAGAACCCAAACCCAAACCAAAACCTTGTTTGTAATGTTCATTAAAGGGAAAATACAACATTTGCAAACATCAAAAAATAAAACTACCAAATCATTTTGAAATACCTTGCTGGACTGTTAGTGAATGACAGTGTAAAGCATCCTGTAAAATCATGGCACCTGGTATACTGTCATTTTCAAGAAAAGTGGTATTTTTGTATCAATTTTGAATGCCGGTCGGCCGACCAGCGTTGGAAAAAACTGGCTTTTTTTCAAATACTGGCCCCAATTGACCATCGCACTTGTTTGCAATCGATTACACACCTATGAACGGGTACAAGCCAGCTAGACTGGTTCCCTGACCTTACAATTCCCCAATGTATGTAAACTGCTCTGTTTCTTCTTATATGGAGGCAGGGAACCAGACTACAGGAAAATGATTGTTTTTCTTGGTTTTTATAGCATTTTCGAACCCAAAACCTCAAAAAAGTCAGTGTAACTATATTTGCTATACATTTCCAACCCCCCAATTCCATCCATTTCTGAAAATTACAGCAAAAGCAAATGATGTATATTCCCTTTAATCAGTTCTGTGTTTTATAGCTCCAAGGTCAAACAGACTAAAAGTATTAAATACAGATGGGGCAAGGTTGCATTTCCCAAACTTGTCCTGCAGATTTCTAATTCTAATGAGAATTTGTGTTTTTCCCCCTGCTCTTGTGGAAGAAAATCATGTGTCACTGTGGTTCCTCAAGGAATATGGCCCTGTCCCTACCACATGGCTACGGCCGGAAATAACACGCGCACCTATGGAAGCCACTGGCTAGTGGCTACAGCCACTGGCTAGCGGCTACAGCCACTGGCTAGCGGCTACAGCCACTGGCTAGCGGCTACAGCCACTGGCTAGTGGCTGCAGCCACTTCCCACTGACTCGTTTGTTATTGCTGGCCATAGCCATGTGATTCGGGCACGGCCTTAGTCTTCTCTTACAGTTGGCTTCTTGCATCATGAGTATCTTGACGCTCTCCATGTCCTCCGTCTCGAAGTTGACGTTGATGCTTTTGGCAATGTGACTGATGCCGTACTCCAAATCTGGTCTTGCATCCTACAATATACATGAACTAATAATAATTGATCTTCCCAGAAAGGTATATTTTATGGATGGAGGATTGGCCGAAGGAAGGGGTGGGGGTGGGGAAGGGGGGGGGGAGTGGAGGCTCATGCTCATAATTATTAAGATTCATACTCTGTTAAATGTCAATGACATAATTTTATTAGCACTTTATTCACAGTGCTGGCTGAGAGCTTGTAAAAAACTCACAAGCTTGCTCTCGTTGCTCAGGTTGAACTCGAACCCATACTTCCAGCTTACATTCAGATACATGTCTAAATGTATGCACTACTAAGCAGTCAAAACCTCATGTTAAAGGTAGAATGGACCATTTGTTTTTTTGTGTGCATTTTTTTTGTTTAAAGCAGAATTTGTTATTTCAAAATGTAAAGATGGATGCTTAAATGATCCGATGACATTTTAGGTCTGTTAATGCTGCATAATAGGGAGGTTTCGCAAGCGAACGGATACTCTTACACTTACGTTTAGCTATCCGTGTCCGTTTTTTACTTACGTGTAGCGAGCGAGATATATGCGTGTCGTCTGCACGTTTAGCGGATAGTGAGTGGCGTATGACGTCATAACTGATGACGTATCCGTCGCACTAAACTTATTCGTTTGCATGCGAAACCTCTTTGTTATATTTTGAATTGCACCGCTTCACAGATTCGCTCAATTACAAACCAACTACAAATGGAAATTTCCAAAAATGTGTCACTTGACATATCTTTGAAAATGACCCTCTTTTATTGTAATCTTGAAAATTTGGCAGCATGTCAGGAGGAATAATTTCACAGGGAGTTTATTGTCATTACTATCTTTAAACCAAGTAAGATTTTTAACAATAATTCGGTTCGTTACTCTTTAATAGCAAATGTCCACTCTACTACCCTGGGTAAAGAAATGGAATAAATAAATAAATAAAACTTTGAAAAAAAAACCAAGTCTGTTTTGGATTTAACCATTTTGACCATTCAACAAAACAAACAAGGGGTCATTTCATTTTAACATTTCTCATCCCCACTCTTAAATATAATGTACATCTTACAATAACAATCAACTTGCTGTGTTTTCCCGCCGTGCTGGCCGCACTGTCCGGCATGTCGGTGTTTTCCACCCCATCCATCCACTTCTGCAGGGTCGACGTTGTAACGAGCTTGACCGTGGGGAATTTCATCCGGATTCCCTGAATGGTGGTCCGGAGGGCCAAGGAGGTACTCTGGGCATGGGAGTCACGGGTATGAGACATTCTTTACTTTAGATCTTAATTTAAATGCAGTCACAGAGTACACTGCAGCAGCACTAGCCGTTGCTACTCACACGGGACTCAATATCCGGCCATGCTAAAAATGTTTTGTTTTGCGCAGCCGGCAGAAAATGTCCATTGTGATCGTACCTAAGGAAGTGTCATTATCCATAGCTAACTGTGGATAAAAATAGCGAGTTACTGTGTGGTAAGTCAATTTGGACACAGTCTTGTATCTTCTCAAGGGGGATTTAGAGTCAAGTATGTTGTTGGCCAAAAGACCTCTAACGTAGGGGTCAACTAAATTTCAAGGCGGCACTTGATTTACTAAAGCTCAGGGTCAACTCTGGTTTATTGTGCGCAGGGTGACCGTAACGTCAGAGCCAAACTCTGCTAAATGCACATCAAAAATCTGTCAGATTTAACGAAAAATCTGCCAAATTCCCCAGAATTACTCGAAATACACTATAAACACTTACAATCACATGCAGATTGGTAGTATTACCTTAATTAAGATTCAAATTTCATAATAAACAATCTAGTCACATAAAGACGTTGTGAAATTATTGATACTGAAATTTCAGGTAAAACACGGATCCGGCCAAGACGAAGTTCGTTTTCCAGTGAACCTCAGCACCTAGACCAGCCAACCTGTCCCATTATGAAAGGGTTTGTTTGAAAGGATTGAAGAGTTTTTTAAAGAGGTTGTGGAATGCTCGAAGACATTTCCGTCATTTTTTTGGTATGTATATAGCTTAAGGTGTGCTGAAATGAAAACGACTATTATGTCTGTCATGAAATGAGTACAAAGGGTACTTTTGAGAGCTATTTTTCAGGTCCTGTTTTGACCCGAACGCGCAATTTGTGTTAAAGTCGTTGTTGCGGGCAGCAAACAAAACACAGTAAATCGTGACGTAATAATCAGGACTCGTGTATGCTACTCTGCATCGGGAGTCCTGTTTATTACGTCACGATTTACTGTGTTTTGTTTGCTGCCCGCAACGACGACTTTTACACAAATTGCACGTTCGGGTCGAAACAGGCATGACAGGACTTGAAAACAGCTCTCAAAAGTACCTTTTGTACTCATTTCATGACAGACACAATAGTCGTTCTTATTTCATCACACCAGAAATGTTTTCGAGCATTCCACAACCTCTTTAAACAAATGTTCACTTTGTTGTTCAAATTTGCTTTTTTTCTGTCAAATTTATAACTATTTTTGCAGAATTCTGCCAGAAATCTGCCAAAAAATCCATTCTGTCAAATTTTCTGTCAAACTCGTTTTTTTTAACAAAAATTCTGTCAAAGTTAGCCGAAAATCGGCTAAAACGGTCACCCTGATCGTGCGGTTCTTTCGTTCATCAGCACCTGCACCGGCAACCTCGTCCCCAGGGTGTCGAGCAGTACGCGCCCACCACTACCTGCTCTCTCTGACTATTGGAAACGCCGTTGGAAATAAAGTAAGCACTGGGGACGAGGTTGCTGCAACGGTGATATCGAAATGGCCGGCTGGCGCGCGCAGGGAAAAAGGTTAATCCCCCAACTTTTGCTCGAGCCGCTCAGGCGCGATCGCATCAAGTGTGTGTGTGTGTGCAACGTCGTGACGCGTGGTCTTGAGAAAACAATGTTGGTGAGTAGTATACGCGTAACACATGCGCGTAAGTAAGAAACTTTGATTTGTCCAAAAGTTGTTGGTTTGAAATCATGATAAAAGTCATTGTTCACAAACTTTAACGAGATTTAGATCAGTCACTAGGGCTACTTTTTGACCTCAAAAATGATAGTGTAGAAGGCATACGGATGCCTTCTAGTTAAAAGCATATAGAGCAAGGCCTACGTAATATTAACCAATATAATAACAATAATTTGGTAAACTAATAACTAGTAGGCCTAGTAATGTTGAAGTTCTGTAAAATAAGGTGGGGGCACGGGAGCAACGGCCATCCATTTTAGGCCGGGCCTGTTGCCCCCCCCCCCCGAAGGAATGTTGCAACCTGAAGCCACTTTTTTCTTCATACATCATCTCACTAAAGGTCAGTCATCATTGCAAAAATGTTGAAAAGACATGAATCTGCATGGGGACTGAGCTGAAACATTTAATAGTGACACTGTTAGGAAATACTTAAAAAAAATTCTTAACTCCATAGACTGTGTACACAACCGCTGAATTGTCTTCTGGTAGTACTACATTCTTCCCCCCACCCAACCCTTGTGCCCCGTCCCAACCTTGTACTCCCCCCCCCCCCCCATCCCTGTTCAATGTGTGCATCAGATCTCAACTTCCAAGTTCCATTCGTATTATTAATTACAAGCTGATTTACCCGATCATAGATCGGGTAGGGCGTAGTGTTGGGGATGAAAATGTGGGGAGTTAAATGTAAACGGGGGACATAGTTGAGGAGACATGCAGTTATAGAAAAGCAAGTTCTGTGGTGTGATCTGAGACAATTTCTGACCACTAAAACCAATTTGAGCAAAAGATCATCTTTTAAAGTTTTGAGTTTGGAGTAATTGATTCAGCTACATGTATTCTGAGCAGTAAAATCATTATTGTAGGCTACAATTTTTATTTGGGGAAGAAAAAGTGGGTGGGGGGGGGGGGGCAAACAATGTCCCCGCTTCAAAATGTGTGGGGGAGGGGTTCCCCCTGCCCCCTGTCGATATACGCACATGATAATTATGTACCATGGCAACTGTCTGTTTATGTTCCCGTTGGTTTGTTAAATTGGCATTTTGTGAGGCAGTCGAATTTGGAAAACGTAGTGAAAAGGTTATTGTAGTACACAGGCGAAGGCTGATTGTACAGTTTTGACAATAAATCATAATGCAATAAAACGTGAAGGTGTCATTTGAAATGAAAATGTTGAGTGTTACCATAAAATGACTACAAATGGTCTGAATCATGGAGGAAGGTCATAATTAATTAAGTTTCAGTATTGGACTCTTCCACAAACGTCTTGAACTTCTTACAATTTGCGAGACCGTCTGCGAGGAAAAAGTCGATTCAACTTTTATTCAAGTTGGTTCAACCATTATATATAAGTCTTATAAGAGCAAGTTTTACTCGGCCTCCGAGAAATGTTTGCTCCTGAAAGGATCCGAGACCGCGGCTTCACGTCCGTGGAAAAATGTGGAGGGTGTCTTCCGCCGGGTCGGACACTTTTTTTGTCGATTTTTTTGTGACTGCGTTTAAGATCGCGATATAAACGTACAAACACCTATAGAAGGTTGTCGACGTACGCTGGTCAGGGTCAGGTGTGCAGCAACTAAATTCTTGATTGGGTTTTGGAAGCCAGGTCTTGAATGTTTGAAGCAATGCATTGATCCTTCGTTGATCCCAAACAGGCTCCCGAAATTATAACGCGACACTGAATTATACGTGGCGGGCAGCGAACTCGCACTACGCTCAGCCTTGGTGGATGCATGGAGCTATAAACACATGATGGAAGCAACCGACAGAGCACTATATCACGTCACATGCTTGTGCTTCAAATAGCGAGCACCGTAGACCCAACCTCGTTTCCAGGGTGTGGAGCAGGCTGCAGTATGCGTTGCCATCGACGGTTTTACGCATAGCCCGGAAGTACTACGCAGTGTAGACTTTCGATTGGTCAGACCGCGCAAGGCATACTAATGTTAGTCCTTCTGAGTATTCGTTGTACTCGGATCGGCGCAGGGGCGGCAAGCAAAGCATATGAAACAATAGGGACACTTGGTGGCCACGCACCATGGAGAATTTTTTTTTTTTGCCAAGGTCACCCCAGACTACCGTTTGGTGAACACTTTTGCAGAACGGCCGAATAGAACACGTAAACGAAACCCCTACGTTGACCTCGCTGACCTCGCACAGTCTAGACTCGCAGAAAAGCCAGCACGGGGGGCGGCCATGGCAGTCAACGTGAAAGCGCACACGACGGAAAATTCCTGTGCAAAACGCAGTCACGAAAAATCGACGAAACGAATCCGTACGAATTCCCGGTCCGTACGGGAAAATTAGGACGACTCGAAGTGTCCGACCCGGCGGAAGACACCCTCCGTATTTTTCCACGGACGTGGAGCGATTTTGGCGCCGCGGGAGCCCGCGGTCTCGGATCCTTTCAGGAGCAAACATCGTCTCGGAGGTCGAGGCCGAGTAAATAAGCCTAATTAAAGATGAAACCTCCAGGCCTACAACTTCATTTTCTCACTCCGAAATTCTCTGAAACTGATCTATATACATTCGGGATTCCCAAGCGACAATATTTACGGCCTCAGATCGACAAATTCGGCATTTGTACTCACCATAGTTCGGTTTTTATGACTGAGCGCAGCTCTCGCAAAAGGTAAAAAGCAAAGATACTAGCGCCGTATAGGGCTAGGAATGATCTCTAGCTAGCAAGACGTAAAAAGCAAAAGCTAGCTAGGGCAGCCGGCAAGTTCGCGCAAGGACTATAGTTAACCATTGGTCGACTAACGCTTGCCCGAACTCTGTCTAGTCGACGATGGTTAACTACGCTAGTCGACTATTTGGAACCAACCTACTGGGGTTGGTTGCTTCGCTGGTAACCATAGCCGCGCGCGTTCATAACGTACAGCAGGGAGCCAGGATCCAGACGTTTTGCAATGACATTTTGACCAGCGTTCGACAAGAGACGTTTGCACTTTGCTATTGGTGCGCAGGCGTAAGGTACGTCACAAATCAACCACTAGTCGACTAATGGTCCTTGCCCGAACTTGGCCTAGTTGCTTAAACAAAATCAACAGAGGGCGGGCTGTATTTTTTTAAGTTAAATAGATCTGGAATACGTAAACGAAATGGAATTCCACATTCGGTCTTGTGTTGTGCCGATAATGGCATTGTTTTTCGTCCTGGTTTTAATGAGCCTGTGTACACTTGAGACAGATGCATCTGTTTCGGAAACATGGGAGAATTTGAAGAATTCTGACGCCGTGCAACAAGCACAAAAGGTAGGCTAAACCTGCGCCGCAACAAAAGGTCCGTATTTGCATGCAATACATGCAGTAAACATGGTAAATGTTGCGTACACGTACATGACGTAGGCCTCGCCTATACGGAGCTGGGGGGGGGGGGAGCACACATATTACTAATTTCTTAACATGCAGACTCCCATCACAGGTACAAATATTATAGTGAATGATTCTTTTTGTGATTAATAACGACAAAGATTTGATTGAACAAACAAATATAACTTAAGGCCAAAATGATGATTTCAATTCAAATTCTTACCAAATTTTTAGCCACTCCTGCCCTTCAGCAGCGCGTTGCAGCTCTTCTGACGTCACTGTCGGGCTATTTATTGCTTTAATCACAGCTTTGGAGCAATCTCCGACAGCTCATCACTTCAAAAATTCTTTGTGACTGGCCAGTTTTCTAACATTTGTCCTCCCGATCTAACATTTAGTAGCAAACTATTTAGATGATTCCGAACACAGTACTTGTATCATCACCAAATGTTTAGGTAGGCCTAAGTCCCAAACAATAACAGTGTCTTTTTGTTCTCTTTTGGAACGGGGTTCTAAACTGCATGACTACCCATTAAAAATACATCATAATTGTCTGTGCATTTTAAATGAAGGCAAGTACAAGAATCAGTTGTGTCACCAATTGCCAAAACCAACCACTTATGTGCAAGCATGACTGCAGTGGGCATGATCTGGTACACAGTACCCTGTGGAGACATGTGCATAAATAGGGAACAAAAGAGTGTATACGTCCCACAGGGCAATTTCTATAGGTGGATACGTCTCCACAAAGTTATCACGATGCATGAAATAGATAAATGGATTTTACTCAAAAACTAGGAATTTCCAAGGTGTGTTGATTTGTCGCCAATTGAAGTATTTTATGTAAGGCATATGAAGTCCGAATTTCAGCCCAGGAAATTAATTCTGGTTAAAATAGGAGCATTTTGAAACTCTAAAATCTTAGTACACAAGAACAAAGAAATGACTCCACAAGGATACAAATTCCAGTATGTGTGTGTTTTTGTTTATTTCCCTTCCCCTGCCTTTTCCCCACACCCTCCCAAATTTAAAAACATAAAATATTACATAAATAATTTAAAAAAAATTTAATTACCTTAAATTAAATAACATTAAATTAATGAAATACTAAACTAACTGCACCCTTACCAATGGATGAATCTCATAATTATTGAAGTCTGTAAACATGGTAAAAGTAATAAATCCATCCTGTATAACAGCGGAAATTTTCTATCGATGTAGCTGTTTCTTCTCTCTTCCAGGAATGGTCTCGTGCAAGCGCTAAAACACAAAGTTTCATCAATAAGGCATCGAGTGGAAAGCTTACAGATGACATCACCACTTACATCGACAATACCTTGATGAAGCTGTTTAGTATCAGAGGTAGGGTCAATACTGCAAGCTACAAACATATTTTGTAAGATCATCAAGATTTTGCTTTTTACTTTGAGAGAAAAAGTCACTGAGTAGTATAAGTTTTAAAACGATCTATTGCTTCAATTGCCATGGCATATATCTGTACGTGTATTAACCCTAATCCCTTGGGCTCTTTTATAAGAAAGTATCCTGAATCCGCCAAAATCCATCAATTTTGCCATGCAAAAAACGTTGGTGGCCAGTGAGTCTATCAGAATCCACCAGTTAGGCGGGAGTAAACTTCTGTTGAGATCCTGAATCCGCCAAAGTCCCCCAACAGCTCAATATAGAGGTATCCTGAATCCATCAAAATCCTGCAGTTCCGCTAGGCTTACAATCCTGAATCCATCAAAGTCCCCCAGTTTGTGCAATATGGAGGTATCCTGAATCCGCGTCGACAAAATCCCCCGAAACAGGGGGTTGGATTTTGATGGATTCAGGTACGTTAAGGTTACAGCAAGAGGCTGTGGGTTCAGTTCTCGGGCAAAGTAAAGTTGTGAAGTTTATTCACATTAGTGGCAAAAGGTAGTGATGGGACTTTAATCCGGATTTTAGAAAATCAGTTTGAATCCACTGTTAGTTTCGATTTAGGAAACGGGAAACCGTTCAACTGAACTGTGACTACAGCATTCTTTTGTCATTCTTCATCCACTGTTATTTGTGACCTGACTTGTGATGGATGTGTAATTTGACCTGCGACGGTCTCAGCTAGATATCTTATTTATATTGGGTTTTGCTGACTCGGATGGGACTCGAACCCACTTACTGCTTACTTGTGAAGATGTCTTACCACTCGACCACCAAGCTTGCCGGGTCGGCTGGCCAGTTTCAGTCTGATGTAGAAGCGGGCATTGCACCGCAACCAAACCCACTATACTGCACTAGTAAGCAGGAGGTCATGGGTTCGAGTCCCACCCAAGTAAGCTTGTGATATAAAAATGTTTGGTCGCCGTACCTGCTGATACATCAGACTCGAACCAGCCATCCGACCCCAGCAAGCTCTGTGGTAAGATGTCTGGTTGTCTGCACAAGTAAGCGGGAGGTCGTGGGTTCGAGTCCCACCCAAGTAAGCTTGTGATATAAAAATGTTTGGTCGCTGTACCTGCTGCTACATCAGACTCGAACCAGCCATCTGACCCTGGCAAGCTCTGGTCGTGTGGGATGATATCTGGTTGTCTGCACTAGTAAGCAGGAGGTCGTTGGTTCGAGTCCCACCCAAGTAAGCTTGTGATATAAAAATGTTTGGTCGCTGTACCTGCTGCTACATCAGACTCGAACCAGCCATCTGACCCTGGCAAGCTCTGGTCGTGTGGGATGATATCTGGTTGTCTGCACTAGTAAGCAGGAGGTCGTTGGTTCGAGTCCCACCCAAGTAAGCTTGTGATGTAAAAATGTTTGGTTGCGGTACCTGCTGCTACATCAGACTCGAACCAGCCATCCGACCCCGGAAAGCTCTGTGGTCGTGTGGTATGATGTCTGGTTGTCTGCACTAGTAAGCAGGAGGTCGTGGGTTCGAGTCCCACTTGAGTAAGCTTGTGAATTTTTTCTCGCTAGCCCTGAGACAACACTGAGTGTTTATAACATACGTCGGCAAAGGGCAAAACCCAATATAAAACTTGACATCACCTGATGCAAATTCCATGTTATGAAAAACTACATGCGTTCTGTTATTGTGTTCCTAGTTCTAGTGGTGTTGTTTTGGTAAAAAAAAAAAAATTACAGCATGAAATAAATGCCTCCCCTTTTTTCTTTAACACCCTGATAATTCAGTAAGTGAACTACAGAAGACGTTGAAGAAAGCCCAGCAGACCTGGCTGGGCCCCGCCCTCATGGGTCTCTGGGTTGTCCTGGGTTACGTCACTCTCAAGTTGACCTCAGTGACCTCCTGTCTGGTTGTCATGTCAACCACGCTCCTGCTTCACTCCATCTACGGCTCCGTGGTTGTCTTCACTCAGGTTGTCGTTTTTATTGGTGAGTTGTTGTGCACCCTAACCCTGCTAAATGCAACAGGAAACAACATTAAGTTAAGTAATTAAGTAAAAAGTTGTTGCATACTGTTGTATTTAATAGCAGGCATCTCAAGTCCCGGTGCTTTGTTGCATCTTGTTGCATCTTGTTGCATCTTGTTGCATTTAGCAGTGTAACTGGTCATAGGTCCAAGGCAATATAACATAATCCACTGAATGCGTTTAATGCAGTCACCCTCCAAGAGTGATGCTAAACAATCGATACTTGAATGGCAAATTACAGAGTTCAGAGGTAACAGGGGCAGGAAAAAAGTCACACTTTGGATCCTAATTTATAGAATGACCCATGCACATTTACATAACAAACTTGCCAACAAATTTTTCTGTAGTCTGAAATTGTCGCAAATGATGACAGTGTGCAGTGCCTTCTGAAGTTCACAATGTTCCTAATCTCAATCTTTTATGTTATCATTAATATCATTGTTTGCCGTAGGCTTGTGCATGTACGTCACCAACCTGATAGCCAACAACCTGGTTTTGTCCATCGTCACCATCCTCACCTTCTACGTATCCTACTCCATCTTTGGCGTGTGCCGACGGGGAACGCCCTCCTCACAGAGCGTGCTCTATGACCTGGAGGACCGGGTCATGGACCTGAGCCAGCGGACGGCCGGCATGGAGAGCAAGATGGAAGGCCTGGAGCAGAAGATCGACCTGCTGCTGGAAGGCCGAGAATGATACGTGTCATCCAAGATTAACGACTAAGTTATTCCACCAAAAAAAAATCTAATCATTTCTTGTATCATTTTGGTGTTAGGGAATGGACTTTATGTATGAATAATAGACGGTTATGTATGAATAATAGACGGTGGTTTGTCGTCATCAGCAGTGGGGGAGACGGGGCATGTACATACGGGGTGAGTCAAAAAAAGGAAACCATATGGCACCCCTTTTTTTGAAGAAGTTGTACATGTAGTGCGTTCAAGATCTAGGATGTGAAACTAAGCCCAAGTAATAAGCTTTCTTTTAGTACAAGAATCACTCAAATCGCTCCTGTACTTTTCAAGTTATGGACTTTTAAATTGATTCAGTCTTGTGGTATGTTACAAATGGAATTTTGTTCAAGTATTTTGAATGTTGTCGTTTGTGTGAAATGAAGGTGAAATCATTCTGGTGTTGGTAAAGGTTATTTTTTATTTGTTAAATATGCAATACTGGAAATCACGTTTCTTTCAAAAAGTGTATTGTGAATAATCATAAACTTGTTTTGGTTTTAAGCTTAAAGAAACCGATTTTATGAAGATTCCTTGTTGTGGACGATTAAGGCTACGATAAGTGTTCCCATGCAATAGTTGTGACAATTCACAAAGCTTTTTGGAACTTTTATCAGAAAACAAGAGATTCAGCATGCTGCTTACCATCTAAATGACCAGGCTGATATACACGTATCTTAAGGGTTAGAGGGTCGGAATTTTCAGTCCTAGTAGGTTTTTTCAAAAGTTTTTTTTTAACGTTTTATCTAACATTCTCATTCATTAACTCTACTAGACCTATTGTGATCTTGATGAATTCAACAAAATCATGAGTTTTAAACCACCTAAATTTACAAGAAATTCTGTTTACTGTTCAGAATGCAAAACCAAATTTTCCAAGGTTAAATACTTTGAATCTGCAGGGCAAGGGATAATAACGTTAAAAAAAATGCTAAAATGTCCACAAATCTTGCCACTTTAGGATTGTAAATTTGTTCAGTTTGCCCTCTTTTTTTTGTCGTTACACTGAAAACCAAAAAAAATCCATCTTTTGTATTCACAGGAAAATAGAGTACTCCTTCCCTTTATGATGTTCCAACCATTAATTTTTTTATTTTTCGGCATGTGATTTGTATATTTATGGTGTTGGTCAAATTTGTCTTGTAATGAACTTGTTCTTTGAAAAGACCTGTAGATTTGAGAAAGTATAATGTATTTTGTGTGTCAAAAAAAAAAGCAACTTGTGATATTACTATACCTGCTTTTTTCATACTTTTGGACGGATTTTAGTTTTGAACTAAATACTTGTAGACATTAGCATGTTGGTACCGCTTACAATAGTAGTATTGTTTAGGAATAGTGTAAAAGCTAGTTACACAATAACAAAAATAATGGCAATGTAAAATCTTGTTTTCAAGTTTAAATTTATTCAAAAGGTCCTGGACGGAGTATTATTACTACAAAACCGGAAATAAAAATCATGCCATTTATTTCATTTGTACATCATTGTGTTATTATTTCAAAGAAATTGTTATTATAAAAAACTGTGAATTTGCTCAAACTTGGAATCATATACAGTAATTCCTTTTTGTACTTTTAAAAAAGCACAAAGATAAAAGGTAAGTCACATTTTGAATTTTTAGAAATTATTTAGAATTTTCCTCTGTGATTTCAAAGCAAACAAATAATTAAGACTTGTGCATTACATATACCCAAAACAAAATATACATTTTGTACAAGTTTAATGTTTCCGTCTTTAATTAGATTTAAAACTTCCGTTGGCGACTTGAATTTTTACAGTTAACCCTAACGCATGATTTACTAGGAACCATACCCATCCTGGCAAATTCCAACACCATATGGGAAACTGTGCACACATATTTCTGACTTAGTTTCTGGAGGTGTGCCAACCCAATGTAAAAGACTGTCAGTTTAGGGGTACTGTACCCATCCTGACAGATTCCAACAAAACATGCCGTTGGGGTTTGATGGGTTGAGTTCTGTTAGGGTTAAGGTATAAAGAGTACTTGTTTTGAATACAGGCTTAAGTAAGTTGCCATCAATTCTGTAAGCTTCAGTAATCTGATTCAAGATGTACGTGGAATCAACTCGGTGAATTTTACACATGAATTCAATCAAATCTTACAACAGTGACAACACTGACCATATTTCTTGTGTCATCTATTAAACCGGGAAGCATGTGTGCTTTTAAATTTCAATTTTTAAGCTGTTACTAAGAAAACTGCTTAGTACCCCTAATTCACCATCTATACCAGTCAGTCACCTATGCATAATTATAAATTGCCCTTTTGCAGTCAAAGTTAAAAAAAAAAGCTCCAATGTAATACTGCTACATGTGTATCATGAACACGTTACGGATTTTCACAAAATAAGTAAAATTGGTTACACTGTGGATTACCAACAGCGTAATGGCTGCCGTAACTATACCCCAGTGTCTGATTCAAGTAGTCTACCAATAAACCCTCCAAGAGAGTATAAACTATTATTTGGTGATTGACTCTGGTACAAGAATACATGAAAAACGAGAGTTTTTATACAAAGGCAATGATAGGACTTGTCACTCCGTGTTTGTGTTTTTGTTATTTACATCTCTATAGCCCCACCGTCGTAGTTTTCAGCGGAGGGTGGCGGGGTGAGGATGCTTGGCTTGTGGGTCTCCTGCATCTTGCTGGTATGCTCCAGGAGGGACAGGCATACAAAGGCCCAGTTGTACAGGTTCTGGGCCGGGAGGGAGCCGTGCTTGGCCACGGCACCGTGAGGTACTTCTGAAAGTGTGGAAAGAAAAAAACATGGTTAAATCAAACAAATTATGGAATCTGACAGGAACTGTAGATTGACTACTCACAATAGTCAGTGAGGTCTATTCCATGTACAGGGTGGTCAAAAAAAAACCAACATTTGCACTTTTTCAGATGCACATTTCTTGGAATTGGGGAGACAAATTCAAATTGTTTCAAGATATTCCTAAACTACAGCATCTTCGTGGTATATGGTGAAAACGGCGCTGAAAATAAAGCCTAAATTAAGAAATGGCGATGGTTTAAAGAAAGATGGTCAAAACCCAGTTTGTCCACATGCAAGTCTATGGGATATGGTCAACACAATAGCACTGCACACACAAATAACTGCAATAATTGTAATTAGGTCTACATGACTGCCATAGATGTGGACAAACTACTTTTTGACAATTTTTCTGTAATTGGCCTCCGTTTCTTTGAGCCATATTTTTAACGCTGTTATCGCCATATAGGCCTACCACCTTGTAGTAAAGGAATGTCTCAAAACAACTTCAATATGTCTCTTCGATTTTGAGAAATCTGTGTCTGAGAAGGTGTTAACTTTTTTTGGACCACCCTGTGTACACAAATTCACATGGCATTTACAATGTGCATAATGGAGAGCCATTACAACTTTTCAATTCTGACGAGCTGTGTAACCTGTAGAATTTGCATGTGCGACGAATGCAAGTGAGCATGAGCCACATATGAGAGCTACTTGATAGTGATTTAGTTTACTTTTTAGCAATCCTGCAGGGGTGTGTAATATTTCAGTGTATGGGTCTTGTAATAGGGTGATCGGCACATCCCGATCACAATTTTGAAATTCCATATTGGCTTTTGCCCT
This sequence comes from Patiria miniata, assembly GCF_015706575.1. Classification (NCBI taxonomy): domain Eukaryota; kingdom Metazoa; phylum Echinodermata; class Asteroidea; order Valvatida; family Asterinidae; genus Patiria; species Patiria miniata. The sequence continues at coordinate 11,631,790 of NW_024037061.1, forward strand.
TCAACGACGTATTTTATAAACACTGCACCGAGTGATGGTGAGAAAAACCACTCTGGTGGGACTGGAACCCATGACCTGCTTACTAGTGCAGATGTCTCATACCACTCGACCACCGAGCTTGCCGGGGTCGGCTGGCTGGTTCGAGTCTGATATAGCACCAGGTACTGCAACCAAACTATTCATAAGATGGAATTGCATCACCCCAATGCAATTCCATCTTATGAAAATTGTGACATTGCAAAGATTAATATTTTTTTCCTGGCCAAACATTCTCCACAACTTTTCTACTTAACAGTTAATGTTTAAACTTCAAACTTTGAACATATATCAACCCTGATCCCGAGATGTGCATAATGCTCTGACATCATCAGGTATCAAATTACAAGCAATTTTAGTTTTAAGAAGGACCATCTTCATTCATGTATAACTAACGAACGAAATGAACGATCAAGTTCAAACTTTGTGAATGGTTAGATGAAATGTACCTTTAAGTCTGGATGAGATCTTGCTGACGGCAGTGATGGTATCCGATGCTGTAGGGTCAAACTCCTCAATCTTCCTGATCAGTTCCTGGTTGACGAACTGCAGATTGCAAAAGGAAGAGGGAAAAAAAGGAATTGAAAACCACTCCTGGATTTACAACTGAGATAGTACTACTCTAAAAGAGTATTATAAAATAGCTGTTAATGGTTTCAGGTATTTGTATGTTGTTGAGAGTTGGAGATGTGTTGTTGCATAGTATGGAACTACCGTAATTTTCGGAATATAAGCCGCGGCTTATACGTTGAATTTGTCCATGAAAATGTTTACTGCGGCTTATACACAGGGCGGCTTATACGCCGAGACTTGAAGAATAAAAATGACATTTACATGTGTATTTATTGTACTGGTACAAAAAGAGATGTGTTGTTGAAATAATTATCAATTAAGAAAGTCATTAACAAACCGAAAGCACGTCCCACAAAAAGATACCGAGCGGTAAAAAGTACGGCTAGTGAAAGCTGTCCCTTGGACATCGACAACCGGCCGTACGTGATGCTGCCTATGCTGCATGCATGCTGCATGGATTCTCCATGGACCACACCATTTGTGGTAATAAACGGGTGCACTTTCTTGGGAACAATAATTACCGATATTTCCCCAGTTTAAAAAAAAGAAAAAGACAACTAATACTTTTTATGGAGTTTGAAACATATCTTTATTTGATAATCAGTTGTTCAACGTCACAATATATTTTTTTTTCTTGAAATGTATTCAAGAAACGATGTAAAACTCAAAACAGGGGTGAAACCACCCCTACGAAATTAATGGATTCGTCCATAAAAATCTCGGCATCGTGTTGACTGTTTTCGAAGAAAGTTACGATCCAAACTTGAAGTTTTGACATTACTACTTATTAGTAATCACAACAATTTGATAAGTTTTGCTGTAAAAACGGACTTGTTTATCCTTTAGGACAAAACAACTCAGTGTCTGTTGCCACAAAGCAGGATTTGTAGCGCTCCAGTCAGACAACACATGGTGGGTTGCATACTCTCTCAAGTGCTGGGGGAAAATAATGTCATTCGCCAGCACAGGCTCACTGACGAGCCAGCCGGCAGCAATTCCCGTTTTTTATTTCTCATCATCAATTTCCATATTTGTTTGTAAGAGTAATTGACTGTAAATGATTTGACATAACATTTGTGGCCCTTTTATAGCTTTCGTAGTGCAAATGGAACTGGTTCAGAGCATTTTGACTAGAATTTGGAGGCCTTACAAAATTGAACAGCTGCGGTTGGTGCGGCTTATACGCCGATGCGGCTTATACGCCGACCTAAAATCTTAATTTGCAGATTTTTGCATGCTGCGGCTTATACGCCGCGCGGCTTATATTCCGAAAATTACGGTATGTATTTTATGAACATTTCTGGTTGAATCAAGGCATCAATTTCTGTGAGTTTTATTTGGCGCATGGGAGGGGGAGGCTAGAACTATTTGTGGGATGACCAAATTTCTGGAGTGCAATTTGGATGTTTGGGTTATAGTCGTAGATAAAGAGGAAGCTGTGATATAAAAAAAACAAGTCAACAGAGTTGTAAGCATGTCCATCACAAGTCATTCTGTCTCAAGTCGAGTCACAAAGCTATTCAAATGAACTGTGACAGGCATTCCTTTGTCATTGTTCATCCCCTGTTGCTTGTGACTGACTTGAGATTTAACTGTAAACTGACTTATGATGGACCTGTGATTGATTTGTGAGGGTCTTGTGATTTGACTGTGAACTGACTTGTGATTGACTTATGAACTGATCTGTGACCGACTTGTGATTGACTAGTGACTGACTTATGACTAACTTGTGATTGACTCGTGAAACGATCTGTGATCGACTGGTGATTGACTAGTGACTGACTTGTGACTGACTTGTGATTGACTTGTGACAGCCTTGTGATTGACTTGTGAATTGATTTGTGATTGACTTGTGATTGATTTGTGATTGACTTGTATTTGACTTGTGATTGACTTGTGAATTGATTTGTGATTGACTTGTGAATTGATTTGTGATTGACTTGTATTTGACTTGTGACTGACTTGTGACTAACTTGTGATTGACTTGTGAATTGACTTGTGACTGACTTGTGACTGACTTGTGATTGACTTGTGATTGACTTGTGATCTGATTTGTGATTGACCTGTGATTGGCTCGGTTTCTCTGACTCTTGAGACATCCAAATCACGCCTACCTGTTTGCATGTATTCCATGACTCCAGCTCCCCTTCCTCAGACTTGTCCTGATAGAACAGCGTCAGCACAGACACCAGGATATCATGGATGACCTTGGGTGGGTCCTTGTAGCTCTTGAGCTCAGCGAAGGCCCGCGAGTTGAGCTTGCCTACGGTCTCTCGCAGGTCCGTCAGCATGATGCGATCGAACATGATGTCAATGCGCGACTCCTCGCTACCCTTCTCCGCCTCTGTGGTGGTACACAAATGAGAACAAATATTCAGGGCCTCATATCACGTCTCTATTAAGTGCAAAACTCTGTGCTTATAATAGATTTTCCGTGTGTATATAATTTGCACTAATCCAGTAAATTAAAAAATCTAAGTTAAGGCCAAAAAAAAAAATATTCGGTCTCTGGTCAGACCAAAGTTCCGGAATCGACGCGGCCATGCGGCTTTTTTTTTTTTTTTTGGCTTTTTTTTTTTTTCTTCTTCAAGCTTGGATTGTACATACAAGGTAGGTACTATTTTGCTTTTTTGGTGTCCTCATGTACATTGGTGTCCTCCATACTTTGCCTTGGTGCTTTCGATCATTTGCCTTGGTGCAATTTCCCATTCCTTGGTGCTCTTTGGTAAAAAAAATTGAGGAGGTGCGGAAATAGAGGGCGCTGTTGGAGCTACTGCGGAACATTTTGGAAAAAAAAAAGATCGAAGCGCATGATTAAAATCGACGCGCGCGCTGACCAGAGACCGACTTATTTTTTTTTTTGGCCTAATGGATACTAATTTTTTACGCAAATCAAAATTTCTTGTTAACCTGTGAAATGCACAAAGCATAAGCTCAGAAGTTTGATTATGAAGCCATACAATTGGGTTCAGATTAATATGCAGGACTCAAAAAATGTTGTGTTTATAGAGCACTTTAAGTGACTCTTTAGGTGTTTTTAATATGGACTGTCATTCATGTATCAATATCTGCATCTGCATCAATACAAAAGGGGAGGCATCACCTTAACTAGTTTTGTATCTCGTGTGGGACTATGTCAATTTGAAACAACCAAATGCAAATGCTACATTGAATTTTTGATATGCTTAAAATTGCTTATCTAATGTTAAAAAAGGTTAAATCACTGAAAATATGTCTTTAAGGTTGCCACATCCAAAATGCACAGACATAAAGTGTTGAAGTCAAGTCCTTTACAAGATCTATGTAAGTTCTCGAAAGTCCATCACAAGTCACAAGCTATTCCAATGAACTGTGAAAAGGCATCCCTTTGTTATATTTCCTCCCCTGTTACTCCTGACCATTGACACGTGCATTGACTAGTGATTTACAAGTGATCATACATGTGGTGGATTTATGATAGACTCGACTACAACACTTCACACCAACTGATAGACTTCTCCTTACCCAGTACGATGGTCCTATCCCCACCCTCAGACTCCATGGACACCTCCTTGTGTGCAGACTGTAGCAGCTTCAGCATCCTCTGCACCTCCTTGTTCTCGTGGCCAGGTAGCTGCTTGAGCTCCCCGATGCTCAGGTCAATCAGGGCCACGGCACGGCCGTCTGGATCCCTCAAGGGGAAGGCCGTGTGGCGCTGGCCGTAGGCATCGGCGGAAACGGTGTCGGAGTTGTCCACACACTTGAACAGGTAGTCCCTTTAGTAACAACAGACAGGATATGAAAAAAATTTCAAACTTGACTTGACTCAAAAGAGGCCTCGGTGCTCCCCTTTTAAGAGAGGACCAAAAGACCTGCAATAAACATGTCTGTAATGTTGGTGTTTTACATTATTATCAAAGTTATGTTAAGTCACACTATAGCTACCCCGGTAGTTGATAGTGTAAGCCGAAATTTAGACTGACCCTGAGCACACATCCCTGATACCACTCTCACAACAGGTGTTCCACATTACACCCAAGGTCTTCACGTCACTATTTTCCAAGCAATACACCCACAGCATACCAAGACTGTGATTTAACCCTTGTACAGGGGAAAGTGACCTCATAAGGGTACTCCCCCAGACTGACCATTACGTCAGTCTATGGTCAGTCTACCTTTACTCAGAAATGATGTCATATAAGTTATGTTTTCCTTATATGACATCATCTCCTATTTTCACTCCAAGTGGTCCCTCTGAAACTGTATAAAATGTCCCCATTTTCCCACTTTCATTGAGTTCTTCTTCTTCTCCCTGGGAAACCAGAGGCATAGCCATAAGCTGATTCAGCCCTATGCTCTGGCCAGTCTTCATCTACAAAACTCTTCAGAACCTCTGTCTTCTGTCTCCAACTTCCGTATTCTAGTACCCAGCCATACCCATAAGCTGATGCAGCCGTATGGTCTGAGGTTATAGTTCTGTACATACACAATACCGGTAGAATATTGAGTTCTTGAAAATAAACCTGTTTTCCATATAGCCGAGCTCCTAGTCATTACCAGTGTGTCTTTGTATAGTCTTCGTAGTCATCTGTTCATCCTGCTCTTAGCCACAGCTACCCTATCTTAACATATAGTATAGTCAAACCAACCAAAGACTATAGCCAAATCGATATGTTACACTGGTGGCAGCGAGTGTTTACCCGCACAAGCCTATGAAGTGGCATCTCATCTGTAACTAACTTTGTCGCCTGTTCCTGCTGTTCCTGCTGTTCCTGCTGTTCCTGCTGTTCCTGCTGTTCCTGCTTCTATTTCTACCTGTTCCTGCTTCCAGTTTCTGCGTGTTCCAGTTGTCCTGCCTGTTCCAGTTTCCAGTCGTCCTGTTTGTTCCCGATTTTACGGCTCGCCAAAGTCCCCCTTTCCACTTCCTGAGCCGTCTCCCTGTGGCTGATTTGACCTGTTCCAGCCTTTCTGCCCCTGTTCCTGTTGCCACTACTGCCGTTCCTGTTGTCTGCACGCCATCTCTCCGTGTCTCGTCCTCCTGTGTCTTCTCTTCCGAACTGTTCCTGTCTTCGAACTGTTCCTGTTTCTCACCTGTGTTCCTGTTCCTGTTCCTGTCATCCCCGTCCTCCGTTCTTCTCATCGTCTTCTCAGCTGTGTCCACTCCAGCCAGTTCATCCAGTCCTGTATGCCAATCATCCCTGTGGAGTGCATCACCGACTGACCAACGCTGACAGTGCCCAGCTGCAGACTTAATTCTTGCAAGTTCTTTTGTTTTTGCATATTTTTGTACCATTTTCCTTGTTTTATATACCATTTCAGTTTTCTGTGTTGATTTCATCATAGTTTGTGCACATTGCTTATGTTAGCCAAATCTCTTTGCCATAGTTTATTATTGTAGCCTTATAGTTCTTTTAGGTTCATTAGTTTTATGTTTGCACTGGATTTTTATTGCCCTAGCCATGTCTCCCCCTCCCACAAGTACCGGTAGTAGCTCCACCTCCCGCTTCCATTCCCATCACTATCCATGTTTCCTCCACCGCCACCCCCTAAACCTCCAGATCCGCCACAATTTCCTGCGTCCTCTCCCACACGATCAACTTCACCTCTACTTTCGACTGAGCCAATTCATTTACGACCAACTCCAGCGTACAATCTCCAACAATCCCCATCACACTCTCCCGCTGTTCAGCGTACTCGCAGTGGTCGAGTTGTAACTCGCCCTATTCGACTTGGGTTCCCCTCCAGTTCATATTATTACTTTTCCGTAGAATTCGTTTATTTGATTAAGTTGTGTAACTACATCCACGGCAATGTGTGTACATTTTCACAATATTCGTTGATTCAATTCATTACCCATTTATTTGATTTATAAGAAGTGCATTGTTCACTCCAATATATTAATGTCAATTTCACCAGATTATCCACTTATACCTAATATCCATCTATATTACTGATGTTTTGTCTTGTTTAACAACTTGTACTTCCTTGAATATTCTGTATATTTTTTTTCGTTCATTGTTTTGAATAGTGTAACGACAATTCTGTGTATTCATAAGTTTAATATTCTTGCACACGCATTGAAAATAAGCAATATTAATTTGTTTTTGTTTAACTCAATGCTTTATTTTATGTAACAGTAATTCATTCATTTTTATACTTTGAAAATGAGGACATTTTCTTCCCCAAGAGGAAAGTAAATGTAAGACCGAAATTTAGACTGACCCTGAGCACACATCCCTGATACCACTCTCACAACAGGTGTTCCACATTACACCCAAGGTCTTCACGTCACTATTTTCCAAGCAATACACCCACAGCATACCAAGACTGTGATTTAACCCTTGTACAGGGGAAAGTGACCTCATAAGGGTACTCCCCCAGACTGACCATTACGTCAGTCTATGGTCAGTCTACCTTTACTCAGAAATGATGTCATATAAGTTATGTTTTCCTTATATGACATCATCTCCTATTTTCACTCCAAGTGGTCCCTCTGAAACTGTATAAAATGTCCCCATTTTCCCACTTTCATTGAGTTCTTCTTCTTCTCCCTGGGAAACCAGAGGCATAGCCATAAGCTGATTCAGCCCTATGCTCTGGCCAGTCTTCATCTACAAAACTCTTCAGAACCTCTGTCTTCTGTCTCCAACTTCCGTATTCTAGTACCCAGCCATACCCATAAGCTGATGCAGCCGTATGGTCTGAGGTTATAGTTCTGTACATACACAATACCGGTAGAATATTGAGTTCTTGAAAATAAACCTGTTTTCCATATAGCCGAGCTCATAGTCATTACCAGTGTGTCTTTGTATAGTCTTCGTAGTCATCTGTTCATCCTGCTCTTAGCCACAGCTACCCTATCTTAACATATAGTATAGTCAAACCAACCAAAGACTATAGCCAAATCTATATGTTACAATAGTAAAGCAGTTTACATTTTAGCAATCCTGCAGGGGTGTGCAATATTTCAGTGTATGGATCTCGTTCTTTTTTATTTTTAGAACCATATATGTGACCTGTTCTGTCAAAAGCAGACGCTTCTGGGCAGAGGTTGAAATTGAGATAAGGCCAAAAAACGCTGTGGGGGTGATTTTTTTCCATTTTCTAATTTTTGCATATTTGTAATCCTGAGCATGTCTAAAATATACTATAAACGTTTGAAACCCTAATTTGATCTCTAATTATAGTATTTTTGATGATTTGGTAAGGTATATCAGTTAAAGAAATGTCTGTTTTGTGACGTTCGTGTCCATTTTCTCTGTTTTCTACTTTTCGACCCAATGAACTTCAAAATAGCATAACTTTGCGCAGGAATGACCGGTTTCAAAAATTAAACCACCTATTAAAAGGAAACAAAACATATTTTAACAATATGCAAAAATCTCATTTTTGACCTGTTGACCTGATGCCCAGAAAAGTCTGATTTCGACAGAACAGGTCACATATATGCTCTCTCTACTCTGAGCAGAATCTCTGGATTTTCCATATCCACACATGATCATTCCGAATCCATTTGAAATAAGCCCACTAGGAGCAATTTACCTTTATGCAAACATAACAAAGGATTCACTTCCACCAATCCACCAAAAAATTGACAAATCCAACCACTAGGATTCCACCAAGAGCTACTCCACTTACCACCCACAAGAAGACCGCAAGTGACTTGCTATTACAAGAACTCTACTAAAATTTCACCTCTAAAACATATCAACAAAACTTCTACTTCCACTAGAATGCAAGAACAATCCAATACCCATAAAGAATTTCTTGAAAATGAGACCCTTCTAATTTCTTTTAGACATGGCCACACAAGCTCGAAGGCAGCGCCATTTAAAAACAAAAATCTGAAGAAAAAAAGAAAGAATTCAGAACCCCCCCCCCCAAAAAAATAAATTTCAAAGATTTATGCAGAGTTGAGACAATACCTGAATAAGTTTTCTTTCCGTTCCAGCTTGCTAGGGTTCTCATGGGTGGTGATGTTGCCATGACGATCTGTGGTCATCATTCGACGCAAAACGATATCCTCAATCTAAAGTATCAAGTAAGTGATCATATGGTATTAAAAAAGAAAATGCCAGAAGCACAGTTCATGCAGATATGCTTTAAAATGGTGACTGTAAATTAAATATGGTGAATTAGTAAAAACAGGAAAAGACTGCTAGTATACAAATATTGAATGCATCGAGTGGTGTAGTAAAACTAGCCTCCCGAGGTGATCCATGGACCATTCTATTTTCCCAAGGCGAAGCCGAGGGAAAATAGAATGGTCCATGGATCACCTCGGGAGGCTAGTTTTACTTCACCATGAGATAAAGCATTCAATATTTGTTTTATAACACTTCACCCACAGATTCTGCTTGATTTTAATATTTTACATTATTTAAATCTGAACACAGTTGAAATAAACTTCAATTTCAATACAAAATTGGTGGAAAATGTATTTCTCTCTTAAAAACTAACCCTTCACGAAATGTTTGAACCCAAGTCTGCGGCGCGCTCTCTTTGGAATAATACACACAAATACCGCGCTGTGAAAATAGTACTTTGGTTGCTAATGGTATAGTACTTTGGTTGCTATGCGCATAGTACTTTTGGCCGTGCACAGAAAGATAGCAAAATTAGAAAGTAACATGTGACTCGCTCTCGGCCACTCAAGACACAGAATCTGTGGGTGAGGTGTTATAATATGAAATAATTAAAGGTGTCGGATTAAAAGGGTTGTTAATTGTAGGAGTGCGGATGTTAATGTGCAGTATAAAACAAATTTTCTAAAAATGGAGGAAGTAATTTCTGACAATGGGTTTCCAAGAGAAATCTCAGAATGTGAGCAGCCTAAAACTGAAAAGGCGTGCATGAATTTCAGCTCTTATCTACGCTCCACAAACACTTTTAGAAAGTGATACAAAATGGTTTGTTATACCTTCTTTATTTAATAATGTTTAACTATTCAGTTATTAAAAAAAAAAACTTTTAATTCTGAAATCCAGAATTAATGACCTACACTCAATCAGTGTAATGCGTCCCTTAGGTTTTTTTTTTTTTGGCAATTACCAAAATACTGACAAACTTCAGTAATATCATGGATTCATGATGCCAAGTTGACAAATGCATAATAAATAAATACCACAAGCCAGCCTGCTTCCCAAATAATGTAAAATGATTTTTGACATTTTTCAGCAAAACAGCTAACCTGTTTGGCAGCCTCTTCGTTAAGATACCCCTGAATTTTTTTGCTTTTGCCGGAGATTCTCCTGCGGCGGATAGCAGCGTTAACCTCCTGCCAAACGGTACGGTACCCCCGCCACACACACATGCAACACAGCACACAGGGAGGGCAGAAACCACACCCGCAAAAAAGAGGTGGCGTAGGAAGGGTTCAGCATGGGTTAGAAACACACAGTGCACAAAAAAGGGGAGAAGAAAACAATGCAAAAAAAGAAGAACAGCAATAAGTAAAGAAACAAACGAACCAAAAGACAGGGTAACATTTTCTAACTGAGCACAGACATGTTGAATTTAAAAAAAGGTTACTTGAATTTCTTTCCTAAAACGATTGTAAAAACAGCTTTTTCCCTTTTCTTGGCTCAATGTACAAACTGGCCCTGCATTAAGGTCAGTCATGAATTCCTTTCAGGCAAACATTAGCCAATAGCACACAATGTGCGCAAAGATGTTTACATTCGATTCACAAACTGGTTTGTAACTGTAGGGTTGGATACCACTTTTCAAATAATCAAAGTGCCCCCACTTAGGGGCTGCTTTCACGCAACGCTAAGAAGCGCCTTAACTCGTCTTATCTTGCGACTTGTCCAAGGATCGATTTCAGTAAACGTAAGACATGTTGAACGCGTCCTAACTTCCTTAGCAACACGGCTGAACTTGTCTTAACTTAAGATCGGTCTGAGGGTCGTCTTATCTCATGAATAGTGTGTTAATTTGTATATCGTCTTGACATCATTGCAATGTATTCTCGTTTAAGACGAGTTTCGGCCTAGAGCCATAGTTTCGGGGAAAGAAAACCGCTGTAGAGAACAGATTTGAAAAGATTTCTGATACGCGGGTCGTTTTAATAAAAATAAGTTATTTACAAAATTTAATTATATGCCAACGCCTAGTTGACTTTTTAAAAATAAAATACTTTCGAGTTCTCGAAATAGAGTGATGAACCGCGGAGCAAGACATTTAATCATAAGGGTAATAATGACTCTATGGTATCATGTGTAGACCTACTTTGCGCGTGAAATTTAATGAGCTGAGAAGTTTTTTTAGGGCAAAAGTTTGTGTTCTATGCACACGCTTGGGAAATTGGTTTTGCACATTTCTTTCAACAACTGTTTCAACAAGCGGTAAAAACAAACTAAAACAGCCATTAAATTAGTTATTTTGATGCATCTTGCTTCAGATGCATTAAGTGCAATCAGTCTTAGCTAAGATCGATCTTAGAGTGGGAAATGTCTTAAGTCCTAAGATGTGTCTTAAAATAAGACGAGTTACATGAAATCGGCCCCAGGACTTGTTAGCACAAAGTTTCTTGTTCTTCTATGCCTCGCAGAAATAATGGCTGAAATGGATAATCAAATAATATTTGAATTGGATCATTGCAATTGCAATGGTCTATATCACTCTGTGATCAGTCAGAAAATGTTGATAAGTGAGTTAGTAAAATCAGTGCATGCCAATGAGAGTTATATACTACCACCACAAAAGAGAAAACTATCTTCCTACATGATTATACACAGTAACAATTAGATTGATCTTTAAAAACATACAACATAACAAGATGAAAGATTAACAAAGATTTGCCTGTTAATTTCAAAGCATCTGGCCCTCTGTGGAAGGGTAGATACGGTTAATTTTTCTCTCAAAACTGTCATGACATCAGTGAAGTGCAGTCCTTTTCTGATTTGTTTCATAAGCACTGCTTCAGGACTTGTGGTGTGTTTTGTTGAAAATTTGATATAAAAAAACACTTGAAATTTTGAGGATCATCCCTCTGAAATGAACTTAGTGTGAGTTTTGTGCAAAAGGAAAGTACACATTACATCAGTGAAGTGCAGTAGTTTGTTACATAAGCACTAGCTAAGGACTTGGGGCGTGTTTTCGGTGAGAATTTAATTTAAAGAACACTTGGGATTTTGAGGATCATCCCTCTGAAATGAACTTAGTGTGAGTTTTGTGCAAAAGAAAAGTACACATAGACAAAAAATATTTTTAAGTTTCATTGTCAGGTCACACCTTATTGTACAGTGGAACGCCGCTATACCGAACAACGCTTAACCGAACATTCAGCTATACTGAGCATCATCCCCGGCTCCCATGTAAAAAATGTTCCGAAATTTGTTGGAAAACATCAACTGATTAACAAAAACCTACTGGTAATATTAAACGCCATGTGGACCATTTTTAATTCCATTATTTCCCTAAGGAATAGAAGGGAAAAGCCACCCATTGCTGAAGTTTCGTGACAACTCCGCATGCGGCCGCGGGATGTGAGAAATGCCAGTTCACTATTCATCAAAAGAAAGCGCCGTTGATTTGTGAAAACCTGTGGTGAAAACCGGCAGCTCAAAATCGCTATACCGAACGATCGTTATTCATTTCTGTGGATCCCACAATGTTTGTTATACCATCGTTCCGTTGTACTTTCACAATTAATCCACACAGCGAAAAAAGAAAACGGCATCTTTGCACTGCTCATAAAGCAACTTTCAAACTTTTCTCAGCAAACACATGAAACACAAACACAATTCAAGTACATTTATTTTGCAACACGGCACTCTGCTGGCTTCTTGAAAGCTCATAAAGGCAAAACAAAAGACCACTGGTTAAAAGGTGATGGCTACAGTACCTTCTCATCCGGCTCAACAATGTAGACGTTGATCTCCAGCACGTGCGGACTCCGTCGGTGAATCCAGGCGAGGGCGCTCTCCGTGATGCGCAGCGTCTTCTTCCGGATGTCCACGTACTGGTGGGCGGAGCTGAAGGCTTTGGCCACTCCCTTCACAACGTCATCACAATGAAAAAAAAAATGCAAATATTGGTGACCTTCCTTGAAAAAAAAAGTTGTGTCTGCTGTACCTACATGTATGAGTCTATTTCTTAACATGTTCACGTCGGATGACGTGTATACACGCAAAGGTTTTGCGGTATTCAGAACGGATGACGGATAAACACACAAGGTGCGAGGCTGGAAATATCTGTCAGCCACCCGCTCCCAGCAAGCGAGGCCAAAAATATCAGGGTGTGCTACCCGCAAATGATGGCCTGAACCCGTCTGGCATCGAGGTTCGTGAAAAACAATCCTGCGCCTGGGTCCAGTCAATGTCAAAATAATCCCGGCGCGAACTGCTTAAGGTTAAAATACCAATATTTATCTCAATGAATTTGCAGATCATTAACAAAGAGGTTTAGCAACACTGTCTGAAGAAAGTTGGGGGAAATGCTGAAAACATTCAGATTTTTTGTTCTCATTTACCTGGAAGAAACTGATTTCATGGGTGATGAAGATGCTCTTCTCCTGAGGGTCGTTGAGTGTGTCTACGCCCAGGACACCAAAGACTCGCTTGCGATGGTCCTTCAGGGGGATCACGATGAAAGAGCCTTGACGATCCTGAAAGTTAAAAACGGGTCAAATTTGTTTAAATGTTGGTGTATAAACCGTATCAATTCTCTTTCAGAGAATAAATATTTTAAAGGGGCACAAGGTCCTGAAATCCTCGAAAATGTCATGTTTTGGATTGTTTACTGAGCCTATTTCAAACATCTGGTTGAAAGGAAACCAACCTAATGTCTTACCGTTCCTGAGAAAAGACGAAAAAAAACCCCTCTTGTTTACATCGGACACGACGGAGCACGAATACGTTTTTCGTGTCGTTCTCAGTGTACGATATACACGTCGTGTGTCTCGGGAACAACGGTGACTAATCACCAATGCAAAAATAGTGGTTTCTTCAACGTCCGCAAAAGACGAACACTTCAAGAATGAAATCACAACTAGCATCCAAACAGCTCGAATTTATGGGGTCGCAAAAGTGGACCCCGAAATTTGTTCTCGCACGCATAATACAGGAATTACACAAAAACGCCCAGTTTTGAAAGGATACTTGTGTGGATGTTTATATCCTACTTTTAAATGTTATTTCCGATTAATATCATTTCATTCAAAGCGCATTTTGTAGCCCAATTTGGCTGTTCCAGGACCTAGTGTCACTTTAACCAAGTGTGGTATATTCTCCAGTTTTGGAAAATCCTGCAGTTGGTTGGGCCTCTTATCGAGATAGTATCCTAAACGGGATATTCCCTTCACTGCTGCATTCCCAAGTTGGAATACAGCCCCGATAAGGGTAGTTGCAATATTGGAACAATCTAGGCGTGGGCCCAATCGAGGTATTAGTAGAAACTAGTAGATTTTCATGCAAATGTGATTTTCTTTAAATTTTTGCGTGAGGATAAATATTTCTCGTGTAGCTTGCACATTCTATCATTTTTTTTTTAATGTAGCAGTGGTTGTGTGTGGCTCATGGTTGTTAATGAATGCAAGTACAGATGCAATTATTCACATGGAAAAAATGAAGCAATTAAAAAAGAAGAAGAAACAAGCAGCATAAAACTCAAAATCTCAGCCTTGTGAATCAATAAGGGATGGTGCAATACTAGATGAAAAAAAAAAAACCTTTAGGTACTTTCAGCACACATTTTTTGTGTTTTGGAATCACATGCAAGAAAGGTGGGTAATGTGGTGATGTTGCTTAAAAGTTTCGTAAAAGACCCTAAGCTTGCTCAAAAAAATCCTTAAATTTTCTTTTCGTTTGGCTAAAAAATGGACGTGGTTTTTCTACAAAATCCACATGCCCCTCCCTTCATGAAAACAGTGTCGTTATGAAGCCCGGTTCATACTCGGCGCGAATGCGAATGCGAAGCGAATTTGACGTCAAGAAACGTTCGCTGCGAAATTCGCCCGAGTTGAAATGTGTTCAACTTTTACGAATTCGCAGTGCGAATACTTGCCATGACGTCACAAATTCGCGTTCGCTTTCGCTTTCGCGCCGAGTATGAACTGGGCTTGAGGTTGGTTGCATCATACCAATATGCCCAATTGCCCATCACAGTTCACAGCAAGAGTCAGAACGCAAGAGGTTTCGTGCTGACATTTTGAACATCGTTTGACTACATACCGTCGGTTGCACCAAGAACCGACCTATTGCATTTTTTTGTGTTTTGAAAAAAAAAAAACGATTTAAAATTGGTCATTCATTTGTAGGCTCATTCCATATACTCCCTGTGTAAGAATTCAAGCTGTTTCGTTTTTGCTAGTAAATTATAGATTGAACTTTATTGTATGCAATCCGTGTGAATCTGAGTTGCTTAGTTTTTGAGAATTCAGTTCCCAAGATACATGTCACTTCGTGAATTAGATTTTTATCATGTTTATCGTATTTCATACAACGCACGTAATAGTGGCCGTGTGCCAGATACGGAGATACGTCGGTTCGTGAAACGCTAAATGCACACTTTTCATGATCGACGCTTGTTGGTGACGTCATAGCATTATGGGAATTAGCATGTAAAGCGGCGCATCAGGATACCCCACTTCGTGGTGCAACATTTTTTAGTTTTATAGAAATACGCCGCACAGTCTAATGAGCGTTCTTAATTAGTTAATTAGAACTCGGATCGGAATAAAACTTTCTGAGAATGAGCACTTCGATGAAATAATAACGTTGATGACAAAAACTCAATTTGGTAAAAAATTGAGATATGCTGGTTCAGTCGTGGTGCGACCGATGATACATTCGTAAACGTATATTAGTGCGCAGGCCTAAGTTACATTACAACTCGACCACTAGTCTGCCAATGGTCTCTAATCTAACTTGCTCCTTGATGAACCTGGCAACATGCTGTGTAAAATGAATTGTGCTTTGATGAAAAATGTCTGTAAGCACTGCAGTGTGTAAAATGAATTAATTTTGAAACCTGGCTATTTGCAATCGGCCACTTCAATCCACTCAGCAGCAAAGTGCGTTTATTTTGTGATATATCACTCCAGCCAAACCGTGCGCATTCCATGGCTCAAAACTGCGTCACACTTTTGTACTTACTCTCGTCGGATCGTACTCATCAATGGACAGCTTTTTGTATTTCTGATGGCCCAGACATGCAATGTGGCACACAACAGAATTATACACAATCAGCAATGTTGGGAAACAAAAGTCAACCAAATTGTGTCTACCAAACAAAACCAAGCCGCAAGAAATCCACACGAATGGATCAACTCAGAACAAACAAAGATTTTAGACAAATGGTAAAGACAGCAACTTACCATCCTGAAGAAATAACAAATAATCCACGTTTTGTTTGTTTTGATGCATTCAAACTTGTAAACACACGCATTGTACATGATACAAGATTTAACGAAAAACTTTTCTTGCAAACTCAACACATGTCATTAATTTCACACAATGGCTGAAAATCAACTTAAAAAATTGCTTGATTTGCAGATTTGTACACGCTACTGTGGAGTTTTCGATTGGTTCCCGGGTTTTTTTTTACGGTACACTTTAATAATAGGATATGCAAAATGCAATTTTTATATCATCATAATTATCTTTGGTTTCTCTTCAACAGTCCTGTTTCTCAAAATCTGACCATCCGTCCAAATTAATTTCATTAATGCCCAAGTTTCCCAAAGAACAAATTTTCCACTAGAATCAGAGACCAGTAAAATTAAAGTTGAGAGAAATAAATTGAGCGTTGTTTATGGACACAGGCAAATTTCCCATAACATTGAGCGGCAAAGCCAGAGGGGCCAAGGATTGAACCTACCTCTTCTGATCGGTCAGGATTCCAGAACATGATGTTTCCATGATTCTGCACTCTAGGTACGTGGATGGGTTTCCCAGTGTCAACAGAGGTGAAGCTGCACAAACAGAAATAAGAAACTCGTGTTGATCAAGCAAAGGACTCATGAAAGTTCCAGCAGGAGAGATGGGGAACGTGTGTCCGTCCGTTCTTAATCGGAACCACTTAGGAGGTACCTGTGCATAGTCCATCACAATCTGGTTTCATTTTCAGGACATGGGAGTGATTACTTTTATCGTTTCGGTTCACGGTAACACCATGTGGTAATAACTACTGTCGCTCAGTAGATATTTAGTTCTGATAAGAACTTGTCCTGCTTATTATCAACTTTCGCTAAGTACTTTTAGTTCTGATGAGAACAGTCCTGCCTTATGTTCTAAAAGAAGTTGTCTTTGGTCTCAACGTTTCGACTAGCCTGTTCTAGTCATTGTCAGGAGACTAAGGAGATGGTGCTGCTTAAGTAGGCTGTGTCAGGATTGGGAATGCATGTGTTGGTAGATTCTGATCGTTTGTCTGTTGGGCATTGTTTTGGAGTGGGATGCCCGTAGTGCTCGCTCAGGTGTGTCAGTTGGCTGTGAGGGAGTGGGAGTGATTAATTGCACTGAATTAGTAAAAATGCTGGTTTTTTTGTTAATTCAAAATTCTTGAATTGTTGGAACTTTACATTTTCGGGCCACTAACACAGAGGCGCTCAGCACAGGAATCGCTAAGCACTGAATTATAATTGTTAGTAGTATCTACTTTTTTGCTAGGATTAATTGATAAGAGCCAGCTTGGCTAAGAAAGGGGCGGAGCTGACTCTTGAAAGGGGGGCGGGGAGAGCCAAGCAAGGGCGGATCCAGAACATAATTTTGGGGGGGGCCAAAAATTTTTTGGGTTCCCCCCAAAAAGTGGGTCAAAAAAATTACAGCGTGGGGTTCGGGGCCCGCTTAAGGGCCCCGAAAAAATTTTGGATTCTAGATGCTCTGTGGAGTGATCTGAGGCGATTTCTGACCACTTTAACCAATGTTTTTTTTGAGGAAAAGATGGTGGTGTACTCATTGCCTGCCTTTATTGCGATGTCAAAAAGTGGGTCAAAAAATTTACGGCGTGGGGTTCGGGGCCCGCTTAAGGGCCCCGAAATTTTTTTTGGATTCTAGATGCTCTGTGGTGCGATCTGAGGCAATTTCTGACCACTTTAACCAATGTTTTTTTTTAGGAAAAGATGGTGGTGTACTCATTGCCTGCCGTTATTGCGATGTCACATAAAAAATAAAAAATTGATTTCGTTTTGGGGGGGGCCATGGCCCCCTTTGGCCCCCCCCCCTGGATCCGCCCTTGGAGCCAATCCCTTCTCTTTATTCACTAACCTGATGCCTTTCATGTCCCTGAACAGGATCTTATTCAGCATGAAGTGTGCGTCGTCTGGTGTGGAGGCTACGTAACGCAGGCACGTTGGGCCACGCGCTGGGGAGGAATCGTTGTGTTCCAGCATGCCAATGTTGGCACTGATGCGCTTGCCTCGCCCATGCTGCTCGGCATCCTGTTCAAAATTAAACGAAAGAAGTATTTCTAAAACTGTTTACATCCAAATCTTTTGTCACATTTTTAAATGAATGACACCTCTGGCAAGGCTTGACTCAACTCAGGGTTAGAGCCTGAATTAAAATGGAGAACAGGGGTAAACACAGACAATGAAGACAAAGCTCTCATCACGGTAAGCAAATACATTATTTGTTATTTCTGTCAAACTTTCATTCAATTTGAATCAATTGCTTACAACAGAAAACAGCATCAGAATCTGAACTAGTTTTTTTCAGGTTTATAGTAGTGTGACACTACCAACGGGAAAGTGATCCCTCTAAAAGTTTGTCTATTCTACAACTTGTGTCACTATACTTTTTATTTCTTTCTTTTCTTGTTTTTATCCTTTTTCCCCAGATGTTTCCCCAATCATCATCGTCGGTTTTAAGGCCGTTGTCCAGTCTGTTCTGGGTTGGCCTGCTTTCTCCCTATGGCTCCTCTCCACTTGGCCCTGTCCGTTGCGTCCCTCGCATTGACTCCAAGCAGACGCATGTCATCTGACACGGAGCTCTGCCACGTCTTGTGCAGTCCGCCAACAATTTAGCAGAAAAGTTTAATAACTGTCCTTCTGTTCACATTTCCCCTAAATATGGAAAAGTTTGGTCCTTGAAGATCGGCAGAAAAATTATCTGAAAAATCTTAAAGACCAAACCTATTTCAGTCCAACCCTCCCCCCCCAAAAAAAAAAGTTCCATTGGAACCATGCCTGGATATGGGCTTTACCTGGGTCCATATACTCTGACCTGCTTACAAGTCTCATCTTGTGTTTTACCTTGAAGAGGGAATTGAAGACACATTTATAGACAGGTTGCAAGCTAGCACCGCTGGTTTCTGCCGATGATATGATCATGTTCAACCACTTCTTACGGGCCTGGCCCCGGATCCGCTCTTCATAGGATCTCTGATAATATAACAACATCAGAATTTCAAAGTGAGTTTTGGAGCTAGAATGACATCATTGGTTGACTTGTTGGGATTTTGTTCTCTTCTATGAAGGAGATTTGGTTTATTGAGAGGACTAAATGTGAGATGTTTTTCTCCCAATTTTTGTACATGTAAAATTACACACTATGTTATACAAATAAAACATGGTTTGAGGTTTGATAGTCAATATTAGCTCCCCTAGGTATTCTGTCAACTTCCAATACCGAGGGGAGGTAATATCGACTATCCACCCGAACTAAACCATGTTGGATTTGTTTAACTAAACCTCGTACATATATCCACACAAATTTCATGAAGTAACGCATAAGTTTTCTCAGCAAACTGTTGTTGTGGCCCATCTTTTCATGTAACTGCTGCATGCTGCTAGCTAGGGCGATGTTCGTGCGTGCGCACTACCCGCGTGGGCATTACCCCAGTGTGCTAGTTCCACGATTGCTTCGTAAAGCGCATGCGTAGTAGACTAGCGCACTGGTAACCGTGCAGTGTGATAGTCTACTACGCATTCATATTTAACCTGTGCGTGAAACCTCACGTGCGCGCTTGGTAAACAGCAAAACTAGCGACTGACACGTGATGGTGAATGGACCAGTAAGAACTCGGCTCTCGATCATGAATATGTATGAGGTATAGTAATCTAAAATGCTCTATAACGTGCACAGCCGAATGCATTTATTCAGATTTCAGATAGTTCTCTCTGAAACAATTTGACACTTTTGATGAGTGAGTTAAAATCTACACTCACAATGTGAAAACTACGAAGATGAATAGCTTTTCACATTACTTAAGACTTGATGAATTGTAATTGTCTTGTGATTGACTTATGGTGACTTGTAAACATTTCTTTACAACTCTGCTTTTTCTCTGCCACAATTTCTTTACAGAGCAGTTTATGGCAAGTGGCATAGAAGGTAATGCTTCTGTTGGCATGAGCCAAGAACGTGAATAACATTGGATTACAGAGCCAGATTGTCGTACCTCGATGCTGGTCATAAGGAACTCAATCAAGGGATCAAAGTTGTCCTCTCCTCCGGGCAGCATGGAGCAGACTGCCTCAATGTAGGCCTTGAATTCCCGCTTGCTTAGCCGATTGTCATATTCCTCCTTCATCATGATCGTCTTGGCTAGAAAATCAAAGGTAACCGGTTAGCCATGTGAAAACTACGATCCAAATGATCAATAGCTTTTCATGTTAGCCGGCTTTTCATATTGGCTGGAAAATCAAAGGTAACAAGTTAGCCATGAGCTGTGACAGAGGGCCACATCTATGGCTTGCAATCACACACGGGCGTATGGAAGCAGCTGAATACACTTCCCACAGACATGTGGGGTATATTCAAAACCCTGTTCTCGAGTGACCCACGAACAGTGTTCTCAGGTTGCCGATTACGAACGCCCAAAGTGCTTGTGGAATGCAGCTGGGCGAAAATTCAAGATGGCAGCCACCGTATTAAAATGCCCAATGACAAGAAGGGAAACCAAATTGTTTTAAGAAAATAATTTCAATCCCAGAACAGCTATAAAAATTGGCAAAGACAAGCCCACTCTATGCTCATGTACAATTCTATGTTTAATCATTACTGCTCCTGCACTGAATGAGTGCTTTCAATTTTATGTGCAAACAAATAACGCAAGTTGCGGTCGAGGCCTAAGTCTGCCATCATTGTTCTTGATGTTCTTCATCTGTTTGCGAACACCATTCGTATTGCCTCTCGTCAATCGAAACCCGTTTTCGTGTTCGTTCAACACGAGAACGGGGTTTGGAATTTGCTCCCGGGCTTACAGCCAGGTGTAGCCAAGGAGCTTGGATGCCGTTTAACTCTCAAATTATTAAAGTCTCTAAATATTCGATATCCCAAGAGGTTTGTTTAATGGTATTACACTGCCAGATTTTCTCAGCTACCATCTCCTTAGGATCAGCATCAAGTGGTTGAGTGATAGATTTCTGGTTCCAATTTCATAGAACTGCTGGCTGGTAACAGCAAAATGAAGCTGAGAACCCTGGTCACAAGCTATTAGAAATGTTATACTTTGTATAACATTTTGACTGCTGGGCTACATTTGAGTTACAGTGGCTGTATTCGAAGGCAAGAAACTTAAAAAATCAATCTGCCTTTATTTACCTAGAAGCGAGTATCATCAGAAATCAAGTTCTTAATAACAGAATTGTCTCTTACAAGGCTACAACAGGAGAGGGAAGGGAGGGGACAATTTTCTGAAATTTCTCTTTTTTTCCCGAGGGTGGGGTTACTCAATTTAAATTTTGCAAAAAACCCAAAAATTGGGTCCTTCAAAATCGGTCACATTTATTTGAGCCCCCTTTTTTGTTTAAATAAAACCACACCCCTAAGATCCTCCTCACCTTTCTGCATGATCTTAGCCTCCATGTTCTCCTTGAATTTACTCATGACGGAGTGCAGCTCCTCAAGATCCAGATACCCTGAGCCGTCATTGTCCCACTTCTCAAAGAGCTGCTCCAACATCAGCTTGCGCTTGGCTGATTGAGCTTCACGGCGAGACTGAGAAAAATTAAAACAAAAGAATACAAATTTCATACTGATTGATCAGCGCTTAACGATACAACTCGTATTGGCTGGAATAAATACAACTTCAAGCCTGTACATCAGGGGTGGATTGCAATAACCGGTCTTAAAGCTGTCTATGCGCACGCATTAGACAGTCTAAAAGCTCTGGTTGTCAGTCAGTCTATAAGTAAGACCATTGCTATAACACAGTTTAAGCAGTAAGACAGTCTTAAAATAGTTACCCTGGGTTGGGCTGGCTTAAAACGGTCTATAGTTGGGATTTTGGGAACTCACTGGTGTGTTGAATTATTCTTTCCCAAAATATTTTTTCCCAGTTGATGAGTGTTTGATGATTAAATCTTAAAAAAGCAGAGCACTGCTTGGAGGGAAGGGATCTTCTGGAAAAATGTAATGAGACTGAGTTGTACTGCAAATACAATTTTCTCAACATAAAATTTCGGAATTGACATTTGATTTCGCATGATATGAATCACGCAAACCTAAAAAAAAAAATTGTGCAGTCTCTCCAGTATTCGCCCGTAACCATGGAATGTTTGTTTGTGAATCATTACTCTAAGCGGGCTTAGTAAAGACCAGCTTATTGCAATGGGCTAAGTTTGGTGTCTTAACGAAGACCGTCTAAGAACAATAGCCGGCTAAAATTGGACTCAGGTTTAGCCAGCCGACTAAGACCGCGTTATTGCAATCCGCCCCAGTTCTTTTTCACTTTGCAATTTTTAAATTTAGCCATACTTACAAAATTAAGATCAAACACTTGACCAAAAACAAAGTACACTAAATTGCCCACTTCTACCTAGCATGTTAAAATTTTATTTTCAAAGCTGGACATTGTCTGAAGCAATGTGAAGTAAAAAATTAGTAAAGTCCATCACGAGCCATTGTGGCCCCATCAGGCCGGCGTTTGTCTCCGGTTTCAGTAGCATGAAACAACTGGCAATATTTCTATTCCCCTGGATGGGATGCTGGTCCATCGCAGGTTACTCCCCAGCTAATGCCGGTACCCATTTATACTCCTGGGTGGACAGAGGCAAGAGGCAAGTGTAGGTGAAGAGGCTTGCCCAAGGACACAACATATGACCAGCAGCTGGATTCAAACCCCTGACCCTCTGATCATGAGTCACGAACCTTAACCACTAGGCCACACTCCCCCTCCCCAAAGAAAATAGCTCTTTAGCTTATCAGCCTGTATGCATACTACAGCACACACAATATATTACAACAGTCGTTATGCTGGTTTCCCGTAATTGCCCAAGTATTTGGCAGCTATTTCATGATCAAAAACAAAGTACACTAAATTGCCCACTTCTGCCTAGAAGGTTAGACCTTTATTCTCAGAGAAGGATATTGTCCGAAGCAATGTGAGCCATTTGAACAAAACTATGAAATTTTGTTAATAACTGGCCAATGTTTTGCTACTTTTTTTTCCGGCTCCTGGGAACTGCCACAGGCCTTTGTGTTAATTTCGAAAAAATTAAAAATTGACCCTAAACTTCATGGGTTCTAACCTTCTGCAAGCGTAGATATTTCTCCTCTTCCGTCTCGATGTATCCCTCCCCTAGGTACTTGAGCAGCTGCTGGACCACTTCCTCCGGAGGGCTCTCCCCAAGGAAGGCTTCCACAATCTGAACAAACTGAGAGCTGTTCAGGAGGTTCTCGTCGAAGATGCTGGTGGCTACTGAGCCGCAGCGGTGAGAGGTGGGGGTCTTGGTGGGCGACTTGATGGAGCTGTGGTCTGGAGTTTCACAGAGAGGAGGCAAAAATCGCAGGGGTTAAGAGTGATAGAAAGAACATCTTGTGGTGGATAGATCTTGGGATATGAAGAGAAGGGGAATCTGAAGGGTTCCTGTCACGTTTTATAGAGTACCGAAGTGTGACGTCATTTAGAACCAGAAAGTGTAGTGCAAACGAATGGAGCACGCGCGTGTTGGTTCACGGGCTGAATCAGGCGCTAATGTCTTTTGCACACATTTTGTGCGCGTGATGAATTCACTTCAATACTCTATAGACATGTTATGGACCCCCCCCCAAAATGTTTCCCAACTGTTGTTTATGCCATGGTAAACAATTAACCTATCGCGGTAGAATCGTGTCAATAGTGAAATATTGTCCAATTACATGATATACAAATGGACGTGGAACGCGCAAAATCTGAGACCAACAAAACTTAAAACAAAATTCCCATAGGGTTTTTTAGGGGGCATGGCTAACTCGCAAATGGCGATATAGGTCAATTGCCATTGTAACAACACTTTTATACCAGTTAGAATTTGAAATTGAAGACACAGTTTTGCCTTTGACTTGAAATTCTTATCATAAATACCTGTATGTCATATAAAAGAGTATTTTCGGTGTGCAATGGTCCTTCTTAATTGTGCTCTAGATTGCGATAACCTTCAATGGCAACTATAAATAAACACTGCAATTGCCAAGCACAGCCATAGCTCGTGTGCAAAAGATACAAGGGAAATTGTCTGGGAAATCTATTGTGCATGATTGAGCACTGTAATGGTGATGCCAGTCATTAAGTTCCATTGTCTTCGGCAGAGACCGGTACTGCCGATTGCCATAGCAATGGTAAAAAGGAAACAAAAGTGGGCGATCCCAAAGTTATTTGGAAAGCGTTGTTATTTTCCAGCACTTCTTTATCGAGCAGATGTACCTGGGAATGATGTTAACAGCTCAAGGGCAGGCGAAACAATCTTTTAACCAATCACAACCGTCCACATCCCACGCGTGTTTTTACTGTGAAGTCACTTTAGGCTAAATTTGAGGACAAGTTGTTAGTCATGTTTTGTCCGACGAGGCCCCCGATATTTACCAGCACGGCGCTCGCAAGTGCTATACTTGTGCATCGTGTTTACATCCGCCATCGATCTGCCATGCCTATACGACTTGACTAATATAAAATTTGGACGGTCATTCATTTATGCGCCCAGCGAAATGCAAATGCATTACGTTTCCATAGAGAGGGCCAATGATAACCTGGCTGTATCGCTGGGAAGCATCCATTATAAGAGTGGGGGTGCAGTTCGTAGCATGCTTGATCAATGCACACTTCTTATTTTTCTCTCTCTCTTTTTTCAAACGATTTTCGTTAAAATACCCGTATTACACTCAGTGGTAGAATAGAAAATATCCGCTCCGTTCACAAGTACCCCAGCTGGCGGTGACCGACAGACGCCATCTTGCCTGACGCCATCTTGCCTGACTGCAATTCATTTGCTGCAAAGCGCGGCCACTGCGTGTACATAGAACAAATCCCCTGGTGTACGTGCGTCACACACAAGGAACAGTGCGCGTCAACCAGCGAAATGTCCCGCCCATAAGACGTCGTTGCTAGATAAAAGGGCACCCTCTTTCGTCGGCGCACGGAGCCCATAATGTCCAAATCTTGTTTTTCGAATATATGAATACAATGATGCATTGATTCCAAACGACCCAGGAATGAGCTTCTGACCCCGCGAGCAATCGATTCGCTCCAGGCCGTGTTGCATTGTGAGGCATTCTCCACGCAAGTGCACGTACGTCAGTGAAATATGACTACCTTGGGAATGTCGCGCATGATCTTTTCAGCATGAAACTACGATAAACTGATTCTTAAAGCCCGGTTCATACTTCACGCGAAAGCATGTGCGAAGCGAAATTCATGTCGTCAATAATGGTGGACGCGCTTCGAATGTATTGTTTACGTCACGAATTTCGCTTCACTTTCGCTTTCGCGTGAAGTATGAACCGGGCTTGACACAGGCGGAGAAGGAAAAGATTGAATCTTTCCCATGAAAACTGGTTACATTGTGACTTGTGAGGGTGGGTTAGGAACGTCACATGCAGGTATAATTATGGTTAATGAAGCAACTCTGAAAAACAGCCGAAAAACAACACGCATTTGTTGATAGGTATAAATTTGAATACGTTTTGCCTTGGACTTCAAATTCTTCGTCATATGAACGAGTTTGATCATTTCAGGTGAAAAATGGTCTTTTGGGTTCTCATGATTGCAATAACCTGCAAGGACGACTGGATACACACTATCATTGCCAAGTACGGCAGTAGCTCCTGGGCAAAAGATACGAGGGAAATTGACTGTGAAACCTGATAATTAATGTGTGACCACTGTGAAGGTGATGCTAGTCATTATTAGTCCTTTGGTGGACAGCGGTACTGCCAGTTGCCATAGCAATGGTAAAAAGGAAACAAATAACAAGTTATGGATAAACGCTGTAATTACCAAACATGGCTATAACTCCTGTGCAAAAGATACGAGGGAAGTTGACTGTGAAACCTGATTATGCTTGACAACTGTAGTCTTGATGCTAGTCATTAAGTTCAAATGTCTTAGGTGGCGAGCGACATTGCCGATTGCCATAGCAATGGTAAAAAGGAAACAAATGGGCCATTAAAAAGTAACTTATGTTGCAGCAAATCGTTATCATACAGGTGCACCTTGGGAAAATGTCTCAAGGGCAGGCAATAATTATGTTTTAACCAATCACAAACGTCCACATCCCGTGTGTACTAGATGGGGAGCCAATCACATCTCAACATTCCATCACACCAAATGCTGGTGATGTTAGCTCCCCAAGCAACTGAGCAGTGCCTGTCGTAATTTCAACAAAGCAGCAGCTTTGCATCAAAGTTTGCTTTTTCCCGTCAATACCTTACGCACAGTTCCTTTCTTTGTCAAATCAACTACTGCTCTTGAAATCATTAACAGTGTTGACTCTAAATCACAGAAATCATTTGACATGGCAAAAATAGTCAGTGTTTTCAAGGCTACTCTCTTAATTTTCACTTTATTTGGCAGAACTTTCAAAGCTGTCGTTGGTTTTGAAAATAAGTGCGATTCTGGGCATCAATTGATCTTATATGCTGCAGAAAATCGAGCCCTGAGGCAGTTTGCATACGTGACAAAAACAACACGCTCACGTGTCACCTGTGGGAGAGAATGCAGCATGGATAAATATTGCAAGTCTATCAACTTCTATGGGAAGAGTGGTCTGTGTGAACTGAACAATGCAACAAGACAAGACCATGCAGAAGACTTCTTGGCAGAGCAAGGGAGCGTTTACTTTGATGCTGCTAAGAACACAACCATCTTCTCCCTTGTTGACACCCCCTTGGCCCATGCTAAAAGTTGCAAGAAGCTGTTGGAGGCAGGTTACAACACGAGCGGCGTCTACACAATCTACCCCGAAGGTTACACCAACGGCCTGCAGGTCTACTGTGACATGGAAACTGATGGCGGGGGATGGATCGTGTTTCAGAGACGAGAAGATGGCAGTGTGGACTTCTACCGAAGCTGGGCCGAGTACCAGTTTGGCTTTGGTAATCTATCCGGTGAGTTCTGGCTTGGTAATGACAATCTGATGAGTCTGACCTCTCAAGGACTACAGGAGCTAAGGGTAGATCTGGAGGACTGGGAAAACAACACAGCTTGGGCCAAGTACGGACAGTTTAAACTTTATAGGGAAACATACCATCTAGTGGTAGAACAGTATAATTCAAGCAGCACTGCTCCTGAGTATCTTAGCTATGGTCATGGATGGGAATTCACGACAAAGGACAGAGACAATGACTTTGACGATGGTGTGAATTGTGCAGATTACCACGAAGGAGCATGGTGGTTCGATGATTGTAGACAAATAGAAAGCTGCCACTTGAATGGCAAATATTACCACGTGCAGCCTGGTGTTCAGCACAAGGGCATTCGATGGATCAACTGGCATTACGACGTTTCTCTCAAGAGTTGCAGCATGAAACTACGATAAACTGACTTGTGACACGGGCGGAGACGGGAAAGATGAATCTTCCCAATGAAAACTGGTGAAGGGACTGCTTGGAAAAAGTGAGTAAAGCAATTGTGAGGGTGGGGTAAAATCGTTACACGTAGGTATAATAATCTTACGAAACCACGTTAATGAAGCAACTCTGAAAAGCAGTGGAGAGACAACATGGATTTGTCGATAGGTATCTAAAAAACAGGCGTGCCATTCTCCATATAAGGAGATTTTTTAGTACTACTCTCGCGAGGCAACAAAATGACATTGTTGAACAAAATCTTCATCAATTTATAAGTTTTTACTCTTTTTGACTTTATAACCCAAAGGTATATGAATGGGAATAAATGTGCTTGGCTGGTATTAAACAAGTACGTTTAAAACCGGCTTGGGGCCTGGTCGCCGATGCCCCAAGCTGGCTTTAAACGTACTTCTTCATAACTGGCCAAGCACATATTCATTCCCTTATTAATTTAGCTGTGTCATAGTTATATTGTATTCATAAATACCTAAGACAGTTTACGCATTCCTATTGGTTGAGAGCCCGTCACGTGGCCGGTCTTAAACGGATGATAAAGACATGGCTAGCTGGTCTTAAACACTTTTCCAGTGTCACAATAAAATGTGGACTCCTAAAAATCCAGTGCCTCTTATCGTTTCATTGGTTGAACGTTCACAATCCTCACGTAGGCATGCGCAACACTACCAGGGAGTCAGAAT
This sequence comes from Patiria miniata, assembly GCF_015706575.1. NCBI lineage: Eukaryota > Metazoa > Echinodermata > Asteroidea > Valvatida > Asterinidae > Patiria > Patiria miniata. Next base: position 11,659,784 of record NW_024037061.1, read on the forward strand.
TTGATAGTTCTAAATTCAAAACGCAACGCGCCAGGTGCATGATACGCGCGCGTCAATCTCCATAAAAGGGTTGTTCACATCTTACTCGCCAGCTGAACACTCCATTATTTTGCAAGAGGGATGTTTCAAAAAGCATAAAGTGAATTTGTTGAACAAAATCGGGATGTTTTGAACGAATTATATGATTATTTTTTACCGAAAAGGTATTTATGAATGGGAATAAATATGTGCTCCGTCGGTATTTATCACTCTGTTTAAGACCACTTAGAGTCTGGGTGCTGATAATTACCCTCGCCTCCGGCTCGGGTAATTATCAGCACCCAGACTCTAAGTGGTCTTAAACAGAGTGATAAAAACCTCCGGAGCACACATTTATTCCCTTATTAATACATGTAGATGTGTCACACTTATTTTGTATTAATTGAGCTGTGGGAGTTATAGTGTATTAATTCAGCTATGGCAGATTTATATTGAATTAATTAATACCCAAGACAATTTACCCATTTCCATCGGTCAAGAGCCCGTCACGTGGCGGGTCTTAAATGGCTGATAAAGACATGGCTGGCTGGTATTAAACACTTTTCCAGTGTCACATGAAATTTGAACTCGTATGAAATCCAGTGCCTATAATCTACCGTTTTATTGGTTGAACATTCACAATTAATCCTCACGTAGGCATGCGCATTCATAGTCCTAAATTCACAACGCACTCGCCACAGCTGCATCTGCGCGTCATCGCACAGTACGCGAGCGCCAATCTCCATAAAAGGAGTTGTTTATGTCTTACTCGCGAGCTGAACACTCCATTATATAGCTAGAGGGGTGTTTCGAAAAACAAGAAGTAAAAACGTTGAACAAAATGGAATATACATTTTTATTTTTTGACTTGTTTTGACTTTTGGACCAAAAATTTTGTTTTTAACGAAAAGCTTTTCATGAATGGGAATAAATGTTTGCTTGGTCGGTATTAAACACTATGTTTACGACTGGTTGGAGTCATGTATGCTGATAATTGCCCTCGCCTTTGGCTCGGGTAATTATCAGCATCCCGATTCCAACTAGTCCTAAACATAGTGTTTAATACCGACCAAGCACACATTTATTTCCTTATTAGTTGAGCTGGAGATATTGTATTAATTTAGCCGTGTCAGAGTAATTGTATTTATTGAGCTGTGGCAGAGTTATATTGTATTAATTAAGCCGTTTCAAAGTTATATTGTATTAGGCCAAAAAAAATAAGTCTCCGGTTTCTGGTATGGAGCTTGTCCAAAAAGTGGTGCGGCGACGCGGCTTTTTTTTTTTTACCTGACTTTTTTGCTTCAAATGTCAGCTGATGACTGCAAATGGTGCCCGACTAAACTTAGTGCAAATATATGGGAGTCCAGAGAGGCCACATAAAGCTTATTCTCGATCATAACCCCATCTAAAAACACGTTAACATTGTGCAGTAGCAGGATTCCAGTCAAACCAGTGAGTTTGGCGGTTTTGAGACATCATCTTTCACTGAAAAAAAAAATTTTTCATTTTGCCGACGCGCATGGCTACGGCGACGTGCGCGCATACCAGAAACCGGAGACTTTTTTTTTGGCCTTAATGGAACTGTGGCAGAATTGTATTGTACAATGGCAGAGTTCAATTGTATTAATTGAGCCGTGTCAGAGTTATATTGTATTAATTGGTGTGGCAGAGTTATATTGTATTAATTGGTGTGGCAGAGTTATATTGTATTAATTGGTGTGGCAGAGTTATATTGTATTAATTGGTGTGGCAGAGTTATATTGTATTAATTGGTGTGGCAGAGTTATATTGTATTAATTGGTGTGGCAGAGTTATATTGTATTAATTGGTGTGGCAGAGTTATATTGTATTAATTGGTGTGGCAGAGTTATATTGTATTAATTGGTGTGGCAGAGTTATATTGTATTAATTGATATGTCAGAATTATATTGTATTAATTGGTGTGGCAGAGTTATATTGTATTAATTGATGTGTCAGAATTATATTGTATTAATTGGTGTGGCAGAGTTATATTGTAATAGTTCAGCTGTGTCAAAGTTAAAATGTATTAATTGAGCTGTGCAAGAGCTATTGTATTCACATGATACAGTTTTACCTATTCCTATTGGTTGAGAGCCTGTCACGTGGGTGGTTTTAAATGGTTGGTATACCACCCACTGGTATTAAACACTTTTTTCCCCCGGCACCGCTGCGTTCTGTGCCAAATTGCTCAGCACGTGCCAGACACGTGCCAATCTCCATATGATGAGATTTCTAGTACATGTACTACAGTGGAACGCCGCTATAACTAGCACCGCGGGCCGGATCCACACAAATTGTTCGTAATAGCGATCGTTCGGTAAAGCGATTTTAAGGTGGCGGAGATCCGGTACTCACTTTTAAATCAACTAGTGCAGTGCCCGTTTAAAATGTGCATGTTTGGGAAACGCAAATTGCTTTGCCGCTGGTATAGGTTGCATACTTGCAGAGTTTTTGAGAACTGCTTGTGCAAACAACGCACGCGATTCAATGGTGTTGTTTTCACAGGTTGAACGCACACTTACGTCGAAGTTTGTGCCAAGTTTGAAGTTCGACCACCTACAATGGTCGCTCAGTCGACTGCAAAAATAATGTGCCCGTGTACATACCAAAACATGGTATGCAGTGCTATTCACCCATTGATCCATTAGTATTCACCCATACTGGACAATGTATCGCCCTACAATGCACGTGCGCGTGCCCGTCCTTTTTGCATTGTTTGCGTCATATTGAGCACGCGCTCTTTAGCTTAAACATGACGTAAACAATTGAAAAGAACGGCAGTGCGTGGTGTTATGTTCTAAGCTGCCACGTTTGCCTCCGAAAATACTGCTTTTTTGCAGCTTTTTCGAGAACCGCTTGTCCAAACCACTTCAAACTTGGCACTGCACATTCTGTGGCCCCGAGCAATACACCCGCCGATTTTCAACTTCATACGGTGCCCGGTTCTGGAGATAATCAACGGACAGACAGACAGAGATTCCTGGAATTATAGTAAGATAGCGCTCTCAGAACTTCACCCTGCATGCCCTGATACATGTACATGTAGTTACTGAAAGACGACTTTGAACTCGTGCCGACAATTGAATTATGTAATTACACAATTTTTGAGCTTACTACCTACGGCGATAGGTGGCTTTCCCCTTCTATTCCTTGGGGAAATGATAGCCACTTGTCACTTTCTGTTTATATTTTTCAACAACAATTGTTCAGTACGTTTTGTGCACAAAAATCAGGAGCCAAAGACGATGTTCGGTATAGCCGAATGTTCGGTATAGCGACGTTCCACTGTACTCACGCGAGGCACACACGATAAATATGGCTAAAGGTGTGTTTAATAAAATATGAAGTAACCTTGTTCAACAAAACTGTTGGAAATTTTTAATTTTTGACTTGTTTTGAATTTTTGACCCAGAGGTATTTATGAATGGGAATAAACATGCGCCTGGCCTGTATTAAACAAGTACGTTTAAACCGGCTACGGGCCTGGTCACTGATAATTCGGCTCGGGCCGTTATCGGCAACAAGGCCCCAGTTTTAAACGTACACTTGTTTAAAACCACCAAAGCACATATTTATTCTCTCATTAATTGAGCTTGTCAGATACAAATGTTCAAACATGGTGACAAAAACGGGGCACAACATTTTACTTGGCCAGATGATCCGACATATTTAAAATTGTAATTGATTTATGGTTTGGTTCTTTATAGCAATAAATAGTTTTATTTTCCTGATTGTAAATCCTGCATATAGCTCCGATCTTTTGAGTTATGCCTTGATAGAGTGGCGCAAGGGTCCGCTCTGCGACAATGGTGTCACCTTGTGAAGATCACACTCCGTGGTGCCTCGGTCATGAGGTACTGTTGACGTGCAACACATGTTGTTCCATTACAACATTCGGGATTCTCAAGTGTGTTTTTTTCCCTATCCAACTATGGAGATCGTGTTATGAACTCCACACTCGGCATTTATTTTTATTCTCTTAGACGAGGTCGTTGCCCAGCCCCGAGGGGCCAGGACTTTATACATCTGACTTTTGAAGCAGTTGGGTTGGGTTGTTATAGCCCCACGTCCCCGGGCTGAGGCAATTGGCGCCGGTGACCACATCCGGTGCCAGGGGTCGCCTGATGGGATCAGGGTGCAGGTCCATGGGAGGCTGCCTCAGCCATGGTCCCCCTGCACCGCAACCAATCGTCGCCTTGATGCCTACCACCGGTCTTGCCTACGCTACACCACATCACCACCAACGAGGTCTATGCTAGAGGGAGTGCCCCCACAACCCTGTCCATCACCATTCTGAGGAGCAGATTGCAACTACTGGGAGACATTGCGTGATCTGGCGACGAAGTGGCCTGTGCTGACAGCAGCATCCTGCCCAGCCCCAGAGGGCTGGTGTCGCCCCCCCCCCAGGACGCCCTCGCATCATCTGGGCATCTCAAGTCGCAGTGACGGGCCCACTGGATGACCTCCTCACCTTAGCCCGAGATCAACAAGCCCACAGGCATCTGATCCCTACGGTCCCTTGAAGTGGCCATGTGGGTTCACAGTGCACGGCTATACTTCCCAGCCTACAATGCACACAACTGTGCACACGACAATGTACTATTTACCTTGCGCAGTGCTTGACCCGAAAGCATGCGCATTGCCCCACTGGCCTGGGTGCCTCGGTTCTGGATGTAAAAGGTCCTTGACGGCAAAATGATACATACACCGGACCAAGGCGAACTGGGCAGGCCCAAAAAATGTGTACTTTTAACATGGTCAGTGACAGAATGAGTTCATTATATTCAACACAGTTATCGATACGATCGTGGCCCAGAAGTCTGGATTTGGTCCTCACACAGCTCTCCCCAAAAAATGGACGCCAAACAGAAGCTATTAAAGATTGAGGAGGACTAGCTGCTTCATAATCTCTGACCCTCACTGAATAGGGAATTTAGAAGAATTTATCTTAACCAGTCCAACCAATTAATGCAAAGACATGCGGGGAAATATGCCAAGAGAAGTGGATTGTGTTCATCATCTATGTGTGACAATTCCGTTCCCCAGCCCACAACTTCCACATGAGGTCAGCGATAGCTGCAGAGACCGATACGACATGGCCCCAGTCTAATTCTCATTGGATGATTATTTTTATCTTTGCCTGTTGCTCCGCTGTTGCTGGCTTTTTTTGCGAGCCTGGGTCACCGTCAGGTTCGACAATTCATGCGATTGGATTCTTTGTGCACAGAGAATGGTAATAGCCTTGGTCAAGGCGTCATCGATAGTGTCCGTGATGGTATCTGGCCGCTAACATAAACACTAGCTGCGTGCTATGCACTGTACGCAGGCGTTCGTTCTTCCCAAGCAGATTTTCATTTTGTAACTGCGCGAGGTCGCTGTTTGTACTGAGCTTGCAACTAGTGTTAATGGTCAGACACCATCACAGACACTATCTACTAACGCCTTGACGAAGGCTAAGCGAATGGGTGATTCATTCTGGAACTGATTTCTTAGAGCCGGAACCGAGCATAGCAAGATTGGACTTTCAGTTCCGGTTCTCACGTTGGAGCTGGGTAGAACCGGGTACCCGCCGGAACCATGCAGCACTAGTCCAAAGATTCTCTATGTGGAAACTGATTGTTGGCATGATGGCCAATGTACCTGATTTTCCAGTTGTCTCTACGGTGTCTCTGTGGAATGTCACACCTTGCTTCTCGCTTCCAGGGCTTGTCTCTGCAACTGTCTCTGCAACTGCCTCTGCAAGGATAGAAACATTAAGGTTTCACTATTAATTTCATGGAGCAAGAACAAATCCTCATTTGCCTAGTTCAATTAAGAAGGCACAGAGCTCACGAACATAGGATTTTAAATTTTCAGCACGGTAAGTGTCTTAAAAAAACACTTGCCTTTTTCTCCAGCTGCTGGTTTAACAATCTCTGGAGTTTCTTCTACTTTCTGTTCCTCAGCCTTAGTAGCCTCAGTTGCAGCAGGTTCTGGAACAGCACCAGTAGGTTCTGCTCCAACAGATTCACTGACAGCTTCGGCTGCAGCAGGTGCAGGTTCATTTGGCTCTTGGGCAGTCGCTTGTTCAGCAGAAGCCCCCTCAACTGGCTTGGCAGAAGGCTCTACCATAGGTTCACCTTCCTGTGAGGCAGAATCAGTAGCAGGCTCCTCAACTGGCTTTGAGGAGGGCTCCTCAACTGGCTTTGAGGAGGGCTCCTCAACAGGCATTGCAGAAGGCTCCTCGACAGGCTTTGTAGAGGGCTCCTCATCAGGTTTTGCAGAGGGCTCATCATCAGGCTTTGCAGAGGGCTCATCAACAGGCTTTTCAGAAGGCTCATCAACAGGCTTTGCAGAAGTCTCATCAATAGGTTTTGCAGAAGGCTCATCAACAGGCTTTGCTGACGGCTCCTCGGCCAACTCTGTAGAAGGCTCTACAACTTGTCCAACTGCTTCCACAACCTGCTCAGCTGACTCTTCTGTTGTTTCAGCTGCTTGCTCTTTCTCTTGGTCTGCTGATGGTTCAGCTGTCTGGTCTATTGCCTTCACTTCTTCCACATCCGCTGGTTTCTCAGCTTGCCCTTCAGGCTTGGCCTCCTCTGCTGTGTCTTTTACAGACTCTGCTGTTTCTGCTGGCACTGTCGGTTCTTTCTCATCTGCTTTTGTTTCTTCAGGAAGTTGCTCCTATAGAAAAAAAACATGATGAATTATACAAATACTTTACTTGTAATTTTTTTTGGGGGGGGGGGGCCGAGTAAGACTGACTGTATTTAACATAAAAAAAGGAAGCAATTACCTCAATTTTTTGTTCTTCGGCAGCTTTGTCCTCTTCCAATACTTTCTCCAAGGCTTCAGTCACGTCCTCTGATGCACCTCCAATGTTCAATTTCTCCCCAGTAGCTGAAATGACATCCTCAGAGCTGACTTCAGTAGGTACCTCGTCTGATGGCTTTGGTTCGGGTTTCTTCTCAGCAGTAGCCGGTTTCCTGTCCAGGCCCTTTGCAATGCTGCCTGCTGCTGGGGTACCAGGCAGGCTGCGCACAAAGCTGTCTTCAGAGATACTATCTAACTCGTCGGTGACTTCATCCAGTTCTACCACAGGCCCTGAAATTACCCAGAAATGACAGTTATACTGATGCAGAAATACTAACACTTAATAGGCTTAGTGCTTTCCAAAAGTTGTTGAAAAAAATTCAAAAAGGCTAACTTAGCTGAGTGTTGTAGTTGAGTCCATCACAAGTCCTTTCACAAGTCCAGTCCCAAGAACAATGACAAAGGAATGCTTTTGTAACAGTTCACTTGAATAACTAGTGACTTGACTTTAGACTGAAGGACTTGTGATGGACTTGTGATGGACTTGGGATGGACTTGTGATGGACTTGTGATGGACTTGTGATGGACTTGTGATGGACTTGTGATGGACTTGTGATGGACTTGTAATGGACTGTGATGGAGTTGTGATGGACTTGTGATGGACTTGTGATGGACTTGTGATGGACTTGTGATGGACTTGTGATAGACTTGTGATGGACTTGCAGGGACTTTTGATGGACTAGACTACAACGCTGTAACTTAGTCAGGGCTCACATATACATGTACACCTTGTTGGTAAGGGAAGAGGTTGTACATGTAACTACCCAAGCAACAATAAAATCAGGTGACGCAACGTTTTTCCAAACAAATACAAAAGCACTAAATAAGTTCTTAAAAATGTGTCATGGAGTAATTTCCATCATGCTAATGGACAAAATGTCTCCAAACAAATGGTGTAAGTTAGCTCCCTTTACACAACAAGTTAAAGCAGTTAACTGGCAAGCAACTGGTGCTTAGCAGAAAAGCTGCACTTGTGTGTTGCAACTATTTCATGTGTTTAATTCTCAACATTCTCAACTTTCCGTGATAAGTTTAAGTACGGTAACCATCAATTTACCACAAAAAATTATACAATTAGCCAGAAAAAGGCGAGAAATGAAGCCATCTTCTTGCTACTCACATTTCCTTGGGTTGCGTAGATATCTCTTGACGGCCCACTGCGAATTGTCCCAGAAGTTGTCGAACAAGCCCAGCACGCGGTGCCGGTCAATCGACCCGACGCCGGCGCGGTCGCAGGCATCGAAGAGCCTGATCAGAATCTCACGTCTAGCCTCCAAGATGGCCGCCCGTCGATACGCAGCGGCACAGCGCTGCAGGTGACCCATGAGCTCATTGAAGAGAGTTGGCGACATATTGGTGATGTACTTCTTAAGATACTATTAAAAAAAAAAAGTTTATGAATGTTAAATACTCTTTTCAGCAAAAAAAGGATGCAGAGTTTAAGGGCAGAGTAGATCATTAGCAGCTATCCAAAAAGTAACTGACAAAATTATCACTGAAAAGCATACTTGGCTTAAAGATAGTTATGGCACTAAAATCAATGTTAAATTATTCATTTTGAAGAAAACACTATAAGGTCATTTGGAAATTTCTGTTGGTAATTCAATTTTAATTTGGCGAAGCCGTGATGAATGGGTGTGCGCGGGCGCCAGAATTGACATGACGCGTGCAGTTGCTATAATTTGTTGGTTCAGTGTGTGACATCGCGTAACTGCAATTGGTTGAATGAGAATGTATTCAGGACGCTGATTTTGGGTGAATTCAAAACACAATTCTGCAACTTTTGAATTGAAAACGAGATCCTAGAATATTGTTTTCTTGGAATATACAGCATTCACTGAGCGAGAACGTCATCAGGTTAGTTATGTTAAGCACCCTTCTTTAGATTTTTAGCACTTTTGTTGCTTCAAAGGGAAAAAATGCATAAATGACATAAATAAAATGCATAAAAGGATGTGATTTGAAATCAAAATACAAATCAAACTTATAGACTGGCAACAAATAGAGGAAAGGGGCATCCAAATTTTCACTAATGACACAGCAGCGTAAGTTTTTAAATTTGGTTGAGTTGATTGAAGTCCAATTTTTAAATACATACCTGAACAAAATCATCTGCGCCAACTTTCTCCGTGGAGGTTTTCTCCTTGATGAACAGCTCGCTGACTTGAGCAGCTGAAATTAGAAAGAGAAGGATCAGCAAAGAATAATTGAGTCAAAAAAATACATCGCGTCTTGACAATTCTCAAATGTAGACTTCCCTTTTATGTGGTGAAGGGACTTATTGAAGCGATGAGGTAGGGTTCTTGCCCTTGATCTTTGCCTCTTATGTCCCTTTGAACATTCCAATAAACTGGGTAGATTTTTAAATAAAAGCACGGTTCACCTTCATTTATACCCATCACCCTATCCATGGGAAACGTCAGCTAATGGATACAGGACACGCAAAGAATTCGGGCGATTCACAATGCAGTGCGCCACCAAGAGTTTGCCACGGAGAGCTCATTTTTCCCAGTGCATTGTGGGAGATGGTCGACAAATTCGCAGCGTGGGACATTTGAAACTGTTTTTCCGGCCAGAAAGTTTGCAAAAGTATGATTCGAATATAATGTTTGCCCTTTTCTTTTCTTTTTATCAATATGGAGTTTTTTGTAAGGCGGCAGAACGCTATGCCCCAATCTATAACAAATTAGCTCAAGTTTTCTACTGACACTCATTCAAATGGGCCATGTTTTGTCGACCGTAGACTTGAAAAATGAACTCTCCATGGCAACTCTTGGTGGCGCACTGCATTGTGAATCGCCCGAATTGTGGGCAGCTTACCGCCATGATCAATTCAAGTACATTCCATGCATACGTTGTGCACAGACTGGAGTGTTGACGTGGGTCAACATTTCAGTCTATCCAATAACAGCTCAAAGACTTCGATCTGTACCACTTGTTCAGATCCCAACAAGCCGACCCGTGGATTAATTGGGCCTTTTCTGTAAATTCAACATTTTGTTCTTAGAATAGGTCTCTTTCAAGTCACTGAACACTGCTCGCCTCCCTCTAGATTCCTTCAGGCTTCAAAGCGTCAAGGAACTTTTTAAGGAATCCTTGATTATTTAATTTCTTTAGAGAATTAAATATATAAGCTCAGAAAATAAAACTACCTTTCCTGACATCATCGGGGAGTCCCTCCACCACATCGGCGAAGGACCGGACTGCCGTCTGTAAGACCTGCAGCTCAATCATGCCGTCGTCATCAATCAGCCACTCTTGGTAGTTCTGTCTCAGCCGGGCTGATCTCTGCTGTCTCTCTTCGTTTCTCATTCTTGACTGTCGCTCCTGTTCCTCCCGACGGCGGCGCGCATCGGCTTTGATCTTGGCAAGTCTAGCGACACAAAATTTGAACATACATTTATATTAATTGAAACAAAGTTAAAAAAAATAATGGACCTCCAGTTCAAGAATATCACAAGTTTGGTGCGTTATACAGGGTCACTGGACCTCTAGTAGACCTCTGAACTACCCCTAACCTTGTTCACCCTTTTAACCATGTACCCTTGCTCTTACTCAAGACTGACAGTCCCATGAAACCTTGTCACTAAGTTTTACCCTTACATTTTCGCAACGGAAATCTTAATTTTTTCAAAAGTACTTGGCATACTTTTTCTATGCAGTCTTCACATTTGAGAGGGTGTTTTACTAGTCTTGAGTTGGGCCAGTAGGAATGACATAAAATGTATATGTAACTACCTCTGAGTGAGTTTCTGGAGAAAAAATTATTAGTTTATCCAGCAAGACAACCATATTATAGTTGGTGCCCCTTGGAACCATGACAGGCTTCACTTATTGAACACTGAAATATGCAACTCGTGCATAATTTAAAAATAAAATAGAAGTCAAGTGTTGGAATTCTTACTTATTGTCCTCAAATGAGAAGACATGCTTTTTCAGTTCCTCTGTGACTTCTCGGAGTCCTCTGATGTACGGTGAAGCCTCCGGGAAATTACTGTATCGTGGGTTGTTTCTCATCAGGTATTGTCCCAGGAAATTGATGGGGTTAAAGTTTGGATCGGCCTCATTGCTCTCGGCGAGCCCTCGCTTCTCAGCTTCCATGAGAAGTTTCTCTATGCCCAAGATCAATGTCGGGAGGAGTTTGTCGAGAAGATATGCCCGGGCATCGACCGTGATGTGGTTGTCATTCAGCCACTCCAGGGCTAGTGTGTCCACGGGAATGCGTCTTGCCAATCGCTTCTTCTCCTCTCTAACCACGTCTACTTGGAGCTTCTTTTCTGACTTCCTCTGGAGGTACTTCTCCCGGACCCTCTGCTCATGGAATCTCTTCCAGCGCCTGACGGCTGACTTGACCATCGGCGTCAGAAAGTCAGCCATCTCTGTCTTTTCACGCAGGGAGCGCACTGACAGGGGACGTTCACGGACAGGGCTGACGGTTCGGTCCGGTGACTGGCCTGGGGGATGGGGCACACGCCCACCTGAGCCTTGCCTTGAATGTGGACGGGGACTCTCAGAGACTTGGAAACCAACACGTGAGGATGGTCGGGAACCTCCTTGGGATGGGGGTCTTGGATCAGAGTACATTCTGCGTCCCATACCCGCTGAACCGGGCAACGGACTGACTGTCTCAGCATTTGCCATTATTGAAACACCTGAAAACAGGCAAAAAGATAAAGTTGTTCATGATTAGCAAATATGAATATCTCAATGTCATGAAAATAAGTGAAATCCCTTCGCTAAATAGACATGTGATTCAAAACATCTCAAGCCAAAGCATTGTAAGAAAATATGCACAATTATGACAGCTTTACTGACTTTTAATCAGGTTTTGATTATTATTGATAAACAAGATGAAGGGGCCTTCAAAATTACTGACTTTTCATACCATCATAGTAAGACAGTTCGGGCCTTACTTTATCATAAAAATTGAAATAAGCCTGTCAGTTATGTTAAGTTGAATGATACCTAACGCCGAGTGAATTAAAGTATAAGATTACCGTCCACAATTTTTTTAAAACACAAGAGGCTTTTTTCATTATTTTGTAGATGTTCAGAATTTTTTTGAATGCATATATATGCAGAAGGCACATTAGAAGGCTCTATCATCAATCATCCTATGACGAATAATGCATTAAAGCTGTCTTTATTTTAATGGAATGGTTTTGAAAAATGAGGCTGACCTTCTGATTATTTTTCAAATATAAGCCTAATAATTTTCAAATAATGATCATTTTCGGTAGCAGCTGCTGGGGCATGCGGGTGGTGGATGGTAATCCTAACATTAAATGATTGTCATTTAGGTCAAAAAAATTACTAGGCCTAGTTCTGCTTCCGGTTACCCTACCTAGGCCTACCCTATTTTGACAGCCCCTAAACAATCCCTATATCCTAATTTTTTTGGCAAAAATGAGGGGAAAAAACTGAAAATCATCAATTACTACCTTTTACCCTTGACTACATGCAGGCACCTCCATATGATCGTACACAAAAAAAATTCATTTAAATTAAAAAAAAAAAAAAACCGGTACCTAGGCCTTATACCTAGCGCAGGTTGGACTCTGTTGTGTACACGCAACGGAGTCCAGGGTATGAATCTCTCCTGCCCTGGCGAAAAAAATTATAACACATTTTTTGCATATTTTTACCTGATGGAGGAAGCTGAAATTTCGCTTAAATAATCCTTGTGTCCAGAATTGTGCATGCGCTGGGTTTAGAAAAGGCAATTTTTATATGTCTGCAGACGGCGTGTTTACCGAAAATAAACCGCAATTCCACGCTTTTGTTGAAAACATTTTCAGTACGAACTCTTGTGTGAAGATTACGAGCGCGTGCATGCACACCTAGCACGCTACCGGCAGCAAACGGCACGCGCGTGTACGTCTTCACGCGGAGATAACTAGTTCGTTCTGAAAATGTTTTCAACAAAAGCGTAGAACTTGCAGATTTTTTGGTAAACACGCCACCCACGGACATATTTGTCTTTTCTAAACCCAGCGCATGCACAATTCTGGACACAAGCCTACAAACAACATGAACAAGGAATATGTAAGCGAAATTTCAGCTTCCTCCGTCAGGTAAAATATTTAAAACATGTTATAATTTGTTTCGCTATGGTGGTAGAATTTATACCCTGGACGTCAGTCGCAATGCAATGAAGACGTTGTCCAACCTGGGCTATTAAAGGCCTACCTAGCCTACCAAGGCCTACCATCAGACCATGTTTTTAAATGCCATAAATAAACAGAACTATTTTTTTTTGCCTTAGCATGTTTAGGTTCATTTTAAAAAAGTGTTAGTTACTTAACTACACGTCAGTCGTCATCATTCAGAGATCATTTGTTTGGAATTGAACAAAGCAATTAAACTAAGTTAAATCTGGCTATAGGCTATAAAATAAACAAAATAACCAGCTCGCCCCAAAAACTAAAAGGAGGTTTCCAAAATAAAAGTGATTGATTGACTGATCAATTAAATTACGAAGTGGCTATCGTTACGGCACTCGTTGTTTAGCGCCCTCTACGATATTTTTTTGATACGCACGCAGGTATATAATTATTTGTTTCCCCACGTTTATCGAGCAGTGCGCCAGCTCAGCCGATAGGGGGTAGGATTTTGCACCGTGAGGTTGCGGGTTCGAATCTCAGTTTTGCACTCGAATTTTTTTCCTTTTCTAACCTGAGGCTTTGGAGGATTTTTTTTAAAAGGGAAATAAAGTCCGAATTTCATAAAGTTCAAATTCACTTTTTTCCTTCTAATTTTATATTTTCTTGTCATGTTTTTTTATAAAAGTTGCCAGGTTGCAGTCTACCGTAACGATAGAAAATGGGAAATGCGTTACGGCTGCCGTAACAATAGCCACTGCGATTAAATTAACTCCTTTTTATTTTTTACAAAACTTTCAAGTTTCAGCATAAACGGCTCAGCACTCCATTTCCAGGCACTGTACTCCAGGCTTTACCCACCTTCATTCGATTTTCTGACACTCCAAGAAAACAAAGTCAGAGGAAATCACATTTTCGTGAAGTAGGCCTACGTTTCAATCACTGTGATGATGAAAACGATTAAAAACGATCGTAACGAAACGTCGAAAACCTCAACTATCTGCTGCTGAATACAGTTTCCCTGTTGCCATGGTGCAAATTGAGCATGTCCGATGACCCGTGTCGTTTCTTTTATGCATATTCATTTTTACATATCAATTTATAACCTTTGACCTCAAAAACAAGCAGAAATATCCCTGGTTCCCAATGTGCGGTTGCCAGCAAGCGGACAAGCCAGCTGGGCACCACTGATACGTTCCACCCAGGAAGCTGGAGTCCCGTCAGAAGTGTCCCCAAGAAAGTCCAGATTTTGGCCGTTTTTGAATGAAATATGTAAAAGTGAGAGCTCATAATTAAAAGGACATTGTCTGTCGACGAGAATTTGAACAATGGCCCTTGTAACCGTGCAGCGTTCACCTTCTAACAGCAACTCAAGCTCGACCATTTCGGTAAGTCATGCAACCAACAGGACAACTATACACACAGTTACAAGTCAAGATCAGTATCACTGGGTTTAAAAAGTGAAAACAAAACAACTGTTAATGTTAGGCCCAGGCCGGCCAAGGCCATGACCTTTTGTTTTTTGGGGGTATAGTGCAAATGGTGAACTTATTTACCACCCCTTATGCATGTACATGTATACTGTATTGTCACCAGTTGGAGATGCGGGCAAGCAACTCATTTAAATTTTATTTTTTCATTTTCCCAAAACTGCAAAAGTATTAATTATTGATGCGGGAAAGCTTTCCATACATGGACGCCACATTTTTTTTAATATACATGTATCTTCAAGTGCCAAAAAGTTACTTTCTATGGTTCTTTCATCTATTTTCCCTCCTTGACTCTCACCCTCCACCTTCCTCCAATCCTCTTTATTTATCAGTTACTCTTAATAGACACCTCTATTTTTAAGAGTTCTGTTCAAAACTGACTTTTGCAGATGACCGTCCAGTACCAAAGTGATTTTGCAGTAGCTTGAGTAACTTCAGCTGACATGCTCATATTCATTCACAATTTGCGCTGGAGACATAACTAGGGAGTTGGAGTGTGGTAACAAGAGACCCTTCCAGAATGGCCTCCCAAAAATTGTCCTTTTTCACCTCTAATATCCCACCCCAGATTTCATTTACATATCTCATACATTCAGCAGTCATTCACGAGGCTAATGATCGACTTGAAACAGACCACCAAAAAAACCCAAAGAAATGTGAAAAATCTTGACGATTTTGGTGGCTTGTCCGTAAAAAAAGTCCAGTTCCAACGGCTGTCGTCCATTTTGTTTGGGTAATTATGTAAATGCATGCATCACTTGATGACATCAAAAAAATCTGCGCACGCGATGTATGGGTACCACACCGCTTTCAGGCGCCACAAGAGTGTTCAGTTTTCATCTGGTGCGTTGTCGCGGAAAGCAAGACAACGAGAATGCTTTCCACAACAACGCACCAGACGAAAATTGAACTCACTTGCGGCGCCTGAAAGCGGTGTGGTACCCACATACATCGCGAGCTTGGTAATGAATGTTTTCCTTCATGTAACTTGAAATTTATAAAAGTTGTGGCCCTTGTAATCCTATTAAACCATTGCGTTTGATTGGTTGACAGACTGAGACTTGCAAATGTGGCAATTTTGTTTAATTGGACCAACTGAAGGTTCCCCCAAATTTTGGAATAACATTCATTGTGTACATGTACATGAAAATGTATCATGCGTGTTACTTTCTTGTGAATAAGAAGAAATAAAATACAGTATTACTGCAAGGAATAATTGCTCGTTGCTTAATGCGAAAAAAAAGCTTTCTTTCTCTTCCAAAGCAAAAACAGAAAACAAGAACTGTAAACCTACATTAGTTAACCATAACCCCTTGGGTATTTTTACTAAAAGGTGTCCTGAATCCATCAAAATGCCCCAATTTGTTCAGTATGGAGGTATCCTGAATCCGCCCAAATCCTCCAAAACAGGGGTATGGATTTTGATGGATTCATTTCAGGGTGGTTAGGGATAATAACAAAAGTCACTCAACATTTATCTATAGATTTACTTGCAGGGTTTTACCATCTTTAATAGGGGCTTTAAAAACTCCTCCCTCTCTGGCCAGCCCAGCAGTCAAAATAAATCAAGTGACTGTTTTTAACAGTTGAGTGCTCTCTGCCTTCATTAAGCAGGATTGACTGGCTGTGATTGTTATGAAATCTGATACAGCTATGTTTTGACTGTAGCCGTGTAGGAGATGGATTAGAAGCCAGCTGTGCCTACTACTGCCTACTAAGGAATTTGACTAGTTAAGTTACCATGCCTATATGGAAATGTGATGTGACTGTTGGTGACTAGCCTGTGTGAAAGGCATGGCAGGGGAACAGTATTCAATTTTTGACTGTCTGTGACTGATCTAACAAAAGGAGGGCTAATCATGTTACAAAAAATATGCATGTAATATTATGCATAATGCTTGGCAATATTTGCTGCCTGCAAATATGCTTTGTCTTGTAGGGCCATAGGTACTGGTAGCCTTCATACATATGTACGTTTACATTTAATCTGACAGGCATGCAAATTTTCTTTGGCTTAGATTTTTTTGTAATTCCCATGTCTGTCAAAAGTGCCATTAATTTAAAATTGAAGAACACTTTAAACAGAGTCTGCTGAAGTCTTGGAATTTCTCTCTTATTACAGGGATATTTCCATGGTGTCACCGCGGATTCCTCCTTTATTGATTACCGCCATGTATACAATGTAGCGTCAAGTCTTACCTAGAAGGTGACATAGTTGTGCTTCAGGCTTGAAATTGCTTTTTAAGGGTTCTTTTTAATCCTTTTTATGCCCCGCGGCGAAGCCGAAGGGGCATACTGTTTCCGCCTTGTCCTTCCGTGGGTGGGTGGGTGGGTGGGTGGGTGGGTGGGTGGGTGGGTGGGTGGGTGTGTGGGTGTGTGTGTCCGGACAAATCTTGTCAGCGCGATAACTTGAGAAATACTTTACATATGAACTTCAAATTTGGTTTGTGGATTGTCCTTGGTAATCCTAAGAAGCCTTTTGCATTTGGGGCCGAAAGGTCTAGGGTCAAGTTCACAGTGGCTGAAACAATAGAAATTTTGTCAGCGCGATAACTTGAGAAATACTTTACATATGAACTTCAAATTTGGTTTGTGGATTGTCCTTGGCAATTCTAAGAAGCCTTTTGCATTTGGGGCCAAAAGGTCAAGGGTCAAGGTCACAGTGGCTGAAACAATAGAAATTTTGTCAGCGCGATAACTTGAGAAATACTTTACATATGAACTTCAAATTTGGTTTGTGGATTGTCCTTGGCAATTCTAAGAAGCCTTTTGCATTTGGGGCCAAAAGGTCAAGGGTCAAGGTCACAGTGGCTGAAACAATAGAAATTTTGTCAGCGCGATAACTTGAGAAATACTTTACATATGAACTTCAAATTTGGTTTGTGGATTGTCCTTGGCAATCCTAAGAAGCCTATCGCATTGGGGGTCGAAAGGTCAAGGGTCAAGGTCACAGTGGCTAAAACAATAGAAATCTTGTATTTAATCTGAGATCATAGGGATTAGGGATTAATTCATATAAAACCTACAGAAGACACTGATGCTGTCAATGAACGTTCCATTTGACCAAGGTACATGTAAGTTGATGTTAGAGTGGTGTTATGTCATGGAAACAGTCACGGTTGCGGGGCATTTGTGTTTGTAAACACACCTGACTTGTTTGTTTATTTATTTGTCAGTGTATCCAAAACATTTGTTTGAAAAATATATCTGGTGGAAACTGTTCTGAGAACACTACCAGTACATTTCTGCAAAAAAAAAAAAAAAAACACCCAAAAGTATATGGTAAGCCTTCTAGTTTGATGGCCAATGCTGTTTAAAGTCAAATTTCTGTGGGGGTGGCGGCGGCAAGGATTTATATGTTTTGCACTGAGAACAATGTACACTCACCTCTGTATGAACTGACAGGTACACCCACTTCCAATTTTATGTGTCCCTTGAGTGAAACCTCGTTCCATGGAGGTTACTGAGAACACAATGGTTCTCTCCAGTTGCAGACAGCCTTTTGTTATGTCAATTCTGTTTGTCAGTTTTGTAGGATTTAGGGGTACATGTACCAGTACCTGCGCAGGGATCCACTTGAATGCCTCCCATTATGTTATGCAGAGACCTGTATTGTAAATGTGCAGACAGTACATATGTACTGTACTTCTTTGGTACAGTTTACATTTATTGAAATTGTGAACCAGGCACTGAAATTACATTACAGACATCATGAAATGGATTTAATGTGTCCCATTAAAGGGGACAACCGTTGAGAGAAAAATATTGCAAGGAACAATTTGCCAAGTTACCAGGGTTTGTTTGAGTTGTTAGGTTTATATTTATTTGACAAGAACATACATTGTAATAACTGTTATTTGTTGGTTGGGATATGTACAAGTACATGTACAAACACGTGCTTCATCTATGAGAAACTTTAATTGAAAATGAACACTATTGGTAAATAAACCTTAAGCAAGATGTTTACTTGTTGGAAGTGATACATGGAAGGGTTTGGACTTTCATGTACTGACTATACAATGTTCTGCTCGTCTACGACATAATTTAGTTTATGTAAATTATATGGTGAAAACGTTCTTCTTTTTTGTGTACATGCTGCTCAATGATTTATTTCAAGATTCCTCTCGGCAACTAACAGATGTGAAGGCATAATTTTTTGGAGTACACTTCATTTCATGAGAGTATGCAAAGATGTCGTCTCTTATTCCACAGTCAATTTTACGGCACTCTATGGAAATTGCTATGTCACTTGCCAGACTGGCGCCAGAGTCAAATCTTTGGTCATTTCATCAGGTCAATATCCTGAGGATCCTCCGCCCGTCAAGCTCACTTACGCCTCGCCAGTATGATTCACACCAAGCATACATGTTGCCCCATTAACATTTTGAGACATTATTAAAATGTGTCTACATCATGTGAACCATACGTACCAGTATACACGTGTACGTGAAGGTAACGCCACGGTTTGATACACAGTCCGGTTTTGTGTTACACCTGTTGGACTTGGAAGTTACAGTATCTTGAATTAGGGAGTTGTGGCCTTGATGAGGCTTGAGGGGGTGTGGTCACTGTGTTGAGGTGGGGGAGGAGGGGGTGGGAGATGTTCCATATTGGAATTTTTTCGGGTAATCGCCTATCTTAGACAATAAAACGATGTCAATACAGCATTAGACAATGCACTAATGCATTGAACATTAGCACAGAATTGTTCATGTACCGTGCCGACTGCTGAAATTTGTAGTATCCGATCCCTAGAATCCTGTGCTTTCTGTTGACATCAGTAGATCTAACGGAAATTACCCACTGTTTTGGGTTCACGGGGGTCAGATACACACTGACACTCTTTTCACATTCTTCAAAACATGTATGGGTTTCATGTTGTCTATGTTTACACAATATATATGTAAAGCTTAAGTGTGGGAAATTAAAACAAACTAAGGGTATGAAATTCTGCTAATTTGGTTGTCAGTGGATATGAATATGCAAACATGAATTTGGATATTTAAATATGCATAATATTCCATTGTTCTGGAACTTCAACCTTGAATAACTGAGTAACCCTGAACCAATGAGAATATTTTCTCCGATTTCTGTTTCATTTCCTCGTGCGCCCTCCTTGACTGGCCACTCATGGTCTGCAAGGAATGACTCACAAACTCCGATTGGGCTTGCGGTCTGGCAGCTTATCCCAGAAAATGCATGCGTGTGGATCATCAATTGTGGTTTAGTTAATACAAGTTATTCATTATTTCACTTGGTCTCTCTGCAATGTTATTTACTGTATGTACACAAGCCATACAAATAAAAGTTATTATTACATCACCTATTTTTTTCCCATAATGATGTAATCTGTTGAAGGCGTCAATCATTCAGTTTCCTAGTTAAAGGCAATACAACATTTGCAAACATCAAACAATACTACTAAATTATTATGAAATACCCGGTACCTTACTTGACTGTAGGTAAATAATAGTCTCAAGCATCCTGTGAAATCCTGGCACCTGGTGTGCTGTCATTTTCAAGAAAAGTGGAATTTTTGTATCAATTTCCAATGATGGTCGGCTGACCATATTGAAAAAAAAGGAGTTTTTTTTCAAATACTGCCCCCAGTTTGCCAAATTTAGTCCCCATTTTGTTTGCAATCGGTTACACATATCTGTGAACAGCTTGTCTGGTTCCCTGACCTGACAATTTCCTGACATCTACATAAATTGCTCTGTTTCTTTTGAGGTAGGGTCAGAGAACCAGACGACAAGAACAGCACTTTGTTCTTGGTTTTTCCTGCATCTACATGTATGCACACAAAACTTTAAACAGGTCAGTGTAACATTATTTGCTATGAATTGCTAACCCCCAAATCCATCCATTTCTGAAATTACAGCAAAAGCAAATGTGTATACCGGTACATGAACAACATAGCCAGCCCGGTGGAAGAGGGAGGGTCATTTGTACCACGAAGTGGACCTTTTCATGTTTAATAAACAGTTGTTTATGCGCATACGCATTTGAGTAAAACTCAGTGTGAATCGCAAGGAAAAAATGGACCTGCGGCCGATGTTTTTTTGGGGGGGCCCTGACCCCTCTCCTCCCCCCCCCCCCCCCACTCCCCCAACCCCTCCCTCACCCCTGCCTACGGGCCTGTACCAGTCAGTATTCAAAATCTCTGATTCCCCCTGGAATTGATTCCAACACCCAGAACCATATCCTTGTTGGGGAAATTGATTGGAATTTTGCTGAGTGTAAAAGAAATTCTCGGTTTACGGAAATTAATTGAGTGTGCCTGAAGGGAGACGTAACATGATGAGTTGGAGTGGATCAGTGGATCAGAACTTTTTCTGTCTGACAGCATTGATTCACATTTGCAGGGATTAGTTTTCAATTGGAAATTCTTACCGGGTAGGGTCCTATAATAATATTATAAGCATGGTCAGAATTTTCACATTGTATTCTGTATGCGATAAAGTCTCAACATTTTGGGAGTACAACTTGAATTTATAGGGAAAAGGAATCCTGCCTTTTACTTTAATAAAAGGTTTGCTTTTAGTAACTTGGTATATCTACAGTGTACTATTTTGTAAAGCTGTTTGACTGCATCTTTAAAAAATATAAGCTCATAGGCCTACATGTAGAATATACAGTCAGAAAATTTTTTAAGTTAAATATTGGGAAAACGAGAACAAGTGGTTTTTCCTTGCCACTGTTTTCTCACTTTAAGAAGAGAATTTTTCATGTAATCAGAGCCTGCAGCAATTTTCACTGTTGTTTTTAATAAACCAAATCCTGGCCTGAAAAGTTACATAATTATACAGTTTGTATTCCAATCACAGACTTTACACAAATTACATTGTAATTAAATTACACTATAGGATTGATCAGGTGTCAAGTTTTAGTTTCGCCCAAATTTGTATTATTAATTAAAAATTGAAACACTTTTCGAACATATTTTTTTAATTGTGCAAAAAGCATGACGTGCAATTTAACATAGGAAACTTCTGGGTTTTTTTTACTAACAATTACAACATGGTGTGCCTCAGTGCAGGTACATACATGTACTGGTACGGTAGGCCTAAAATTTACATTAAAATTTCATGAATATATGATTGTAAACATATGTTTTCTTTTTATCACACAAAAAAGCTACCCGTAGCCTGTGACATTTCGCCTGATAGTATTATTGACACCCTCGGCATATTCAGTCAATAGTGCAGGGCAGTTGTGTTTGCCTACTCAAGCTCAAGAACAGGCCCATAACACAGCGTACTGTGCAGTCCCTGGCTGAAGTCCATATTGTATCAATACCAGCTCGGCTGGGGATTATAGCAGATGATTTCCGCAGTCAGCTGACATTGCAAACGGCCTCACTGTGCTTGTGTCCTACATGCACATGGAGGTTTCATTTGGTTGGGTTGTAGCTTGTACTCTGGAGTTGGAATAAGTTCTGATGATACTGTCTTGGAAACTTTTGACAAACTTGTCATTTGAATGGGTGAATGGCTGTGGAACTGGTGATTGAGAGAGACATAGGCCCATCGGTAAAGTATTCACAATTCACAAGAACATTGACAAAATACAGTGACATGTGCAATGTGCATGTATTCTATGGTACATACACGTACATGTACCGTACACTGTGTGCATTCTTTGGTACATGTACCGGTACATGTACTTGCACACAAACATACTTGTACATTTGTACTGTTCTATTCGTACATGGATGGACGTTTCAGGCCTTCAATCATCAGATTATATTGTGGAATTGGGACATTTGTGTGGATGCATTCGTGAACGTCCTAAACATGAGTAAGACCAATGCAAGTTGATTCATTCGCTGTATGGTTCCTGTACATACAAAATGCAGAGCAAGGACATCGTAGGTACTGGTGTGCATTGAACCATTTATGTTGTGTTCTACTGATATTTCCAGAGTGAACAAATGGCTCCAAATGCAAAAAAAAAGAAGAGTACTGCCTAAAGGCTAACATGTGGGCTAGAGACTATCGGTACACCAAAGCGCGCACAGCTGGTTTGTTACCTCATGGAATTAGGTTGCAGGAAATATGACTCTGTGCCTCGGGGTAAACATTGCCAATTTTTTTTCTGGCAAAACTCACCTTGATCTAATTGTTAGAAATGCATGGAATTCCTGCTTATAGTTATAGCACACACTGACTTAATGTTATACCATTGCAGTTTGACCTTGACCTTAGCCACACTTTGGCCCTGGGTGCAGGTGATCTGCATCCAGGGACCTGAGTCTTGTACACGATGGAACACTTTAGTTCTGAAAAGTAATTGTGTGAAATTACGGGAAGGGTGGGTTATGGGTTCAGGAAGTTGTACATAAAAAAAAGAATTACATGTAACAGACATATAAACAAAATGCAGAAACTGCCTTGACATGAATGAAGGTAGAGTTTTGCGAAGTCTTTATTGTTAAAGCTTTTCACACTATCCTCTTGCCCTGCCACCTGTGTTGAAATCAACACGGTTCACCGTAAGCGAAACCAGGTCCTGTCGATAAGCAAGGCAAGCCTTTCACTCTTACACCAGTGAGGCTGTAGATTTTGGTTTCGACCTGGGTAAAATGAAATTCGGCAACCAGAATTAGAAGCTTTTACTGTGGTGGTGTCATGCTCACGCGCATGCTGCTTTCTTTCTTTAAGACAAGGGGCGTGTGCATTTTGGTATTCCTATAGTGAGAAGGAGCCTGGAGTGCATGTGTGCTACCGGTACCTGAGCGTGACTCACGTGAGCCTGGTGTTACGGTGTTAGTGTAGAAAATTTCTGCCGCTGGATTTGTCTATAATACTAAGCCTCTTAACCCTGGTCCTGACCAGAGTTAGATTTTGCCAATGTAGAGTTTCAGACCCGTGTAGAAACCGTGCTAGATTCTTGCTAGTGAAAGATGTTGGACCCGGGTCCAACATGGAGATTCTGGATATTGTGAAAGGCCCTCAAATTGATTATCCATCTTGTAATTGAATATTTTGAAAGAAATTGAAATTGAACCATCTTTACATGACAGAACCAATGTTACAATATCTTGACAAGATGATCATACAAAAAAATTGCACATACTGTACCTCAGGTTCATAAAATTTACATATTTACTCCTAGATCAGCTAAGTATGGTTGAAATCAGGATAATTTTTTTTTTAAGTCATACATGTATCTCTCTTCATTTACATAAACAGTAATCATTGCTAGTGATGCTGTTACAAATATACATGTTCATACTTGTACAAAGACTGTGAAGCAAACTGACAGGATTGAGCCTCCCAACCCATCTGACTGTTGCGGATCATCTGTCAGTTGACATTCCTCCTCGCCATCCCACCTCAACACGGTTATCATCTCTCTTGGCTTCTCAGTCGCGGTACCTCCCGCTGGTTGCGGTATGGCACGCTCTTTGTGGCGCGCCAATGGTGTTATGAAATGTAATTTGTCCAAGCAAATTTTGCGCTGGGAGCGACCCACGGGGCAGTAATGTGCTCGTCGCCATTCAAATGTGACCTGTTCTGCTGGTCACAGTATTTTCAATACCTACTGGCACACTGTGGATTATGCTTTGAACTGAATCCTCATTTAATTAAGGGGTTAAAATTCAAGTGCATTTTTCACACAGGTTTTCTTCAAGAATATTTTGGCTTCCAAAACTAGAAAATTATAAATAGCATGCCAGCATGTTAACTTAACCATCCCCACCTCCATACTTCAAAATCAATCGGGAGGATTTGTATATTTTTTTTCAGAATTTACAATTAACCGTAACTCCCTAGCATGGTTTACTGGGAACCACGGGCCTATACCCATCCTGGCAAATTCCAACACCATATGGGAAACTGCACACACACATTTCTGACTTTGATTCTGGAGGTGTGCCAACCCAATGTAAAAGACTGTCAGTTTAGGGGTACTGTACCCATCCGGACAGATTCCAACAAAACATGCCGTTGGGGTTTGATGGGTGGAGTTGTGATGTTAAGGTTAACATGTTTCAATTTGTAGTTCATAAAGATCCCAGCCACCATTACTTTACATACCGGTACATTGGAGTGAACAAGTACCGACCGTTACACATGTATATAGTTAAAATACAATGAATTTGTTGCTTTGGTGGATTTGGCGGATTCAGGAAAATTTTCCGAAAAAAAATATTGGGGATAGAGTTAACTTAGTGAGATACATATGTAAAAGACAGACATAATAATGATGACGTAAAAGGTGATTCCTCCACGATTCTATGAAACCATTAAAAAGTACGCATTTGGAAGCCATACCGGTACGACAAAAACAGTGCGAGTGCTTGGTGCTTTAAATTATGGACCTTTGATCTGGATGTGGTGACTGTGTTCCCATGAAATGAGATAAGAGACAAACACAACCTCATCATTCCGCAATCATACCATGATTCCTAGAAATAATTTTGAAATGTGCATTTATAGTAGGGCAGATCATTTGTAGGTGATGGGATTGTGCCTTTGATGATACAAGCTTGGCATTTGGCACACAGTCAGAGCACGTCATGAGAAAGGTATTTGGCTATAGGGCCATCACAGATTTGTCCTTTGAAAAAAATATAGCAATGGCAGCCATTTTGAAAACTTTGAAAATTGCTTGTTATTATGACTATATCTTTTTCAAAGGACAAACCTGCTACGGTACATGGCCCTATAGCCACGTACTCTGTGTGCCAAATGCCATGCTTGTATTCAAAGGCACAATTCCCCAAATATTTTCCCTACATGCCCCACTATTGAAACCAGTATAACATTCATGTAATCAAAACGCAACGGTGAAAACTGATTGTATATTTGTAAAACATGTATGTACCGTACGGTATGTACATGTACATAAGAAGATGTGCGAAATGGTATCCTTTTAGGAATGGCAACGGAAGGCCACACAGTACGCTGTCCTCTTTGACAGTTCCTGTTAAACATGTTGGAACATTGTGAAAACATTTCCTGTGAATTTTTTACAAAAATATAAAACCAGACATTGTGTTCTGGATTGGAGCGACCTTTGGACTTTGCATAGAGGAGCCATGGTCACACATGTTTGCACATTCAGACATTCAAAGACTGTTGCTAATAATTCGTCAGTGTGATGTGACTCATTTTTTTCATTGGACGATGTGATGACATCATCAGCTGGAGAGTCCTTCACTGATGATCAGGCCCTATTTTAAGCATTGGAACTGTTTCCTTCTATTTAGGCAAGGCGTGGTTATTGTTCAAATGTCAAAAGTTGTTCAGATCATCATATGCAATTATTTTTCCTTGTACATGCAGCTGGTACATGTATAGTACGGAACAACTCTGTTGAATTTTGACAAGCTATCAGAATCTACCACAAACATACATTGTACACGAAGAGCAGTTTCCTGTTGTAATTTAAATGTAACTGAAGTCAAAATTTGATACTAACCTTTATATTTATTAGTACATAAACAACATTACACGGGATATTTACTATATACAACATTTGCTTTTGCTGTAATTTTCAGAAATGGATGGATTTAGGGGGTTAGTATTTTATAGCAAATATTGTTACACTGACTTGTTTGAAGTTTTGTATTTGTAGATGCTGGAAAAACCAAGAAAAACAATCATTTGCTCACCCTACCCCTTTCAGAACTATAGGGCCTATATTTCAAGTTCTGAAAGGGGTAGGGTGGGCAAATCTTCTGTAGTACTGAATAATTGAAAAGAAAAACAAAACACTTAGCAATAAAGATGCATATGTATCGTTTTCAAGAAAACAAGCTCATGGCTCTACATGAATACATTGAATGTAAATATTTAAAAGACTTGTGAACAAAGCATGAGAAAATGTCTTTTGTAGGAAAATGGACAATTTAGATGTTTGACTGATGTTCTTTTGCTTGAATCGTTTGATGACACATTGGTCTTACCCTTACCCTGCTGATTCCAATAGAATCCAGCAGGCTTTTGAAAAACAATTTCACCTGAGCTGTGGGATAATTTAAGTCATTTAGATTTACTTTTGGGGGTTGGCTTTTTTGGATGCGGCAGGCTTCAAATCTGTTCTATTGCTTGATTCTATTGTAGTTTTAGTGAGTTTCTTGCAAAATATGGGATTAGGTGTGGTTACGCTCTCAAATTTTTCCAACCTTAGGTTATAACTAGGATTGCTCCATGATTTCTTTTTGTTTGCTTGATTTTAAATCTGATAAATCATCCCATAATTGCTGTTTTCCAGTTGTAAATACTTGACATTGACCAACTTTATTGTGAATTCAGGGAATTCTAAATATTTGTTAATATCTTGGGGGAAGTTATCTGGCCCGTAATAAAATCTAGCCTAACCTGAAACCCAATTTTTCCTGAACCTTAAAAGTACTTTTAGTGTTTTCCTGTTTTCAAATATTCTTGAATGACATCCTTCTGGAATTATTTTCAGGTGTTGAGTATCGAGATCTGTCCTGACCCATGATCAGTCAAATGCTTCCATTTGTTGATAGTAGTTTCGGCACGGTTTTGCCCCTGAACATTTTAATTGTCAGCTGCCGGGAGTATCCATTTCGCTCTGCCCTGGATTGGAGAGGTTATGAGACTTGAGAGCCACAATGAGCCAACCTTGCGCTCTGATCTGTTTGCGGTGTCAGCTACTTGTTGTGGTTTCGCTCTGGGACACGCCTGGCCAATGGTTCAGACAGCTGTGTTGACTTGATGGTTGGGTTGGGGGTGGGTGTTGAGCTTGGTAGTGGAGTGAAGAACAGTACTTGTGAGACTGAAACCCCTAAACTGCAGTTGTGATGTTTATGTGACTCAGTTGTTATTGTTCAGCATAGACTTTTGAGCATTGTGTTGGTGAACTGAAATTTGGTCCGTCATCCATGGACCTTTCATGAATGGTGGAGTGAACATTAAAACTCTCTGGAGACTGAAACCATTATAAGTCGAGCCCTGGTGGTTAGGTTGACAGTGTGTCTACTAGTGTTGCCTTGAGAGCACAGGTTTGGAGAATAGTGTGGAAAAGCCACAGAGCAAATGAATGAACCGTCTCTTGGATTTTCAGTGGATCGCTTCCATGAGTGATTGTGGCATGCAGATGGCAGTGTGAATACAGTTCAGTTGGATACAAGTTTTTTGCACAGCGGAGGGTTTTTAAAACCAAATAGAACTGCACTATTCATGACGTCCATGTTATGTAAATCATGTTGGCGTATGGATGAACAGGACCTTTCAAGCACGCCTGAGATGTTTCAACTGGTAGACTGTCCTGCTCAGAAGACAGCAAAAAACCTGTCCAAAATGGTTAAAACTACCATCAACAAAAAATACCTCTGGGAGGGCAACAATCCAATTGTTCAGTTTTGAGCCGTGTTTTTTTGTACTGTGGTTTTTTGTTTGTTTGGAACTACATAACTGAGTTCACTTGAAGCGTTAAAAGCACAGTGGTCAACTTCTGATCCAATCCATTCATTTGCGAACCGGTTCGGTATTGAATGGCTGATGACCATGTGTCTTGCCGTCTGCGTCTCCTACCAAACTTCTGTATGACCTAGAGACTAGGTCTGGAATCCAGACAGACGCAACAGGTGCGTGCGCCAGCCAAGTCACATGAGTTCACACACATATGGTCCACAGGTGTTTGTTTCTTGAACGGCTGTGTTTTGAGTTGGATTTCCTGCATTTACTCTCCGGATGGGACCGTGTTGTTGAGACATCAACAGGTGAAACTCCAAGGCTGAGAAGCTTTGGTGCTGTGGGAGATGGTCAGTGTTCAGCGAGAGTCTTTCCCCATCACTGAGAAGAGCATCTGATGAGGATGGTTCATTTGGTTTGTGCCATTCATCTTGTCATTGTGGGTGGGCCATACTTGGTGAAGGAGGGGGGTGTCAGTAGTAACAATTGCTTGGTGGTTTCCAAAAATATTGAAGTTAACACATTCCAGTTGTAATATTCTCTAATGTTGGCTGTTGTGAATGTGCTTGAATGTGGTGTGGTGCCACTTTTTCCACCTTCAACGTTTTGTAAACTCATTAGCAGGTCAAATGTACCAAGGTTGATCACTGTGTACATTATATGTACAGGTGTACCGGTACATGCTAACAGATCCTTTCAGTCCTCGGGAGTTGGGTCTTTTGTTGGAAACAGTCCTCTGTAGTAAGTTTGTGTGCTTAGTCTATGGGAGAGTGTTATATTACAGGGACAAACGGAAATGCAAAGCATTGTCCTCGAGGGTATAGTAAAACAAGAGTGTGTGCATATACTGGTATGTGTGTTTTTTTACTGAAAAATTGAAAGGTGCTTTATTGTTTTTTTTCTTATGACAAATTCTGGACTATACCGGTAGGTGCTCGAAACACTTCAGAGCAGGCATTTCGTGATACACACCCGAAACTGTTATTTCCTTACTGAATTGTGAGAACAACTGGTTGAGTGATGCCAAACTTTGTTCTTTTTATGCCCCGCGGCGAAGCCGAAGGGGCATACTGTTTCCGCCTTGTCCTTCCGTGGGTGGGTGGGTGGGTGGGTGTGTGTGAGCTTGTCTTACATACGCAGTGTGGACTTCCGAACAAAAGACGTCCACATAATGTAGGTAGCACCGACGTTGTGTGGACTTACCCCACGTCCACACAGTGTTTCCCCATTTCTGGAAAACAGGTTTAGAGGCATTTTTGGGTTAGGTTTATCTGTAGCAGAATGAAGAGAAACACTAAAGGGAATCATAGAAAAAAAATTGGGTTGAAAGAGTTTTCACAGTTTGAGAAAAATGAGTTTTTTCACTGGTTTTTCTTAACTACACGAAAGCAATGGAAAGTCCACACTAGTCATGTGAAACAAGTAGGTGTGTGTGTGTGTGGGTGGGTGTGTGTGTGGGTGTGTGTGTCCGGATAAATTGTGTCAGCGCGATAACTTGAGAAATACTTAACATATGAACTTCAAATTTGGTTTGTGGATTGTTCTTGGTAATCCTAAGAAGCCTATTGCATTTGGGGCCAAAAGGTCAAGGGTCAAGTTCACAGTGGCTAAAACAATAGAAATCTTGTCAGCGCGATAACTTGAGAAATACTTAACATATGAACTTCAAATTTGGTTTGTGGATTGTTCTTGGCAATCCTAAGAAGCCTTTTGCATTTGGGGCCAAAAGGTCAAGGGTCAAGGTCACAGTAGCAAAAACAAAAGAAATTTTGTCAGCGTGATAACTTGAGATATACTTTACATATGAACTTCAAATTTGGTTTGTGGATCGTTCATGGTAATCCAAATCGGCCTATCGCATTGGGGGTCGAAAGGTTAAGGGTCAAGGTCACAGTGGCTAAAACAATAGAAATCTTGTATTTATTCTGAGATCATAGGGATTAGGGATTAATTCATATAAAACCTACAGAAGACACTAATGCTGTCAATGAACGTTTCATGTGACCAAGGTACATGTACAATGTAAGTTGATGTTAAAAGAGTGGTGTTATGTCATGGAAACAGTCACGGTTGCGGGGCATTTGTGTTTGTAAACACACCTGACTTGTTTTTTTTCTCATTTCAGGATGAATGTGACAATGAAGAAAGAGTCAAGAAACAATGGTGAGTAAATTTCTGCTGATAAAACCAATTCAAACTAGAGTTTCGCGTTTGTTGAGTTACAAACGCAGAGTGGTCGGGCGGACAGCCGTTTCATTATACACTGCCCTGTTAAGTTAGGAATATATGTTTATGTAGAAAAAAAGGATCACGAAATTAAATCCATTCAAGTACAATCAATGTTTCAAAAAAGGTATCTTTAACAGTGTGATAAATTTCAGTAAACATTCTATGTGCACAAAAAGTTATTTCTGGTTTGATGACGTCATCAGTCAAAAATGGTTAGTGAATACTGATAAAGTTCGGAGAGGATAATTTTTCATTGTAAAGTTAAAATAATGTATGAAAATATGGGAAATATAATTGTTTGTAATAATAACACCTAACTTCCGGTTTGATGACGTATTGATAACACCTAACTTCCGGTTTGATGACGTCACAGCATTAGAGATCCAAAGGTGAACATTGTAATGGATATCATTCTTTGGACTTCCAAGGTATGACAGGGATCAAATGATAGAATTAAATAAAAACTATGATCTTTTTCAAATTCTCCTTAAAGTAACTTCCGGTCTGATGACGTCATGAATTTGAAACCTTGCCAAGTTATCTGTGGTTAATCAGAGAATGTCAAGGGGCAATTTGGTAAAATTTGGAAGGATGGTTTTACAATTAAAGAAGAGAAACTCTATTTGATGTGCCGATAGGGGGCGCCCTTTCGGATAATGACGTCATCACACTGTTTTTTGGGTCTTGCATTCCTCACTAAACACTTTCATAATATATATGTCTGTAGTAAAATGCTTCCGCTTTTGAGTTATATTAAGTTTTTATTGCACTTCCGGTAACACCGGAAGTAAAGGTCAAGCGGTTTTGCGTCCGGGAACACGAAATGTTTCTCACGACATAGTCTACAACCTCACGAAAAAACGAACACGATACTCTATTTAGTTCAAAAGATATAACGCAAACTATTTTGTCAAAATTTGCCCTTAAATCGGTTGTAATTTGATACCTGATGACGTCATGATGACGTAACAAAATGGATAACATCTTCGTAACGTGGGTGTGTTCAACATTGGTAAAAATTGCTGAGTCTACATGTAGATCGGCTTGTGCATAATGGATATCGTTTGGCAGTGTCCAC
Organism: Patiria miniata; assembly: GCF_015706575.1. Taxonomy (NCBI): domain Eukaryota; kingdom Metazoa; phylum Echinodermata; class Asteroidea; order Valvatida; family Asterinidae; genus Patiria; species Patiria miniata. The sequence continues at coordinate 11,690,967 of NW_024037061.1, forward strand.
AGATGGATGTTAATATTCCTGTGATGCACTGCAAAAAATGCCTCTCATGCGAGTGGGACGAATTGTGAAAGGCTTCCATTCCCACGTTTCACTGTCCGCTTACTTTTTAACTACCAAATTATTTTGAAATACCTTACTGGACTGTTAGTGAATGACAGTCTAAAGCATCCTGTAAAATCATGGCGTCTGGTATACTGTCATTTTCAAGAAAAGTGGTGTTTTTCGTATCAATTTCCAACGCTGGTCGGCCGACCAGGGCCGACCAGCGTTGGAAAAACTGGCTTTTTTTTCAAATGCTGGCCCCAATTGACCATATTTAGTTAGTCCACATTTGTTTACAATCGATTACACATCTATGAACGGGTATTACAAGCCAGCTAGACTGTTTCCCTGACCTTACAATTCCCAACTTCTATAAATTGCTCTGTTTCATCTTAAATGAAGTCAGGGAACCAGACTACAGGAAAACGATTATTTTCTTGGTTTTTATAGCATCTGCGAACCCAAAACGTCACAAAAGTCAGTGTAATATAAATGTTTGATATATTACCAACCCCCGAAATCCATCCATTTCTGAAAATTACAGCAAAAGCAAATGATGTGATTCCCTTTAAGGCTAGCAAGCGTGATGTGACCCCGTTGTTCATGATTCTGTTCTGATAGTATGACAGTAGTGGCAAGAGTTACACAATGTACATGTACTAGGCCTATACAAAAACTAATTGGATCCTACTCTAGTGATCCTAAACCCTGTAATTCCAAGCCGAACCTAGAACCAGTCACCGAAGAAATTGAGCAAAACACATTCCACACACCCCAACAAACAAAAGCCTGAATCCTGCAAAGCGTGCCACCGGTCCCCCACCCAGCATCGGTACCTTTTGTTCACCCCAAATGCCACGAGATCTCTCCCCTGATAATGCCACGAGTTGTTCCCCCTTGTTCGTATTTAGGGCCCACTTCCCTTATTCCACCCATAATTGGACATGCATCATGTGAGATAGGATGTTTTCACTGAGTGTTACTAGGACGGGGTTACAAAACAGCCCCCCTTACTTTGCCGTTCAATTAGGAGCATCCTGTGTTAATGAGTCGGCAGTGATTTACGTTAGTTTTCGTGATGTCATCGGGTGTACTTTTTGAATGCCACTGCAGAACTTTCTGAAGAGTTTGGGTGGAGCATTCACAGTGAAGTTGTTGAGCAACATGTCACAAACGTGCAAGTTTAGGTGGCTTTAATTTACTATTGATGAGTTCATGTCTGGGTGGTTTTGTTCTTGATATAACTTCAAGCATGGTGTTAATATTGGATTTTATTTGGAGACGCCTGTTGGTTTTATAGCAGAATGGTGTTGAAGATACCAGTGTGGTAAGTTTACATAACTGCATGGGTATGATGTACAGCATATAGGCTGTTTTCACACAATATTGATGTGGGCATTACATTCACTGTGTGGACTTCCGAACAAAAGATAGTTTCCAGATACGTTGTGTGGACTTGCCCACGTCCACACAAGGTTTCCCCCTCTCTGGAAAACAAATTTACAGGCATTTTTGGGTTAGGTTTATGTGTCGCAAAATGAAAAGAAACACTCAAGGGAATCATAGTAAAAAAAATGGGTTGAAAGAGTTTTCACAGTGTGAGTAAAATGATTTTTTTCGTAGGTTTTTCTCGACAACACGAAAACAAAGGAATGTCCACACTACCGTAGGCTGTATGTAACGTACATGTAAACATGTATGTGGATACGTATATCGATGAATTGATAGTTGAGGCAGGAAATTCAACTGATTGAAAATGTTAGATTATAATTTCCCTATTGAAGGTTAGCTTGTACATATTGATACATGTACAGTGTACTGGTACATGTACTAGTATGTATGTATGTACATGTATGTCGACCATGTACATGTACATGTACATTTGTTTAGTGTGAAGCTTGCGAGAGATTTCAAGTCGAAAGAATGCGATGATATGAAATATTGGAGATGATCTATACTAGAAGTTGCGTGGCTAAAGCTAGCAGTATGTACACTGTACATGTAATGTAAACACTGCGCTCTCGCAAATACGAGACCTCTCCTATACATGCTGTTCACCACTGTCATAGTTGTTCTGCCATTTCTGTAATGCATCATCTGACCGCTGTATGACCCATCGGTTTATATGCTTTCCCATCAAGCGTTGATGGTGTAGGTTGCTTCCTGGCGTGACAATTTATATTCCGTTGCCGATACTGTACGGCCAAGTTCCTGCCTGTTTTATGGTCACATTATCTGTCATGATAACATTTTCTTGTTTTGTGTTACTTGAGAGAGCCCGGCTTTATATCCTGATCAAATTTCAAGTACCATTGTAAACAGGATAAAAGCGGGGGGTGGCTCCTAGCTTTGATGGTACCAGTTCATTTGTTTCTCCTCAAATGATCGAACTTTGAGATTATATGGGTGAGCAAAACTGAAAATACTTCATGGACTCAACATTCAAAAATACAACTTTGTCATAATGCTGGGTCAAGGTACATGTTCATTTAACATACTGTAGAAAAAAAATCCTTCAATGTGGACGGGATGAAAGTTCTCAACTGATTATATTTTGGGTTTCCCCAGATTACTTTTCTGGAATTTTGACATTCGATAACACTGTATTACATGTACTTAGTGGTAATGTACACATGTGTACGTGAAGAGACACGACTTATATGGAGTGACTAAAATAAACACTGCCTGATTATATATTTTAATAAAGAATCTTTCATTTGTATTGGAATATATTGATTTATTGTTAATTAAAGTACATATTTAAATGAGTTATTTATTAACCCTCCCTCTCTGGCTGGCAATTTCAACAAGGCCAGCCCAGCAGTCAAAATAAACCAAGTGATGTTTTTTTTACAGTTGAGTGTTCCCTGCCTTCATGAAGCAGGATAGACCTTCTGTGATTGTTATGAAACCTGATAAACCAGTAGCTATGCTTTGACTGTGTGAGATTGATAAGCCAGCTGTGCCCACCAGTCACCCGCTTTTGTCTGTTGATGGAATTTGACTAGTCACAGTGCCTATTGAAATATGATCTGACTGTTGGTGACTAGCTTTTGTAAAAGGCATGTAAGGTGAACAGGATTGAATATTTGACTGTCTGTGACTGATCAAAAAAAAAGAAAAAAATGAAGGGTTAGGCCCCCCCAAAAAATAAGTCGGTCTCTGGTCAGCGCGCGCGTCGATTTTAATCATGCGTTTCGATCTTTTTTTTCCCAAAATGTTCCGCAGTAGCTCCAACAGCGCCCTCTATTTCCGCACCTCCTCAATTTTTTTTACCAAAGAGCACCAAGGAATGGGAAATTGCACCAAGGCAAATGATCAAAAGCACCAAGGCAAATTATGGAGGACACCAATGTACATGAGGACACCAAAAAAGCAAAATAGTACCCACCTTGTCTGTACAATCCAAAAAAAAAAAAATCCGCGTGGCCGCGTCAATTCCGAAACTTTGGTCTGACCAGAGACCGAATATTTTTTTTTTGGCCTTAAAGTGCCATTAATAGTATCCCTCCTATGCAAACATACATTCTGTGCCAAGTTGTCCTTTTAGTCATAATCAATCAAGTGACTGTTTTCAACAGTTAAGAGCTCCCAGTCTACCATGTACACGTACATGTACAGTGTAAAGCAGGATTGACTGGCTGTGACTGGTTTTTAAATGTAATTTGTTACAGCTGTGCTGTGACTGTACCGGTAGCTGTGCCATCAGTTTCCTGCTTTTGTCTGTTTACTGAATTTGACTAGTCAGAGTGCTTGCTTGAAATATGATCTGACTGTTTGTGACTGGCCTGTGTAAAAGACATGGCAGGGCAAGTGGGTGGAGTTTTTGACTGTCTGTGACTGTTTAAATTGTAGGAGGGTTAATATGCTATTTGAAGGTCGATTTTGACATGTTTTACATATTGGCATTGATTGATTTTACATCACAAGATATAATTTGGTAATTGTTTCTTCTTCTTTTGTGTGACACAGTGAAAGTTTCTTTGCGGTGAAGGGAGCTGCATTGGTCCTTCCCAGGAGCAATGAGTCCAGACCCATCAAGAAAAACCCCAGTAAGTCGGCAAAATTATGCACTTTTTTTAAAGAAAGGAAAATACCGGTAGAACCGAAACTAAAAACAAAAAAAAACACATGTTCAAGTGGTACTCGTCTATTACATAAACTTAAATGCATATGTTCATATTGACTTAAGCAACTCTCTACATAGCTGTATGAATTTGTGGTTCCTATTTATGATATGAGAGTCATACCGGTACAACGGGTTCGCCCTTAACATTTTTTCACTAGCCAGCTGGACTAGTGAAACAGACTCTTATCTAGTCCGCGGGCTTTTTTACTAGTCCGCAATAACATTTTAAACTTTTGCTCCAGAATGTCAAAAGCAATGTTATTTACAACAATTTTGACTCGCCAGGTGGATTACCGTACTTAGGGAGTGGTTTTGACTAGTCCGCTATGATTTTACTCGCATTTGGCGAGCGGACTACCGCTAAGGTTGAACCTTGCACAATTTTTACTGGTTCCATGCATTGGGCCAGCATAACATCCTTTCTGTACTTACCTGACTGACTGACTGACTGACTTGACTGATTGTCACTTGTGAATTTAGAAGAGAGTCAGGCAGTGCTGTTGTATAGGATTACTGCGACATCGTATTGCCAATGAATGGGTTAAATCTGGCCCATTGTGTAGACCACATGCATGAAAAGATTGTCCAATGAATAGCCACTCTGAATCCATTGAATAGAATTTTGTGTGCTCTGACTTAGACTGGTCCCGGACCAGTTATTACTTGGCTTGCCTAGTCTTGTTACATGTCTAGTCTTGTTACATGCCTAGTCTTGTTACATGCTTAGCCTTGTTACATGCCTAATCTTGTTACAAGCCTAGTCTTGTTACATGTACGTTACATGTACGTTACAAACATTTGATGATTCTAAAAATGTGGTCCCTTTTTAAAGTTTTATTTTGTTTCATTATCAAATGTCTGGTCGGAGAAGATTTCGTTGTTTCCACTTTTTCAACTTAACAATCAGTGCCCCACAATAACGATAACCCTGTTATTGTTTCATGATGTGCCAGCTTGTACCGTTCAAAGGAAATGCACACCCATATCATGCCTAGTGGGTTCACTGTGTCAATATTTTGGATAAATATTTAGACGTTGCTTTCATCTTGGCAATTAAACAGGAAACCGATCCAACCTTGTAGCAAATCAATTTTCTCTTTGATCCACGCATGTTTGTAATCCACACTTAACTCACAAAGTTTGTGGGAATTAATTTCATTGTACACGTAAGTAATTAAAATAACATAAACCTATTAATTCAAGAAAGTTCACACGGCTTAACTGTGTTATTTATTTCTTCATTAAGCATGGTACAAACTACAAAGAGCACATTCCTTTCAAGATCAAAATGTGTCAAATTACTTTGCATATTTTTGTGTGCATGTTTTTAAGACTACATACATATGTACAGACACAACCGTCTAATTTTAGCATCTCCTGCTGCGATTCATGAAATCAGCCTCGTTAATTTTATTAATGCCTATTGGGTTATCCAGGACAGGAGAAATATCCCGACAGCGCCCGTATGTATTGACGTAGAGGTATTGAACTATCTGCCATGTAGGGCACGCATGCGGGTGACGATATTCATACATTTGTGTGCAAAGCGTAGGAGTGAAAGTCAGTCACAAGAACCGCGCTCCCACACAGCTGGTGTAAAGCAGTGATGACGAAGGCTCAGGAATTCCTAGAGGCCGTTATCGGGAGTGGGGATATAATCTTAAATTGGATCAGCCTTGCTTAAGAAACATGTGAGGGGTTGTGTGAGTTGGTTGTTGTGACTGCGTCATATTCTCCCCGAGACTTAATCTGTTTGAGTCGGGGCCAGATTTGATTAGGTGATTAACGGCTGATGGGGGAAAGGGAAGTGTAAGGCATGGCGTCATCATGGGATAGGATGATGCAATTTGTGTTTCATAAAGTTGAAATTGGCCACAAAATAGACTCAAAATATAGAGTGGCGAACTGTTGTAGTAGCATGTACTATGCAGAGGGCGACACTAAAACTGCTTGAACAATATGAACTACATACATGTAGCATAGGGGTGTGCATTTACGGGTGGTACGGGAACGGGGTACCCAATTGGAAAAAACAACAACACGGGTACCTTGGTACCCATTAAAGAAACCCAACGCCAAGATTCAAATCTCAGAAATTGCTGTTCTGATTATTCATAAAGGTCCACATGATAACACTTCTATATTGGTGTGTCAATGTAGCAAGATACAAGTGTGTACAGTGAACTTTATTATAGTACCCGACCGCTGATGTCGGCTTAGTACCCGACTGCTGATATAGCTTTACAGTGTAAACTGCAACTTTCGCAAGCGTCACAAATGTGAAATACGTGTATGTTTTGTGTTCCCATGCACATGAGCCGGGTTTTCATTTTGAAAATTACCCACAAATGACATTTAAAGCCTTTCTTTTTCATTGTCTGAGAAACTAAATTTGTAAAGTTGGTTACTGGTACCTGATCCCATAATCTGGAACCGGTTCCCGACATCAGCGGTCGGGTACTCAGGTTCCTGGTTCCAATGCACAACCCTTGTTTAGCACAATAATTTTTTGAGCTGTCTTTAATCTGTACATAAGTTCACTGATTTCACTTTACAATTGCTCTTAAATGGTAAACCAGTAGAAAGCGTCTCATGTACACGTATGTAATTTCATCCTCTGCGATGTATTGATCTTCATTGCAGAGTGGGAATAATGTACAGACCTCATCTTCAATTGCATTTTTTTTTTTTTTGCGATGTCCCCAAACCAATGTGAACTGTTCTGTTGTTTTCGACTTGTAAGGATGCGATATGTTCAGAATCAAATTTGCTAATATGTGAGACATTAATTCTGGCAAAGAGATACAGAACCTGGGCAGAGGACTACATGAGGATTTGCTGGTATTGGGAAAGAGAATAAAATTCTCTTGAGAGTATCTTTGTTGCACTTCAATCGGACATTCCGTTGACAAGTTACATGTATGGCTGTTTAAAGTTTGCATTTATCGATATGCCAACAAATTTAAATACTCAGAAAAGGCCTTTAAAGTTCAAGTTTTGTAGTCTTTAAAATGAAAGATGCCAATTGTTTTCCCTTGTCTGTGTAGAAGATAGACAAATATAGCATGAATCAAGAATTCTGAAAATAAAAAAAAGCCAACAATTTAAAACTATACATATTTTTAAAAACATTTTTTGTCAACTCCAGCCTGTGCCCAGTTCCATCTCAAACTGGTTTTAAACAAGACGCAACCTGGCGACATGTACTGGTAGGGTGTAGCCAAATGAGCTGGTGCATTTTCTCCCTTGAGGCTTGAAGACTAGATTTTTGTAGTATTCCTAAGATTTGCATGTCATAAATAACATCCCTGTAACACAACCAGACCTGTAATCTTTCCAACTTAACAATTGGAACAGCTAGCAGGTCAGTTCAAAAGGACTGAACAAACACACCCCTCTCTGCATTATCATACAACAGTCACAGCACAAAGACACTCTCAAGTGCTGAATGCTGGGCTTCTAAGTGGTTTCTTTTATGAGGCTGCAATCAGGTGTCAAAAGGGTCAGTCTGAGTTATGGATGGTGCTAAAATGCAGAAAAATATTTTTTTTTATAACATTTTTTTGTTGGTGTCCTGGGGCCTGTAAATTCAGTTCAAGAAAAAATGTCATATAGTATGAGTATACAGTGTTTAAACGTCGGTAAAGGGCAAACCCTAATTTGATTTATATCACCCCGACGCAAAAATTCCATCTTATAATAACATATTCAAATTGACTATATTACTGGAAATAAAAAGGAAATGACATTTAAGCCTGACGATGATGAAAAAAAGTTTATCAATGTACATGTATTATAAAAGAAAGCTACACAAATGGAGAATAAACAGTGTACACATTAATCCTTCCTCTCTGGCTGGCAATTTCAACAAAGCCAGCTTAGCAGTCAAAACAAATCAAGTGACTGTTTCTAACAGTTGCGTGCTCTCTGACCTTTTGAAGCAGGATTGACTGGCTGTGATTGTTATGATGCCTGATACAGCTATGCTTTGACTGTAGGAGATTGATAAGCCAGCTGTGCCTACCAGTCACCTGCTTTTGTCTGTTGATGGAATTTGACTAGTCACGGTGCCTACAAGAAATATGATCTGACTGTTGGCGACTAGCCTGTGTAAAAGGCATGGCAGGGCAACAGGATTGACTTTTTGACTGTCTGTGACTGATCAAACAAAAGGAGGGTTCAATAATGGGTTTTTTTGGTCACCCAGGCATGACTGGTGTATGGGACTCCCCTACTTTACAATAAGCCTTTTCGGAGTTCCAACTGCGCGCATTCGTAACCTGTGACAGCGCACATTGTTTGTCTCAAATGCCCTTTGACAGTACCCACAATGCACAAACAGCCTTTTTGTAAAGTCAGTGGCGCGATGATGTCAAAGGCCATTTGAGACAAACAATGCGCGTTGTCACGGGTTACGAATGCGCAGTTGGAACTCCGAAAAGGCTTATTCACGTTCGACTTTGTTTCATAGCTTTATTGTGATTCATACTCTGACAACATTGAATTTGAATTTGTTTATTTCCTTAGTTGTTGGGGAGTTATCAGACCACATTCAGAGCATGTTTCTGCTTCTTAGGCATGAAGATCGGATGACCCTGGTAAGTCATTGAAAATGAAATAGACATTTATTTCACTCTCTGTCTGTGATTACAATGTATATGTACATGTACCGGTACACACATCATACATGTACATGTAGTCTATAATCTGGCATGATATATTAATTTGTAACATGTACCGGTACATGTACACACATGTATAACCTTTTATAGTAAATCGTGACGTACTAAACAGGACTCCCGATGCAGCGTAGTATAAACGAGTCCTGTTTAGTACGTCACGATTTACTATGTTTTGTTTGCTGCCCCCAACGACGACTTTTACACAAATTGCACGTTCAGGTCGAATCAGGACCTGAAAAACAGCCCTCAAAAGTACGTTTTGTACTCATTTCATGCCAGACACAATAGTCGTTTTTACTTCATCACACCTTAGGCTACATATACCCGAAAAATGACGGAAATGTCTTCGAGCATTCCACAACCTCTTTAATGGTGAATGGTGGATCATGTTGTCATGGGACAAATACTTGGTCACCTCATGGATGAGCTATACATGCATGATCCCCTCTTAATCCTATAACGTCATTCACGTCATGGGATGCTTGCAACGTGATCTATTGGCACAAGGATCAGGTGTACTTTCTTCCCTTCCTGATATTGAAACCCCCCCCCCCACCCATTACTATGAGGCCTCATTAGACAAATTTCCTGCCATTTGGAAACTCTTGCCAAGACCCTGTCATAGCCTTATTACTGAAGCACGCTATTCATATTTTGTTGTAAAGATTGACTCATTTCTCAGAAAAATCAACTCTGTGTAAACAACAGAATATGACTGTACATATTTTGCCACTTGAAGCTTTTAATTTAAAAAGGTATGAATCATTGTTAATTTAAGTTTGAGAAAAATGCATGTTTTACATTAGATGCACGTTTTACATTAGATGCACATTGAAATATATATACAGACTTCTACATTTTAGTGACTTTTTCCAGTTCTATGAAAATTCTTCGTTTCAGAATGCAAGAAAACTTAAGCTAATACTGTGTAGACTTTAAACTTAACTACCCTAACTATGCCACAATTCAAAAATTTGTTTTGGATGATTTTAATGGATTGATCAGGCAGTACAGTCCACTAACTGTTGCTTGACATTGGTGTCAATGACTCAGTTATTGTTTAACAGTTTGAAGCCCAAAGCAATGTCCCTCAGAGTGAAATGTACATTTAGGGTTAAAGAAAGGAAAAATGGCTAGAAATAGAACTTTGTAAATTTTCACCCATTTTATCTGCTGGTAGTTACAACATCACATTATAAGTATGACCCCAAAAAGTGTCCGTCTGACTTGTTTTGAAATAACTACAACATTTTGAGGTCAATTTCGTAAAAGTTTAATTGTGCAGATACTCCTAAGCCTTGGCCTCAACCCCTATGAGTTTCATTTAATTTCAGTTACACATCACTACACAATTGTCTAATGTCAATTGATCACAACAACATTTTTGGACCCTGTGACCAAGTTCCATGCCTTATTCAATTCAATTAAAACAGTCAGACGGGCACTTTTTTGGGGACATACTGAAGTACCGGTATGAAACATACAATTCTTCTTCTTCTTCATTCATTCATTGTCATGATGACTTGATGAGTTGGGCCCAACTGTCCCTGTCGAGCATAGTGTTGGAAAGAGATGGACCACTCAGACCAGTTTCTAGCTCCATGGATGTTTTCAGGGTCATGTTTGGACGACCTTTTCGTCGAGGGGCTTCTTTCGTCGAGCATATACAATTATAGTACATGTAGATCAGCAAGGCTCATTTTCTTGTTGCAAAATACCGGTATTTTACTCATTTGTAAGATATCATTTCTCTTTCAATTTCTTTTCTTTTCTCCAAAGGCGGTCCGATTGGAAAGCGTGTACGATGAGCGTGTCCGTTACATCATCCTGGTATCCTGCAACGGTGTGCAGGACACGGAGGAGAGCGTCATCCTAGGGGTTGATATCATGTCCAACAGCGCCACCATTGGCCTGGTCTTGCCAATCTGGTGCGAGACCACTACACAACTGGATGGGGACGGGTACGTGATGCGTTGTCAGTTGATTATTAGCTGGTACAGGTGCTGCCATGTTACGCATGGGCTACATGCAGAAGTACCAGCATAATGGTGAAAATGCCTCGCAGTAATTCCATGACAATTTTCCGCATTTTTACATTTCATAAAGTCAGCTATATCTAGGGGTTTATTCCATTATGAACAGTTTAAAAGGTTTAGAGGGATAGACAAAGGAGAAAATTGACAGATGGTTCTGTATAAACATTGATTTTAGAGAGTTGATGAGTACATAAAAAATGCTGTTTAAAATGGTCACTTGATATATTTTGCCTGCCCGGTTGGCTTTGTTGAATTTGCCAGCCAGAGAGGGAGCATTATTTAAGAACCGTTTGTAGACATACGTACATTTTTTTCCCCATTTTAATCTGTGCAAACCTTTAAAGATCTCTTTAATTAACCCTGAACACCCCAACCCTTCAAAATCAAACTGCACGTTTTGTTGGAAATCTGTTGGAGTGAGTACTGCACTAGTAAACTGATTATGCTTTACATGGGGTCAGGCATATACCACCATAATTAGAGTCCAACAGTTTGGGTGTTGAGTTTACCGTATGGTGTTGGATTTTGCAAGAGTGAGGATGAGGAAGGATCCCAGTAAATCACTCATCAAGGGGGTTAGGGTTAAAGAAATACCGGTACGTGGTCACATGCAACGACCGACTGAAATGACTCTTCACCGAGTTATGAAAACACCAACTTTCTTTATCGCGTTCCCAGCATCCTCTCTCGCCTGCACTTCCTTCCTGCTTGACACACAGAGACTCCCAAAACAAAGTCAGTTGAAAACAGAATCGTTGACATGAGACTCGTCTATCCACACAGGCCGGATATCATGAGAGGATTGTTGTTAAGCTGTTATGTACCTGAGTGCATTGCACTCACTTTTCTCTACACTTTCACATTCGACTCGGTCGAAAGTCTGTTATGTTAGGTTCTCAGTTTTCAAGGGAATGGATTTTTAATACTTTTTTTTTTACATGACCACAAGGGGAATTGAAAATGAAAAGTATGTTGTACTTGTTCAAGGGGATTGAGAAGGATTTTGATACACGGTGTCACGGTACGTTTGCTGAAAAATGCAACAGTGGATAGCCTCAGACAAATGGCAGCAATTTGTGCTGAAAAATTCAGTATACAATGTGCATTTTTGTATCTTTTTCCCCTAAAACATCGAATTAACAGAATTTCAAGTGTCATCAATTGATGTAGATACATGTAAATACACTGTACCGTGTATGTTGGTGACTTACAATTTATTGAATTACGATATTAGAGAACTGGAGAAAATGAAAAAAAGTGTGATTAAAGAATAAAAACAGTCATTTTCCCTGGCCATTATGGATTATACATGTACAGTATGATGATACATAATAAGCCTCTGTACTGAAGACAGTACACTTTTAATGGCACACTTTTCTGTGGGGCTACGAAACCGTCGCCCCACCAGGCTCCCATAGAAAAGCACACGTGTAAACAAAGTGTGACGTCATCAGTACAGAGGGCTTATTGTACAGTGTGGGATCAAGGTTGTGAATGAATCTGTGTTGATCTCATTGCAGTGGCTTCAACCTCTCTGCTGAGAAATACACGTAAATATACATTTTGCTGGTCTTTTCTAACCCAACCTCGTTCCCCATGGGTACGATCTTGCTGCGCCATGTTGTTTCCCATCATGCCTTGCGCGATCTTGACCCCTGGAATTGTGTAATTTAAATATGACACATTATAATTAGGCTGCAGTTTATCCGTTTTATGTGCCGACGCCAACTTTAAAATGTTAAAAGTTGTGATTTTGAAGAATCAATACTTTCAAACATAACGTTTGGACGTGGCGTTATTTAGCAAAGATTTGTATGAAATGTACGTACCCCAGTTTGCCTTTACAACCGCAGATACTGGTACAGGTTTTTTTAGCGAAAAACGAGGCTGCCATAATCCATATCGTACAGGCATCGCGACTTTTGAATAACAATTTTTTTTTCGTACGTGACGTTACGTGCAAAGCACATGAGCGCATTATGGGCGTGCCCGGCATGCAATCTTCGAAATGCGCGCGCAGTACGCTGTGAATAGCCAATCAGCGTCATTTACGTCATCATTACGGCCAGGGGTTAGCGTAAGGAACGCGCACGCGCCCATGGAGTCGAGACTGTTTCTAACCCTTTTTAACCCTCCTACTGATAAACCTGCCACTAACCGTCAACACAATCTATCCACTTCCTCTCCCATAGCTTTGTACAGGCTGGTCACCAACTGTCCGATTCTCATGGATTAAACCACATAACTGTCAAAACCTGCTGAAGGGTTTGATAGATAGGGTGGCCTTGAATACTGCTACAACTTGCGTAGCAGCCATCTTAGAGGGCAACGTTTTTGTTTTGCTGGGCTATGCATGCATGAACCTTTTTATTTGCATTTGTACTGAGTTTCTATATTAATTCCATCATTGACAGGCACTCACCAGAGATTACCCACCGTATCTATCAATGTCCGTCAAGGCATGGTACCCTCAGTTAACAAAACCACCACAGCCTGTCAATTGTACCAATATGACGCCAGTTTACAGACCTGTTAAAACCTGTCACCTGATAGATTTTGACGGATAGGGTAACTCTCCTCATGTTGTCACAAAGAGGGAGGGTTCAAATTAGCAGAATTACATTTCAGTTGCTACAATTTCAAGTGTCACCTACATGTTTGTAGATAAATTTACATGTATATTATCTTTAAGCAAACTTGTATCCTCGATCCTGATTGGTCGGTCCATTGCATCAACAGTGAGATATTATACCGTATCGCACGGTCCATATTGCACTCCGTGTATTGCGCTATTCCAAGATGCGAGCAAGATTCCAGCTGCATGCGCTTAATCGCTAAAAAGTTCGTGTAAAGTGTGTTAGTTCCAACACATACGGGTACGTGCACTTTACCGTGCGTTTAGTTTGCTTGAAGATAAATTCGTTATCGCGCTCGTGAGACACGGAAAATGTGGAGCCATTGTGTGGTCCGTGGTCCCACATACCATGAGGCTGAACTCGTACTACACTATTCCGTGTTCCACTCACGTTTGCGGGTTTGGCGACTTACAATTTAAGTGAATAACAATTGGGAGCTAGAGAGAACATGGAGATACAAAAAAGTAATGTGTTATGAAGTGACAGTCACTTTCCCTGGCCATTATGGTTTATGGTATATAATTGTACAGTTTGGGATCAAAGTTGTGAATGAATCTGTGTTTGTCTCATTACAGTGGCTTCAACCTTTGTTCCAAGAATCGCACCAACACATTCAAACCAGTCTCCGTTCAGGCTCTGTGGTAAGTGTCCGTGTCACACAAAAATGAAACACAACACATCACCAATCATTACATTCACGATGTTTATATTTAGAATGTAAACTGCACAGCAGAAATGCTGGTAGATGCTTTTGGTGTTTTAGCATTTATAAGTCTCTCAAGAGCTGCTAGGCATAGTCCAACCAAAGTGTCATTGAAGGCATATGGGCTACCTGCGCCAACAAGTGAGGGCGCGTTTTTACCACTTTTGAGAGCTCCGTGGACGGGACACACAGCGTGAGCGTACTGTACTGTACTGGTTGGCGCACGAAGTACGCACGACATCCTGAATGTGCTAAAGCTATAGCCACCACATCTTCGCGTGAGCGTCAGGCGGCATCGGCGAGTGAATACGTTCGATTTTAACTTGCGAAGGTCTCCCAGACTAATCCCTGCCCCCAATAACTTTGGATTATTGGAAATACGCAGTGAATGGACCGGGAACCAGTCTAGGTCTTCCCAACCTCTCCTTTTGTGGCCGTTGAAGGGGTACTTGTGCACGGAGCCCATAGGATCATTTGCAAACACTCAAAAGCAAAACTGCCAAAATAGTAAGACAAATCCCCCGTGATTGTAAGTAAATAATAGCATGAACAACCTGTGAAATTTTTGAGCCTGGTATACTGTCATTCTCAAGAAAAGGTGAATTTTGTATCAGTACTAGCAATGCTTAGGACCTAACCATTGCTGAGAACAAACAGTTTTCTCAAACACTTTTTGACCCGGGAGGGGGGGGGGGACGGGCTATTGGATCATTTCCCCCCCCCCCCCACTTTTTGTTTGAGAAACCCCAAAAAGGCGGATTTGAGGTAAATTGTGAAGCAAACTGTAATGTAATATTGCTGAAAAAGGGAAAATTAGTACAAAAGCTCTAAATGTGCCGTTTTGATGTAAGATTAAGGGGCGTAAGTATACATAAGATGTACATCTGTATCATGAACAGCGCCACCTAGTGTCATGTGGTGTCCAGCAAGCCAAGCCGTATGGTACCTGCAAACGTAATTTTTGTAGTACTTTGTAGTATATGGTACTTTACTTCCAATGAACTCTTAGGGGGTTAGGGTTAATGCAAATTGTATAAAAAATTCTGCCACTGGAGGTGAGGAGTACAATTAAAATAAACCATTCACAATAATAATATTCTTGAGGTAAAAATTGAAATAGAACCACGCTAAAATAAGTAGCAAGCACCAACAAAATCCAACTCTTTTCAGGTCGGCAATGCAAGCCATCCACTCAGCCATCTCCACAGCCCAGACCTACAACTATTTCCCCGGTGGTCTGAATCTGACCTGGATTGGCTACTATGAGTCCCGCATCAACTCCAGTCCCTCACGGATCAAGGAGTGGCAACTCATGCCGGAGCTAGAGGTCACCAAGCCCCACGCCTTCACTCCTACCTACTCGGAAGAGTGAGTGTCAGTTTGTATCATACAACCCTTGAGTAAATCCCCGTCATCTAATTGGTGGGTTATTGATCTCGTGTCATTGAATTATTCGTTCCAACATGTGGCGCGGCCGCACGGTAAAAAAAAATAGAGTAAAATTTCTTTTCCATGTTAAATGGAAGTTCCATTGCACGGAAGTTCCATTGCGCAGTCACACTATTGGGTGCTCTGACCAATCAGATGACGAGGATTTATTCAGGTGTTGTAAAAAACAAATAATGAATGTTTCACGTTCGTGCAATGGTTAGAATGATTTCATGAGGTGACAGATGGAATGTTCCATTCCTTGAGGCGACATTCCATCTGTCACCCCACAAAATTATTCTTACCATTGCACTCATCGACATTCATTAGTTGCATACTATTGGGGTTTTTTCCTACATGAGTGTTACATTATAGACTTATTTGGCAATATTAAGTAGGAGCCATCACTGAGGTAGAACCATGCTTGCGCGCAGGCCATGAGCATTGACTAAATGCTCCTTTGACCTATTGGGCTAGAAAAATGTGCACTCACCTTGGCTTGAATAGGCTTTCAAGTAGTCCTATAGATCATTATCATGTTGCGGCCATCTTGATTATTTTCCCATTCAAATCAACGTAACCAAAGCGAGGCTGGAAGGAAAAATAGTCTGGTTCCTTTTTGCACAAAAAACCAAATCATTCAGTACTGTTATTGGATACAGGGAACATGACTGGAATAGTGGCAGCATGATAAAGGTCTATTTTCCTAAGTTGTCTACCTTGCTCCTACTTTTCCAACTTTTTTCTTGAAATTCATACTTTTTCCGTATTTTTTCCTACCTTCTTGTCCCGCTACTCCGAAAAATGAAATCTCATTGAATATTTGTCATAACAATGTTACACACTGTCATATGTAAATCACACATTAATGGGCTTGGGCACAAGAGTACTGCAACTGTACTTCCAAGAGCTTATTTACTTATTTTATTTCTGTCTGGTAATGTAACCAAGGATTCCTCAAAAGTGCCCTAGGCACTGCATCTTGAAAGCCTGAAGCAACCCGTAGAAAGAAGACAATGAGAAGAATTTACAGTTTTAGAGGTGGGAGGAAAAGCCCAGAGTAATATTCTGAGGAAACACCCATGGAATCAGGTACGGACTGAAAACCCAATCCACATGTTGGCCCAGGTGGGATTCGAACCCGGGCCACAGTGGTGGACGGCAAGGAAAGTACCGCTACGCCAACCCGACTCCCCTTAATTGAGGATGGAACTTAGTTTAGATGGAACAAAGCTGAGTTGAGGATGGAACACAAGTATTTGGGAAACTCCCCTAGTCTCGGTGTGTTGAGGTTGAACAAAGTGGCCATGTCATATCAAGTTTGCAGTCCTTGGGAGATTATCCTGTAGACGTTGGACTGTTCAGTGTGGAGTGTTTTGACCCAATTTCAAGTTCAGGTCAGGACAGCTAGAGAAATAAACCGACTGTATGTCTTCTGTCACAGAGGCCATTACTATCCCAGTGACCGTGAGCTGACAGAGCAGCTCATCTTCTTGAAGATCAAAGACATCATGGCATCGGCAGACTTGGACTCTATCACAAGCAGGGAGGTAGGTGGCTTAGGCTACGGGAAAAACAAAAGAACAAACAAACACAGCAAACAAAAGAGAATGTACCTGCTGTTTAATCAAAAACCCAAAATAGTTCTTGCTTCATAGACAGTTTAACTTGTATAATGTTTGTGTGATTTCAAATGAATGAAAATTGAAGCCAGAAGACAACGTGGCTTTGTCACAATAATTCTTGCAATCAGTCAAACAAATCTTTTGTTTTACACCCCCTGTCTGAACCAAGGTGCGAGTGAGGATTGAGAATGATCTAGGGAAGAGCTTGAAGGAATACAGACACTACCTGGACGAGCAGTTGATCACCTACATGAGGCAGATGGATTCCGCCTCTCTCATCTTTGATCACATCTACTTGGTGAGTAAAAACTCATTTGGTTCTTCATAACTGACCTAAGGATCCCACTTGCTTTAGTTTAATCCTAACTCCCTAGGCATTTTTAGGGCACGTGTGGTTCAGCAGTGGAACACAGGATTCATGATCGTGAGGTTGTGGGTTCGAGCCCCGCCGTGGCCATGCGTGTTGTGCCCTTGAGTAAGGCGCTTTACCTCAATTACTCCTCTCAACCCAGGTGTTAAATGGGTACCGGCATTATTCAATGCTGCGAAGGTAACAGACTCGCTGTGGAGGAGGTGTGGCGATTCCCCCACAGCAGGCATTTTTGCTAGGATGCAACCTCAATTCTGCAAAATCCTCCAACTCTCCAAAAGCCACCATGTAAAAATTGCATGCAGCTTCAATCCTCCAAAATCCGCCGTTATTTAGTCCTCCAAAATCCTCCCTTATTTCTTGAATGTGGTCCTTGGAGGGGTGACCACTGCCTCAATCCTGCAAAATCCTCCAGCAATCACTGTCAATATGGTGAGATAAAGCCAGTGACATCCTGGAGCAATGCGGAGGATTCAAGTATAATCGAGGCCTAAATGTATGCACGGCTGAGCATAAACAACACAAGGTCTGGCCCGAGACCTTGATGCAGTGCATCCTCCATAATCAGCCACACATTTTTCCAATAGCCTTGCTTTTCTTTGTTTCACAGGGGTCTGAGTGGAACGCATCCCACTTAGAGGAACTGGAAGCAAACGGGTAAGAATCATACCTTTCATTCCCAGGTCTCTGTGAACTTTGACCAGGACTTTTGTTTGTACACATGCACACCTGGGAATTACTGCTGAGCTTTTCATGTCTTAAACTGTTGCATAAAAGTGAAGAGTAATCATTTCACCCCAAATTGTAAGTTTAGGGCCGCGTAACACAAGGCAATTTACAGGCACCTTGTTCAAGGCAGTCTCCAGAAAACGATAATTTGAACTACCGATAATGTTCTGAGGGTTTCCATTTACTGTTGGAAAGATGCTAACCATTCTTCCAAGGGTTCCATTATTACTTGGGGTGCATTTGGGTGCCTCCAAGTTGCCTGCAAATAATTGCCTCGTGTCACTTGGCCCTAAGACAACACTGGTTAAATTTTCAACTTACAAGAGCTAGTGAACAGCACACTTAACCAGTTCATGCCGGGATTATTTTGACGAGAATGGAACGAGGAGAGAGATTACTTTTCACTCAACCTCAAGCCAGGCGGGTTGAAGCCATCACCCTTGGGCAGCACACTCATATTTCCGGCCTCGCTCGCTGCGGGTTGTTGACAGATATTTCTGGCCTCGGTCCCTGCGTGTTTATCTGCCATCCGTTCCGAATACCGCAAAACGTTTGCGTGTATACACGGCCTCCGGCACAGACAAAGCAACCGAGAAAAAAAAGTGACATTGTGTTATAAAAACTGTTTATCTGTGTTTCAATTCTGTAGTGTTGGCTACGTTCTGAATGTAACTATGGAGATTGACAATTTCTACCCGAATCGTTTCATCTATCACAATGTGCGATTGTATGACATTGAGAGCTCTGAACTGTTGAAGTACTGGGACGAAACCTACAAATTCCTCTCAAAGGCAAAGTGAGTGCAGTAACTATGGCAACTAGAAGCAATATGATCTATGGGTTTACATGACTGGTTTAAAAACACCAAAAGTATTATGGGAAAAACCAAAAGTATTATGGCTGTGACCTGGCAATTTTTGACAACTTCTGAGACAGAAATCTCTCTTGTTGGTGATAAACTGGACATGCACCACAATTGCATCAGACCTATATCATTATATTAACAGAAGTATATTGTAAAAACAGAACGTAAACTAAAATTTGCCTATTAACCCTAACGATCCCCAACCAGCCAAACTCCAACACAGGGTTTGTTGGAATCTGTTAGGATGAGTACTGCACGAGTAAACTGACTGTGCTTTACATGGGATTAGGCATACCACACATAAACAGAGTCCAACTGTTTACGTGGTTGCACAGTTTACCATATGGTGTTGGGATTTGCAAGGATGAGGAAGATTCCTAGTAAGTCACCCTAGGGAGTTAGGATTGATAATGAAATGGAAACAATTGAGATCCACACTTAAAAATGCTTTTCTTAGCATTGTATTTTCTTTTTCCTCTTCCTAACAGAGAAAAAGGTTCCAAGGCTCTGGTCCATTGCAAGATGGGAATCAGTCGCTCTGCTGCCACCGTAAGTCTGTTGTCTCTCATAAAAAAAAACAGTCAAATACCCACATTGGTGGGGAAAAAAGTTTCCTAAGTTATCATTTTTGACACAGTGTGTGCGTGTGATACAATAAGATTTTTCTGGGGAGATGTGGAAAAATTCCAAGACAAGAATTTAGTCTGAGTAAACTTTCATTGAGGCAAGTCCCTAGATTTGGACGTACATTTCAGACACTTGAATGAGCTGCTGTTGGAAAAGTGAATGTGATACATCACTTAATAATGTGGCATCTAATGAGTAGAAAACAATTACAGACCAAACTATGGTACCACCACCTTAACGACCTTGTACATGTGACCAGACGTACGTTGGATTTTACGGAATTGCCCATTGGTTATGTTTGTTCGCTTGTTACAAATACTGTGTAAATGTCAAGTGCTATTGCATTGCACAACCTTTCCACCAACAACTAAGTAGTGTCTTGAAATCAGCCCCTAGGCCAAGTTTCACCGAGTCAATAAGCAGAATATTTACGTACAGCAAATTCACTTACGAAGCAAAAATGAGCCGAGAACCAATCGTAAGCAATAGACATCACATGCCATCTTAGCTGGTAGCCTGCATTTTTAGATAGCAAAACATTTCTGCCCAGAGCAACATTTTATGCTCCAAAAGATCCAAGCAAAGGGTCCCATGGTCATATCATCCAGTAACCAGTTTCAGCGATCTCGTTACTTCTACCGGCTACATTTCAGGTGATTGCCTATGCAATGAAGGAGTACAACTGGCCCTTGGAGAAAGCCAGGAGCTTCGTGGCCAGAAAGCGCAAGTGTGTGAATCCAAACACGGGCTTCCTGCAGCAGCTTCAGGTCTACGAAGGAATGCTGGATGCCAGGTAATAGCCACATTCCCCAAATGATCAGTTCCAAGGAGAAAGTGTTCTGTTTCCATAATGTAAGTTTGGATGTCACAATTGTGTGACTGCTTGGGAAGGGGTGTTGTTCTACTGTGTAATTGTGCTTGAGGACTTAAGAACAGTACCCCTATTTGAAATCCCACCATATTTGTATCAAGGTACTTACAAGTCGGGTCACCGTCATAGTTCTTTTGTATGGCTAATCATTTGGACTTGTACTGTGTCCTCTGATGACCGGATTATAACTCTGAATCCAGCTTTCATTGTGTCCCTTGCAGAGCACTTTTCTTGGCGTATTGCAGTAACCTTTGTTAGTTACCATTGTTGTTTTATTGTGCTTGGCCCTTTTCCCTGTAGTCGACAGAGACACAATAAGCTGTGGAGAAGCAAGTCGGAGAGCTCCCTAGCCAGCTCGGCAGAATGCAGCCAAGAAACCATCGAGTCCACCTCAAGCACCGAAGACTTACCCGATGCAGCCTCTAAGACATTGGAAACAACTCACCAAGGGAGTACTGTGCAGACTGCGGCACTCTCGCTGGGTCTTGCACCGCAGTTGGGCCACAACAGACGCCGATCTTGGTCCCCGAAGGATTCGGTGGCAGAAGCGCACTTCCCAAGCAACACTCAAGGCAAATCGGTCCACGAGAAGGCCGGCCGCCTGAGCACCAGTCCTGCCGACATTGATTTCATGGTGCTAGATGACGACTGTCAGGACATTCAGATCATTGTACCAGAAATGCTCACCCCAACGAGTCCCACTCTGAGCGTGCCCACAGAGCCACTCCTTATTGGCCGTACTGAATATGAGCTGCCCGCAGCACCTGTGCTTGAAGATGTACAGATGGACACTCAACCAGAAGATACTCAAATGGAATCTCTAATGCTTGGACAAGTTGTGACAGAGGATGTTTTGGCAGTTGGGGAATCCCCAAGTGGCTTCAAAGAGGGAATACCTGAAATGACCAGCACCCCGAGCCAACCTGAACAAGCTGAAGAGATGGAGGTATCGCCTCCTAGTGAAGTTGCCGATATCAGCCTGAAAGAAGGACTGAATACAAACAACAACAGTGCTACTGGCTTAAGCTCCTCACATACCGACGATATCCCACCGGTTGAAGGAACGGTCAAGCTAAGAGTTACGTCCTTTGAAAACAATCACCTGGTCCCCGATGATGAGAAGGTCGAGGTGAAAAGCGAAGAGGAAATCGTCAGTACTGTGGATGTTGTGTTTTTGGAGCCGGAGATGCCTGTCAGCTCCGGAACTGTGCAGAAACAGAAACAGGACATCGAGGAGAGACTCAAAGCCAAAGCTGCCGAGAAAGGTAGCCCTCCGTTGACCAGATCAGGAAAGGTTTCCCCAGACACCACCACACTACCCACCAGTGATAGTACTACCTGTGAGATTGATGACCCTGATACTACTCATCAGCCGAAACTTGCCGAATCTCAGGATTGTGAAAAGCCAGAGATAGATGCCTGTAACATTTCATCCCCCCAGCCCCCAGCTGTCAGCCTGCTTCAAGAATCGACCACCACCGCAAGCCCAACGCTGCAAGCCCTTGAAAAGGGGCGCGTGAAAAAGATTACTGAGCAACTTCTATCTCAGAAGAGTCCCGTTAACGATAGCGAAGATGATGAGGAGCTCCTGTCATTGGCAGAGAAGAGAAAAAGCCAGAGCATTGAGATTGGGAGCCCACCGTCCGATTCTCCAACTAAACAGCTGCTGCAACCCTCCAAGTCTTCCTCAGTTACTTCCAGGTGCTCTCTGGTTGTTGAGACAACTGGAGCAATCTCCCAGAGCCCTGCTCCCCAGGAGGACAAGTCAGTCAAGGACACCACGTCACAAGAATGTATGGCATCTCAGGAACCCACGAGCGGAAGCCCTTCCAAGGAAGCCTTCATAAAAACGTACTTCGGGGAGGATATTCCGCTGGAGCCAGGAACAGTGAAACGGCAGACCATAGATTTTGAGCAGCTCTCCTCTCATGGTCAACAGGAGGAGTCAGAACCAAAGAAAGAAGCAGCGAGTAAGAAAGAAGTGGAAGAGACTGCACCGGAAGTGACTGACGCGGCACAGGAAGAGATGGTCGTCATCATCCGGGACAGCACCACAAATGGGAAGAGGAAGTTTGAAGAAGTCGGAAGCCAGAACAAGCATGCCAGGGTGGATCAGAAAGAGCAACCAACCAAAGACACAGCTGAGGAGTTGGAGACAGAGACAAAGATGGAAGAGGAGACTCAAGAGGAAATGAAGATTAACTCCGCCTACGCCCAGGAGGGCATCTCATCCTGGAAGGTTGGGGATGTCCGCAAACACACCCAGCAGTTTGAGGGATGGTCATCGTCCACAGAGGCCACAGGTAGATATCCATAATTGAAACCAACTTCCATGAAGCTTTTGAAAGGTTGTGCTCCATTTTATGCCCGAACCTTAACAAATTAGTGAAGTAAAATGAGGGCACTTTTGAAGCTAAAATTAAGGCCTGTTGAGGTTTTGATCAATGTTAATCCCATCTCCCACACACCTTCCAACATAAAGCTACAACTTTGCAGACAAACTAGTGTAAAACAGAAGGGCACTTGACAAGTGGAAATTAACTCTTTCGCACCTGTCATGTGTATTTCAATGTGTACATTCACCTGTAAAACCACAGGTGCTCGAGCAGTTTTCAAACGCTACAGGAATTAAAAGGCAGGGCGGTTTGGGGCGGTGCTGTGACTAAAGGGTTAAGGCCCTGATGAGATGATTTTGACCACTGTTAATCACTTTCCCCGCACCCCTTTCACCAGAAAAGTGTGAAATTGCACGAGGAAAACATGATTGGAGTTAAGATGTTAGCCAACCCTCAGCTTTGTCGTCGGCCACATTTGAGAATTTTACTTCATTGTTTCCCCCAGACCAGTCCACCAAGCCTCCTAGCCCGATCACAATCGAGGACACAACTGAATCCAAAATGATTTCCGGGGAGAGCATCTCGCTGAGAGAGTCAGTGGCAGAGAAGGCTCCTCCAGTGTCGTCAGACTCAGGTTCGTCAGAAGAGGAGGAAACCTCCCCGGGGCTAGCCCAAGTAGATGAGGGTGTAGACCGTGGTAGTGAGTAGAGCATTCACTTTATGTCATTGTGTGTATGTAGTCAGGCTTATCTGACATGTTGGACATGAGTAAAGGAAGTGGAGAGTTACAAATTGTTTTTGTATATGTGAATCCGTCTGCCGATATTTTATGCGATTTTTTGACTACTACACTCTTTAACACACAATTTACGAACAAAAGTTTCAGTAAATATGCTGTGGTTAACACAATTGTACGGGGAGTAAGGCCTAGTGGTTAGTCTTCGAGACTTGTGATGAAAAGGTCAGGGGTTTCATCCGGGTGCTGGCCAAAATCTATGTCCTTGGGCAAGCCACTTCACCCCACCTGCCTCTCTCCACCGAGGAGTATAAATGGATGCCGGCATTAGCTGGGGAGTAACCTGCGATGGACTGGCATCCCATCCAGGGGGAATAGAAATACTCTCAGTCGTTTCATGCCACTAAAACTGGAAATAAACGCCGGCCTGATGGGCCATATTGGCTTTGACAGACCTTACTACTTACTAATACAAGTATAATGGAAAATACAGTTGAAATGATTATCTCGTTGCAGATGGAATGAAACAAACTGTTAAACCACTAGGCCTATTAATTTTGGCCAAAGACCGTATCTACCTTCGCATCATCATAATCAAATAAAATGAGACGTGAAAATAATTTTTCTTCTCCAAAGATCTCAAAACAAAATACAGACCTCATTGACCTATTCTGGCAGTCTGGACCTTTGATATAATTGTGAATTTTCCCCCAAGTCCTTTTGACTTGAGATTCACAAGCAACAACAGAAAGCCTGACTACATGCAACATAGATGATTCACCAGGTAGTCTTCATTACATTTTGTTGACCTACATTCTTCTAACCGCGCTGATAACTTTCCAGGAGTGTACTTTCATTTGTTTTACCTTTTTAATTATTTTTTTTACAGAAAACGCAGGTGAGAAGGAGAAATTAAATGTGGAGAGTATCGGAGAGCGAATTGCCAAACTTGATCTCAACCTAAGACGCACCAACTCCATTGCGCGCTTGTCCAACGAGAGAGGCTCCCCCGTGGTCATGCGGCGCAGCGATTTCACCCGTCCAGTCAGCATCCGTGGCAACCGCCTGCGCTCGGACTCCGGCACGCGCTCCCTGGAATCCTCTCCAGAGAACCAGTCTCAGCTGGCTAAAGGGGATCTGACGGTGGACGAGAGGCGTAGGAGTGCCCACGCCCGACTGGTCACACCACAAAAGGACACGGTGCCGCTGCAGTTTTACCTGGAAGAACCGTCATCGGTGGAGATACGCAGCCTCAGCAGTGCCTCAGCTTCTGACGAACCGGTGACATCGACTGCGACAGGCACTGGCAACAGTGCTTCGGGAAAGACCAGCGACAGCGCTGCGAAACCAACCAGCTTTGAAAAGGCCCCAGCAACTAAGGATTGCGAGTCACCCCAAGCCAGCAGGAAAAAGCAGCAGCATGGCAAGACCCACCCCTTGTCTAAGCTAAGCCCCACCCCCGCGAAGCACCCCTTTTATGGCACGTCGTAATACTCTGTGTGAAACTCTCAGGTGCTGGGTCTGTGTGTTTTTGTGTGTGTGATAGCTGTGACGTTCTGTGTGGTTTGTGTCAGTCTCAATGTCCAAGAAATCCAAGTGTCTGAAAAAGATAACAGCGTAATGTGCAGTGTGTGGTCTTGAAAGTTGTGTTGAATTGATATACAAGTTTTGGCACAGATATGTTTCTGATCGGATCTTGGGATGACCTTTTACAGTGCTTCAGATCTAATACATTAGTCATCCGCCTTTTGTTTAAAAAGGCAACCTTTGTAGAACATTTACACGTTGTGTACATTTCTGTCCACAAAAGTGCTAACGGAGCTAATAGAATTATTTGAGGTTTGTGTACATGTACATATCACTCATATTTCTGTACGTAAATAAAGCTATAAGTTATTTTGTGAATAATAGTAGTTGCACTTTTCCTTTGCCTCAAGTAGCATCAACTCATTTTCGAAATTTGCCTAAAAATACTTTTATTTTGTAACTGAGAAGTATATATTTAAAGGAATACTTTTTTTCTGCTAGAGGAGTTGTAAAAAGAAGTTCTGTATAGACTGTGTATAAATGAAAGATGACTAATATTGTCTGCAATGAGAGTTATACAGGGCGAGTAAAAAAATGTCCCTTTGGTTTCCACTTGTCTCCCACAAAAACTAGAAATATTGACGAATTGTTTTCTTTGGCCAACATTCGGTCTGGTTATTGACCACAGTCAGTAAAAGTTTCACCGATATTCAGCCGTGCATGAAAAGGAGACAGGCCTTACATTGTGACTACCCCAAAACCCTACCAATACAATATGTCCTAATATTTTGAAGGGGATATTTCACGTTATTTAATGGCCAGCACACTGCAAGACACAACATAAGTAAATAAATAAATAAAATAACATTTCAAAGTAGCCATGACAAGGCCACAGTTTACTGCTGTCCAAAGGGCCTTAATGGTCAGAATGTTTATGAAACAGGTAGGGTACAAGACACGATAGGTTAATTTGGAGAACATCTTCCGAAGGTACGGCAGCCTAACGCTCGGGCAGTGTGCAGAAACGTTGTAAAATACAGACAAAATAAAACAAGCAAGAACCTGAACAGGACAGTGACAATTATGTGAACCTTATCCTATAAATTCATACTCAAGTTCAATAAATGTAATTCCATTTAATTGATGCCCTGTTCTGTTATTCCTTTTATTTCCTTCATTGTCCAGAGGCCCATTGTTGCTATTGTGTTGAAAGCAAAAGGCCCATTCTGGAAATTGTGTTGGTAGTGTTTTTTTGGTTAGTCCCCGAAAAAGGGCTTGTATATTTTTCATGTATAGCTGAATATCAGTGAAACCTTTACAGACTGTGGTCAATACCCAGACCGAATGTTGGCCGAAGAAAACAAATGTGGTAATCCTTACCCTTTTTGTGGGAGACAAGTACGTGTCCAAAGGGACTTCTTTGTTTACTCGCCCTGTGCGAAGGTTTTTTTATATTTTTGTTGAGAGCTGGAATTTTTTTTACTGAGATAAATTGGGCAAAAAAGGTATTGTTTGGCAATGATTATGCTTATATTTAGGTTGTTCAAAAGTAAGTGACTCCTCATGTTTTGCCATATCAGAATGAAAGCAAAGCTCCCTTTGCAAAAAAATAAGACCCCTCTTCTGTTGTAATTGTGAAGGTTGCCGGCTTATTACATAAAAACTCACTCACTGAAAAGTTACTAGAACAACAGCTATCGTTCAATCTTACTGAGAAAAGGGCCCGTTATAGTTAATGTCTGGAACATTGAGGGCAGGCTTCGGGGAGTGGAACACACAATAATTGTGTCTGAAGGTTTGTGCAGTATTTATTTTTTAACAATTTTATTACTTTATTGAAATTACATCTACTTTTTTTTGTATGATAAGAGCTGGTCTCCATTCCCAATATAGTAAACGTACATCAAGCCTCATCAAGTTGAAACATGGCAACAACAAAAAAAGCTCCCTGAAGTTTCACGAATATTTGAGATTAAGTTGAGCATATGTGTAATAACCATTGTAACCCTTTTTTTTAATGCTTAAAATGTTAATATGCAATACTAACACGTTTATAGAATTGATTATGTGAATATGAAAGGTACTACAAAGATATGCACAAAATGAGGATGCACTAACTTTGTCAATGGTTTGACAGATTCTGTGCAAGTAATTACAGGTATTTATGAGCGAAGTAGTTTATATGGATAGCTGTTTTTTTCTCAGTTGGTACTGAAGAATCTGTTAACAGTAAATGACGTGTAAACTGGGGGATTTAAAAACTAAAACACGCACATCGTAAAGCCACTGCAATGAGCAAGTGCAAAATTTAGGTATGTTCGTTGAACAAGGAGATGAAACTGGTGTTTCTACAAACTCCCAAGTTTATAAAGAAATTTGGAACAGACTAATGTTGATATGAATGCTAAAATACCAAAAGGGACTGTACATTTTGAAGCTAATGTTGAATGTGTAACTAGTAGCCAAACAACTTTTTGAGTAATCAGAAAGAAGGACTCAAGTGAACCATAGGCCTGAAGATTTGCACGACTTGAGAATTGTAAATGCTTTGTGATGTGAACAAACAAAAATGTCTGCTTCAATTGTCCGAGTGATATATTGCTGCCAGTGTCTTCAGATTGCATGTGTATTGTAATGAATGAGAAATTACAGTTTGAAAAGCAGCCATCTTTGCCTGGCTCCCTGACTTCATAAACACAAAGTAAATGCTAACTGCTCACCTCAGAACTAAAACAATGTAATTGCTGCTTTTGTATCAAGCACATAATATTAAAACATTATTAAAACATAGGAAGATTTTTATTTTTCGTTCAAATATTTCATTACTTTCTACAAAATATATCTAAGTATCGATTTATATAACTAGTTTGCTGCTTGACTCAAAAACAGCTAATTTCCTCTTTTATCGATATCTATGTTAAGTTTTAGAAACTAACGAGGGAGTACTTTAACTTGTACAACGTATTTACTGACATAGTCAAGGATGTGTACAAAGTGACTAACAAAGCCGAAAGGAACTTCTTCAGTTGAAGTGGCTTCCGATATAATCTGTGAATTGTTATACTTAATAATCTCTACCGTTTATAAGATCGCATTTGACATGGAAAACTAAACTAAACACACTGCTAACAAACTCACTGGGTTTTATGATGGTACATTCACATTATACACAGAAGAATAAAAATCTGAAGAAAAAGAAGTCGAATTTGAAAGATGTGGCCTTTTACAAAAACGGCTCTCACATTGACCATTTGCAACCAGCCGCCATCTTTGGGGTGAACAATGAAACCACACGAGGGTTAGCCATGCCTATCTCTTTGGAATAAAGGCACGTACCTCAAATATGGCTGCATTGCAACGGATCTACGGAAACAGATGGTTGTTACAAATTTTGCCAGGTAATGAAAAGAGTCGACGTTTTTGATGACCTTAACAGCAAGCTTTGAGTAAAATACAGTGTAATCTGGCGAACAAAATTAGAAGCCATTTTGAGGTGGTGCCACGCTTGCGCGCACACCGCATGCCTCTTTAAGACGAGGTGTGCGCGCATATTTTGGCAACACTATTGGCTGAAGGAGCCCGGAGTGCGTGCGTACTACCTGAGCGTGACTCGCCCGAGCATGGTGCTACCGCGCAGTGCCACCTCAGATAATTATAATAATAATAATAATAAGGTATTTATTAAGAGCTTTTACAAGATAGATCAAGGCGCTGGTCAAATGGCTGGGGGAAAAAATGTTGCAACCTGACGCCACTTCAGCGGTTGTGTGTAAAGTCTATGGAGAGTCAAGAAATAGTATTTCCTAACAAAATTGGAAATGTTTCTCAGTCCCAGATTCATGTCTTATCATCATTTTTGCAATGACTGACCTTCATTGAGAAGATATATGAAGAAAAATGTGGCTTCAGGTTGCAACATTTTTCCCATGGCTGGCACCACTTTAGTACAAATGTCATGGAATATTTTATATCTTAAGATGGCACTAGTTCCTTGATTTCAGATTTTCGACAGAAAGAAATTATCTCCGCCAGATTTACTTGATAAACTGGAGCATGTTTTCTAGCAGATCTTCTTAAGAAAAGAATGCATGAACAACTAAAGGAATCCCTGTCTCAATGATTGGGATAAACTTTCCTCACTTTGTTGTCATTATTTAAAAAGAAATTTTAGGTAACAAGTACAACTCTTCTAAAATTTACTATTTGGAAAAAAAATTGAATAATTTTTCATTATTTCAGTGAATGCAATTTTGATACAATAAAACCAGTTAAAATCAGGTTTTGAAGAGCGATATGTTGAAAACTGTATCAGTAAAACAAAATTGAAGATTAAATGGCAGTTTGTGTAATTTATTATAAAATTGTAAAACATACATTGACGACAAAAATTGAAGGGAAAAAAAAAATGCAAGGTTGACAAAATTTCTTAACCAATCACAATTCCTGCCTGTGTACAATTTTGTAGCCCGAAAACTTCCTGGAATGTGTGTTTACAAATAAAAAGCGTAAAAATATCTCATGAAACAAATTCCTCTCTTTTTTGTAATGTCATTTGTAATAAAACTTCTATCATAAACTAAAAAAATCAATACACATTATTTTTTTCAAGGAAGAATATGATTTCATTGACACAATTAAAATGTAACAATCTTAATGTTAAGCTTTACGTCTACACTACTGCAATTGAAAACATCATATAAAATGTCATACTTAAAAAAAAATATCAGAATTCACTTAACACTCGGAGTTTGAGAGATATTCACATGAAGAGTATAACACATATATTGTAATTCTTTTGCAGTATGGGCATAGAGCAAAAACAATTAGGACACAAACGTAGTACACACATTGGCTTTTTTAAGCATGGCCCTTTTTGTTTTAAATGCCTCATCAACTTGTGCAGGCTTCTTAACCAGTTGGCGCCGGGAGTATTTTGACATCGACCGGACCCAGGCACAGGATTATTTCTCACCTTGATGCCAGATGGGTTCAGGCCATCATCTTGCGGGTAGAAAAACCCAGATATTTCCGGCCTCGCTCGCTGCAAGCGGGTCGCTGACAGATATTTCCGGCCTCGCTCGTTAAGTGTTTATCCGTCATCTGTTCCGAATATTGCAAAACCTTTGAGTGTATACACGTCATCCAACGCGAACTGGTTAAGAGCCCTGGTCCCCACCATATTTCTGCTATTATAAACACATTCAAGAGCTTGCAGTTACCAGGCCAAAGGAAAGGTTACATGGAGAATACACGCAACATGTTGCAAAGGTGCCCCCAACCCCCCATTAAGCCTGGGCGTCTTGTCAGCAAACGATCGAGGGCTTTGGTATGTGCAAAACGGAGAGAGTGGGTTTCTGCTATCAGTTAATTCTACACATTCATAGTAACATTCGGGTATAGAATTGTTTCAGCACATCTGTGCAGGTCTGGCATGGAGGAAATTAAAAAATAATGATAATCAGATGAAAGTTTGTAGCCTGCCAAGGGCCGCAGAATCCATGGTTTACATATCTTTTGCTTTTAATAAACCTTTATAGGTAAAAAGCTGAAGTTATTCCAACTTTCGACAGTTATTTTTAAATCAAAAAATTCTAAAATATCTCATCCGTGATCTTTGACCATTGTAGGCCTATATCAACCTCGTCCCCAGTGCTTACTTTATTTCCAACCTCGTTTCCGATAGTAAGCCCTGGATAGGAAACTTCCTTCCTGCATCCTGATTTGATACCGCAATTGGCTAGAAATGGATTTATATCGTGTACTTGGTGCTGTTATTCACAACGTGCAGTACGTGTTTTCGCCATCATTTGTCCACGCCTTCTCGAAAATATTCATTTCTTTTTTAATTTGTTCATGTTAATATGAAATGTGATACTGGATGTTGTCTCGTTAAGATCGTAAAAGTTTAATTAAAATAAAATTGTGTTTTTGTAACTCACGCCATGCTGGCGCTGCGATGAATTAATTCTGTTTTTACCCCAGACACCGCATACAAAAAAGAATGCAAATGTAACGCACAGGCAGGCATCAGACTATTCCTCTTTTGCATACATGTTCGTGTTCAAAAATCTTGCACATGCAAATGATCCCATACCAGGGTGAGAGACCAGGTAGTGGTGGGCGCGTACTGCTCGACACCCTGGGGACGAGGTTGGGCCTATATTGGCTATGACGTCATTTTCACCACTAAAACTGCAATGGTCGAGTGGTGAGACGTCTGCACTAGAAAGCAGGAGGTTGTGGGTTCGAGTCCCACCCGAGTGATTTTTTCCAACTTTCACTCGGGAGGTAACACACCGAGTAAACAGTGCTGTTTGAACGTCGGTGAAGGGCAAAACCTAATTTGATTTAAAACTGCAATGTTAAGCTACACGCCTTACAAAATGCCCCATGTCGACACAGTATCTTGTTTATAATTTGAACTCCCATAAAAAATGGTCTCTTTAACCTCTCAGCCTTGCAAATGGTCCCTCAGTGTACAAGTTGTTCTGAAACATATGCACGATGTCGATTAATCTATATTACAAAGACTCCATGTTACGCCGATCTTCAATTCTGATTCCTTCACCTGTTCGCTGATCATTTATGCTCATCGTCTTGATAGAAGTGCGCTTCAAGGAACTCGGCCACCTGTTTGTGTATCTCAGGATTGTTGTGATACTCCAAGGGCTCCAGCAATTTCAGACCGCCGTGCTCCTCAAAGAGATGCTTGGCCTGCATCACCAAGAATGAGAAATCATTACAAGGAATGCCAGACACCTTCTCAGACAAAAGATCAAGTCTGAAAATACAACCGGCAAAGAAAATCCATCTTCCTCAAACTATAATTCGACCACGCTCATCTTAATACTGAAGAGCATTACTACATTTGCAATATTCTCCAGAGGGCGGTAGCCATTGAGTAAGATTTATTTCCCACATTACCTTGCGGTCCGCCCACCATGACATGTCTCTATTCTCTTTGGCCAAAAAAATTAAATAGTTGGTCTCTGGTCAGCGCGCGCGTCAATTTTAATAATCATGCGTGTCAATGTTATTTTTGTTTGAAATTTTCTGTGGTAGCTACAACAGCGCCTTCTATTGCCGCACAGACTCAGTTTTCGTTTAAAAACAGGTTCTGTTGTTCGGAAAGTGTGGTAGGATAATTTTTGGTGCAGTTTGGCAATCAGTTTTTGGGGAAAATGGACTACAACGATTTGATCTCCTGGAAAAAAAAATTGCCTTTGAAAATGGCAGCAAAAGTTTCTTGTTGGACCTGAAGAAAAGACAACCCTCATTTCAAAATTGTCCAGAAATGCAGTTTCTGGTCATTTTGAAAGATAAATAATCTTGAGGATTTTTTATTTGGGGGGGGGGGGCACCATCATAAAAATATTCTGAAAAGTCTGCAAATATGACTTGTTTCAGACAAAACTTCAAGGCATTGATAGCATCCATCAAATCTTTAGAAATTGTTCCAGGGCTCATAATCAATGAACATAAAATCTTTTTGGGATGTTTAAAACAAAGTTGCATACATGTCTCCTACAACATATAACATAACTGCTCAAAAGACCTCTAGATTCAATGGACTCACACTACTGTCGTTCTTGAGGATCAAATCCGCAAATCCCAGGGCCAGACCTATGGCATCGGTGTCCTGATTCTTGAGCATATTGATGACTCCAGGGAACGCACCGTGCTGCAGCAACACCTGACAGAGAGCTGGGCCTTGGTAGGCTAGGTTGCACAGACACACTACTGCCTGGGTGGACAGTGGTTGGAACAAGGTTTCAAAACAAAACAAAGTTTAGGAATGCCTCTTCACGTATGGACTTATAAAATGTTTAAAGTGGCAAGGCATTTTAACTGGCGAAATATGAAGCTGAGACCTCAAGATTACCCTTTTGTGGTTAACCTAACTGATGAAGGTTAAAAGGTGTAAACAAAAGCCAGCATCCAATGCACATCAAATTTTGCTTTAACCTCCTGCTGTCTGAACAGTCACAGACAGTCAAAAAATCTATCCTCTTCCCCTGCAATGCCTTTTACACAGGCAATCCACCAACAGCCAGATCATATTTCCAGCAAGCACTGGTCAAATTCAGTCAAGAGACAAAAGCAGACAAGTGGTAGGCACAGTTGGCTTATCAATCGCCTAGAGTCAAAGCATTTGAGTCAAAGCCTTTGATTGAAAGGAAAACTTGGCACAGAATGTATGTTTGCATAGGAGGGTTAATGTTACTTGATACACGATCTCAGGTGCCAACTTGGGTTTAAATACAGGGCGAGTAAAAAACACACCAAATGTCGGGACTATTGTTTTAGTGAAGTTCTGCATGTAGCGCTTCCAAAATCTAGGATATGAAAGCCCAATTCATCAGCTTTTTTTTAGTACAAGACTCAGGGTTCTCCCCACGTACAAACGTGCGTATCGGCCTGATACGCTGGAATTGTGGCCCGATACGCCGACAAAAATGCCGATCACATTTTTCAGCCCCCGATACGCACAATATAATTTATTACACAAGCCATTAAAATGCACAACATTATCGTTTCATACGCCATTATTTCATCTTGACATTCAAAATCTTGACAAAAATCCCGTATTTCTGATGCTGCATGTGTGATCAAAATGCACACGATGACGGGTCTTTCGCGACGACCGCCAGCACCCAGCTATATATTAGCGCATTCAGCATGGTACACTGGTTCCCTTCGCGTGCTAACAGTATCAATGCTATGATGATGAAGGACCGGAACCAGTGACTACTGCCTTGTACGTGCATACATGATGATTTCGGCCGAAGTTGGATCGTATAAACAACAAACAAACATCGATGGAGAAAGAGAATTTCTGCAAATTAATTCACAGAACGTGATCTCTATTTTCTGTGTATGTATTTTCCATTAAAATGACGAGATTGCAAAGCTCGAACGTATGGCGAAACATTGTACGCGTAGCATGCTTCTTAGAAGCAGTGGTGCAAAATTTTCAGCCACACTGATGCTGCGCCGTGTCGGTACGGTGAGCACAGCGCGATGTACAGCCGGCCAGACTGAATGTTGACGGCGCCAGGGGCCATGATGTACGTTAAACATATTGTGGAATCAACTACCTCAAATTTTTTTTTTTAATTAGGTGAGGCAAGTTTTAATCACTTTTGATGGTCAGTCTTGATAATTTTCGTGGTGCAAAGGAAAATAATCCAGGCACAAAACTACATGATTCCTTGTTCAATATGCTCCATTCAATCAAGTGTTTTTATTCCTCCATGATTCAATCAGCAGCCCAAAAAATTGGCGAAATAATTTTTCCGACTTACCGACGCTATTTTGAAAGGCATGTAATCGGAAGCAAAAGTGATATTTTTCTTCACCTTAATTTCTTAATTTGAAACTTGCTTGTTAATCTAATTCATACTTTCTAGATCAGGAAGTTTTAACACAGGTTTTGAAATGTTGATTTTTTTTTTAAGTTAAACATTTTGATATATTTTTTCTTTAATTACAAAAAATATCACATGATCTCCTCTAAATTTTAAGAGAAAATCTTCCTCAAAGACTCCCCAGATTTGCTCTAAAATGCACCAGAGAGCCTCTAAAGTTCAAAATTTTTCGGGGCCCTTAAGCGGGCCCCGAACCCCACGCCATGGCTTCGCAGGTTGGTGAATCACAACAAAACTTCCCCCACAGGTTTGAAAAAATCCTGGGGAGAACCCTGAAGACTCTGTCAAATCACTTATGTACTTTGCAAGTTACGGAATTTTAAACACAACCACCATATTAAGGTTCTGTTCACGAATCACAAAAAAGTTCAGTGTTCTCTTAGCAAAGCGAAAACAAATCACATAGGGATGTGTGTGAATTGTTTTCATTTTGATGAAAGAATGCACACCTTTTTTGTTATCCGTGGACAGAACTTTAAAACGGTGGTTGTGTTTAAAATCCTGTAACTTGAAAAGTACATAAGTGATTTGAATGATTCTTGTACTAAAAGAAAGCTTATGAATTGGGCTTTCATATCCTAGATTTTGAAAGTGCTACATGCAGAACTTCAATAAAACAATAGTCCCGACATTTGGGTTTCGTTTTTTTTTACTCACCCTGTACAAAGGAAGAGCATACCGGTATGTCATTTTGGTGGCTTAATGAAAGTTATCTTCCCCCCAGCCCTCCCCCACCCTTAAAGTGACCAAACAAACTAACTAACGTCCACACATGTTAGGTTTAAAGATAACTGGCTTAGTTAAAACAGTTGAAATACATGTAACACCTGGTTTTAATTCCATCTCTATAACTCGGACATTTGGAAAGATACATCAAACTTGATCTTGGTCAAATAAGGTTGCGGAGGGAGGGCAACCAGAGAGCCCGGAAAAAAACCCTCTTGGCACAGGAGAGAACCAACACACAACTATACGCACACACTCTTGTTTTACTATACTCCCGCGGACAATGCTTTGTGTTTCTCTTTGTCCCTATAATATAACACTCTCCCATAGAATAAGTGCTGGAATTTACTACCTTACGGAGACATGAACACAATAGGGAACAAAAGATTGTATACGTCTCCAGAAGAACATTTCTATAGATGAATACGTCTCCACAAGAATTTCACGAAATAGATATATGGATTTTACTCAAAAACTAGGAATTTCCAAGGTAGGTTGATCCGTCGCAAATGGAAGAGTTTTAGAAAAGGGATATTTAGTCCAAATTTCAGCCCAGGAAATTAATTCTGGTTAAAATAAAAGCATTTTGAAACTTCAATTTCAAACTCGAAAACTTTACTACACGAGAACAAAGAAATGTCTCCGCAGGAATACAAATTCCAGAATGCATGCACATGAACCTACTACAGAGGACCGTTTTGAACAAAAGACCCAACTCCCGAGGACTGAAAGGATCTGTTGTTCTCCCTTTGTGTGTCGGTCCTCGGGGGTTATGTAGAACACGTACACATAAGCCTACGGTCGCGGCCAGGAATCAAACCAGGGCCACAGAGGTGAGAGGCGAGCGCTTTACGCACAAGCCACCCATGATAAAATAATCATGTTATAACAAAGGAAAATATTTGGGAGAGGAACTACCAAGTACTGAATGAAGGATGTAATGTTGAAAGGTAGACAAGAAGAAAGAAATGGAAAGAACGAGAGAAAACATAGATGACACCATTAATGCTTACCTCCCTCTTGATATCGTAGGTATTTTCAAGACAGGAGACAATGCCAGGCAAGAGACCAAGACTAACCAACTGCTGACAGACACTGGACACCTCTGGAAATAAACAAAGCATTGAAATGAAAGGGACAGTGATCAGTCTTCATCCATGGAAAAAAAACCCCAACAACCAGGAGCTGCCCTTTGATTGGCTTTGATGCTCTTGAAAACAACTTAAACAAACAAAAACCGAACAACCCCTTCCTTTCAAAATTAGCCTTTATAGTTCCATATAATAAACTGTCGCAAACAGCTAGCTCATATATTACACAAATAATGAATGCTTATGAGTCCAGTGGTGGGAATAATTTCATGGTGACAAATGAATGTTCCATTCCATGAGGCAAAGCCGAGTGGAATGGAACATTCCATCTGTCACCGAATGAAATTATTCTTTTGATGGCACGAATATGAAACATTCATTATATGTTTTATACAACACCTGAATAAATCCTCATCATCTGATTGGTCAGAGCCACCAAAAGAGTGACCGTGCAATGGAACTTCTATTTACTGCAGTACGGCCGGGCCGTGGGTTGGGACGAATAGTTCAATGACATGTGATCATGACCAACCAATCAGATCACGGGGATTTGATCGGGCATTGTATTAAACCTCATTACGGCTCCTGCTGGTGACAACAAGCTGATATATTGGAAAGAATGTCATAGGGAATCAATTTAAGTGAATTTTATAGGTTTACAAAGAGCATATAGAGTATTGTCAGGCTTTTAACTATGTTCTTCAAGCCTCCTAGATACTTCAAATTCTACAAGGAGCTTTTGGAGGGTTTTGCAGGAATGAGGAAGGTAGACTCTAAGCCACTTATACTTTAAGTCTCCTTCATTTCCATCACAGTGGAGGATTTTGTTTGTTGAGAATTCAGTTCCAAACAAAACTGCCTCTGAAGGACTTTGAGTCAAAACCATACTGTTTCTCACCTGTCATGTTGCTCAATGCCCACAATGTTTCCTTCTTGATGTGCCGATGATCTGAGTGGAGGAGGCGACCGATGGAAGGGAGAAGACTCCCGTCTCCAGTTGCCATAGTAACCAGCTCTTCCGGACCGCTGCAGATGTTGCCGAGACATCTGACTAGAGGTGTGACTACCTGTGCGTGTGTCAAAAAAAGGAAAAGATAAACTTTTTAAAAGAGTAATCAAAATTCAAGTGGCAGTGCTTGTCACTTCTTTTCACTCAAACTTTCCAAACCTCAGGTTTATTGATATATACACTCTCTGAAACCACAATATACAACTCTGCCCAAATCTAATAAATGCAACTGGTCAATCAAAATACCAGGGACATAAGAAGTAACTCCAACATAATCCACCTTATAAAAAAAAAAAAAAAAAAGTACAAGAAACTGTTAAAATCTAGTCGAATGACCTACCGCTGAGTCATGAGGTGTCTGTTGGGATAGTTTATCCAAAGCTGCAACCACTCGTGGGATGAGTCCTAATGATACAAAGGTCTGCTCATACTCACCGCTGTATCAGGAAAACAATAACAGCACAACTTAAATACAACTACAAACTGTATCAGGAAAACAATTCACTGTCTTGTGGACTTGTGATGGACTTGTGATGGGCTTGTGATGGACTTGTGATGGACTTGTGATTGACTTTTAACAGACTTGTGATGGGCTTGTGATGGACTTGTGATGGGCTTGTGATGGACTTGTGAGAGATTTGTGATGGACTTGAGATTGATTGACTTCTGTCGAGTAACTTCTGAGTGACTTGTGATTGACTTGTGATTGACTTTCAACAGACTTGTGATGGACTTGAGATGGACTTGTGATTGGCTCATGATGGACTTGTAAGAGACACAGGGGTGCGTTTTGTCCCCAGTGCTTTTTACTCTTTACACTAGTGACCTCAGAAGTGAAGACCCTATGTGTCCTATGATAAAATATGCAGATGACACCTCACTGACAGGGTTGATTAGTCATGACAATGAGACTGGATACAGGAACGAAATTGTTAAGTTCTGTAATTGGTGCAAAGATAACTTCCTAATATTGAACACGCAGAAGACGCAAGAAATTGTTTTTGATTTTAGGAAAAATCAGAATGTTATCAAACCTGTTGTTATTAGTGGTGATGAAATCCAAATTGTGACAGAGTATAAGTACCTTGGGACGTACATTGATAGTAAATTGAATTGGAATGTGAATACTCTTAAGTTATGTGCCAAGGCTAGTCAACGGCTCTTTTTCCTGCGGAAATTGAAATTATTTCATGTTAATCGTGATATTATGTTGCTTTTTTATCAGAGTGTCATACAGTCCGTCATGTCTTTTTGTTGTATCGCCTGGTTTAATGGTTTGACTGTTGTGAATTCGAACAAGTTGAAAAGGATCACTAAAATTGCCAGCAGGGTCATTGGTGTTGATGTTCTGGACATTCAATCAATGTACCACAATGCTCTTGAATCCAAACTGAGAACCATTATGCAAGACGATACACACCCACTCCATTCGTTCATAGTACAAAACAGGTCAGGTCGAATCCGTCAATTGAACTCTCGTACAACACGACACAACCTTTCATTTTTACCCAGTGCAGTTTCACATTTTAACAAGAATTATACTAGATAATGCTGTTTTTATAATCGTGCTGTAGTGTGTTTTTAGTGCAATCAGATTAGCCCTTATTCTGTCTTATCTCATAATATTCTTATCCACCCCTCCTCACACATCTACCCATTTGTGTCGGGTTAAATTAGTAAATTAGTAAATTGAAATCTCGTTAACACGACACATTTTTTCCACTTATTTTTACCCAGGGCAATCTCGTGTTTTTAATCAGACTTATAGTAGATATTATGCTTTTTAAATCGTGATGTAAATGTGTGTGTTTATACCCCTCGTACATGTAAGTTTCAACCCTTTCCCTGTTTCCTTTTCCCCCGCTCATATCCCCCTGGCTTTCTAATCCCCCCCCCCCCCCCCGGCTTGCCATTGTGTCCTTCCCATTTTTCGTCTTTATACATAATAGCTCTATCAATCCAGATATTTTATTTATTTATTTAATTAGGCTCAATTTGTTGTTCTATTTCTGTTTACGTGTACTCTTGTCAGTGTTCTTATATTGTTACGCCAATTTGTACATTTATGTAATATGTTTTTGTTTTGGTTTTTAATGTGAAGTTTTTTAGTGTTTTATACATCATATTTGTGTGCAGAACGAGGAGACAAGTTTCATGTTTTTACATGATGAGAATAAATAAATAATAATAATTGTGATGGGCTTGTGATGGACTTGTGACGGATTTAGGACGGACTTGTGAGAGACTTGTGATTGACTGACTTCTGAATGGCTTTCGATGGTTAGACATACTTCATTGAGATGCTTAACACCAAATTTGCTAAGCACATAAAACAAGCGCTTAGCAAAAATAGCTTTTAACCCAAAATGTCATGCACTGCTTGTGACTGTTTCTAGGCTTCATTTCCTGCTTAGCAGCTCCCTGTACTACACTGTATGTGTGAGGACTTGTGAGGAACGGTTGGAATGATAAAGAGACAAATGCAAAGTGAACTGACCCTGCAGTGAGGTAGGCGAGTGTCCATGCAGCCTCTGCCATAGTGCCTTGGTCTGTGTCTAGGTCCATCAGATGGATTAAGGACTCAGCAATACCGGCATCCATTAGGGCCCTGCAATATTGTAAAAACACAACATCAGGGATTACAAAGATGTGTAGAATAGGCGAGAATACATTGAGGGAAGTAGGAGTTGGCAAAGGGCAGATGCCTGAGAAGATTGGCTGTTCTAACAGTTTTAAAATTTTGTAATGTGTGACTCTTTTTGGACTTTTTTTGGTGGATATTTAGGATAAATGAGTACAATGAGGGCCGGGGAGTTGGAACACGGCAGAGAGGTGTTTTGTGAAGGTTGGGGGTTTTAACTGTTTGAAATATTGACCTCAGCTTCTTCTTGAATGATTGGTGGATATTTTGGGGAATTTTCCTTTAAAAAAAACAACTGTATAGACTCTGTGCGCCATATTTTAAGGATGCCTCCTCAAATTATTTCCTCTAATATTACTTTAATAACCCTAACTCCCTAGCATGATTTACTAGGAACCATTACCCATCCAGGCAAATTCCAACACCATATGGGAAACTGTGCACACATATTTCCGACTTTGATTCTGGAGGTGTGCCAACCCAATGTAAAAGACTTTTAGTTTAGGGGTACTGTACCCATCCTGACAGATTCCAACAAAACATGCCGTTGGGGTTTGATTGGTTGAGTTCTGTTAGGGTTAAGAATGGTCTACATGGGGGTTTATACCAGTGCACTGGCAGAAAGTATACTGCATTTTTCTATTTTCAGTAACATTATAAATTCATTAATTTTGGTGTACTAACCGCTCACAATTTGTGTGATTATTTGCAAATGTTAACATTTATTTATGATTCTAAATTAATTTTTTTCAGCTTTTCACATTTACATGGAAGATCTTGTGAAAATGGTTTGCATTGATGTATTAAAGAGAAAAAAAATCAAGAATGTGTTGATTTCAGGGTTTAGGTCTATCTTTTGCTTTGATTATTTCCCCGAAGGGAGTGGGCCGAATCCCGGATGTAGTGCTATACCGGGCCAACCCGTGGCCGGGACGAGGCAAGCCCCTATTCCACGGCCCAGATCCAAAAATCAGTTTAATATACTGGCTGCTCGATGAGCAGCGTTTCAGATATTAAGCTGAAAAGAACAGATACTACACATGATCTTAGCCAAAAGGCCGAGAAGCGATAACGAAGAATGGTGCAGGTCCATCAGACCAGGCGAGGGTATCCAGAAAGGCACAGCTCCGTCCGTCTAATGACGGGAAAATATAGACGTCAAAGTAAACCATCCTATTTTTGTAGCCACCCACCAAATGTGTAGTTATTTCCCCTCATGTTGCTATTTCAGGGTGGATATAGATTGAAGGTTTTTGGTCTAAAATGGGTAAAAGAAGACCGATGACTGCAAATTTTGTCCTCGTTGGCTCCCTGAGTTGACCTCTAAATTCTCTAAGCACTGCCCACAAAAGCAGTGATGAATATTTACACCTCATTCCAGCAACGCAGCACGTATCCTGTATGCGCTGAACAGTGTGTACACAACACATGCAACGGAATTGATTTCCCAGTCTATTGTGCAATGCTCACACAATGCAAGGTTCGTCAACAGGACTTGTTAGGCCCACAGTGGTGTACAGTACTTGTGCATGTCTTCCCATGCACATGTACATGTACATGTACACGTACCATGTACAGTACATGTACTAGTGTAGATTGTATAGTGCTCGTTATGGCCTTGGGTCATGTCAACGCACAGCAGTAAATAATAAAGCAAAGGTGAGGGCAGGATTAATATCAATATTCATTTGGTTCATGCATATTCATTGCAGCGCTGTTGATGGAGGTGTGTCCATGCACTTGTACAGGAAGGCCTACTGCATGTGACTGCATTTGTCATTTGGTGTTGCAAAGTGTTTTATTTGTTGAAACTTTTTAACACCCTGGTGTATATTCATCAATTATGAAAGAACATTTCTTTTATCAGACTCAAAACAGAAAAGCTTTTTTCAGCAAATTTTGGTTAACGGCCTAAGCTAACTTGGAGGTAAACTTACTTGAGGTTAGCATCTTTGCCTCTGGCAAGGTTGGACAAGGCAAAGGCTGCTGACTGTACAACACTGGGTACTGGAGACTGCAGTAAGAAAAACAGAAGATGATAGAACATGAGAAATACAGGCAAAAAAGAGGTCATGCCATGGATTTTAACCACAAGGGTGATCTAAACAAAAGGACTCCCCATTAGAAACTCTACAACACGCTAGCTGGAGACGCTGCATTTTCATCTACTGCTCTGGAACAACTCCTTGCTGATTCCAACATCCTGGTGAACTGTTGAACAGTTTTTAAGACTTCAAGACCTGGGCTTGTTCCAAAACTTTGTCCAGATTCTCAAGAAACTACCTGTTGTGTCACACCTTGTACAATTAAATGTTATCATTACCAATTCTAATATAACAAATATAACACCCAAGAGCACTTTTCATTCAGGGGAAAGGCACTTTACAGTTTATGCACCTTATAATATTAATCATTTTGTGAAACAAAATTATGTTCCCTTAACAAAATCTGACTTCATTTTATTTGATCAATCCTAAGCAAACTTTTCTGTAACTTTGTATTATCCATCGAAGACAAAAGACAACAAAGTCAGAAACCTGCTCAATCTCACAGCATCCAGGCCCTTTGTGCCTGCTGGGGCCACTAAAATCTAGAATGTTCCCACACTTGGTTGTTGTTGGTTTTTTTGGCAGGGTTAGGCTTAACCTTAACTTTTTCTTCCAAATACAAAGACACTACAGCCCAAATAACTCACACCTTCACGGCCGAAGCCAGCCTGGTGGAATGGGAGGGTCATTTTTTACCATGAGGTGGACCTTTTCATGTCTAATAAACAGTAATACTACTGAATAATACTCAGTCAAGTAATACTCAGTCAATCGCGAGGAAAAATGTAGCTGGGGGGGGGGGGGGGGGAAGTGTCGTCCCAACCCCCGACCCCTTCCCCCTGCCTACGGGCCTGACCTTCTCTCCTCTTCCCCCCAAAAGAAAGAAAACAGGAAACACAAAGTTCTATCTTCAAAGGCCAGAAGCTAAGTTTATTGTTTGAGGTATTGTACAACTTGCCAACTGCTACCCACCCCCTGCTTCCAACTGCTACCCACCCCCTGCTTCCTGTTGATCAATGTTAATAATTTACATAATGAAAAACAAATCCCCTATTTCCTCAATTCCACGAATAACATCATCACTCAAAATTGAGTTCTTTTTTTTGGTTTGCTTCAGGCATTTGGTCTTTTTATGCATGGGCAGCAACACCTCATCCCCCCCCCCCCCCACTCAATCATCACCCCTTGAAAAATGTTGAACTTGAACACCATTTCGGACCATAGATCACCATTGTGACTGTCTGACACATACCCTTGTACATGGTACAGGTATGTAGTTGGCACTGCATGGTTGGTGGTTAAAATATCTTACACACTTTTCTGGTTCAAATGTCTGACACAGAAATTATTAAGGCTGTACCGGTAACTAAAGTCTCCACGGTATTTAACAAACTTTTTATGGACATCATGTGAATTTCTAATGCATATTAATAAACACCTTGGAGAGTTGATAGCTTCTGATTGGTTGAGACTCGATCACGTGAGGTCGTATTAATATGTGATATAAAGACCGGCTTTGCGAATAAATGGCCCCTGAATCAGCATTGATCAGGCATCACGTAAGCCAAATGATTGGCCAAATTTACAACAGTCCTGTGGTAGCTGGTAACAGCAGCAGCAAGCACTCAACCACCATCGTGTGAAGACTCACGCGCGTGTACGCAACATAGTTGCTTTGTGTGGGAGCGCGAGCGTAAGGAAGTTTTTAAACGACATGTTCGTACTGCAGTGCTGAGGATGTTCACAACGAAAGCGAGGATTGATCTGCGATTTATTTTCTGTAAACACTTCGCCCACAGACACATTTACTTTTTCTAAACTGAGCATCTTTGCAATTCTGGATACAATTAGGAAAATGTAAATGAAATTTCAGCTTCCTCCTTCAGGTAAAAATATGAAAACATTTTTGTTGTATTTTGTTTCGCTACAGCAGCAGAAGTTCATACCCAGGACGTCAGTGGTCGTAATGCAATGAAGACGTCGTCCAGTGCAGCCTGGGCCTGGCTAGTCAAGCATGAGAATGAATTTCAATGAAAAAAAAACCCAGGAAACTTGTGCAAAAACAGGAAAAAAAGATGTGAATTCAGGCAAAAAGCCCCAAAACAGGCTCAAAATAAACGAAAACGCGGATATTTGGGCGACAAAAAAACACAGCCTGTTT
Organism: Patiria miniata; assembly: GCF_015706575.1. Lineage (NCBI taxonomy): Eukaryota > Metazoa > Echinodermata > Asteroidea > Valvatida > Asterinidae > Patiria > Patiria miniata. The sequence goes on from NW_024037061.1 coordinate 11,735,413, forward strand.
AAACAGGAAGATTCTCATTGCTGCGCAGCGAAGGCCGGCTCCTCACACTGTTATTACCCGAGTAGCTCTTGTGCACACATTGCAACCTGATTGCTTCTAATGCATTTAAGTTCAAAAGGGAAAGTCTGTTTTCTTGGGTTTTTTTTCTAATGGTGTCTCACGCTTAAAACAATGAAATTTCTCTGGGATCCAACATCATCGAATTTTGGTTTCTTCTAGAATTGATAGTGTTCATGGTACTATGTAAATTACTGATCCCCAACAAAAACTATTTTCATCTCCCCACAACCACTGCCACCTGCATGATTTCTATCTTTGATTAACTTCCTCCTGTCAAAATGTAAAAGGTCAGAGAGTTCAACAACGGCAGGTTGGCAAAGCTATTTTCACCAAATGTTTAATAGCTCAAGGCGTAGAAATACTGGATGGAAGTTTTAACTTCCGTGTAGAAATTTTCTTCAAAGCATAATCTGGGTAAAAATAGTTCCATGGGTGGGAAACATTAAACAGAAACCGTTCTTGTTTTATATAGAATTTTCAGATTTTTTAACGAGTCTTTGGTGTTGTAGAAACAATATGTGCAATCATGTCTTGGAACATATTGTGTCCAATTTGTCTCAAAATAAATGTATGGCTGTTTTTAAGTTTTATTCTGTAAATTTGTATTGAACTTTCAAAATATTTCCAACTGTGGAATTAAATGTGTATATTTGTTGTTCTGGTGTGCCACCCTGGTGGAAATTACTATGTTCAGTTGTTGTCAAAGGCGTTTCTTTTTCTTAGTTCGGCTTGTAACTGAACATTGTGATATGACTTAAATTTGATGAGTTAGTTGACTTCACGTCCGTGAAATGAATTTCTCTTAGGAATACATTTTGTGCAACTTTCTACTCCTCTTAACTGTATGAAAATCTTTTGACATCCCTTTTGGTTAATTTTATTGAAAAGTGCACTTCTTTAAACATTTAACACTGTCCATGCTTTTCTGGGCAACTGGGGGCGCTGTAGCTGTGATGTCATTTCAGGAAGACACTGTTCAGTTTAAGAAATTTCTGTTCAAATTGTGAACCCAAAAATTTGTCAATTGAAAATTCTGTGAGAAAAGTTTGCTCACTGGCTTACTGCCATGTACTGACACAATGACGAATCACCACAGAAAAGAACTTTTCGGACAAGAAAATATCCAAACGTTTGGCAATTTGTTTGTGCTGAAATATCTATAACATTGAGGTTTTTTGCCTGAAATGACAACACACTTTTGCTCATGAATATATGGAAATTTGCATAAGCATAAAAACCAAAAGGCACCAAAATACCCTTGAAAATGGCAAAACGAAAATTGAAAATAAGGTTAAATGGGACACAAAGGTGCATTTTCAAGGATTGCATTAAAAAATCTGTGATGCCAGTGGGGTAAGTCTGACTGCAAATTTGGAGATTGAGAGTGGGATGTTGAAGGTAAAACAAAGCTAGATAGCATTTTTTTGTGGAGTCTTAATTTCCCTGTTCATTTGTGAGTCCTTAATGATCATGCACACAAAAGATAAAGAGGACTGTATCATGTTCTTCAGAAATTACAGGATTCATTGCAAATCATTTACATAACATGAAAAAAGTTTCGCTATAAATTGAGGACATTTTCTGTTTTATCATGTGCATGAATTTACCCAAATGTATTACATCATACCGTACATGCATAACCCAGTTAGGATTGCTAACAGCCAAATAAACACAATTTTCTTGTCTTAAGTATTTATATTTATTTCTTGTGACAACTTTCTGTCCATGTAACATGCGTAACATTCTGAACATAGACCCTACCGGTACATGTACATGTAGTACGGTACCCTGTGACATATTAAACAAACACTAGATTTTCTTGGTTTTTACAGGTAACAATGCTGTAACAATAGGCACCCTATTTAGGTAAACACATTTATTGTAACTTTTCTATCAATATTAACAAACTTTCTGTCCATGTTACGTATGTATGTACATGTACATGTATATGTAACAATCTGAGCATGTAAATCTTGTAAAATTTGCCTGGAAAGTCTTAAATTCTTGGTGAGCACAATCCTCAACAATGGGGTGGGAATGTACAAGTGGAAAAGAGGACTAACAACTTGATATTATTATCCTGCTTCATTTCCCCCATGTCACACTTTTGTACCCCTTTAGTGTGGAATGACCCATACTTTTCTGCGACCCATTATATAACCGATTTTAACAATAAAAACAAAGAAAGATGGGTTTCATTACTGGATCAACAAACATTACAGGGTTTACGCGAACCCATCCCCCTCCGCCCATGACAACTGAATACTAATACACATATCTACCCATTAGCAAAGTTTCAAAACACAATTTTAAAATTAAGCAGAGTGAATAGCCAATACACCACATACCGGTACAATTCTAAAACATAAGGCAACAATAATTATACAATAATTATATTCATAAGAATAATTATACATACAATGAATATTAAAAAAAAACTAAAGGCTCCGAGTAGGTACATGTACTTTACGTGTACATTGGGAAGTTTTGAAGTCTCAGGATCCACAATTCGGCATCAAAATCTGGATCTAGTGAATACATGTTGTGCACAGAAAATGGCAATACAGTAATGAAAGATCGAGTTAAATGAAATTTTAAAAAAATTGTCAATCGATTTGTAAAAGTTAGACTTATTTACATTTTGGAACCCCAAAATAAAGAATGACATGTCGTATGCCTTTTGAAAGTTTAAACTTGTATAAAGAATATGGCACTGGCTAGAAGGCGGTAAGGCCAACAACAGAATCAATATGTTGACCAGCCTAGGCCAAGCTTTAACTCTGGGTGAGAACGATTTTGATGAGACTTTCACATCTACAACTTTCAAGTCCAAAAACGGAGGCTCATGCGTTCAAACCCTAAACTCTGCATCCTCCTCATCAGAGACACTGATGGAGCTGGCCACCCTTTCCCGTTGATTGTTGGGAAGATTTGCATACACAGGTCTGCTGGGATGAATTGACTGCTCCATTTCCAAACCCATCCCTCCCTCCTCCATGATTCCAGTTGCACCGAGTCTGCCGTCTTCCGCTGTGTTTTCGTCCTCCTCTTCGGAGAAACTGATGGAGCTCTCGACTCTTTCCGGCTCACTGCCAACGACGTTTGCATACGTTGGTCTCAACTCTATCTGCTGCATATCTTCATCATTACTTGGCCCAGCCATGATTACGGGAAAGGGATCTGGTTCTGGGAGGGGGGCTGGGAGCGCTTCTGGCTCAACATCACCGTGATATGGGGCTGAGACGGTTGGTCCCACCTCTAACAACTCCGTCTCATCGGCGCGTTTAGGTTGGCAAAGGACACAGACCACACCAACTACGACAGTCAGAACTATGAGTGCCCCAGCCCCAATGACGACGTAAATGGCAGTGGTCAGGCCTTCCGATTCAGGATCTGTCACAGTGCCATGGGTTGAGAATGTCGCTGGCTCCGTCTCGGTCGGGGACAAACTCTCAGAAGTCTCGGACGGCACCGATGTGGAAGGCGCTTCTGTGGTCCCTGGGGTAGACTCTTGATGGGTAGGTTCTTGTCCGGTTGTCTGTTCAGAAGTTTCCGACATCGTGGTTTTTTGTGTTGAACTGCCAAATTCAGTTACGTTGGTAGTTTGAGAATGACAGGCAACAAAGAGGAACACAATCCAAAGACAGAGATGGGGGTTCAACACCAACAAAGCCATTTCGATAAGTAAATTATCACTGCACAAGTTTATCACTTAACTTTACTTTTCTAAGCCAAATGGAAACCATGGACATTTCAGTCATTAACAGTGACATTTTGTTGATTGTAAGAGGATGGACCATCCTTACGCCATGCTCTCGACAAAGGCAAACATGTACAACTGCTCCGAACCTCAGAAAATCACAAGAGTTTCTTAATTTTAATGCATCTAAGGAGCACAGACGTTTTCAATCATTTTCAAACCAGACTGGGGTACGTCAACATTAAATTTTTATTTCCTTGTGCTCAGTGTCAAGGGTCATGTGACTACTTCACAAAAGCAATGCCGTTTAACCACTGTACTGTGACACCATTCAAATACTCTCACAGACATGTTTACAGTATTGCATTCATAGCAATGAGCACTATTTATATTTTACAAAGGTAATGTTCTTTGGGGGAAGGGGAATGGTAGTGCCACTGCTGCATGCTTGGGGAACCTCTTAATTCAAGGAAAGGCTGCAATATTAATGACAACAACTTTGGAGTAACATGTCTACAATATCATTGACAACATCGTACAGGACATCAAAGCCATATTGCAACCCTGGATAGCCTTGTGGTCAAGAATGCGTTGAGTATGCGCATTTGATTTGAATCGAAATCAAAGCTCACATGATCCAACCCCTGCACATAGCCAACACAAAAGTTCTTGTCAAGCAAACCATATTTGGAGACTATTCGTTAATGTTGAAGCATTTCCTCATGCAAGAATGAAAAGGGGCTTTTTTTTGGTACCACTCTTCCCTGGATAGTTCTGAATTGAGGTCATTGGGGTCACATTCTTATTCATATTCTAATAAGCTACCGGTAGCTACATGTAAATGTTTCTTGTGCGTCACTGCGTATAAAAGGTGTGTTTTCACAAAAAAACATGTTGTTTGCAGGTTATACAACAACAACCCTTAGTAATTTCAGTGTTGGATTAGTATAAACAACTTTTTTACAGTTCTATGGCAAAATCTTCTATGGAAAGGAAGGGTCAATAAGGAGGATAACAATTTCATTGAGTTCTGGTCAGACATCTGGATCTGATCTGATGACGTACGGCAAGCTCTACTTTTGGGCAGTCAAAAGAAAGAATATTTGGTTTTGCAAACAAAATACTGGCACAAGCAGGACGCGAACCTTTGCTCATTGGAAAGCTAGCATGCATCCATAGCCGTATGTTGGCATACATGTCCAAAGTGGCCAGCCCGAATCTGTAGAATGGTAGTATGGAAATCTAGAGGTTACGGGTTCTAATCCACTCCTGAAAAAAAGTTCCTGTAGTTTTCCTATTTGATGCAAAAGAAAACTAGTTTCTGACTGAGCATTATCAAATGCAGTGTGTGTACGCCCCATTTCTGTCAACAACATGTCAAGGGGGAAACGGGCCCAGAAAATTTTCGATGCTGAACAACAAAATGAACGCTGTGCAATCAATGCTCCAGTGATTTAACCCGTCAGCTCCGAAATAACCAACACCATTCCCCTTCTGTTATTCAAAACCGCAGGTGTGGCCAGCACAAAAGATTACGACTTTTCCTTTCATAAATGAGGAAGTATACTGTACCAGGCTTGTAAACGTTGACGGCACATTTTCCAAATTAGGACTGAAAAATTGAAAAGTTTTGAATCTGTTCACTGGAAGTAAAAGCAAATCAAAACTGTGCCAGATTTCAAGTTTTCAAAGCTTTTGTAAAATTGACCGGATCAGATGATTAACTGGACATATGCCAATGAGAAGTGAGATTTTGACGTTAAACATTTACAGAGACATCTGTGGTTGTGTTGTGCGCTCTGTAAATGTTCTCTGCAGTCTGCATGTAATGGGATGGTGATGAGATGAATTCCAGCTGAATTGACATGATTGATGCCAGAGAATGCTAGAGACTGCAACGTTAGTTTGTGACTACTGCTGATTCTTGCAACTTAGGAATTCGATTTCGGGAAACTGAATTTGTCCATTCGCTCTCAAGATGGAGTGGTACAGGATCAGATCCAAGTCTTTGCAGACATCGCTGCAGTTTCTCTCCTTAATCGCAGTAGCTCTTTGTCAGCCAGATTTCAAAATTGAACCTATGGAGACCACAGCACTCGAGGATGACAACGTGACCATTTATTGTGTGATAAACAATTTGCAGTCAACCCATGAACTGCGATGGTATCGTGGAGGGATCCAAATCAGCCGAGATGCGGGCATGCTAATTACGGAGCTTCGCCTCCGTGTTGAGATGAACCTGACTCGTGGTGAGTACAATCTCATGATAAACCATGTGACTTTAGGGGACGATACAACATATAGCTGCCAGGTGATCGACAAAAGCACTGACACTGAAGTCTTGGAGTCTGATGCCGTCAGGCTGGAGGTGCACCATGTCCCGCCCAGCAGGTACCCCAGCTGCTTCCCCTTGACCAAAGACAGTTACCAGGTGGGTGAGGAGATCACCATCACGTGCCAGTCGGAGCGCGGCAACCCGCCGGTCACTCTGGTGTGGACCCATGCAGGAGATCCTCTGCCCATTCACACAGACGATACACAAAACGGCTTCCGGAACATCGATTACACCTTCAGGGTCGGGCCCGAGAATCACGGAAATATATTCCAGTGCAGGCTGACCACCTCAGCAACAAACCTGGTCCGTCGAAGCTGCAGTCTTGGACCACTGGACGTGACCTTCCCGCCAACCTTCTCAAAGATTGAAGGTTCAAATTACGTCGCGGCTGACCAGGAAATAGAACTCACTTGCAACTCCGAGGCCAATCCTCCGCCTTCCTACATCTGGACCTTCAGCGAAAAAATTGACCAAAACAGGATCACTTACTCCAACGACAACAAGCGGATAACCTTCACGGCAGCACTTGCTGATAGCGGTCTGATCATCGGGTGTAACGCAACCAATGACATCGGAACGGTACGGGATGCAATCACGCTCAGTGTCAACCCGGCGCTAACAAATCCCATCTACAGCACAACGCCATCCAGGAAGATGACACCAAATGATGGTTTGGACACAGGAGGCGCCCCAAGTAAACCTCAAACAGATCCTTCTGGTAATAACATCATTCTCAAGCCAGAGGTTCTGGCAATCATCGCAAGCACCCCTACGCTCATCCTTTTAGTCCTCATTGTTCTGGTTGTAGTGATCTGCCGGTGCCGGCCACAGAACACCAAGACACCCAAATGCCCCAAATGATCTACGGCCAGTACGGGCCCTCGTCTGTCCAGAACTGGGAGCAAGGCAGCATCTATTTTGAGCCCAGGGACCGCATCAGCGTCAGGGACATGCCCACGTGGCACCCACCGGAACGTTGCAGTTCCGGGGTCACTGGGTAGAGGAGCCACCTTACGAAGAAATCGGACAAAACTAGGACGAGGGGATGACGCTAGAGATTTGAGGCAACTATTTTCAGCCCCAAAAAATGTAAATATGTATATATTCAAATTAATTTTTGTAAAAGGGTAGTAGTAGTAGTAACATTTATTTCAATGATGTCATTCATTACAATTATACATGTACAAACATGTATACATTAGAAAAAGTCACTAGTATAATATTTGATAGTTATGTACGCAGTGATTAGTTATAAAGTGTGAAATTAAATGACAACATTTAGGTATAAGGTTAAGCAGAACGCTTTTGTGCCCTTACCTATGGACAAACATACGACCAAGGGACAAACAAAACAATACGTGAGACAGACAGGACAAGCGTGAGACGAGGCCTAAATATTAATACACAAAATAATGGAATTTCAATTTATGAATATGATTCGAGAAAATGAGTTTTGAAATTTTTGACAAAGACAGATAGTGAAGTTAACGATTTAAGAGAATCATCTAAACTATTCCAGTACAAAGTGCCTCGGTGAATAACACTATTTTTTGACATGGACGTTCTGTTAAATTGGACAAACAAATTTCCCCTAGCACTACTTCGAGTATTATATGTATATGAACGTTAGATGCTAAGGTAAAACAAGAATTAAAACATGACGGAAGTAAATTATGCATAAATTTATACATTAGTTTTCCTAAATTAAGGTAATATAAGTCATTACATTGTAATACATTTAATTTAGCAAATAATGGAGCAGAATGATCACGATAGCCAGCATTTGAAATTACACGAACTGCTCGTTTCTGTAAAGTAAGTAATTTGTTACACTTAGATGGCAAACTACCCCAGGTCAAGATTGAGTAATTTAAGTATGGTAAAACAAATGAATTATACAACGTTAATAAAATCTTACTCGGAAGGTAATATTTCAAACGGATCATTATTCCAATGTTCTTTGAAATTTTTGTTGCTATTTCATCAATATGATGTTTCCAAGTGAGATTTTCATCAATAGTTACACCCAGGAATTTAGTTATCTTAACCTGATTAAGCCTCAAGTTATTCAAAATCAAAGTAACAGATTGTGTGTACTTAAACTGATTGGCACAAAAAATCATATAATTTGACTTGACGACATTAATACATAATTTATTTGCGAGAAGCCATGTACTGAATTTTTCAAGTTCCACATTTAGGTTACTAATTGCTTCATCTACATTATCGTAAGTATACAACAAACTTGTGTCATCTGCAAATAAACAAAATGTTACAGTGTCTGAAGTATTACATATATCATTAATATAAAGAAGAAATAGTAAAGGACCCAATACGGAACCCTGGGGTACCCCGCACGTAATGAATCGGCTGGTTGAAGTTATAGAGTGAAATTACTGCCTTCTGTTACACAAATAACTTTTCAGTAGAGCCAAAGCTGTTCCCCGCATTCCGTAATGTTCTAATTTACTTCTAAGAATATCATGATTTACAGTATCACAGTTACAGTATTTTACAAATTTACAGTATCTTTAGATAAGTCCAAGAAAATGCCTATGGAGAAGTTATTTTGATCAAGTGCATTACATAATTTATTAATTACATACGATATCGCTAATTCAGTTGAACGATTTTGTCTAAATCCAAATTGAGACTCGGAGAGAATATTATTTTTAGTGATAAAAGATACTAATCGTTTATAAATAAGCTTTTCAAATAGTTTTGAAAATGTACATAGGACTGATATGGGTCTATAGTTGGTAATGTCATGCTTGCAACCTTTTTTATAGATCGGTGTTACTTGGGCTATTTTAAGATCATCGGGAAAAACTCCAGCTGTCAAACACTTGTTAAAGATGTCAGACAAAGGCTTAGCTAAAGAATACCGTGCTTGTTTGATGACAGAAGAACTTAAACCATCAAATCCAGGGGCCTTCCTAGAAGGTATATTGTTAAGGTAATCAACAACCTCTTCCTTGGTAATAGGTGTAAAAAACATTAAATTTGGACATTTGTTGCGGAGAAACGAATCAAAGGAAGTGTTACAAAACGGGAGTTCACTGGAGAGGCTACTGCCGATGTTAACAAAGTAGTTGTTAAATGCTTCTGCAATTTCCTTGTCATTGTTAATTTCGTTACCTTCCTAAGGCCAAAAGAAAAAAGTCTCCGGTTTCTGGTATGCGCGCGTCGCCGTAGCCATGCGCGTCGGCAAAATGAAAAAGTTGTTTTTTTTCAATGAAAGATGATGTCTCAAAACCGCCAAACTCACTGGTTTGTCTGGAATTCTGCTGCTGCGCAATTTCAACGTGTTTTTAGATGGGGTTATGATCGAGAATAAGCTTTATGTGGCCTCTCTGGACTCCCATATATTTGCACTAAGTTTAGTCGGGCACCATTTGCAGTCATCAGCCGACATTTGAAGCAAATTTGAAGCAAAAAAGTCGGGTAAAAAAAAAAAAAGCCGCGTCGCCGCACCACTTTTTAGACAAGCTCCATACCAGAAACCGGAGACTTTTTTTTTTTTGGCCTTAAAGAAGTAAGATGTGTTTACGTTTTGCTTGCGCTTGTTAAGTAAGGAGTTAATAACTTTCCAAGTACCCTTGATATTACCTTGTACTTCGCTAAATTTTGTGTATAAATATTCTCTTTTTGCTAATTTGATTAAAGAATTCAGTTTGTTTTTATACAGAGTATAAACAGTTTTATTATTCGCAGTTGGGCTCCTCATACATTTTTGTACAAATGATTTTTACGTCTGATAGAATTGTAAATACCATCAGATAACCATGGGGATTTACATTTATTATATCGACATTTAAACATCTTGTAATGGAAAGTTTTTATCATAAAGTTGTTGGACATTTGATAGGAAAGCATTATACATACCATGTATATCGTTAATTGATATTACAGAGTGCCAATCAATCATATTTAGATCATGTATGAAGTTTTCAACATTACTGGCAATAAAATTACGTTTTGGGAATTTTGTGTTGGTTCGGGGACTTTCTTTGACACTGTTGATAACTAAGAATATGGGAAGATGGTCTGTGACGTCAGTCGTCAAAACACCAGAGGAAAGATTCGAAAGGTCATTGGTTAGAATGTTATCAATAAGAGTTGCACTATCAGCAGTGATCCTTGTTGGCTTATCAATAGTTGGATAAAATGATTGAGATAAAATAGTATTCATAAAGGTCTGCACACTATTGTCAATATCACACTCTAGTAGGTTGATATAATAGTCACCCATGATATAACATTTTCTATTTTCACTAAATATAAGTGACAAAACAGTATTAAAACATTCTGTAAAGTTGTTGATTAAAACACAGGGGGGTTTATAGACAGTTCCAATAATAACATTCGCTTTATCTGTATTTAAAACTTCAATGAAACATGATTCAATATTGAAATTGTTAATTGATAAGTCGTTGCGAACTTTATATACCAAATCTTCTTGTATATAGAGTGCAACCCCACCACCCCTCTTGTCTTGTCTACAGGTTCCCTCAATGACATAGTTTGGGATTTGTATTAAAGGGTCATGGGTATCACTTAACCAGGTTTCAGATATTCCAATGACTGCAAACTTCTTTTGTAATAGGTTTAAATACTGATTAATGCTTGATATGTTTTTTCGTAAACTGCGAGCATTAAAATGTAACAATTTAACATCGGTGCTTGTTTTAAAATTATCAATGAATTCATCCTGGTTATAATAATTGCACTTTTTGTCGGGGATATCAAAATTTATATCTGGATCTATATTAGAATTCACGCTATTGCTGTAGGTTAATTCGTCAGATTAAACAACATATCAAGCATGACTTCAAAGACTAACCAGAACAAGCAGAATACACATTTGATATCGGCTTGTCTCACACTGATACACAGATACAAACAAATGGAACATACAACAAAGAATATGGATGGATTTATAATGATTAAATGTAGATGTACTGCGATGTAACGTGGACTCGGGCATCTCCCTCAAGACGGTAAGATCTGAATGGGCCATCGCGTATCTTATACCTGATCATGGCTGGAACCGACCAGGGAATATATGCGAAATGGACCCGCTCTTCTTTCTGGATGCATCGTAGGTGCGTTTCCCTCAGCTCCTTGCGTTGGCCTCTGACTTTAGGTGTGACGTCGTCTGTGACGAAAATGTTGTTGCCCTTGAACTTGTTGTTCTTCAGGTGCTTTGCTGCATTCTTTAAGATGTATTGACGGTAGTTGTATCTCAGGAGTCGGCAGTGGATTGGTCTGGGACGTGGCGAGCTGAGTGCTGCGGCTTGGCCTACACCGGGTGGTGGACCTGTGCGGTGTGCCCGGTCTATCTCGATATCATCGGCACCCTCGAGCTTCAGGTGACTGGTCAGCAGCTCGTGGACGAAGTCCTCACAGGATGCCGATCCAACCTCAGATCTTTCAGGAACCCCTTGGATTACAATGTTGTTGCGACGACTACGATTGTGAATGTCACCGATCTTGTCTTCGAGCTTCCTGATGATCCTGAGGTTGTATTCTGTTTTTCCTGGTGATCTGAGCTTTGATGTCGTCATGGGTTTGTTGGACAAACGTCACAGATTCTCTCAGGTCAGTGATGTCTGTGGTATTTGTAGACACCAGTTGGTTCACTTGTTGATACTTGAGCTCTAAAGAGCTCAGTCGTGACTCAATACTGGTGATAGCCGTCAGGACCTTGTCGAGCTTGTTATCAATGGTTGTCAGCTTGCCACTGCACGAGCACGACGCAACACAGCTGCCATCTTGATCGCTGTCACTCTGGCTCAGAGGATCTTTTTTGGAGCTCGGTTTTCGACGGCTGCGAGGTGCTTTCTTCGTTGGATCGTTGTCAGTCATGGTGAGATGTATACTTCCAAGTTGACTATTAACAGCAGTGGCAATATTGGTTTCATAAGACGCAAAGAGGGAGAGCAGAAGGTGCACCATTGCTACCCGACTCGTCACGCATCGCTACATGAAGAAAAGTACTCCTCAATGACATTATTAAAATCTCATCCGATCACTGTTAGAAATCGACCAAAAGATAACATTACAAAAAACACAAGTATCGCAATTAATAAGTGCAAGTTTATTTTCATTTCAACATTTTTGAATTGGTGGCAATGCCATCATTGCACCTACATATGTAATTATGCACTAAAAGTGTTACCCTAAGGGGTAAACCTAAATATATCCTACCCTTCTGATGCAACTTTAATCTTTGTGCCTTCTTAAGTTTTTAGACAGGATGTCCGAAGAGAAGATGTTCTTATCTTTGTCCGTTCATAATACTTCAGTGATAGCATTATATACAATGGTCTTTTTTTCCACCATGATTTGGTAAAATTCTTTTCTGCAATTTGTGAATTTTTCACTGAACTGGTTAAACAGATTGATAAAATAGAAACTTTTTGACCATCGTCTTTTAGCACAATCAACTTTCAAACTTAAAAGAAAGTGGGCAGTTCATGCTTGGTCCGAATTTACACTGCGAACTTGAAAAGGTAGGCTAACCACTTGTCAACTTCCAAATGTCACAATTCAATTATCCAACTTTTTTTTTACTTTCTGAAAAGATTGGACATAATCTGGTTAAATTTTCACTGGGAAACTTTGCCAACACCACATTGGAAAACTTGGGTGTCCATCATTACATATATTGACAAAACATGGACTGTTTCTTTGGACATCCTGGGTTTTTTTGGGGTACTTTTACTGTGCAATACTGCGATACCAAGTACTACACAAAAAGGTGTGAACCAAGTGATTTTTGTCTGCTTACATGTAAGTTGTGTGTTTGCAGATTGTCTAGCTGTAAGTCTGCAAAATTTATGTAATGCTAACACGTCGATTTTTGTAATACTATGTATAATGGAAATTGTTTACTTTGCATTGGGCTAACATTGCCAAAGTTGATGGTATAGGCCTATAATCTGTGTAAGTTTGTAACTGTATACTTCACTGAGAAAAAAATGTTATTAGTCATTCCAAAATTTGCTTTTTAAAGAGCAAATAACAGTAGTTTAGTATAAAGGAATAAATTTCTTCCTGTTTTTCCAAAGGAAACGCCTCCTTATTAACTCTTTAATTTGCGCATTGCAATATCAATCTAATGTATTTTTTTTTCAAAAATAAATTATACATATTTTTCAATTTAAAACAAAACCTCCATATATTTGAACAAAACTATTCATTTTGGGCTTGGTAAATGTACTATGTAGCACTCCCCTACCATGAAAAATTCACTCCTACATTTAAAATGTATGTTAATCCTGTTTTGAAATATTGGAACAATTATAGAATTCTAACTGGATGAGCTCATCACTCCGATTCTAAATTTGAATGTATTTACAGTGACATTTGGTTGATAGTAAGAGGATGTACATGTACCATTCTTACGCCATGCTCTCGACAAAGGCATACAACTGCTCCGAACTTCAGAAAATCACAAGAGTTTCTTAATTTTAATGCATCCAAGGAGCACAGACGTTTTCAATCATTTTCAAACCACACTGGGGTACGTCAACATTAAATTTTTATTTCCTTGTGCTCAGTGTCAAGGGTCATGTGACTACTTCACAAAAGCAATGCCGTTTAACCACTGTACTGTGACACCATTCAAATACTCTCACAGACATGTTTACAGTATTGCATTCATAGCAATTGAGCACTATTTATAGTTTACAAAGGTAATGTTCTTTGGGGGAAGGGGGAATGGCAGTGCCACTGCTGCATGCTTGGGGAACCTCTCAATTTAAGGAAAGGCTGCAATATTAATGACAACTTTGGAGTAACATGTCTACAATATCATTGACAACATCGTACAGGACATCAAAGCCATATTGCAACCCTGGATAGCCTTGTGGTCAAGAATGTGTTGAGTATGCGCATTTGATTTGAATCGAAATCAAAGCTCACATGATCCAACCCCTGCACATAGCCACACAAAAGTTCTTGTCAAGCAAACCATATTTGGAGACTATTCGTTATTGTTGAAGCATTTCCTCGTGCAAGAATGAAAAGGGACTTTTTGGGGTACCACCCTTCCCTGGATAGTTCTGACTTGAGGTCATTGGGGTCACATTCTTATTCATATTCTAATAAGCTTGCTACATGTAAATGTTTCCTGTGCCTCACTGCGTATAAAAGGTGTGTTTTCACAAAAACAACACTGTACCAGGCTTGTAAACGTTGACGGCACATTTTCCAAATTAGGACTGAAAAGTTGAAAAGCTTTGAATCTGTTCACTGGAAGTAAAAGCAAATCAAAACTGTGCCGAGTTTCAAGTTGACGCTCGTCGCAACAGAGACTGGTCTTCCTTTTCCTGGAGTTTTATAAAGACTGACTTTCCAGAGCATTTTTTTAAGCTCAATACTGCAGGCGTCAATTGCCGTGGTACTTGCTGTACGGACATACGTGCGTGAGTCTATAAACAGCAACCTCTGTAAAAAGCAAAATGGCTTCTGCAATAATTCTGAGTCTTCAGCTTCTAGTTGTTTTCCTTTGTGCCACTGTTTGTCATTCACAAGTCCTGAGCGTTGTCCTCATCTACGACGGTAGTGGAGGTGTGGTTCAAACCACTGAGGGCACAGAAACTGAGCTTCTCTGCCAAGTAGAAAACCTGAATAGTGATTTTGTCGTTTGGTTTAAAGACACTAATCCAATCGCCCAAAATGAGAAATATCAACTTACAGCCAATGAAACTACAGGCATGTATACACTGACCATACTAAATCTAACACGTATTGACACTGCAAGTTACTTCTGTTCAGTTGTAGACAACCCAGGTGATGGATTCCAACTTTCTTTGGAAAGGGCAGGCGTTTCAGTGCAAGTCTCATATTTCCCAGATGTAGGGAATCCAAAATGCTACGGCCAATCAGTCATACAAGAAGGAGATTCTCAAGGATTTCACTGCCAGAGTCAACCCGGTGAGCCTGCTGTTGTTATAGAGTGGAGGCGAGATTTGGGAGTCATTAAAGCTGGCAGTACAGCAACAGGCGCATTTGGGAATGCAACGTTATATTCTGACTACACCATTCTGCCTGCAAAAGCGGACATCGGTGTTACCTTAACATGTAAAATAACAAGTAGTGGATTTCCAAACGAGAAGCCATCCTGCACAATTGGACCTCTGGTTGTCCAGTTCCGTCCCAGTGATGTTGCCATCACTGACACGACCTACTCACAAGATAACACAACGTACGATGCCCTATCCTGTAACGCCACCGCATATCCACCGGACATTTCCTACAGCTGGACCTTCAACACATCGCTGGACCCCTCACAACAGATGGTAACTGATGACAACCAGACGCTGGTCATTCTTAACGTCACCTCGTGCGAGACTACGATAATAGCTACCTGCATCGCAGTCAACGACATCGGAAGCGGGTCTGTAAACTTCACCCTCTGTGAGCCCCCAACACCGCCAACCACCGAAGTCACAACAGCTTCCATGATCACTGCGAGTCCACTGCCATTGGAGACTACAGAGCCTACGACTACAAAAGCCAACAAGACCATTACAGATCCTCCAGTTGGCCTGACTCCTGCCTTGTACGCCATCATCGGTTGTGGAGCATTCATAATCCTTGCTTTGCTCATTGGCATGTCCTGTTTTGTGGTGCAAAAAGGGAGCCAGACAGATGATGAGGATCAGGATGAGACTGTGGAGAAAACATTCAAACCAAAAAACGCCAGATCCTTATCCATTGCTTACATAGATGATGATGCGGAGCAGGTCGAAATAGGAATGACTAACCTAACCTTTGTAGAAGAGGCTGATGAGAAGGAGCAAGATGGTCTCGAGAAGAGTCCTGAGGAGAATAAATACGTGAATGCTCCCTTGCATGTTCCTACTGACCATGCTACGCCTGAAGACATCCAGACAGAGAGTCCTACTGTTGACACCTCATCGTATGACAAGGGCAACGAGACTGCCCATGAGAACGAGGAAGGCAAACCTAACTCCGTTAGTGACAAGCCTGAGGAAGCTGAAGGTGACAGAATAGATGACGATCGCCATGATGATGATCACCATGACAATAATCGTCAAGACGACGGAGACGATGGCACCACAGACAACAAAGACAAGGATGGTTACGAAAAGATGGCGTCTCCGTCAATCTACGACAATCGTCATGATGACGGAGACGATGGCACCAAAGACAACAAAGACAAGGATGGTTACGAAAAGATGGCGTCTCCGTCAATCGACGACAATCGTCATGACGATGGTTATGAAAAGATGGTGTTTGCGTCCGTCGAAGACGGACCAGAGGATAAAGGGGAAGAGCCTGGTCCAGGAGGCACTGCTCGCTGTGCACGTAGGCAGCTCAAAGACAGACAGTTTGGCCAGGGCGGGTCACAAAGTCCCCCAAGAGGTGGAAATCTGAACAGATAATCTAAATGGGCAATGACAAATGATTAGATAGATTACAATGAAAGATATGTGTCAATCAGCAGTAATCTAAAGTACATGTACCAACAACTTCTTTGCTCGGTCTAAAAAAAATAATCAGAATATTTTTTTTTACTAAATAATTAAAGTATGCTGTACAAACAAAAATGTGCATCTTCAAAAGACTTTCAAGAATTGTTTTCCTATTTTAGTGTTTTTATAGAGGGCATTTTGTTGTCATTGTACAAATGCAGAGTAAGTCTAAGCACTTGGTTCTAGTTTGGGGGCTGCTGTGCATTGACAAAATTTAAGAAAATTTAACAAGACTACTGTGTGTAAGAAGTGCATTTGCAATAGTGCTTAAACTGTCCAAAAAATACCAAAATATGCAGTGAATAAGTGGCATTTACACAGAGCAGAGTTTAATGAGTTATTATTAGGCCAAAAAAAAAAAGTCTCCGGTTTCTGGTATGCGCGCGCGTCGCCGTAGCCATGCGCGTCAGCAAAATGAAAAAGTTTTTTTTTCAATACAAGATGATGTTTCAAAACCGCCAAACTCACTGGTTTGACTGGAATTCTGCTGCTGCACAATTTTAACGTGTTTTTAGATGGGGTTATGATCGAGAATAAGATTTATGTGGCCTCTCTGGACTCCCATATATTTGCACTAAGTTTAGTCGGGCACTATTTGCAGTCATCAGCCGACATTTGAAGCAAAAAAAAAAAAAACGGGTGAAAAAAAAAAAAAAGCCGCGTCGCCGCACCACTTTTGGGGCAAGCTCCATACCAGAAACCGGAGACTTTTTTTTTTGGCCTTACCAAGATTTGCAGTAATTGTAGGAGATTAAAAAGGACTATCATTCTTGGCTAAGTGGTTATTGCAAGTGTGTTAAAATCAGTGTTGTAGTCGAGACCAGATAGTCCGAGACCGAGACCAAGACCGAGACCTGAAGTTGCGAGACCAAGACCGAGACCGAGACCAGCCCCTTCAAGGCGGACCGAGATCGAGACCGAAATGGTCCGAGACCGAGACCGAGACCGAGACCGCAGATAATAAATAACAATAATCTAAATAAAAAAACAAGTCACTAATTACAGCTGAACAGTATGTCCTTGAGATGATGATGTTGATGGGGATGTGAAGGAAGTGATTGAAAGCTAGGAATCACTTGTACCTGCTTAATTGTGTCATGGGAGTGCTCTTCATGTTTGCTTCATACCATAAATTACAACATGGCAACATATTTTGTTATTGTCAAAATCAATTAAAAAAAGGGAAACAACCTAATTTAAAGAAGGCAAAAACCTAATTTGATGAACTCGATATATTTTTTTTATAATATGCTTTTTTAAAAGCATATTTTTTTAAATATAATATTGTTTAACTACTATAAAGTGTCAATCTGATGAAGAAACTCTAACTTAGGAGTACGGCAATTTGTACTAGTTTTTTGCGATGTTGAAACTTGACAAAAGTAAAAGTTAAAGGTGGATGTTTCATCTGTTATAGGAACTAAACTAAACTGTTACAGGACCCTAAACTCCACAGCCACCCCTTGGTTTCAGCAATGACTACTAACAGATATTTAAAAGCAGCTTTAATTTTACATTGGACCTCCTTGTAAACCTGATGAAAAAAATAATTTGGAGCAAGAAAATATTGATTTATTTTTTAAAATTTCAGTCATGGAATATAGACTTGTACATGCAGACCCAAAAATGGAGAGGTGGTCGCCAGAGAGGCCTGGCTTAGGCTGAAATGTAATGCCACTTTATTTGTGTATAATGTCAATACCATTACATATACTATAGAAGATTGATGAACCATATTGGCTTGATCTATCTTCTGTTAATCTGCCCGCCGTCATCATCACCATTAGCCTATTTGAGAATGAGGCCGACACAATAAAAGGGCGCTGTCACAAACTGAATGTGGTGGGCGAGATGTACTTTTAGGATTCATGGCTGCGTGCGCACGCCTATTTGTGTTTTGTACCAGCGTATCACCCGCATCTGGTCTCGAGACCAGCCAAAATATCGAGACCAAAGGGGACCGAGACCGAGACCAAGACCGAGACCACAGCTCCCGAGACCGAGACCGAGACCGAGACCAGCAAAAAGTGGTCTCGAGACCGAGACCGAGACCGGTCTCGAGACCGGTCTCGAGACCTACAACACTGGTTAAAATTATTCGAAATTTGTGATGTTGATACATATTTTAAGAGGTTTCGGTCAGCAAGCAATCACGAGTTTAGAAAATCATGAAATTTAGCACAGGACTGAGAAAAAAAGGGCAAAGTTAACTAAAAATTTGATCAAATTTGTTTGGTTAAATACCAATCAAACAGATGTACATGTAATTGGTTGATAGTAAGAGGATGTACATGTACAATTCTTACGCCATGCTCTCGACAAAGGCATACAACTGCTCCGAACCTCAGAAAATCACAAGAGTTTCTTAATTTTAATGCATCTAAGGAGCACAGACGTTTTCAATCATTTTCAAACCAGACGGGGTACGTCAACATTAAATTTTTATTTCCTTGTGCTCAGTGTCAAGGGTCATGTGACTACTTCACAAAAGCAATGCCGTTTAACCATCACTGTACTGTGACACCATTCAAATACTCTCACAGACATGTTCACCAGGCGCGGATCCAGGGGTGGGCCGCGGGGGCACGTGCCCCCCCCCCCCCCCCCCGTAAAATTAAGTCCACAAAAAAATACAATGAATAAAACAGGGGTGAAAAAGATGGGGAGGTGAGAGAAATGGAGGGAAGGAGGAGGGCAACCTTCTAACAAAAATACCGGTGCCGATATTAAACATCAGCGGCCTGCAAACATTGTGTACTGGCCGTATGACACAGGGAACTCGAGAAGCTTCGAAATAAACAGCAATCCCGGCCACGGTACGTACTCCATACGTAACTCTGCATAGTATATCGGTTTATGAAATGCGATTCATATGAGCGTACGTACCGGTACGAAAAACACGCATCACGTGTGACAGCCGATGTGCTGTGTTTAGCGCGATGAGCGCGACATACACATTGAACGCTGCTATTTGTACCACACTATTGGTCAAGGGTACGGTTTTCGTACAAACACTTTGCCAGCATTTCTTCGGCGCTTTTAAGGAGTCCAAAACATATCCGTTTCCGTAGAAAATTTCCATCTTTTCTTATAAGAAAATCTCATCTTATTGATAAACTGAAAATTTAAACTTGATACAAAACATTAGAAAGCATCCTTGCAAAAGTTTACAAATTAAGTCTATACAATTCCCTTTCAAAAATAAAATGCACGAAAACAATTATGCAGACGAAAATGGTTATCAAGTGAAAAACAGAAGAAACCTAAAAGGCTTGTTAAAGCAAGAGTATATATTAAACCTATGAAAAAAAAATCCTTATTTTACTTAAAATATTTTGCTCAAATAACTCAGGGAAAGAGGGGCCAGGAATCGCCTCAGATTGCACCACGTAGCATCTAATTATCAAAAAAATTCCCGGGGCCCTTAAGTGGGCCCCGGACCCCATGCCGAAGAACATTCGCGCTCCACATTATTAGTCCTCGGGGCAGGTCTCCCCAGCCTTACGCATCCTTAAAACAGTTTACAAACTAAGCCTATCCAATTCCTTTTCCAAAATAAAATGCAAGAAGCTGATTGCAGTTCGAAAATACTTGGTTATCAAGTGAAGAACAGAAGAAACTTAATTAGGCTTGTATTAAGAAATACAAGAGTACAATTTTAAACTAATGAACAAAAAATAAAAACATTACCGCAAACCGAAGCGATAATGAAAAAAAAATCTGATATTCTTCACAACATTTTGCTGAAATGGGGCCAGGGATCGCCTGAGATTGCACCACAGAGCATCCATAGAATCCAAAATTTCTTGGGGGCCCTTCAGTGGGTCCCAAACCCCACGCCGTAAGACACTGCTCCGCGTTCGCATTAGTCCTTGGAGCAAATGCCCCAGCGCATCACCCATTGCAACAGTTTTCTAAGTCAATACAATTCCTTTTTTTATTTTTAAATACAATGCTTGAAATTATGCAGACGGAAATAAATAACTTTGAGGGTACACAGTAGCTTAAAATTTGTAACAAGAGTATATTTTAAAAAAAAAATCCTTATGAGCTTAACAACTTTTGCTCAAATAATTCAGGGGGAAAGGGGCCAGGAATCGCCTCAGATTGCACCACAGAGTATCTAGAATCCAAAATTTTCCGGGACCCTAAAGCGGGCCCCGGACCTCATGCCGTAAGGGCTTCGCGCTCCATGCTCGCATTAGTCCTCGGAGCAAATGCTCTAAAGGTGTGCCCCCCCGTCTAAAGAAATCCTGGATCCGCGCCTGTTCACAGTATTGCATTCATAGCAATGAGCACTATTTATACTTTACAAAGGTAATGGCAGTGCCACTGCTGCATGCTTGGGGAACCTCTCAATTTAAGGAAAGGCTGCTATATTAATGACAACAACTTTGGAGTAACATGTCTACAATATCATTGACAACATCGTACAGGACATCAAAGCCATATTGCAACCCTGGATAGCCTTGTGGTCAAGAATGCGTTGAGTATGCGCATTTGATTTGAATCGAAATCAAAGCTCACGTGATCCAACCCCTGCACATAGCCACACAAAAGTTCTTGTCAAGCAAACCGTATATGGAGACTATTCGTTATTGTTGAAGCATTTCCTCATGCAAGAATGAAAAGGCCTTTTTTTTTTGGTACCACCCTTCCCTGGCTAGTTCTGACTTGAGGTCATTGGGGTCACATTCTTATTCATATTCTAATAGCATGTAAATGTTTCCTGTGCGTCACTATGTATAAAAGGTGTGTTTTCACAAGAAACATGTTGTTTGCAGGTTATACAACAACCACCCTTAGTAATTTCATTACTGGATTAGTGTAAACAAACTATTTCATTTCTATGGAAAAACTTTCTATGGAAAGGAAGGTTCAATAAATGAGGATAACAATTTCATTGAGTTCTGGTCGGACATCTGGATCTGATCTGATGAAGTACGGCAAGCTCTACTTTTGGGCAGTCAAAAGAAAGAATATTTAGTTTTGCAAACAAAATACTGGCACTAAGCAGGACGTGAACCTTTGCTCATTGGAAAGCTAACATGCATCCATAGCCGTATGTTGGCATGTCCAAAGTGGCCAGCGCGAATCTGTAGAATGGTAGTATGGAGATCTAGAAGTTAAGGGTTCTAATCCACTCCTGAAAAAAAAGTTCCTGTAGTTTTCCTATTTGATGCAAAAGAAAACTAGTTTCTGACTGAGCATTATCAAATGCAGTGTGTGTACGCCCCATTTCTGTCAACAACATGTCAAGGGGAAAACGGGCCCAGAAAATTCTCGACGCTAAACAACACAATGAACGCTGTGCAATCAATGCTCTGGTGATTTAGCCCGTCAGCTCCAAAAGAACCAAAACCATTCCCCTTCTGTTATTCAAAATCACAGGTGTGGCCAGCACAAAAGATTACGACTGCAGTAGAAAAAAAATGCTCCTTTCATAAATGAGGAAGTATACTGTACCAGGCTTGTAAACGTTGACGGCACATTTTCCAAATTAGGACTGAAAAATTGAAAAGCTTTGAATCTGTTCACTGGAAGTAAAAGCAAATCAACACTGTGCCAGATTTCAAGTTGACGCTCGTCGCAACAGAGACTGGTCTTCCTTTTCCTGGAGTTTTACAAAGACTGACTTTCCAGAGGATTTTTCAAGCTCAATACTGCAGGCGTCAATTGCCGTGGTACTTGCTGTACGGACATACGTGTGTGCATAGTCTGTAAACAGCAAAATCTGTAAACAGCAAAATGGCTTCTGCAATTCTGAGTCTTCAGCTTCTGGTCGTTATCCTCTGTGCCACTGTTTGTCCTTCACAATCACAAACCCTGAGCGTTGTCGTCACCTACGAGGGTGAAGGAAGACAGGTTCAGAGCACTGAGGGCACAGACATTGATCTTCTCTGCCAAGTAGAAAACCTAAACGGCCGATTTGTCGCTTGGTTTCAAGGGACTACTAATCGAATCACTCAAAATGAAAAATATCAACTGACAGCTAATGAAACTACAGGCATGTATACACTGAAAATACTAAATGTAACACGTGTGACTGACAGTGCAACTTACTTCTGTTTAGTTTTAGACTCGGATGATGCTCCATTCCAATCTTATGTTGAAAGGGGAAGCATTTCGGTGCAAGTCTTCTATTTCCCAGATGCAGGGAATCCAAAATGCTACGGCCAATCAGTCATACAAGAAGGAGTTACTCAAGGATTTAACTGTCAGAGCCAAACTGGTGAACCTCCCGTTGTTGCAGAGTGGAGGCGAGATATGGGAGTCATTGAAACTGGCAGTATATCAACAGGCGCATACGAACCGGCAAATGGAACGACATATTCTGACTACACCATTGTGCCCACAAAAGCCGACATAGGTGTTACCTTAACATGCAAAATAACAAGTTCTGATTTTCCGGGAATGACGTCATTGTGTACAATTGGACCTCTGGTTGTCCAGTTCCGTCCCAGTGATGTTGCCATCACCGACACGACCTACTCACAAGATAACACAACATACGATGCCCTATCCTGTAACGCCACCGCATATCCACCGGACATTTCCTACAGCTGGAACTTCAACACACCGCTGGACTCCTCCCAACAGCTGATAACTGATGACAACCAGACGCTGGTCATTCTTAACGTCACCTCGTGCGAGACTACGATAATAGCTACCTGCATCGCAGTCAACGACATCGGAAGCGGGTCTGTAAACTTCACCCTCTGTGAGCCCCCACCACTGCCAACCACCGAAGTCACAACACTTCCAGACACTACAACTGAGATTGCCGAACTGCCTTCCACAGGAGCTTCCGTGATCACTGCGAGTCCACTGCCATTGGAGACGGAGCCCCCGACTACGGAGCCCCCGACTACAAAAGCCAACAAGACCATTACAGATCCTCCAATCGGCCTGACTCCTGCCTTGTACGCCATCATCGGTTGTGGAGCGTTCATAATCCTTGCTTTGTTCATTGGCGTGTGCTGTTTTGTGGTGCAGAAAGGCAGCCAGACAGATGATGAGGATCAGGATGAGACTGTGGAGAAAACATTCCAACCAAAAAACGTCAGATCCTTATCCATCGCTTACATAGAAGAAGATGATGCGGAGCCCTTCGAAATAGGAATGACTAACCTAACCTTTGTAGAAGAGGCTGATGAGAAGGAGCAAGATGGTCTTGAGAAGAGTCCTGAGGAGAATAAATACGTGAATGCTCCCTTGCATGTTCCTACCGACGATGCTACGCCTGAAGACATCCAGACAGAGAGTCCTACTGTTGACACCTCATCATATGACAAGGGCAACGAGACTGCCCTTGAGAACGAGGAAGGCAAACCTAACTCCGTTAGTGACAAGCCTGAGGAAGCTGAAGGTGACGGCATAGATGACGATCGCCATGATGATGATCTCCAGGACAACAATCGTCATGACGATGGAGATGATGGCACCACAGACAACAAAGACAAGGATGGTTACGAAAAGATGGCGTTTCCGTCAATCGACGACAATCGTCATGATGACGGAGATGATAGCACCACAGATAACAAAGACAAGGATGGTTTCGAAAAGATGGCGTCTCCCTCAATCGACGACAATCGTCATGATGACGGAGATGATGGCACCACAGACAACAAAGATGACGACGATAATGAAGAAATGGTGTCTGCATCCGTGGAAGAGGGAACAGAGGATAATAGGAAGAGCCTGGTCCAGGAGGCACTGCTTGCTGTGCAGGTAGGCAGCTCAAAGACAGACAGTTTGGCCAGGGCGGGTCACAAAGTCCCCCAAGAGGTGGAAATCTGAACTGATTTTCTAAATGGATAATGACAAATGATTAGATTGAAAGATACGTGCCAATCAGAAGTAATGTAAATACATGTACCAACAACTTCTTTGCTCAATCTAAAAAAAAAAGAACCAGAACCCTTTTTTTATGAAATGCATATAATTCAAGTACATGTATGATATGCTGTACAAACAAAAATGTGCATCTTCAAAAGACTTTGAAGACTTGTTTCCTATTTTAGTGTTTTTTCCTTTTTAATAGCGGGCATTTTGTTGTCATTGAGCCGGTCTAAGTACGTGCTTAGTATGGGGGCTGCTGGGAATTGGCAAAATTTGAGAAAATTTAATAAAACTACGGTATGTAAAAAGTGAATTTGCAATAGTGCTTAAACTGTCAAAAAATACCAAAATATGCATTGAATAAGTGGCATTTACACAGAGCAGAGTTTAATGAGTTATTATTACCAAGATTTGCAGTAATTGTAGGAGATTAAAGGACTATCATTCTTGGCTAAGTAGTTATTGCAAGTGTGTTAAAATTATTCAAGATTTGTGATGTTGATACATATTTTAAGAGGTTTCTGTCTGCAAGCAATCACGAGTTTAGAAAATCATGAAATTGAGCACAGGACTGAGAAAAAAAGTGCAAAGTTAACTAAAAATTTGACCAAATTTGTTTGGTTAAATACGTTTACTACAATCAAACAGATGTACATGTAACTCTTGTTTTTCTAATTGTTTTTATATTCCTGAAAGAATGCCGACAAAAATTGAAAACACTAAAGCTCCTTTAAAATAAAATACAGGTAATTTTTAATTTGCTTGTGCATATGCGCAAAATAGTATGTTATTAAATAAGGCATGATGAAAGATATCTGTACAATTTGGAGTATTGAAAGATTAGGCCAAAAAAAAAAAAAAGTCGGTCTCTGGTCAGCGCGCGCGTCGATTTTAATCATGCGCGTCAATCTTTTTTTTTTCTTCAAAAATGTTTCGCGGTAGCTCCAACAGCGCCTTCTATTGCCGCACCTCCTCAATTTTTTTTACCAAAGAGCACCAAGGAATAGGAAATTGCACCAAGGCAAATGATCAAGAGCACCAAGGCAAATTATGGACACCAATGAACATGAGGACACCAAAAAAGCAAAAAAGTACCCCACCTTGTCTGTACAATCCAAGCTTGAAGAAAAAAAAAAAAGCAAAAAAAAAAAAAAAAAAAACGCGTCCCCGCGCGTCAATTATGGAACTTTGGTCTGACCAGAATATTTTTTTTTTTTGCCTTATAACCAGATTTTTTTTACGGCCAAGTGTTTGAAATATTTGTTTTAAATAATGGTACAGGTGGTCTTATACTGAGTTTAATTGTTTCCTTGATTGATTTGATTTTACCCAGATATCTGAATTTTATGAAGTACTGAAAGATTATAACCACAGATTTTTTAGGGCCAAGTGTTTGAAATATTTGTTTTAAATAATGGTATGGTCTTATACTGAGTTTAATTGTTTCCTTGATTGATTTGATTTTACCCAGATATCTGAATTTTAAGGCAATGCACATGTTACTGTCAAGTTCCCAGGCTCCAATATTTCTGAGATGTGAAAATTGTAGCAGTAAATGTGATAAATGTACATAGGCTTAAATATGGAAGCAAATTTATATGAATGCCATGTAACATGTAATTCTAAGGCTTAAAAAGTGGATATGTTGCTCGTTAAGTTTTACTCAGATTAAAAAATTAATGAATCTTTATTGATTTTGTAAGCCAGAAATGCTGTTTGTACACAGAAGTGAAAATTGCTGACATTTTCAACAAATGTAATATTATTCAAGCAAAAAATTTGCAAAAATATTGGTTGATAGCCTTATTTTTTTTAACGGTGTTAGCAAAATCTTACAGAAACTAAGAATATAGGCCTATTTACAGATGAGAAATATCCGATAAATGTAAACTGTAAAAAAAAATATGAAAACTTTTGGTACCAGTATTTGTCCGAAAATCGCTGACATGGGGTCAATACTGTAGTCATGATAACAAAATCTCTGTAGATTCCAACCTTTGTGAAAGAAGGAAACAGTTAAGGTTGGATGAATTTCAGCGGAACTAGGGGAAGCAGATTAACCCCCACTCTCATGGTGTGGCTTTCATTGGAGGTCACAAGAGACCTTTTTCATCTCAAGTTTCAAATTGAAGTTTCCCTCCATAAAATGCCACGGAATTCTGACAGAAAAGGGTAAATGATGTATTACATGTACCTTGTTATAACGATGACAGCATACTTAGAGAATTGTAAAAAAAAGCTGTATGATAGGAAAATTGCATCTAAAAGAAGTGAATATCTCAAAACCAACAGGAAATGAAATGTTTGCCCACCACTTTGGCTCAGTTTATGTAGTTTATTTACAAAACGGGCTATATCCATTTGAAAAATAGTGAAAAATGTTGACATTATGAAATTTTGAAGAATAGAAAACAGTATAACAACTGTACATCAGATTCAAACCAGCCAACCGATCTTGCAGGCTCGGTGGTCAAGTGGTAAGATGTCCGCACTAGAAAGCAGGAGGTAGTGGGTTCGAGGCCCACTGAGTGATTTTTTCCAACTTTCACTCGGGAGGTAACACACAGAGTATACGGTGCTTATACGGGTTCATACCCATGTTCCCCAATACCGATGTTCCCCAATACTGATGTTCCCCCTAACCCTAACACTAACCCTTACCCTAATCCTAAGGATTTCGCGGAACATCGGAAGTGGGGAACATAAGTATTGGGGAACATCGTGTAGACCCCGTTTATATGTCGGCGAAAAGCAAAACCTAATATTGATATACATCACACCGAAGCAAAATTCCATCTTATGAATAGTATAACAACTGTTTCTAAACCTTTTTTTACGCATGTACATTGTATATTGCTAAATACTGTATTCTTAAGTTTGTTAATCTTCATAAAACTTGTCAAAGCTGACTTTAAGCGGCCAGAAGGGGGAGGAATTCTAATAGGTAACAAAATGGCATTTAGCACGTTATGGAATATACTCTTCTTATGTAAATATCTCACCAAAATAAAATCAATGTGTAAATTTTTTTTAACTGATTTTTTTAAGTCAAGTTATTATTAATTGTACATGATTATGACAAAAAGTAAATGGTGTAGGATTTTTCTAGTGTACGATTTTCCTGGTTAAAATGCTGATTTTTATAATGTCAATTTATTTAGGGAAACTGAGTCACAGGCCGATGCCAACTCAATTTCTATTTTCCGGAAAATGTCACTTTTAATTCTTTGTAACAAAGTTATGAGGAAATTAAAGAGAACACATTTTTGAGAATATTATTTTTAAAATTGTAGTAATTTTGGCTAAAATTTGAATTTGATTGGAGAGACTTGGGACTCACTTCCCTTGACCAGCTCACATTTAATAGCTGCTTGTCTGCAAATAAAGGGAGGAAAATGGAAGACATGGCATGAAAATGACTTTACTTCAGAGAGTCTTTAAAATTCTAAACAAGTGCACGTTATTTTTAATACTTCACTCTTTCAGTGCCAAAGTCGTACATGTACGAGGTATATTTGTTAGTAAGAAATTGCCAACCTCGTACATGTACGAGGTAATGTTCGTACTTAAAATCGCCAAACCTCGTACAAGTAGGAGGTAGAGTAGGCATGTTGTCACAAGGGGGCGCTCTCGCTCTTTTTTTAATAATATCATTTTCATTCAGGTACGACCTGTATTTATTTGTTTCATTCGAGTTCTTGCAAGAGGGCGCAACACTGACACTCAAATTTTCTGCAAAAAGTGCGGAATTCCCCTGTGTGTGCAGGACAGTGTTTCAGGGTGTATCACTATGTTCGTGACTACTACTGACTTTCCAATGTACCAAGGATATACCAGAGAGCAACAACAACAAAGTTAGCGAGTAAAACTTATTTCCTTTTTTTTTTTAAAGAGTTTTGAACAATTAAAAAAAAAGCTCGAAGATGGGCACTTTAGGGTTAAACTTTTTAAATTTCACGGGCGCTGAAAGAGTTAAGAGAAATATTCACGTCCATTTAACCTTATATTCCACAAGGTTGACACACATTAGGCCAAAAAAAAAAAGTCTCCGGTTTCTGGTATGGAGCTTGCCCCCCAAAAAAGTGGCGCGGCGATGCGGCTTTTTTTTTGTTTTTACCTGTTTTTTTTTGCTTCAAATGTCGGCTGATGACTGCAAATGGTGCCCGACTAAACCTAGTGCAAATTTATGGGAGTCCGGAGAGGCCACATAAAGCTTATTCTCGATCATAACCCCATCTAAAAACACGTTAAAATTGTGCAGCAGCAGGATTCCAGTCAAACCAGTGAGTTTGGTGATTTTGAGACATCATCTTTTATTGAAAAAAAAAAATTTTTCATTTTGCCAACGTGCATGGCTACGGCGACGCGCGCGCATACCAGAAACCGAAGACTTTTTTTTTGGCCTTAGGGGGCCTACTGCAATTAAGCTGGACGATTAAAATATAGAACAGGAAACATTGTCATACATGTACATTGTATCTCCAAAGCTAACTGACAATTTGAACACTGTACAACTACAATACTTGTTCTCATACAAATATGGGGCAATTCTGGTCTTGAATAAATCAAATTTTAATAAATTTTCCACAAATTCTAACCAAAACAGCACTGCATACGTTCGGTAGTTATTCTGGAATAACTTTCTGAAATTAAAACTTATATATTTATCTAAGGAAGAAAATGGCATATATTTGCATTTTCTCTGCAGTAACTATTTGGAATTAATAATAATAATTCAGATTTTTGGTCACAAACTATTATGTGAAATTGTTTATAATGGATACCCAGCTTCGGAAATTAACAGTCAATTTATCAACCTCAATAAATTCACACTAACACAGTGTAATACTTTACAATGCCCCAAATTACTTCATTGTGAATGCTCAGACATGCCCACAGCTGCTACACAGCAAACTTGTGCACAAATCACTGACATGGGCCAACTCGCCTGCCCAGCCCACAATGGCCTCATTTGCATACCAAGTCCCGCCCACTGAGCAACAGCCAGCCCAGCTGTTGGTGGCCCCTGATTGGTCCAATGTGGCACACTTCTGGTGTCACTCACACAGATGGGCCCCGCACGTGGCATAAGTGTGACTCAAGAGAGGGGGTGATGTCATTGGATAGCATTAGGTGTGTGTAAATCCATAGTGTGTGTACTAGGCTCAGCTAGCTAGAGAGGCAGGCCAGAGAATCACTGAGCACTTTCAGATATTTCATGGGATGCCAGCGTAGAAGACAGATGTAAAAAATCCTCATGCACAGCCTACAATTCCTGGAAAAACTGCATGCACTTTGCAAGAGCTTGTGAAATTGGAGAAATTGTCACTGCTGCCAGCTTTTTCAAAGCTTTTGTAAAATTGACCGGATCAGATGATTAACTGGATCCATCAGCCAATGAGAAGAGAGATTTTGACGTTAAACATTTACAGAGACATCTGTGGTTGTGTTGTGTGCTCTGCAAATGTTCTCTGCAGTCTGCATGTAATGGGATGGTGATGAGATGAATTCCAGCTGAATTGATGCCAGAGAATGCTAGAGATTGCAACGTTAGTTTGTGACTACTGCTGATTCTTGCAACTTAGGAACTCAATTTCGGGGAACTGAATTTGTACATTAGCTCTCAAGATGGAGTGGTACAGGATCAGATCCAAGTCTTTGCAGACATCGCTGCAGTTTCTCTCCTTAATTGCAGTAGCTCTTTGTCAACCAGATTTCAAAATTGAACCTATGGAGACCACGGCACTCGAGGGTGGCAATGTGACCATTTATTGTGTGATTAACAATCTGCAGTCAAACCATGAACTGCAATGGTATCGTGGAGGGATCCTAATCAGCCGAGATGCGGGCATGCTAATTACGGAGACGCGCCTCCGTGTTGAGATGGACCTGAATCGTGGTGAGTACAATCTCATGATAAACCATGTGACTTTAGGGGACGATACAACATACAGCTGTCAGGTGATCGACAAAAGCACTGACACGGAAGTATTGGAGTCTGGTGCCGTCAGGCTGGTGGTGCACCATGTCCCGCCCAGCAGGTACCCCAGCTGCTTCCCCTTGACCAAAGACAGCTACCAGGTGGGTGAGGAGATCACCATCACGTGCCAGTCGGAGCGCGGCAACCCGCCGGTCACTCTGATGTGGACCCATGCGGGAGATCCTCTGCCCATTCACACGGACGATACGCAAATCGGCTTCCGGAACATCGATTACACCTTCAGGGTCGGGCCCGAGAATCACGGAAATATATTCCAGTGCAAGCTGACCACCTCAGCCACAAACCTGGTCCGTCGAAGCTGCAGTCTTGGACCACTGGACGTGACCTTCCCGCCAACTTTCGCAGAGATTGAAGGTTCAAATTACGTCGCAGCTGACCAGGAAATAGAGCTCACTTGCAACTCCGAGGCCAATCCTCCTCCTTCCTACATCTGGACCTTCAGCGAAAAAATTGACCAAAACAGGATCACTTACCATGACGACAACAAGCGTATAACCTTCACGGCAGCACTTGCTGATAGCGGTCTGATCATCGGGTGTAACGCAACCAACGACCTCGGAACGGTACGGGATGCAATCACGCTCAGTGTCAACCAAGCGCTTACAAATCCCATCTACGGCACAACGCCATCCAGGAAGATGACACCAAATGATGGTTTGGACACAGGAGGAGCCCCAAGTAAACCTCAAACAGATCCAAATAACATCATTCTCAAGCCAGAGGTTCTGGCAATCATCGCAAGCACCCTTACACTCATCCTTTTAGTCCTCATTGTTCTGGTTGTAGTGACCTGCCGGTGCCGGCCACAGAACACCAAGACCGTCACCCAAATGCCCCAGATGATCTACGGCCAGTACGGGCCCTCGTCTGTCCAGAACTGGGAGCAAGGCAGCATCTACTTTGAGCCCAGAGACCGCATCAGCGTCAGGGACATGCCCACGTGGCAACGGCCAGCTCCCTGGCACCGGAACGTTGCAGTACAGGTGCCCTGGGTAGAGGAGCCACCTTACGAAGAAATCGGACAAAACTGGGACGAGGGTATGACGCTAGAGATTTGAGGCAACTATTTTCAGCCCAAAAAAATGTAAATATGTATATATTCAAATTAATTTTTGTAAAAGGAAAATTCTGAAGAAAAGTACTCCTCGATGACATTATTAAAATCTCATCCGATCACTGTTAGAAATTGACCAAAAGATAACATTACAAAAAACACAAGTATCACAAATTAATAAATGCAAGTTTATTTTCATTTCAACATTTTTCAATTTGTGGCAATGCCATCATTGCACTTATATGTAATTATGCACTCAAAGTGTTACCCTAAGGGGTAAACCTAAATATGTCCTACCCTTCTGATGCAACTTTAATCTTTGTGCCTTCTTAAGTTTTTAGACAGGATGTCCGAAAAGAAGATGTTCTTATCTTTGTCAGTTCTTAATACTTAAGTGATAGCATTATATACAATGGTCTTTTTTTCCACCATGATTTGGTAAAATTCTCTCCTTCAATTTGTGAAATTTTTCACTGGACTGGTTAAACATATTGTTAAAATAGAAACCTGTTTGACCATCGTCTTTTAGCACAATCAACTTTCAAACTGAAAAGGAAATGGGCAGTCCATGCTTGGTCAGAATTTACACTGCGAACTTGAAAAAGTAGGCTAACCACTTGTCAACTTCCAAATGTCACCATTCAATTATCCAACTTTTTTTTTTACTTTCTGAAAAGATTGGACATAATCTGGTTAAATTTTCACTGGGAAACTTTGCCAACACCACATTGGAAAACTTGGGTGTCCATCATTATGTATTGGCAAAACATGGACTTTTTTCTTTGGACATCCTGGGTTTTTTTGGGGTACTTTTACTGTGCAATACTGCGATACCAAGTACTACACAAAAAGGTGTGAACCAAGTGATTTTTGTCTGATACATGTAAGTTGTGTGTTTGCAGATTGTCTAGCTGTAAGTCTGCAAAATTTATGTAATGCTAACACGTCGATTTTTCTAATACAATGTATAATGGAAATTGTTTACTTTGCATTGGGCTAACATTGCCAAAGTTGATGGTATATAATCTGTGTAAGTTTGTAACTGTATACTTCACTGAAAAAAACAACGTAAAGTCATTCCAAAATTTGCTCTTTAAAGGACAAATAATAGTAGTTTAGTATAAAGGAATACATTTCTTTCTGTTTTTCCAAAGAAAATGCCTCCTTATTAACTCTTTAATTTGCGCATTGCAATATCAATCGAATGTATTTTTTTCAAAAATAAATTATACATATTTTTCAATTTAAAACAAAACCTCCATATAGGCCTATTTGAACAAAACTATTTATTTTGGGCTCGGTAAATGTACTATGTAGCACTCCCTACCATGAAAAATTCACACCTACATGTACATTTAAAATGTATGGGGTAATCCTGTTTTGAAATATTGAAACAATTATAGAATTCTAACTGGATGAGCTCATCACTCCGATTCTAAATTAAAATGTATTTGTTCCCCTCGCAAACACTCACGCGGAGGTTCGCAGCTTTAATGTAACCGAGCCAATTATGCTGGTAGGCCCAATCAATATAGGCTATGCAGAGCCTGTCAACAGAGGTGATGGAAACTGATGTTAATTTTTAACCCCCTGTGTTTGACTAAAGGTCTCTTTGTGTGGGACGTCATTAGAAAAAAACTAGCATAATTTGCTGAATGCAAAAGCACATTGTAAATGGGATGCACATTGTAAATGTGATGGCTTTTATATTGGAAAGAAGCGATATTGTGCCAGCGCAGTGAAGTATTTTGTGTAAATGCCATATTCAGAAGTTAATTTTTATCTAACATCGCACTCGGATGAAAATTTGAGGTTGAGAAAAAAAAATAGAATTGAAGATACATTTGTTTTGTAAAACGATGGGTTTTTGCCTTCATTTTGTATTTGTTTTTAAATTGTACTCAGATTTTGACTAATATGGAATTCCAAACCAGTTCTAACAGATAAGGGCCTCATATCAATATTTTGAAATAAAAATCTCATGACACTTGATAAACAAAATGTTTAAAAGAAGATATTGTCAGCACAGTGAACATTTTTGTGTAAATGCCATTCAGAAGTCTATTTATACCTGACACCCCACTCGGATGAAAATTTGAGGTTGAGAAAGAAAATAGAATAGAACTTGAGATACATTTGTTTTGTAAAACGAAGGGTTTTAGCCTTTATTTTTTATTTATGTTTAAATTTTACTCCGATTTTGTCTAATGTGGAATTCAAAACCATTCCTAACAGATAAGGGCCTCATATCCTTATTTTGAAATAAAAACATTATGACACCTGAGAAACAAAATGTTCAAAAGAAAAATAAAAATCCTGACAACTGCAGTATGCTTCAATGTGTACACATGCAATATGCAGTCCTAAATCACCTCATCTGTCATATGGTGAACACACAGTCTCATATATTTCAACAGGGATGCATTGGGTTATGGCAAACTAATCACTTCTGAGTGGGCTAGACTCAGCAAGAGTATAATGATCTCGTCAAGTGAGTTCCCCATTCGCTAATTGCCACACTCCTGAAATGACGAAAGAGGAGATAATAACTACCTCAACCATTTGTCAGACCATGGTCAGACGGATACTGCTAGGCAATCAACCATTTTGGTTTCATACACAGAATTGAGGCAATTTTGTACAAATGCAACGCAAAAAATTCACGGATCATTGCAATATCTTTATTGTAGCTGGATGCCACACTATACGCCGGCAACAGACATTTGAGATTTAGGGCCTACTTGAATTTTAAGAGCTTTTACAAAAATGAAGCCCCTGGAAAAAAAAGCAGTCACCCAAGACTGATGCATGATGAACTTATTGGTCCAAAATCTCATTAATAATATATGTTATCTTCATACCAGGTTGCCATGGTTACTTGGCCAGATGAGGGGTTGTTTCCATAACAGAACATTTTTGAATTATTTCACAGGGCCATTTGAGAAAAAGATGTTTGACTTCGCTGTTTCATTATCAATGATAATTTTTCGGACAGTACTCAAGAATTACAAGTTCTAGGCATTCTCAAATCCCAGATGACTATAGTGAGCATGCACTGACTGAAATGTAAAGTTCAAGTAATGATTATGTTAAGAAACAACATGTTTATACACAGGACACTTTTCAAATGCATCAAAAGCATAAAAAGCATCAATCTAAAAAGCTGTTTGAGGCTGACCCTAATGGAACTTCTAGTGGGCCCAAACATGCATAATATACATGTACATGTATGGCACATGTAGTAAACCCCGATATGTACACAGACCCACGCTGTACACTATGATGATTCACGTTCTGTCATGCTTGTTATCCCATAAGTCTTTTGTTAAAAATCACTCAAGTTTGATGGGGAAAGCCCATATGAACAAGTCATCATTCTAAAAACAAGCTACATACCGGGCTATGAATTCATATGATTGGGGAAAAAAGTGGGTTTTTTTTCTCGAACATCCAAAGTGGTTTCCGTGATTCTTAGTGAATATGTGTACAACAAGCCTTAGAAAACTGCAAAACCTATGCGTGGTAACAAAGTAAAAGTAATGCACCGCAGATGAAAAAAAGGACAAAGTCCTTATCAGCTTTTGCATTTGTGTGAAGAAACTATAACTTTCTGCCTAGGTTAAGATAGGGTCACAAACAGTAAATTTGCAGTTGACATGTATCTCTTACCAAGAAAAATCTTCCTGTTGCTGTTTTTCAACAATGTCCAATATCATGGTTGGCTGGCTTAATCCAATTATCTTAATTAATTTTTCAATATGAGGTCACCTCTTGTTCATAACAAGAGTCTAGGTTAATTGAGAAAATGAGAAGGTACTTTCTGACCTTGATACGCAGTTCTTCTCTATTCGCTTTTTCACACTTCCGCCATGGGCATGCAGAGCATCGATCTGGCAACTTTACGCAATAGATAAAGCCGGTTCAGTGATTCCCGTGTCGGGGTTCAGATCACAGAACCGGCTATTTTAAGTTGCCAGATCGAGGCTCTGCATGCCCATGGCGGAGCGTGATAAGAGCGAATTGGAAGAAGAAAAAGCAAAATTTATTGCTGATCTACCGGTAAGTTGCCTTTTATTTTCATTAGTAGCAGTAAGTGAAGTCTTGGATTATACATGTACATGTACTTGATTATAATGCATGAACTGTGGTTCACATAGTGCAAGGGAAATGTATTTATGTTACCCCGAAAACCTTCCAAATAATAGCATGTGCAAAACTGAAGAGAAAAATGACCAAAATCGACCAACACAATTGATGATTGACTAATTGTTGAAATTGGAGGCCCTTGTCCTCCCTCCTGTCCAGGCAAGCCCCGCCCCTTTTGCATCCTACATCCACTCCTCTCATTGTTGAAAAAGTACAATGTATGACATCATTAAGTCAATAAAAGTGTTGGGAGGTGATCCCCCTGAGCTCATCAACCATAATTGAGATTATTAATTCTGCAATGTGCTGTTGGACAATTCATGGTTAGAATGAGCTCATCTGGAAATACCTTAAGTGTGAAATCATACCCGTGATTATCACACTGAATGGTGCACATGTATTCTGGCCCCTGGAAATACTGTACACACATGTACAAACACGAGGCTTCTAGGGTTACTCATTCTAGGGTTGAGCCCCTGTGGTTAAAATTTTGGGCTTCGGAAAAACCCCGGTCTGGGGCATTACACACCCCTTGAAAATTTGGCGTGAGAACTTCTCCTTTCAAAACCAATGAAGTGTGATACTACAATTGAATTATTCACAGATGCAGATCATGACTAATATCGCTGTTTGCTTTTTTGACAAAAAGCAACTGCTGTGTGGCTTAGGAAAGAGGAACAAAACTTTTTTGGGGATTGTTTTATACCAAAACAGACTGGTACACAAAGAGTTGTCCTTCCAAAACCAAGGAAGTGTGGCACCACAAATTACATTATCCACAGATATGATGATTCATAATCTGTTTGCTTTTTGACAAAGGACAATTTGATTTGTGGTTTAGGAAAAAGGAACAATACTTGTGTGCAAATGGTTTTAAAATTGTATTATAACAAAACACACCGAGAATGGAAACTTCTTTCAAAACTGTTGAAGTGCGACGCCAACATTTAAATTAATCACTGATATCATGACTCACATATCTGTTGGGTTTTTTTTTTTGACCAAAAAGTCTGTGGTGGAAAAGGAACAAGGTGACTCTTTGTGAATTGTTTTAGATTGTACTTTTGATGAAATCATCTTTAAGAATAAGAGTTTCACAAAAGTCCAAAACCAAGTTCAGTTACTCATCAGGCTGATGTATTGTTGTGGTTTCATCCAATACAGAGACCAAGACTCCATGTCACACCTAGCAATTCAATAATACATGTATATCCCTGGTCAACTCTCTTAGTCTTTTTGTTTTTATGGAAATCGCCGAACCCACCACAGATCATGGGAGTATCCTCACATCTAGTGATGAGTCAGAGCTCGTAAAAAAAAAAGCTGTACAAATGACGTTATGCTTCAGTTAGAGTGCTAAAGCCAATAGGTATACGTGTACCATCAAATAACTGAAAACTGATTATGGCATTCCGGGCATACACCGCAGGCAGTCAGGTGACAGAATGAAGCCACACCCATGTCATATTCATTTGCATTGGATTTGTGAACATGTTTGTTAATTTTCACTGTACAGTTTTCAATATTTTCACATGAACTGTACATACACGTACGATGAAAAATATTGAAAACTGATTTAAAAAAAATGGCAATTTCAAATTTAATTTTCGCACTGAAAAAATAATAACATTCAGAAAACATGCGTGTGATGAAAATTTTATCATCATGGAGTTAACTTGGGAGCATTAATATATTGATTTGTTTATTGTATTTAATTTTTTGATGTCAATAGTACAAATGTAGCAGACTGTGCATCTGTTGTTTGTGCAACAGCTGTTGCTAAAAAAACACAAAAGGAAAGACACCCATTTGGATCTCTGCTGATGGAGAATATCAAGTCTGCTTTATATGTTACATGTATGTGCTGGTGAATGCTAATTGTTGGGAGTAAAAGTACGTATGCACAAAATTTAAGTAGGACATCATAAAGTAAGTAATTTGCTTTTCAAACGCTGATCATTGGCAACGACAATGTGTTTAAAATGTACACATTTTTTTTTCAGAACAGAAACACCAAATTGCAAAATTGTTGAACTTTATCTCTTTAGCTAAAACATAATTAGCTTCGGTGATTCATAATATATGTATCTTAATATTTTTTGCTCATTTGTGACTATCTGTGTTTTAATTATTCAAGTTTTTTGGTATTTATTTATATGAAAATGATTATAATGGCCACAGGTTGATTCGATTAATTAATTATTGTGTAATTGCTGTACATATTGAATTATAACGTCAAAGAATATTACACAGGTTGTTAATTATATGCAAATAAAATGCGAGGGAATCTAAATAAGACACAGAGTTATTCAGGTTCTTTATTTCTAATTTAATTTTTTGTCACCATCTATAATGTCATCACAGTCTTTTCCATATTAACAGACTTTGTGAAATTAATAGTTGGGCAATGTTTAATTATCAATTCAGCTATGCCATCACAGCAGTCAAAATCAATCAAGTGACTGTTTTTAACAGTTAGGAATTCCCTTCTTAATTCGGTTTAGCCATGCTTTGACTGGAGGTGATTGATATGCCAGCTGTACATGTACAGTCTACAAACCTCTTTTGTCTGTTGATAGAATTTGACTAGTCAAAGTGTTTACACGAATGTGATCTAATGATTTTCTATTACTAGTCTGTGTACAATTTCCTATCATGGAAAGTGGAAGAAAACTTTGACTGTCTGTGATGGATCAAA
Organism: Patiria miniata; assembly: GCF_015706575.1. NCBI lineage: Eukaryota > Metazoa > Echinodermata > Asteroidea > Valvatida > Asterinidae > Patiria > Patiria miniata. The sequence continues at coordinate 11,773,757 of NW_024037061.1, forward strand.
CAATAGGAGGGTTAATATATAAAGATTTTCCCTTCTGATTTCATACTATGACGTTCCCCCTTTCAGTCTATGGTGCAAATCAAGGCTCCCAAGACATCACCTTTGGAAATTTTTGAACTCCCCCCCCCCCGATGTTTCATTAGCTTTGCCCATTGTGCATACATGTCTCGGTTAATGGGACAAGACATTATGCTCAAAAAGACAAGAAATGTTATTATTTTACTTCTGTTTTTGAACATTAACCTTCAATCCCCACCCCCCCATTTTTTTTTAAAAAGACCAAAAGAAAAAACAAAAGCAAGGAAGAAAATAAGCAAAACAGGTACATTTTTCAGATTTGCTCACATGGCAATTTACAACCAATGTGGATGTTATGTACACTGTGCTTCTGTGTTTGCAATATTTCTTTATGCATGCAACCCATTCTTCTACTGGAGGGATAATCTTTTATTAAATCTACTTGTCAGATAAACAGAGCCAAAAGAACGTCCCCATGCAATCTGTGACTGCGTGGGAATTTACCGAGCACCACCTGCTCCCAACGCCCCTCCAGACACCCATTCATCGCCTCCCTGGTCATTTAGGGTCACCAACTAGGGCGAAGTGTGGTCCTGAAGTGCACTGGGGGATCAAAGACTCCCCTGGCACGTGCCTGTTATTAACAACCTCAACACACCTATACTAGTGCAGTGTCCACTTTATTCAAGGCTCTTCGGAGAGCTATTCAAACATTTATAGGGCTTTTTATATCCACACACCTGAATGTGTGCGCGTCCTTCAGACATACATGTACAATCTATCCTGTCATTGCAAAATGCTGGTATTTTTAATTTTTTTGGTCTGTAATTTTTTTACAAGGATAAAAACTGATTATTCAGTAACCACCTGTATTGGTTTTTACTTGCACAAACGTGTGTATTTGTCTTTTTATGCCTTGAGTTACATGTAAGTCTGCACCTGCTTGTTTGCACCTCAACCAATGTGCTGGTATACTCCAGGGGAGGTGTCTGGACAGGAAGATGATGATGAGGATAATGATGGGCGAAGCTAAACAAAAAGTGCTTTAATTAAAGGTATAGTCCATCATTTGTAATTTGTGCATTTTGTTCGTTTGAAGCAACAAAAGAGTTCAAAATCTAATGAAGGATACTGAACAACTAACCTGATGAAGTTTCAGCTAAGCTTCAGCTGTACATTCCGAGAAAAACAGCATTCTAAGATCTCAATTTCAAATCAAAAGTTGCTGAATCATGTTTTGAATTGTTTTGAATTGCAACTATACGCGACATCGCGCACTGATCCGACGAATTATAACAACCGCGCGCGCGTGTGCGTCGTTCGAATACTTGTGCGCGCTTCGCTGAATAACAAAACGAACTACTAATTTAAATTTTCCTACGGTGCTTCTTAAGAATCACCGTTGGAAATGTCTTCTTTCGTTGATTACTTCAAAATGACAGCTTCCCAGAAAGAATAATTTCACAGGGAGTTTAGTCACCTTACTATCTTTCAACCAAGTTAGTTTTTCAACAATAATTACGCCAGTTACTTCTCGGATGGCTGCAAATGATGGACTCTACCTTTAAAAACAAAATCAATCAGCACAATCTCTTGTTGAGCTGTAACACGCAGTATGTCCAATTCGTTCAATAGAGCTGCATTCTCTATGCTTTTTTCGAACTTTATTCCGAAAAATAGATTTCCTTTCTAAATAGTTCTTTCTCTAGCATAAGTTATTCACGTTTGAATGGGACATGACCAAAACACAAAATCAGCCAACATTTAGTTATTGAATTATCATTTTACAAATTTTGAATTATTTGCGGTCCAACAATACCGGTAATTCTGCAGGTTCTCACTAGTAGGCTGGTTCCCGCCACACGACCAGCATCAATAATTTACGGACGGGTTTGTGTTTTGTGTCCATAATGAAAAAAGTAATAATAATTTAGAGGTTTGCCGATGCAAAAAAAAAATGTTTTTGGTTGGACTACAATATACATGATTATGAAACAAGTTGAAAATTTATTAAGAGGAAAAAGTTTTGAATTTGTTGAAGAGCTTCTAAGGGCTCTTCAAGCAACATTTTTGCTTGAAGAACAACTTTAAATTGTAGCGCCCTAAACCGTCCTGCCTGTTACTCACTGCAGCGCTCAAACTGCCCGAGCACTCTATGGTTTTATTGATTCTTCAGTGGATAAATACAATGTGCAGTCGACTCTCGTTATAACAAGGTCGATGGGACTAGCCAAATTACCTCTTTATAACAGGAATGTTGATATAAAAGGACAGCAAAACAAAGTAACACAAAGAGAACCTGAGATTTGGGACCTCAGAATTTGCTCTTTATTTATAAAGAGCACTTTTATAAAGAGGTTCTGCTTATAAGCAGAACCTCTTTATAAAAGTGCTCTTTATAATGAGAGTCAACTGTAATACAATAAAGTACACATGTACAGGCACTCATGGGTTAAAATGCTTTACAAACTTTGACTGAACTCACTGAAGACAACAATTTTTGTCCGGATAAACCGATCGGACAAATGTCCAGAGTCTGCCTGTAATCTCACCCTCTGTACACCATTAGGATTAGGATAACGAAGGGCATTATTCAAAGAGTACATGTGTAGATAATTTACTCAGCCAATTATCTTTCCCGGACATGCTGGAATGGTTCTCATTACTTTCCAAACAATAGGAAAAGACTCTCAAAATAGATAACCTTAAAGGAATAGACTATTTTTTTTTTGCAGAGACAAAAGGGAAAGACAATTATCGCCCCCAAATTTCCTCTTTCAGAAGTTCACAAGAAATGAGCAATATCCCAGTACATACATTCACTTCCTTGCAAAAACATCTCAGGTACTATGCGGCTAATTTTATCTGCACGTAGTCTCTAAAAATACCCCATGGTGGCACAGAAGAAACTTGTTACTTGTTTTTCACCGATATTTTTCAACAGTTCTACAGCTGCCAAAATCCATAGTGCCTCCAGCAACATAAACACGGAGTATCGTGATTTCAGATTCAATCGATGGATTCTTTCCAGTCGAATGGATGATCGATCCTACACGCGAACGCACCGCGACAACAGCCTCTTATTACAAGTGGAACTCTTATACAGGGCGCGATTGTATGGGGCGGGTGTGAGGCATTGTCTGTGCGCGAGCCAGAACTGAATTTAGGGGTTTTTTATTATCTTGGTTAGTTGCGGACAGACGTTCCATCCAGTGTGTAGATTGGGTCGCGTGTGTTGGTATTTACCAGGAGGGTGGGGATCAGTGAGTGGGAATTTGTCCACCTGTGTACGTGATGTGAGATCGTAAATGGAGTATATCATGGAGATATTGTAATGACAGATAAGGCAAAAAAAAAATATAGTTCTGCTTCCGATTACATGGCATTCGAAAATAGGGTAGGTACAATGTAGGTAGAGATTTTTGGGGGGGGGGCCATTTTTTTTCTGTGTACGATCATATGAAGGTATCAGCGTTTAGTCAAGGGTAAAGTAAAAACTGATGGATTTTTGTGGTGTTTGTCCTCATTTTTCCAATAAAAAAAATTAGGGTAGGGCTCTCAGAATAGGGTAGGTAGGGAAACCGGAAGCAGAACTATTTATTTTTTTGGCCTAAGCAGGATATTATTTTGATAACATTAAGAACTCAAACGATGAAGTCTCTGTGCTGTTACAACTGTAACACAGCACAGCAAAAATTAAACAAAACTGAACACATGTATCAAAGTATTCACTTGGTCTAGAATATCACAAATAAGTACAATAAAGTATCAAACACATGTAAAACTAGTTACATGTATTTACATAAAAGACCAGAAAAAGACCTTCACTTTAAAGCCTCTTCCACTATTAATTTGACACTTTAAGCTTCAACAAAAGTTTTGTAACTCACAAAGGAAACCAGAAAAAACAAGTCAGGTGTGTTTACAAACACAAATGCCCCGCAACCGTGACTGTTCCCATGACATAACACCACTCTTTTAACATCAACTTACATGTACCTTGGTCACATGGAACATTCATTGACAGCATTAGTGTCTTCTCTAGGTTTTATATGAATTAATCCCTAATCCCTATAATCTCAGAATAAATACAAGATTTCTATTGTTTTAGCCACTGTGAACTTGACCCTTGACCTTTTGGCCCCAAATTCAATAGGCTTCTTAGGATTACCAAGAACAATCCACAAACCAATTTGAAGTTCATATGTTAAGTATTTCTCAAGTTATCGCGCTGACAAGATTTCTATTGTTTTAGCCACTGTGAACTTGACACTTGACCTTTTGACCCCAAATGCAATAGGCTTCTTAGGATTGCCAAGAACAATCCACAAACCAAATTTGAAGTTCACATGTAAAGTATTTCTCAAGTTATTGCGCTGACAAGATTTCTATTGTTTTAGCCACTGTGAACTTGACCTTTGGCCTTTTGGCCCCAAATGCAAAAGGCTTCTTAGGATTGCCAAAAACAATCCACAAACCAAATTTGAAGTTCACATGTAAAGTATTTCTCAAGTTATCGCGCTGACAAGATTTCTATTGTTTTAGCCACTGTGAACTTGACCTTTGGCCTTTTGGCCCCAAATGCGAAAGGCTTCTTAGGATTACCAAGAACAATCCACAAACCAAATTTGAAGTTCATATGTTAAGTATTTCTCAAGTTATCGCGCTGACAAGATTTCTATTGTTTTAGCCACTGTGAACTTGACCTTTGGCCTTTTGGCCCCAAATGCGAAAGGCTTCTTAGGATTACCAAGAACAATCCACAAACCAAATTTGAAGTTCATATGTTAAGTATTTCTCAAGTTATCGCGCTGACAAGATTTGTCCGGACACACACACCCACCCACCCACCCACCCACCCACCCACCCACCCACCCACCCACCCACCCACCCACCCACCCACCCACCCACCCACCCACCCACCCACGGAAGGACAAGGCGGAAACAGTATGCCCCTTCGGCTTCGCCGCGGGGCATAAAAATCATGTTAGGCCAAAAAAAAAAAGTCTCCGGTTTCTGGTATGCATGCGCGTCGCCGTAGCCATGCGCATCGGCAAACTGAAAAAGTTTTTTTTTCAATGTAAGATGATGTCTCAAAACTGCCAAACTCACTGGTTTGACTGGAATCCTGCTGCTGCACAATTTTAAAGTGTGATTTAGATGGTTTTAGATGGGGTTACGATCAAGCATAACCTTTATGTGGCCTCTCTGGGCTCCAATACATTTTGCACTAAATTTAGTCGGGCACCATTTGCAGCCATCAGCCGACATTTGAAGGAAAAAAAAGTAAAAAAAAAAAAAAAAAAAAAAAAAGCTGCACCACTTTTGGGGCAAGCTCCATACCAGAAACCGGAGACTTTTTTTTTGGCCTTACTGTCTCTTTCAAGTTTTGCACATTACTGATTGTGTGCAACTTTTGGTAAAATGCTTTTTACAATACAATTCAGTATCACAAACATGGTACCGGTATGTGTATTTATCTTAATACTCAATGGTCTAGCTGTCCCTTCCTACCAATACCATACATTGAAAGTTTGAGCTTAGTCAGTCTGAAATAAACAAAATGAGCTATGGCATTCAATGTTGGTTCACAGTCTCTTATGGGCACCAATGGGTATATTGGCAAGCAGTACGCAAAAAAGAGATAAAACTTTTTACTCTTTTGAATTCTCACTGATGTACATTTACAATATACAAAATTATTCAGGCCCACATCTTTTTCATGGAGCCTACTCCGCGTTCTAGCACTTGAGGGAGAAGCGTGCCTGCACAGCTTGTGTCTACTCAGATAATTTCCCTGGCACGCGAGTCAGTCTCGACCCTCTAGGCAAACTCTCTGCCTGCATTCACGCAACTTGTGTCGGCCGGGCCATAGTGCCCCGCACCATCCCTCCATGCTGTGAGGAGAGTGTGGATCATGGGGACACGTGCTTCCAAATTAGGCTCTTTTTCTGAGACAGGGCTAGAAATTCGGATCCTCGGTCCATTTTTGGTCAAATTCGTGTATGGAATAATTTGAGTATTTTCTGACTCGCCTTACGCTCTACTCTAATTTGATTAAACATGTGTAATGTGAACTATTCAGTTAACAAGTAAGCTCCTAGGCAATATGTTCATGTTGCAAGCCACAGCAGGCACTGGATTCACTGTCACAACAAAGGACCAGGCAATCAGGGCCCAATTTCATACCACTGCTTAACAGTAAGCAGAAAAGTTGTGCTTACACTATAGCAGAAAATCATGCTGCCGCTTAAGCACTATTTCATGCTAACGGTTGCGCGTGCATGGAGATTTCTATTGTTACGTCACTGATTTAAGAAAAGTTTTCTTCTGGGGTTAAGCATGCTTTTGCTGTGCTTAAAGTTACTGCTGAACGGTCCCTATGAAATAGATGGAGGCTCGGTAAGCACAATGTCGGCTGTTAAGCAGCGCTATGAAATTGGGCCCTGACTTGAGATATGCAGAAATCGTCACATTTCATATTCACCTGACCTTTCTTCTAAAAAAAAATTAAAAGAAAGCATTTGGAGTTGCTGTTTCAGATTTTTAGTAATAATTACTTTATAAACAAATTACCTTTTCTCGACACAACATCAAATTTTTTAACACCAACTGATATCTTCTAGCTTCTCCCTTTAAAACAATCAGAACATGACTTTGATGTTCAAGATACCCCTTTAGGCCATTGACACTTAATGCAAATGCAAGGCGACGTTGTTGCACAAAATATTTTCAACGGAATTTCAAAGGAGTTAAAATTTGTTCGCAGTGCAAACAAAAATGCCTTGAAGAGTTTGTTCGCAGTGCCATTTTGAGCTTCATAGCTTCATCCACCGAAATAGCTACTTTTGCTGAATAACTATTTTTCTAGCACTATACCAAATTATTTACTTTCGAAGGAGACATCAACCGAACAAAAGTGGACCTCGTATAGTTATTGAGTTATTACTTTACAATTTGAATTACTTGTTGGCCCTACAATAATTCTGTTTCTGCAGGGTATAGGCCAGTTCCCACCCCATAATCAGTATCAACAATGTACAGACCGCGAACCAGTTTGCTCGCAAGGTGGATCTGTCTGTGCCTAGAATGAAAACCTATTTTCAGAGGGTTGTAGACCCACCCAACAACTATTTGATTTGATTTGAAATGGTTTATGAAAATAAAACGTCATCGCGGCCAAAGGCCGAATTGAGACATATTCTTACAGTTATAGATAGATTAAAAAAGACACATTTATAAAGTTAATCCAAAAAGGAAAATATCAGAAATAAAAAAAAAATGGGTTGGAAAAAAACCCAAATACAAGTTGAAAATTTATAAAAACTCAATTTGTTAAAGATTATCAGCCTTGCTCTATGGTATCAGCATAGCAACTTTAAAAAATGGTCACAAATTCTTGTTGGCCTTTGCTTTTGCTCATGAGCTTTTTATCAATCAACACTCTGCCAGCCCTCCCACAGCTCTTAAAATGTTACCACCCCCTGAGCCTAGCCTGATCACCATCATCAAGAACTAAATTGAACAGGAAGACAGCACAGCAGTATGTGGCACACTTTGATGCCTTGGGGTCTGTTGCTGTCTGGGCTAGGTAAAACAAAGTGTGTGGAGGCAAAACAGAACATGATCTGGTGGAAAACACAGGCAGTGGCACACTTCACACCTCAAAGGGTGATGAGTGAGACATTGGGGTGACAAGGAATGGGGAGGATTAAGCAGCCTCAGACTAATGGCTGTGGCTATGCGCCTATGGAAGTGGCTCATCCACTTCTCATTACTGGCCATAGCATGCCATAGAAAAGTACATGAAAGTTAGACACAGCCTTAAACTAAGTCAGGTAAGCCATTAAATCTGCAGCCTTTTGTTTACAAGAAACTTTGGATGATACAATGGACATGATGTGAGTTGAAGTTGTAAATACACGCACATATGGCTGCGGTTGAAAACTTAAGTCATTATAAAAAGCCTCGATCTGAAATTGTGTGGCATTCTGGAAACATGAGGATTTGCGGGTGAGAATAAATTTTACATGTAATTACAATTTTGTTTGTGGCACTTCAATCGGACCTTGTATTAACAAGTAATGGCTGCATTCGCATTTATCAACATGTCAAAACAGTAAAATACAGAGAAAAAGGCCTTTAAACTGTTCGAGTTTTTGTAGTTATGAAACATTTTCATTCCACAAATTTTATACTATTTCCTTACATATATCAAAGATTACAAATTATCAATAAATCTGAAAATCTAAAAAAAAAATCACCTCTATTTTTTTTTTTTTTTTGCGTTTTTCTCCACTACGTCCTGTGCCCAGTTCCGACTCATTTTGCAAGAATGCCTCACAAATATGATTTCAGTAAAACATTTATTTTTTTATATTTTTTTTTCACCAATGTTTTATTGCCTACAAACAAAAAACACTCCACATGGAAACATCAGGTGCTCTAACTTTTGCCCAAAAGAGACTGCTTCAATTTATTGAGAAAAGAATGCAGGTATCTCAAACAGGTTTCGTAATATTTGTGTATGAAACATGTGAAGTTGGCATCTCCAATACTAAAATAATAAGATAAATATGTCTTTTTTGAAACCTATTTGAACTGTGATGAAGAAAGTTAGATCCAAAAATGGGCGACAAGTTCTATCGAATCAAGTTGATCTCAGCACAGAACAAAGAATCTTCTATTCCTGCTGTTTTCTGCTTAAAAGTGGTGTTAAATGTTGAAGGCTGCCACTACTACAGGGCCCAATTTCATGGCATAGCTTAACAGTCAGTTAGCAGAAAAGTTGTGCTTAGCATAGTCTCAGAAACATTTGCTGACCTTAAGCACTATCACGGCGTGGATGTGCTAACAGTCGCGCATGCATGGAGATTTCTACTGTGACGTCACTAAGTTAAAGGGAATGTACATCATTGGCTTTTGCTGTAATTTTCAGAAATGAACTATTTGAGGGGTTAGTATAATAGATCAAATATTGTTACACTGACATTTTTGAAGTTTTGTGTTCGAAACTGCTGGAAAAACCAAGAAAAACAAAAATGTTCAAGTAGTCTAGTTCCCTGACTCCACTAAAGATGAAATGGATCAGTTTATAGATGCCGGAAAATTGTAAGGTAAGGGAACCAGTCTAGCTGGCCTGCACACGTTCATAAACATGTAACCAATAGCAAACAAAATTTGGACTGAACAAAAATGGTACACTTTGAGCAGTAGTTGACAAATACTTAGGTTTTTCCAACGGTGGTCGGCCGACCACCGTTGGAAATGTATACAAAATACAATTTTCTTGAAAATGGCTTTACACCAGGTGCCATAATTTTACATAAGGCTTTAGACTGTCATTTACCAACATCCTAGTAAGGTATTTCATAAAAACTTGGTAGTTTTATTTTTCGATGTTTGCAAATGTTGTATATTCCCTTTAAGCAAATTTTTCCTCTGAAGTACAACTGTAGAAGCGTGCCTTTTGCTGTTGCGCTTATCCTTAAATGGTCTCCATGATACAGACCATGAAATTGGGCCAGGTAGGGATTTAGGATAAAATACAGTACATTTAATGCACAGTATTTTTGTGCTGTAACTTGTATTCATATACTTACTGATATTATGCTCACTACGAAACTCAAAATCAAAAATGCATAATTTATGACTTTTAAATATTCATTTATTCCCCAGTATGCAATCTTTGACAAAAGCATATTTGCCAGATACGATTTACACAAGGTCAGTTAAGCTTTATGCAATGCAGAACTTATTCAGTTATGTGAACGTTCTCCATATGTTTCATAAATAATTTACATGCATGTTGCTAGAATTTCAATTAGGCTGTGCCAGGCCGTACTGCGCTTTCGACCTTGATATCTTTAAATCCTTCATGTATTTATGGAAGAATACTCTCTACAAGAGGCAAGCACAAATAATGTTCAATTTTAACTGCCATGCCACTGGACGAAATAGGAAGCAATTATCAAAAATCATTATTCCAGCAATGTGATACATCATAGTACACAACAAAATTTCTGTTACCTTTAACTTTGGTTAAACAACAACTAATATTGATTTACATCACCCGGACACAAATTCCATCTAATGTAAAAGTTTAATTGCAGTACCCGCTGCTACATGTGCATCAGATTCAAACCAGCCAACCGATCCTGCAAGCTCGGTGGTCGGGTGGTAAGACATCTGCACCAGAAAGCAGGAGGTCATGGGTTCGAGTCCCACCCGAGTGATTTTTTTCCAACTTTTACTCAGGAGGTAACACACTGAGTATACAGTGTTCATATGTCAGTGAAGATATGTGAAAGGCAAAAAACCTATTTGCATCACCCCAACGCAAATTCAATCTTATGAAAACTTAAACTTTGGATTCCTAAAAATTTCCTTTTCTTCTTCAGCTTGAACTTTATCCAGTTCTCTCAGTTATACAATAATGTAAGAGCACTTCAGTTTGAACTCAAATGTGCAAGGTCACTTTTGTAAGAAAAAGAACAAGGAAGCCGTGTGATTTTGTAAAAATAAAAATATTTGCACTATTGTGTAAAGCCGTCCAATAGTTCTTTGTTAACTTTAACAGGAACTTTTCTTCGACAAACCCGACTGTGTTTGAAAGCAAAAGAAGAAAGGTATTTTTGAGATTGAAACAGGGAGTTGCTTGTGCTCTGTAGTAAGCGAACAATGCCCAGGTACAGGTGCAATGTGAGGAATGTCCCTGCCTTGTCATCAGGGAATTGTTAATCAAATTCGCCAAGCAAAGAGTTCTAGTTAGCGTAAACAGGTTACACAGGCAAAAGGTCATGTCTATTTCTGCACTGCTTTGTGCTAAGCACAGTTTTAACTCAATGGGGCAGCAAAACAAAATGCTTATTTTAAGGGAAATGGTACCTTAGGGGGATATCCCCATAAGGTTGTGCAACAAATTTTTTTTCCAACTTTCATGACCCCTAACCCTAATTTTCCCTTATCCTATCCCCACAAATGTTGGTATATTTATGTTTTGGACCATGAGAAATCAATCTAGCCTATTTGCGACGGTAACATTTTGTCTCTAAATAGGAGCTGAGACATGTCCGGTGGAAAAAATGTCTCCTTAAGGGAACATTAACAGAATTACCAGCGGGCTTAGCAATTACCATCCGATGACCTTTTTGTTGGTAACCTTTTCAAGGCATTCACGTTGAAACACATAATTTTGACCAGAAAATGTGTTTGTATGCGTGTGTGTAGATCAGCAGATGGCGCACGTTCCCCCCCCCCCCCATCAAAAAAAAAACACGGGTCGCAGACCCTCTGGAAATTTGTCAGTCATAGAAGTGACCATGGTTAATGGGTTTAACAAAAATTGCACCCCCCACTGTAATTTTTAGCGCCCCCCTCCCCTATTGTGGGAACCCTTGTTATGCCTTCCATGTAGATAACCCCCAAAATATGATTGGGCATACATACACAGAATATGATTCATTTTTGACTTATACACTTGTGTATAGTACTTAAATTGGTGCTGCAAAAAATTCCCACATTTTATGTACATGTAAACTTTATGGAATTGTTTTTTTTTTAAATGCTTGGAAAGATATCTCTAATCCATGTTTTGCAGAACTGGAATGCACGCTTGGCAATGTATGTAAATACCTGTACATGATGAGCCATACTCACATGACAGAAAAAAAAACCTCAAGGCACAAGTAGAACTGAAACTAATTTCAAGGAATAAACAAGGAAGTGCTGAACACAACTCAGAACACTATAGTTAGGTCTCATATCAGAGAGTAAAAAAAACACAAATATGGCCCCCCCCAAAAATAAGTCGGTCTCTGGTCAGCGCGCGCGTCGATTTTAATCATCCGCGTCAATCTTTTTTTTCCACAATGTTCCGCGGTAGCTCCAACAGCGCCCTCCATTGCTGCACCCTCCTCAATTTTTTTTTTTACCAAAGAGCACCAAGGGATGGGAAATTGCACCAAGGCAAATGATCGAGAGCACCAAGGCAAATTATGGAGGACCCCAATGTACATGAGGACACCAAAAAAGCAAAATAGTACCCACCTTGTCTGTACAATCCAAGCTTGAAGAAAAAGAAAAAAAAAGCCGCGTGGCCACGTCAATTCCGGAACTTTGGTCTGACCAGAGACCGAATATTTTTTTTTTTTTTGGCCTAACAAGCCAACTATCATTCTTTACACTTTTCAAACACAATACAAATGTCATTAATAACTACAATTACTTCTCTCCTGGTTTCTATTCTGTGGTTTTTATTTGTTTTTTGCATGAGTCCACGTTATACAACCAATCTGATGATACTTGCCATCCAGTATGCTCCATATATGGTTTTAATGTACTTGAAGCAAAACTGTCATAACAGAATGGTTCTCCCTTACAGTTTTCATAGAATCATTTCCTTATTTCACAACCACTTCTGTTGCTCGAACAATATTCAACACTTGCTTTTTGTTCACACACTGTGAAACTGATGTATCTGACAAGATGTAAATTGTACCACAGAAACGTACAATTGTTGTTTTTAAAGTGAAAATAATTTCTAGCTCTTTTGACACCAGTATTGTTCAACAGATCAGATCATATCAGGCTCTGCAATTATTTTCCTGTCGGTGACTGTACACAATATAACTCTACTGAGGAAAACGATAAGGGAAAATTTGCTTAATGTACATGTGTGTAAATGTGTATCCTTTTAAGTCTCATCACAGCTTACGTTGACATTATATCCACGTCTTTACGTCTTCATGTGAAAGATGAAAATCAGAAACAGCTGCACAACAATTTACTCCCGGAATATACCATTTTCCGGGCTAAAAAGATATTAATAATAAAATGATTTAATTTGGGAGGGTAATCATCCTTAAGTACTTGCAGCTGAGAAGTTGAATTGCGAAGGACGCGGCTATCAAGCCAAATGAGGCGCCTTAGGCTGCCGCCACACGACCAATGTCTGACCACGGAGCACAGCCAGATATTGAAAGTTATGATTTTTGCAGAGGGAGGAACCAGTGAGCCCAGAGAAAAACTCTCCCTGCACAGGAGAGAATCAACGAACAAATCTACTCACAAATGGTCCAAGCCAGGAATCGAACCCAGGCCACACTGGTGAGAGTCGAGCACTTTACGCACTAACCACCCATGGCACTCATTGGGGGTTCTGTTATTTATATATTTCTCCTAGCATGTGAAGGATTAACCAAAAATATGTCCTGTATTTCCCTAAAGTGCTGAGTTATATTTTAAAGAAAATATGTCCCCTGTACATGGAGTGCTGTGGTGCAATGGTTACGGTGTTCGACTCGTGTGCTGTGGTACGTTGGTTTGAACCCTGACAGGGGAACATGATGCTCGTGTTCTTGGGCAAGACACTTTACTACAGTTGCCTCTCTCCATCCAGGAGTATAAATGGGTACCTGTGAAGGTAGAGACCAGAATGCGCTGATCTCAAGTTGCTGCAAAAAACTGGACTCATGGCCTGATGAACAGGGGTAATAATTGTGAAGCGCTTTGAGACCTTTGGTGTAATGTGCTATCAGCAACATATTATTATAGGCCTAAATATTACATTTCAAAACAGAACCCCCCCCCCCAACCTACTATAACTCTCACTCCATTGACTTCAGAGCTGTACTGACCACCTACAGTTCACGGCCAGGAAACTCTCTGTGTCAGGAAACTCTCGGGCCTATTGAATCCAATAATTATCCAGTTAATCATTCACATCTTATCAACAAAGAAAAGGCCGATCCAATCCCATTGAGAAAATTTCCCTCCATTGACAGCTGGTGTATATATAGCCTCCCTCTCAAAAGAAACCCCCTGCCCCCCCATCCACCCCCCCCCCCCATCCACCTCCCACCCCCAAAAAGGAAGTTGGTATAAAAAAGAGCCACTTACATGTAACTTTCGTTAATATTGTGAATAACTGAATTGGGATGAAGGTGAATGATTGAATGTGGAAGGATAGTTCTCATGGTCTTAATGCAGCACTCATATGTACAGTCAGAAAATTTCAGACCTACATGTATTTGTACATGTACTTGGTCTCTTATCTTATGATTGGACACCACAGAGCTGCGGCGCACGGGAAAGTTAATAATCCAACAGATGACACGTGTCTTCAAACAAACCTATCATAGCAAAGGATCAATGAGCGGGGATTGGGGTGGTTTATCTACATAATTAGGCCCAGAGTGCTAAAGTTCAAGAGGGTGTTCTGGATTCTCAATGACTGCATCTGCTAAAGGGCTTTTTCTTCTATAACATAAATAAAAAAAATTTACATAATCTGAAAATGCATTTATGTTGATCCTTTACAAATGTATATTTTAAATTTCATAATTTAGTAGTCCCATTGAAATTATTTTTAAAAATAATAATCGAAAGATCCCTTTCATTATTTAAGACTTAAAAAAAAAAAAATCCAAAATATTCTTCAATAATTTATGTATCCCTAAAATAATTAATATCCTCAGTGCCAAATCAAATTTTATTTTCAAGAACAAAAATTTATCATACCTGCATACAAATTTACATGTAGACTAATTAATGTACAGGTATCCCTACAATACTTATTCTAATTACAGCCTGTTACAATATGCGACACAAAAACATTGCTTATGTTAAATTGACATTTTGTTCCCCAACAAAAATCGTATTCCTTAGCATTAATTTTCTACTCTGTAACACCGCACACAATGACGGCCATATCCCATTCCCAAGTCAACCACTCAACGTGTGACTCCGGCACCAAAGAGTGCAGAAAGCCAAACCAAATTTCCCCGCCAAAACTGGTACCCTCTTTTGTCCCGTCACAGTGGGGGTAATGAGGCGTCCGCAATCCCCCCCCCCCCCCCCCCCTCAAACGGACTCTGGGCCCAGGTTTCAATAGGTTCACATACAGCACGGGCAGCCAGCAAGCCAGCAATTTGACCAGACTGGACAATCACAACCGTGCTAATCTCGGAAACGGACGCTCCCACACAAAAGACGGACCCTGGCTAATGCGACGGAAATCTTGTCAACAGACTCGGGCAGGTGTTTCCCCCGTCCCTATTGTTCTGCTCCGTGAGAGGGGTTGTTCTCTTTTTAGGGGCTGTGTATCGGTATTTCGGGGGGTGCTTGTGGGGTTTGGGAGAGTACAATGTGGCCAGCTGTCACACGCTGCCAGTTATGATTAATTAGTCAGCAATTACAGATAAGAGGGATTTTGGCGCCTTTTTGCAAACACTGTCCAATTTTTTTAAATTTTATGTGTAGGAATTTAACTCACTGTACAATACCAAATATGAATCAGTCACAATTCAGTTACAGTGGTCGTTCGTTATAGTGATAGTGCATTAAAATAGAATTTAATATTTCGGGAGCCAAAAAGGAAATTCGTCATAGCCAAATGTTATGATGAACATCATTTAGAAAACAAGTCAGGTGTGTTTACAAACACAAATGCCCCGCAACCGTGACTGTTCCCATGACATAACACCACTCTTTTAACATCAACTTACATGTACCTTGGTCACATGGAACATTCATTGACAGCATTAGTGTCTTCTGTAGGTTTTATATGAATTAATCCCTAATCCCTATAATCTCAGAATAAAAAAAAGATTTCTATTGTTTTAGCCACTGTGAACTTGACCCTTGACCTTTTGGCCCCAAATTCAATAGGCTTCTTAGGATTACCAAGAACAATCCACAAACCAAATTTGAAGTTCATATGTTAAGTATTTCTCAAGTTATCGCGCTGACAAGATTTCTATTGTTTTAGCCACTGTGAACTTGACACTTGACCTTTTGACCCCAAATGCGAAAGGCTTCTTAGGATTGTCAAAAACAATCCACAAACCAAATTTGAAGTTCACATGTAAAGTATTTCCCAAGTTATCGCGCTGACAAGATTTCTATTGTTTTAGCCACTGTGAACTTGACCTTTGGCCTTTTGGCCCCAAATGCGAAAGGCTTCTTAGAATTACCAAGAACAATCCACAAACCAAATTTGAAGTTCATATGTTAAGTATTTCTCAAGTTATCGCGCTGACAAGATTTGTCCGGACACACACACCCACACACCCACCCACCCACACACACACCCACACACCCACCCACCCACCCACCCACCCACCCACGGAAGGACAAGGCGGAAACAGTATGCCCCTTCGGCTTCGCCGCGGGGCATAAAAAATAATAAATTTGAGATATTAATAATAATAATTAATAATTGTGCTTATATAGCGCTTTCCATCGTATCAACAATCTCAAAGCACTTTACAATTATTCCCCCGTTCATCAGGCCATGGGACCACACGGCAGCCGATATCAGCGCTCAGTCGGTCCTTGACCCTCACAGGTACCCATTTATACACCTGGGTAGAGAGAGGCAATTGTAGTTAAGTGTCTTGCCCAAGGGCACAAACACCATGTTCCTGGCAGGGTTCGAACCCACGCACCTTCGTACACGAGTCAAACACCCTAACCACTGGACCATGGCGTTCTACGTTCTATTATTATTAACAACCTATAATAATTAACCACAATAACTGATTCAGAACATACATGTACATATGTATCTAGTGATACATGTAGTTCAGCTCTATTCCACATGAACAAAAAGCTCCTTATGAATCAGTAATTGCCAAAAAAAACAAAAATACTGCAAGTTAAACTTGCGCGATCCCCCTGGCATGCTGGCAGTATTATACAGTCAGTTAGCAAGCACACTTCTCAGTGTACCTAATCAAAATCAACAATGACCTCATTTGACCCGTAGATGACCTTTGACCTCAACTGTCTCAAGTCATCTGAAGTCCCTCTAGCCCCATAGATTATTGTCACCAAGTTTGGTTGAGAGTGAAGTCTGACTTTATATATGAGAGCACTAAATGTAACCAAAATGGAACACACACGGACACGTACACGCAGACACACATTGCAAGATCCCCCTTTCTTGGCTTAAAGGGAAGATACAACATTTGCAAACATCAAAAAATGAAATGCTCAAATTAACACAAAATACCTTGCTGGATTGTTAGGGAATGACAGTCTAAAGCATCCTGTAAAATCCTGGCTCCTGGAGTGCTGACATTTTCAAGAAACATTGTATTTTTCCAACGCTGATCGGCCGACCAGCGTTGGAGAAAACAGGTTTTTTTTCTTCAAAAACCGCTCCTGATTTTTCATATTGAGTTGTTCTGCATTTTATTTGCAATGGAGTACAGACCTGTGAAGAGGTACAAGCCTGGTAGACTGATTCTTTGACCTTACAATTCCCCAAAGTCTATACTAGAATTGCACCGTTTCATCTTAAGTCGTTAAGAGGGGTTGGGGAACCAGACTACAAGAACATTTTTGGTTTTCTTGGTTTTTCCAGCATCTACAAGCCCAAACGTGAAACAAGTCAGTTTAACAATATGGTATTTGCCATAACATACTAATCCTTCAAATCCATTTATTTCTGAAAATTGCAGCAAAAGCAAATGTTGTACTTTCCCTTTAAAAGCCAGGGGGATAAAAACAGAATGGAGTTGACGCTCACATCTGTTCCTCGTGTCAAGTCGGTCCGCTCAGTCCATGGATAGTTGCCTGCTAAATCTCCATGATTGTAAAATGTCGCAATGCTTATCAATAGCGGTAAATAAAAATAAACGTCCCCGGGGAGTATTTACGAGGTCTCAGCGTGATCAAAGTCAGAAGATGTTCTAAAGGGGTGGTCAGCAATCAGATGGACTTTGTCAATTTGTTTCACCTTCAAAATCGCAAAATAATCTTTGACATGGTAAGATAACCTGGTATCAATGGCTACAGACTACAGTTTAATCCATAAATTTGTCGGCTTACAAGCTGACAAGGTTGAGAAAACACATGGAGATGCATCTTTGCATGGTATATGTACATGTTCATGTACATGTATGTGTACAAGTACGTGACATTTTCCCTAAAGGCAATTATACATGTATGTGCAAATGTATGCAAGCCTGCAGTTGATATAACGACATGCAAATTGGACAAGGCATGCATTTTGTTAAAGGCAATGAGAAATTCTTCGCAGTTTTTACTTTACAGAGTGAAATGGATCGCTTTTAATTGCTCAAGGTGGGGAAAAAAGCCAAAGTTTAGAAAGAAAAAGAGAAACAAAGTATGATAAAGACAAAGAAAGCAATTTACATTTCCCGGTTCCATGTAATATACACGTATGACGTAGAAAACATGTGTACCGGTACAAATTTGTATAACATCAAAATCAACAATTACTGATATTTTTCCGTGACTCACAAAAAATGCGAATATTGTTTATGTACCATTTCTGTCAAAATATAATCTGACGTAACTATACGATGTAACGATGTGAATGCCGATGTACATAAATGTACATGTATGTATACATCAGCAAAATTTGTCAAAACAATCTCTCAATCTGAACACTAATTTTAATCCAAGAGCCCATACATATGTACTAGGCCTATGGCACAGTCAACGCTCTAAGGTGTTCACCATCATTAGCAGTGCTTCCCCCTATGCTCCTACACAGTTGTCAATCTGCCAATTGGAATCTTTCCTTGAACAATCTCATTCCCCTTGGGGGGAAAGCAGAGGGAGGCAATATCTTGCGCTAATCAAAGTGGATCAGATGTGACTACGAATGTCTAGCCATATCGCAGACCTGTACGGCAAAAACTACAGGTGCATACGGTACTGGTGTACAGTTGTTAATCAAGTCATCACAAGTCATGACAAGGCAATCACAAGAGCTCTTGTCTCAGGTCATGTGACAAGCTACGCAAATGAACAAAAGGACTTCCTTTGTGTCCATGTACGTCTTGTAATCCCTGTTTAATACCTACAACCTTACTTGTGATTTTGCTTTCGCTAAAAAAATTATCAGCTCACATTAAAGGTAATACAACATTTGCAAACATCAAAAAACAAAACTACCAAATTATTAGGAAATACCCGATTAGACTGTAACTTGTAAGTGAATAATAGTTTCAAGCATCCTGTGAAATCATGGCACCTGGTGTGCTGTCATTTTCAAGAAAAGTAGAATTTTTGTATCAATTTTCAATGCTGGTCAGAAAAAAACTGACTTTTTTCAAATACTGACCCTAATTTACCAAATTTAGTTCATCCACTTTTCGTTTGCAATCGGTCACACATCCGAGAACGGCTGCAAGCCAGCTAGTCTGGTTCCCTGACCTGACAATTCCCTGACATCTATAAATTACTCCGTTTCATCTGAAGTAGGGTCAGAATCAGTTTCATCTGAAGCATCCTCAACAGCATTGTTAATTTACAATGTAAAACCAACTTTACCACCCATCTCTCACCCCCCTCCCCAAATCAACAACCTCCCATCCCCCTCCCCCTAAAATATCTCAAGTTACCATCAAATGCTAAGCCACCCCTCCCCGGGGGACTGACATGGCCGAACAGACACCACTTACAGACACTTATCCTCCATGCTGGATGCTCGGACCATGCTTGGCTGTTTCTTGAAACCATCTCGGTGGAACGGATTGGGACACTTTGCTGTCATCTCTGATGCTCCGGAGTGGAACATGATGGGTTAATAATAACTGCTCAGATTGACTATGCAGGGTCATTATCATATTCATGCATGTGCTGCACTCGTTTTCATTAGCAATGTCCCAAATCATACAATGGGATACTTTACTTCGGAGGTAGAAAGTACCTGTATACAGAAGAGTATTTCTGTACAATTGTTTTATCTCTTGAATGCTGGTTTAGTTATTGATAACGCTATCTTGTAGCTTACTAAATTATGTAATTGGATAAATTTGATTCCTTTGAAATGGTAACGAAATTACATTCAATTTATAAGTTAACTCTATTTGAGAGCAGCTTCATAACAATAAGCATTTTGCTACATCCCAAAAAGTTTCTACACATTGGCGATTTGACATTCTTAATAGGCCTACATGTTGTTAACCAGCCATGACTCAGCATTAAAAAAAATGCCAATGTATCTAGGATAACTTGAGACAACCAGCAAACAAGAAAAGAACCTGGGAATTTGGACAGACAAACCAGCAAGAATGTACTTACAACTTAGTACATACATGTACGGTATGTCACCCAATAGGAGTAAGAAACAAGTATTTGCTGAAAAACAAGTGAGCGGATGTCAGAAACTTTTTATCTGTTTATGTAATAATAATAACAATAATACACAACAATAGAGATTTATAAAGCGGAACATATTCACCAAAGTATTAAATATTATGTTTATTCTGCACTTTCTGTTTTCTGGACATTGCTATTTTGTGATGTTTGTCCCCCTCCCCCCCCAAAAAAGGGTACTCAAGGCGCTAACACAAAAATAACAAATGTTTACGAAGCCAGAAGGAAATATAAATGACAGACAGAATGAAATATGAATAAATTTATGCATAATGACCTAAACAAAAACCAAAGAAACAACGTACAAAGGTGAAATATAAGATGAGACTACTGAAAAATTTAAGTGAAAGCTTTAAGATGGGTCTTGAGAGATGTCTTGAAAACCTGGAGAGAATCTTGGAACTTGCTCAAAGATACCAGATGTATACACGCGTATAATATACACATCCTGATGGCCTACGTTAATATTGTACATGTGTAGATTTGTAGAACCATCAAACCGGCGCCAAGATTCAATTGTTTTGCCAGCCATCAATTTTTAAGAAGCAAATTGAATTTTTTTTCCAACAGAGGGAAAACGAGAAATTATGCACTCAATGGAGCATTGCTTTTAATCAAGCGTTTCAGAAAAATGCAATAGACATGCAATTGTCGTTATTCTTTACGAATTGAATAAGTGGAAACTATATGAAGTGAACTATGCACAGTGAATTTCGTCTTGTAGAGACAGCAAACAAAATTGAAAGTTAATTGTAAATTAATTAAGTTCAGAACAAATGGTTGTTTTGATTTAAACACAAGTCTTTTGATAGGCTCCACCTGCACAAGGCTCCACCAGCACGTATCAGAATTTCTTTAAAGAGTAAATGGCAAAATATCATGGAAAGCACTAAAAAGTAACTTGTGTAGCGGTTTACAATTTTTTTTCAAAGCAACTTAGGCAGAGTAAAAAAAAAAAAATTTTCTCGTCCAGGGTTTTTTAAAAAAGGGAGGAAGCGGGGCTTTTTATTTTATATTTTATATTTTTTTCAAGATGACCACCTTTTCAAAATTTCCTGCAACCGTTGGTGTTCCACTGTTCAAAGACACTTTTAAAGGTGAAAGACAAGTTGGACAAGAGAACTGAACATATTTACAGTGTCATTTAGAGTTGTATTGGTATTGGTATTTATTTTCCGATGAATTCGTAGACTTTTTCGGTGTGTTTCTACTACATTTTTCAAAAATAAAATATAATAAAAAAATCCAGGCGGCCTCCAAAAAGGAAGCGGGCGGGGACGAGAACTGGTTTTTTTTTTTACTTCGCCTTAGGTTCTCGGACTCTTTTTCTGGCTTCAATTAAAATACATGTAGTCCCAAAGATAAATATGGAGAAGCAAAGTAGTCGATGAGAAATGGGCACCGGTGGATTCGAACCAGGGATCTTTTGATCTCACTAGCCACTAGGCTATTGCGGCAGCTTGATGACAGCCGTTCTTTCAAGTTCTTTAACGTAGCTAGTAGACTAAATATTTACAATGCTGTGACGTCTTTGTTCTTTTCTCATAAACATAATACTTCACTGACACGCTTACGTCAAAGGAAAAAAATGGAACCGCAATAGTTCACAGGTTAGTATTTAGTGCCTTCCAATTATCATGTAGAGCTATCATAAAATATATGTTTAATGCAAACAAAACTATCCACTGTCAATATCTAATTACAAAAGAAAACACTTCGGGGAAAACAATTCCCAAAATGTACCCACCTGTCAGTTGATTGCAACTGTTGGAAATACATGCATGCAAAATAAAGCTTGAATGCCTGTAAATTTACCCTGAATGAGACATTTTTTTGTCATAAGTTATACCTTATGGAGACAAGACCCAGATTAAGGAGACATGTTAATGCCTTCCTATTGTCACAACTTTTATTTTGATTAACTTTGATGAAGCCTTTATTGAGCGTTTATTAAGTGTTTATTTTTATATTTGTTCCCCTAATTTGTTCTTTATTGCAAATTTATTCGCATGTTTCTTTAATTGACGAAATCTTGTTATTGTTGCACACATATTTAAAATTCACTTTTTAATTATTATTTCTATGTTTTTTTTTACATATTTTTGCCAAGATGTATTCGTTATTTATTGTTTTGCTCGTGATGTTCACTGTGTAAATTTCCTGCAAGGAACTTGTTCTTTAAATCCATTCATTTGAACATTATTTATCAATCTGTTCGAGCATGTTTCAATTTTTTTTGACAATTATTTGTGCAACAATTATTTGTGCAATGTTTCTTTGAGTGCAGTTTATTTCACATTTTCCTACGTTTTTTCGTCGCAAATAGGTTAAAATGATTGCTCATGGTCCAAATGTACCAAAAATCGTGGGGGTATAGAATAAGATAAAATTGGGGTTAGGGCTCATGAAAGTTTGGAAATTTGTGTGCACATCCCTATAGGAATGTCCCCCTATTCTCATTAATTATGATTTCACTATACATAAATATGCCTGGATTTACCAGCTCCTATCCTGCACAAAAATTGATTGGCAATCACAGCCTGATTACATTGTATTCTGATTCCGAAGCTCGGGTGTAGCTGTTAAAAAATCCTTAATCCTCATTGATTTAGATACCTTTGTTTTAATCTCATTTCCAGACAAAGGGCCATCTGGCCCCTAAGTTCCAACACTAGTCCATACCTTGTTTAATAACAAGATAGATCAAATCAATTCTGTGCAATTGATTCATTTTTGTCGAATCAATAGGCAGTGTGCGTGGAACAATAGTGAATGCTGAAAATCCAATAATAGGGTTTAGGAAATACCAATTGGGTGGGTAAATGACACACTGTGGTTTTTCAAAGAAAAGAACACTCTTTCAGATAACACGCAATGTATTTTTGATGTCAGGGCATCCCTTTTTTTATTTCTTTGGTTTTCATTACCGATTGACCTTATTGTTTGGCTCCCGACCCAAGAAAAAAAACTGATGATAAATTCATTAAAACTAGAGAAAATACACACTTGGCATCATTACTGAGCCATCTATACGGGTGCAACTGCATTTTTTCTTCAGATTTTAATTTTTGTTTTTCCTTCTGACCCTACTTCAGAGGCAAAAAAAAATATGAGAACCATAGAAATAAAAGGTATTTATTTCATTTGTTCGCAAAATTGAAGACTTTTGTACATTATGTATCATAAACCCTACTCAATGATTATTATGGCGTTATATTCCCTGCACACAAATTAAAAGTAACACTCTCTTTCTAGCTGGCAATAAAAAAAAATAAATCCAGTGATTGTTTTGGACAGTTGAGTGCTCCCTGCCTTCATAAAGCAAGATTGACTGGTAGTGACTGTTCTGAAACCTGATAGAGCTATGCTTTGACTGTAGGAGAGTGATAAGCCAGCTGTGCCTACCAGTCACCTGCTTTTGTCTGTTGATGGGGTTTGACTGTCACAGTGCCTACAAGAAATATGGTCTGACTGTTGGTGACTAGCCTGTGTGAAAGGCATTGCAGGGGAACAGGATGGACTTTTTGACAGTCTGTGGCTACTCAGATAGCAGGAGGGTTAATCAAATCTGTATTGAAGAACACAACATTTTCCACCGGGAAGACTTACTTTTAGATCCCAAAAGCAGTAAAACTTTTAAAATAAGCTTCCTTCAAACATAACCATCTACAAAATACTCCCTTGACAAAGAACACCATTTTGGAAGATCAATAAACAACGGTGCAGCGTACATGTACGCAGCAACAACATGATGAACAACAGCAATCTGTTACTATCGGCAATTTTCTCCACAATGACTTTCAGGGGGAATAGCTGAAGTGAGGATCAAGCATTTCATGGGCTCCAACACTAGCACTAGCTGATGATGATGAGGATGATGATGATGCACAAGGAGTAAAGCCTTTGATGCGAGCCAATGACTTGGCCGGCAGCGCAGCTGTTTTCTCGCAAATGTCAACGGGCCAGACCGATTAGGATAACAGCGGAGTGCGATCCTCGGCACATGGCGCAGACTTAATAATATATGAGGGAACAACACGATGGTCTCAATCTTAGGCCGACAATCACAGGCCAACTAAATTGACACAGTTTTATTATATATATAAGAAGTGCAAATTATGGAATAATGATAAAATAATCAGGATAGATGCAAGTAATAATTGAAATTGAAATATGTGCTCTTATGAGATCCGTGCATGAGTACCCCCTCAACGGTAAGAAAGGGAGAGTTGGGGGAGACCACTGGGAGAGAGACATTTGAACGCTGTGCCGACGCCGCCTGACGCTCACGTAAAGACACTATGGCTTTGGGCACACTCAGAATAACATTAGCCACGCGTACTTCAGGCCATACACGTGCGAACCAGTACCCGCATGGTACGCATGTGTCCCATCCAATGGGCATTCAAAGTGATAAAATACGCCCTCTCTTGTTCATGCACGTACCGGTACAGAGCCTATTCTGCATCAAAACAACTATTGTCACAATAATGCTCTTAAAAACAATTGAAATGTTTTATTTTATTTTGCACAATCAGTACATTTCAACCAGTCTGATAATTTGAATACAAGCTGAGAGTTTCTTGACTACATTTGTACTGTACTGCATCATAGGCTTTAGAAACATACGTGTAATTTCTTCAAATTTAGCTAAAATTTTATAACAGCTCACACTCGACTTTACGTTCATACGTTCAGCCAGACAGATTTCATTCATTCCTTTCCACAGTTGCCATGGAAACTATGTAAAGATCATCCACATTAATCTTACATCCTCCTAGAGTAATCAAGTATTGTGATGGGTAACCATGGATACCGTATCCATTTTTCATCTGTTTTCTCTTTTCATCATGAACTGCCTAAAGCACTTTCCTAGTTTTGATAATTACATGTACAGTGTTGACAGTTACAAGGCCTTGACAGAAATCAGTGATCATGTTTTTCGTATTTTCACATTTTGCACAGAGCCATGCGCAGTGTTACGTAATGCAGTGCTCAAATTCTATTTACATGTATGTGAATACATTATTCTCTTTCTATACCCTACCTCCTACAAGGACATTTTCAGTCAGAATTTTCCCTAATTTCCAAATTAAAGAACAAAAATGGAAAAGGATTTTTATTTCCAAAATGTTCCTTACATACGGAGCCCTAGCTGTTATATTTAATATGTATGCGTTCATCCTCTTGTTTTGAGCCCAACAAACTTTCACATTATCGGCCATTCAAGTGTAATGTCATGTCTGTGACAGTGTGTTTAAAGCTATAGTCCATCATTTGTAATTAGTGCATTTTGTTCGTTTGAAGCAACAAACGTGTTCAAAATCTAATGAAGGATACTGAACAACTTACTTGATGAAGTTTCAGCTCAGCTTCAGCTGTATATTCCGAGAAAAACAGCATTCTAAGATCTCAATTTCAAATCAAAAGTTACTGAATCATGTTTTGAATTGTTTTGAATTGCAGCTATACGCGACGTCGCGCACTGATCCGACGAATTATAACAACCGCGCGCGCGTGTGCGTCGTTCCAATACTCGTGCGCGCTGCGCTGAATAACAAAACGAACTACTAATTTAAATTTTCCTACGGTGCTTCTTAAGAATCACCGTTGGAAATGCCTTCTTTCGTTGATTACTTCAAAATGACAGCTTCCCAGAAAGAATAATTTCACAGGGAGTTTAGTCCCCTTACTATCTTTCAACCAAGTTTGTTTTTCAACAATAATTATGCCAGTTACTTTTCGGATGGCTGCAAATGATGGACTATTGCTTTAAGAGCTTGGTGAATAAATCTCAAAATAAGTTTTATAGTGCTGGGAAAATACAAACTAGGTGTTTTGGATCATTTCTCTGAAGATATCACGGTTATACATGTGTTTATCCTCACTTTAAAAAAAAATATAAATTGACCCCCAGAAAGTGTTCACATTATTGGCAATTCCAGTGTTAGGCCTATGTCATGTCTGTGACAGTGCATTAAAGAGCTCGGTGAATAAATCAGAAAATGTGTTTTTAAAGTCTTAGGAGAATACAGACTAGGAGTTATGGATCATTTCTCTGAATCCTTAATTAGTTACCATGCTTAACTGTCTCTGTCACAGACATACATGTAGCATTGCCTTTCAAAGCACTGGAATCCCCCACATAGCATCTTTCAACAAACCTCAAAAGACTTTTGAAAGTGCTTACACTCAAAACACAAACTTGAACATGCAACAAACAAGCCCTTAAAATAGATGACGGGCAAAAAGTACTTGACACATTTTGGCAGTGGAGATACTGCTAAATAGGACTTGAAAGGGCTGCCATTTACCACGATTCGTGATAACTTTATCTGACATCAAGCACATGTGACTGCATAATTGAGGTCAGATGTGACTGTAGCAGTGACCTTAACAACTGCTAAGCTGCACACATTTACCATGTATAACACCTCCCATGTGGAATGACATTCAACTCTATTTTTAGTTTGAGTCCGCCAAACAGAACTAACGCCTGGCGAAAGGAAAGAGAAAGTATCCCGTACGAGTTTAACTTATAAGATCTTATAAGATTCTTATAAGAATCTTATAAGATTCTTGTAAATGAGTAAGAATCTTATAAGATTCTTACAAGTGAGTAAGAATATGGTAAGATTCTTATAACATATTTTCAAGTCAGAGTTTCTTCTGATAACTTCTTATTGTTCCTGAGGAATTCTTATAAGAGACCAAAGTTTGAGTCAGAATGTTAAAGAATTCTTATAAGAAACCCTTTGAGTAAGAACTTGGTAGGGGTCTCTATAAGAAACTTTGGCAGGAAGTATTATGTTACATAAGCTGGCTGCTCATGGGCCACAAGTAGGTCACATGACACAGTGACCTTGCATTCCAGAGATAAACAGTCAGTGTGGGAAATTTCAAATTTGCAGTCAGTATTAAGTGCAGCAGTGTTGAGTGCACATATACTGGCTTGCAACTGAGGACAAAAACTGTATAAAACTGGGTCAAAATTGTGGATATATTCCCTGACATGGCCTTTGGACATGATTTTGTGTTCATGTACACACTTAACCTGTACATGACATCCAAAATACATGTGTGCTGGACCGATGTCTGCATGGAAGTCTCTGGAAAGATTGTCAAGAATTGTCAAGAGTCAACGCTCTCAAGCCGTTTGCAATTGCATGATGTTGTGCACTGCAACTGGTAAGTCTTCATGTACATGTACATGGGCATGTATAATACATTGTGTACAATTAGGACATTATTTAATTCTTTATGTGTTAATATAAATGTACTGCTTTGACTGCATTACATGAATCAGGTGTCTTTCAAATAACAAATTTAAACTTAAGCATGGAAAAGGAATTGAAAAAAAATTAATTCACAAAATGACGCTTAACGCTCAGTTTATTAAGCAACTTCTGGTCATAAGCTTATACTTATGAAACCTTGTTTTTACATTACATTTGTATATATTAATTAATTCCATGTATTCTGTTTTTCATTTCAGATACAGCAAAACTGCAATTACATGATTGTGGTGGACGACATCCTTAGGTAAATGGCAAAGTCTGGATTGCATCCACGACAAAGTTCTAACCATAAAGCAGAAGAAATCAAGACATCAACAAAGCCTGCATCTCACTGATCTTGACTACCGTACGTGGACGATCTGGCCCTCACGGCTGATCATCTGTGTGATGCTCAAGACCTGCTAACATCTCTCGAGAATGCTGCAGCCAAGGTCGGCCTGTTTCTTAATGCAAAGAGG
Source organism: Patiria miniata (assembly GCF_015706575.1). Classification (NCBI taxonomy): domain Eukaryota; kingdom Metazoa; phylum Echinodermata; class Asteroidea; order Valvatida; family Asterinidae; genus Patiria; species Patiria miniata. The sequence continues at coordinate 11,801,667 of NW_024037061.1, forward strand.
ACCGAGTACATGTACATGACCATCAATGAGGAGAGCCACTACCCAATATACACCAGTGACGGCACCCAACTTAGAGAGGTCAGTGATTTCAGGTACCTTGGGTCTTATGTTGCCGACAGTAAGAGGACTTCTTCACTCGCAAAGGAATAGCTTGGAGTGCCTGTAACAAGCTTCATAACATCCAGCAAGTGCATGTAACAAGCTTCATAACATCCGGCAATCAAGTATAGCACAATCAACAAAGCTGGCCTTACAGAGCCTGTGTGGAGAGCATTCTTCTCTATGGAGCTGAAACCTGGACCATGAAGAAGGAAGATCACCTTGATGGCAAATACACCATGCTTCTAAGAGGGTGGAGAACATCTCATGGTGTGATCACAGGACTAAAGAACAGATTTACGGAGACATTCCACCTACATACATCTCTGTCATTGTTGCTCAACGACGAGTTCGCTTTGCTGGCCACTGCTACCGTGCTGTAAACCAGGACATATGATCTGATGTATTATGTTGGAGACGTCCATGCTGCAGAGAACAAAGACCCTTCACTACATTGAAAGTTTTAAATCTCCTGCAATCGAGGACGCCTATTGTCTCTTTTTTGTTTGTACTCTGACTTTTCAGGGAGACCTATCTCCCACATGTTTTGTACACGATTGTAAATATGGGACCTCTCGGGAATTGGGGACCCTATTGTCCTCTATTGTTCAACATCCCATACTGAATGCAGAAACGAACTCATATGTACATGTATGTATTTTGGAAGATGTTAAGTACCTTTTTTGGAATACATGTATTTTATAAATCAGATGACTGGTTCTGATCACTTTATTTAACGTGTGGTAAAACCAAACGAAAATAATTATTGTATTTCAACTTTTCCTCTGAAAGCTGTTAATTATATGATCAGTTTCATGTGTTGTTTTGTCCTGAAACAAACAGTAAGTATTAAATTAACTCTTTTAGCCTACTTTTACTGTCCTGGCATCCATTAATTGTTGAGGTGTCATTTTTAAAAATATTTATTTCATCAGCAAACACAAGATTTTTTTGTTAGTCATGGGTTTTCATAGATGTTTAGTAACGAGCATGTCTATTTATGATGTAGGTTTATAAGAAAAGTATTACCATATTTTTAAAATTTTATAAGATGTTTAACATCATCTTGTAAGATTTTTACAAATTTTAAAAGATTTTTATAAGATTCTGTGACTATTCTTATAAGATTCTTATAAGAGTATTTTGTAGGCCACGCCGGGATTCTTATAAGAATCTTATAAGAATCTTATAAGAATCTTATAAGAATCTTATAAGAATCTTATAAGATCTTACTAATTTGCATATAAAATACTTATAAGAATCTTATAAGATTCTTATAAGATTCTTATAAGATTCTTATAAGAAGGTTCTCAGATTCTTATAAGATTCTTACAAAATTCTTATAAGATTCTTATAAGATTCTTATAAGATTCTTATAAGAGTATTTCGTAGGGGATTTAAGAAAAAAACACAGTTGGATGGTTTTTCTCTATTAAGTCAGTCCATTAATGAGGGGTCCAAAAGTATGACATTTGTGTGTCCCTGTTACATCTGACCTGTGTAATTTGCCATGCAAGTATCACTAACATTGACTTCAAACTATTTTTTATTGTTTGGTAAGTACTTTGCTTTACAGTCACTCTTGGAGGTAGAAGACATTAAAAGAGTGTGCCCTGAGTATACAAAATCTTATATCAGATGTAACGGGTAACACATAAAAAATTGGACCCCAAAATTATGAACAGACCTTATTCCATTTTGACTGCGAATTTTTAGCGATTGCAACAGAAACCCGTTGTTTCACAGTGGTGTGAAATCAAGAAAAACAAAGGCAACAGTTTGGGTGGCAATCAACTAAAACGTAAGTTCCCATGGCTTCAAACACTGATACATCCTAGAAAAGGTTACAAAGAGGAATCCTACCCTGCTAATGCTGCTTTCAGTACAGGAAAACTGATAGAGTCACTCAGCAAGTTTTGTTGAAATTTCTCAGGAGAATTTCAGACTTAATACCAATGCCTGAATGATCTGCTTGATACGGCAATTGATCACAGAGTAGTTACATGTAGCTTTGATGCATTAGAAATCTGGTCAACCAGAAGGTACTGGAAATCTGCTCAATAATGAAATTGGCAAAGTCTGTCCATACTGAAGGACACTTGGGCATCCTTGTTGCCCTGCCCTACAGCTGGGGAAGTTTGGCCACATCCCAATCAATTCCTTGGCAAAGGTTGGCAGTCACGATCGTGAACACATTTATGGGAATAAGACCTCGCCAGCTACTGTACTTCCACAGGCACATGTGTCATTGTTGGTTATAGCCAAGCAATATGTCTTTGTCTCAGCTAGACACTCCTTGCATTTACCACGAGCCATTTACATGCATGTCAGGTGTCTTACACTGGCTCATGTGATGAGTTAGTCAAAGATAAGGTTTTAAGCATCCTGCTAAAACAAAGAATAACATAACACCACTTCTAGCTTTCCCAATGGAGGTTCATATTTGTTTCTGCAATTTACAGTACATACCGGTACATCTTGGTGCCATCTTAGTTTTAGTTAATACTTTAATAATAATAGCACAACAAACTACCGTAGCTCACATATTGACGTACACGTATACACTGGCCAGTTTCAAAGGGCTGTTAGGCACAGCAATTTAGGGGTGGATCTCACTAAATTCGGGAGGGGGATTGATATAAAAGGGTGGGGGGGTTTTAGTCTAAGGCAGGGGTCCGGGGCATGCCCCTGGAAAAATTTTGAAATCTACAATGCTTTGTCCTGCTTTCTAAGGCAATTAGAGAATAAATTCAGGAACTTTAGGCCAAAAAAAAAAAGTCTCCGGTTTCTGGTATGGGCGCGCGTCGCCGTAGCCATGGGCGTCGGCAAAATGAAAACGTTTTTTTTTTCAATACAAGATGATGTTTCAAAACCGCCAAACTCACTGGTTTGACTGGAATTCTGCTGCTGCACAATTTTAACGTGTTTTTAGAAGGGGTTATGATCGAGAATACGATTTATGTGGCCTCTCTGGACTCCCATATATTTGCAGTAAGTTTAGTCGGGCACCATTTGCAGTCATCAGCCGACATTTGAAGCCAAAAAAAAAAAAAAAAAAAGGTAAAAAAAAAAAGAAAAAGCCGCGTCGCCGCACCACTTTTGGGGCAAGCTCCATACCAGAAACCGGAGACTTTTATTTTTTGGCCTTAGGATTCCAATTTTATTTTTTTGCCCCATGTTACTACATGTAGTATCGTAACATTAGTCAGCAGCTGAACCGGAGGATTAGGATTGCAACCCCCTGCCCCAACAACCCCACCCCCCTGTAGAGCCCCTACTAAGCACAGCGAATATTTGCTTGGTAGAAACAGGTAACCAGCTAAAAACGTCATCGGATGTACATGTATACTGCTCATGACTGGTACTCAGAAGATTTTTGCTTGGCACAAAATTTGCGAAGCATTAAACTGCCTGCTTAATCAAATTGGGTCTAGGACTCATCACTGTCCTCGAGGTGTGTCTAAACAAACACAGAAATCATATTACGATTGGAACATCGTCGCCACTTCAATCAATAATCAGCTCAATGACAAACCGGGCAGATATTCCCTGCCAGACAAACAATTTGTTAGACATCATCGCAACGGATAGTGGCTACAAATCTTATAAGGCCAAGTAGTCAAATATTACCAGGGTCATAAAAACACTGAACAAATATTGAGTTATTGAGCTTTCATTGAATTCTGAGGGGGATGATGAGAAGGTTTAACGTTGTGACGAAGAAAAGATTCATCAGCACGTGGCACTTTAAAAAAAAAGAATACTTGCCATCACGTCACAAATTCGCATTCGCTTTCGCTTTCGCGCCGAGTATGAACTGGGCTTTAGAAGTTACGGTTCCTCCTTTTCTTTTATTTTACTATTTCAAAACAAATTTAATCACCATCCTCCTCGGAGCCAATGCGATGGCTTTCTGAAAATGTAAAATTTAAAACTCCTAAAAGATTTTAATGATGTCCAATCCCCCCCCCCCCTCGCCCCAATTTTCAAATTTGCACTATCCAGCTGTGTAGAGATCTGTTAGTCTGCACATCAGACAGGATCAAACCCTTCCAGGTGAAAAGTTATACAGCACCATTTAGGGTTGTGGGCCTTACTTGACTCCACTTAGCTGATGAGAAGATTTTTATAGTCAATTGAATGAGTGAATGTGAAGAACACTTTGCACAAATCAATTTTCTCAAGCCATGTTGACTGCATGCATCCCAAGGCCCTTATATCGGAGTGCTCATTTCTTTAACGAGTCTTGGTGGGAGGTCTATGGTATCCTCCAAACAGTTTTATTGGTATCATCACCTTGACAGGCATATCCCAAATTTTTTACAAGCTCTTTAACCCTAACCACCCCAATCCTTCAAAATCGAATTGCATGTTTTGTGGGAATCTGTTGGAGTGAGTACTGCACTAAGTAAACTGATGATGATTCACATGGGATCAGGCATACCACCATAATCAGAGTCTAACAGTCTGGGTGTGTAGATTACAATATGGTGCTGGATTTTGCAAGAGAATAGGAAGGTTCCTAGTAAATCACTCAAGGGGACTAGGGTTTACAGCAAACACCTGGTCCCACATTTATGGAGCTATAAGCAGCAAGTACGGTACCTCAGAAACGTCATACGCTATACAAAGATTTTCTGAGAACCTATCACAAGCAGTATCCATGGCAGGCCATTTCATCCCAGAACTGACATACCGACGAATAAGCATATTGGTCGATTCGCTGGTTTGTCAGCTCTGCGACGATATATTGGGCCTATAGGCCTAACCTAAGTTTGCTAGCAGATATTTTGCTGCTTAGAACATTTATGTGCTCAGCTGTTCATCAAAATTGGCCCCTGGTTAGTAGAGATGAATATCACAGATGCACAAATTTATGTGCTAAGCAAAAATCATCTGGTAACCAGTCACAGGCAAAAACGTGGCATGACATTTTGACTGATGACCTGTTCTAGCTAAGCAGTTATTTTCAGTGCCGAGCAATGTCTGTGCCGAGCAGCTCATTGCAATTTGGCCCCAGTCACTAAGATGAATATCACAGATGCCATCTCATTTCTTATGTTGTTTCAACGGCAAGTTTGCAAATTCTCGCTGCTCAGCTGATACATACGTACAACACTCACTATGTGCACAGCCTAGATGCATTACACATAGATCTCAATAACCCATTCAACAAAATATATGACGTTAACAGTGTCTTGACAGTCACATTCGTAGCTCCCCATGCATAATGTTCATTATAAGTGTAATTAATATATTCCCGGTCCCCGCACACCATATTGGAAAGACACGCATGGAAGCTCAACGACAATAAATTTTAACGGCTCTCGAGCGATTGTTTCGAACGGCAGCTTAATTAAGACACAGGCACGGCAATCGGAACTGCCGGGCCAGCGCACCGCCAGTTATGGATTGAGATGCCAGGTGCCTTGCGAGGCGTGAAGGGTGAGGGCAAGAAGGCATGAAGACAGTTGGAAGAGACAAGGGTTAATGAAGATGCCACATTGCAGGGTCTAATTCGGTCACAGAATGTCACTAATTGGCCTAAATCTAAATACAGGGAAAAAGTAGTCAGTAGAGATTTCAAAATTGTCTGGACATACTCTTGTGCATCCAGAGCTACATGACAATCCAATTTCTTCAATTTCTGCCTTTTTCACAGTGGGGGGGGGGGGGGGGGGGGGGGGGGGAGTACAAATTACAGTAGTAAAAAAAGACACTTATCTTACTTCCAATCCAAAAGAAAACTTAATTCTTAGTAATAATAACCTCAGAGCTAGATAAGCAACATCAACGTACATGTACACATACATGTACCGGTATGTTTTGTGGAAGAAAATAAAAAGTGTACATATGTACAATGTATGTGACTTGAACTTAGAAACAAATTCTTGTCACTAACTGACCCCAAATCCCTACTTTTGCTGAAGTATTTCAAAACTCTCATCTACAGCAAAGTTTGTAATATCACTTTTTTAATGCATGCACTTGACAAAAATGAGAAATTTACACACACTTTTCTACCTGAGAACTGATACCAAGAATACACTTTTCATACACCACGTGGATCAAAACTTGTGATGCACTTGGTGAATTATCAACATTCAAAACACTGTGTTATGTTCCGTCCGTGCAGCCAAATTACAAAGTTATATTTCAATTGTAATAAAACTTTTTGCTGGCCATGTGATAAGCCTGAGTGCCTGACAAGTATGACTGACACAAAACATGTTTACACTGTTTTCTACATTTACACTGGCACAGATCGCGTTTCAAGAAAGTGCCGGCCTGGGTCTGCCTCGGTCTATCTATATCCAGCCGTCCAGATGATATTTGATCAGCGTCGGAGAGAATCGTGACAAGAAGTAGAAACATAACGCTGGTACCTGATGTGTTTTCCTGCTACGGCGACAGTTACAGAATAACCTGAGATCGATTATTACTTATTTATATGTTATTACATCTGTGAAATACAAACAATGTTACACTTGATAAGTCTGTCGCAAAGTATCACACAGGAGTATGAAGATGTTGTCGAGGTAATACAAACTTTTATTACCAGGAAACGTAACACCCAGCTGGTTAGCAAACCATGTTTACATGAACAATTTTGATAAAAATGACTAGCAGGTTTAAAAGTATATTTGCATTTCAATAAGTTTGGCTGTAAAAACACAGAATGCAGACAAAAATTGTGCAATTCACATGGAAAGCAGAAAAATGATTCGATTTTGAAGCAAAAATACACCAAAACAATACAAGGCCTTACCTATGGGTTCACAATAATTAATGAACGTTTTCGTGTCAATCTCTTTTGTGAGTATGTGTGGTTCTGAAGAGAACCTGTTGTCAGTTACTACGTGTACATGTATATCATTATTTAATGAATCTGTCAAAAGATATCTTTATCGTATCTTACTCAAACAAAACGTAGCCATCCAGTAGAATAATTTTGAAAGATATACTAAAAACATGACACTCAAAACAAAACACATCACAAATTAAAGAAAAAAATTAATTCTGCAGGCAACGCAGGCTTTTGTAGAACGTCACAACTAACCTATCACTGTTTGCGAGTTAGCCACGCCCCTTAGACAACCCTATGGAGTTTTTGTACACTAAGTTTTGTTTGTCTTAGATTCCACGTCCATTTGTATATCATGTAATTGTCAGCTGCGTTGACACTACTCGAACGCGATTCTATCGCTATAGGTCAATTGCATAGTAACTTCACAAGTTCAATTTAATTTTAACACATGTTTATCAAACTTATATTCTACACAGTGCACCCAACCATGAACAGCGTGCGTACTAAACAATTAATTGTTTTTCATTCTGGAAAGGACAACCACCATGGGGCAAAAGCAAATGTGTGGAAAACGAAAAATGGCTGAAAGCAGTAGCTTCTTTGCTATTCAAATGATGTCTGCACAAACAGGGGCGGATCTAGCTGTCAGGAAATGCTTGGAGATGGGGGGGGGGGGGTTGATGAGTGACTGCATGCCCCTGCTATAGGGGGCCGGGGGCATGCCTCGTCCGCATTGTAAGGCAATTGGAGACTACATCACGAACTTTGAGTCATTTTTTTGTTATTTTGGCCCCATTTTCCTTTTCCTTTTCCCCCTTTTCCAACCATATTTAATGAAAATAATAATTGTTTGAAAAATTCTTGCACTTTTGCAGGATGTCAATTGTCAGACTACTGTTGTTCAGCCATTCAAACGATGTCTGTAAAAAATTCTACAAATTAGAAATTCCATTAGAAATTAGAACAGTAACAGCGCCCTCAGTCTGGATAATGGAAGATTTCAAATGTCTAAAGAAGTACACTTTTCAAATTGACCAAAAAGGGATGTCAAGTAATTTTCATTCATTTAAGAGAAGTAGAAAGTTGCACACAATGTATTCCTAAGAGAAATGCATCGCGCACTGGCGTGGAGCCATTAAAAACCACAAGTGACATTTAATTTCCCAAACAAGTTTCAAATTAGAAATGGTTTTGAAAGTAATAACACCCAATTACAAATGGACAAAGAGGAAATTAACGTTGTCAGATGAAAATTCATCTTGGAGAAATTTGCTGTGGGCACACTGCATTCACTCCGCAACTTCCGAGACTAGTAGAGAAACTGTGGCTCTGAGTTATTAGCGTGATGCGTGACATTAAACCCAATAGCGTAGTATCATTTACCCACATACCTTTCTATTAAAATACCTGACATTAACAAATACCAGACAGGACTTAACAGTACATGTATACACTGGGACACTTTCTGCTGTCAAAGGAATAACATGGACATGTACACATGTACTGTAATACAAGCGGATGATTTATATTTACATACATGTGTAACTTGACAAGATATTTTATAGGTTTTTTTTTTAAAAGCGTGGGCATGTCCAACGGCTTCAGCACATCAGAACTGCATGAATGCAATATAGGATTAAACTAAAAGGGAGGATACAACATTTGCAAACATCAAAAAGTGAAATGATCAATTTATCACGAAATATCTTACTGGATTGTTAGGGAATTACAGTCTAAAGCATCCTGTAAAGTTGTGGCCCCTGGTGTGCTAACATTTTCAAGAAAAACTGTATTTTTCCAACGCTGGTCGGCCGACCAGCGTTGGAGAAAACTTGCTTTTTTTCAAAAAGTGTTCCTAATTTTTCATATTTAGCTCGTCTGAATTTTCTTTGCAATTGATTACACACCTGTGAAGACTACAAGCCTGCTACACTGATTCTCTGATCTTACAATCCCCCAAAGTCTATAAACTGCTCTGTTTCATCTTAAGTGGGGTCAGGAAACCAGACTACAAGAATATGATTGGTTTTCTTGGTTTTTCCAGCATCTACGAACCCAAAACATGAAACAAGTCAGTGTAACAATATTTGCTATAACATACTAATCCTCCAAATCTATTTATTTCTGAAAATTGCTGCAAAAGCAAATGTTGTACATTCCCTTTAAATTCATTCCAATCGCTGTCACTATGGCATAGGGCTGTGCATCGGAACCGGGTACCCGAGTACCCGACCCTTGATGTCAGGAACTGGTTCGAGATTTTGGGATCGAGAACCCGTTACCAACTTTACAAATTACAAATTACTTGGTATGTGACTTCACAGACAATGAAAAAGAAAGGCTTTGAATGTCAGTTGTGAGGAATTTTAAAAATTAAGACCAGGCTACATGGGGAAAACAAAACATGTTTCTCATTTATGACGCTTGTGCCAGTTCACTATACACACTTGTATCTTGCTGTATTGGCACAATGATGTGGTAGTACAGTCGAGTCTAGTTAATTCAAACTCGTTTGGACCGAGCCAAATTGTTTGTTATATCAGAATTTTGTATTAAGAGGAACATCAGTCCCATTCATTGTGCATATAAATGCACAGTCGGGACTAAGGCTTTTTGTATTAACAGAGTTTGTACTAACAAGATTCGACTGTATTAGCATGTGGATCTTTAAAAACAATCTCAACAGCAACTTCCGAGATTTGAATTTTGGGGTTGGGTTTCTTTAACAGGTACCTGGTGTTTTTTTCAATTGGGTACCAGGTTCCTGTACAACATATACCCATAAATGCACACCCCTACTACGGCAACAGGGGAAAATGCCAACTATAATTATTTTGTTAAAAATCAAATTTTTGATTAGCTTTCATAGTTTCAAGCAGACACTGGTATTTGCAGCTCTGAGCAACTGCTGACCACCCTCTTCACCAGAAGGAGACATTCTTATTTTGCTGTTTAACTATAGACAGTAATAATCATTGTCAAATCTGTTACCGTTGTTATTTTAATAGCGATAAAAATAACATAATTCTGGTGAATATCTGAAGAAGAAAAAATCTTCAAAAATGCACATTGCTGCTAAATACATGTATATAGCAGAATTTAACAATTTATATTACACCTTATATGGTGCTTGATTATGTTCATGCACAAAATGCCAATTCTGAACAGTTACGTTCAAAAAATATGTTTATGAATAGATTTATTATCCGTAAAATAGACAAAATGCAAATCTTTCCTCAATGTATTCAACTGAACAATATGGTACTCTCCAATTTGTCCATTATACATGAGCATAACATACATTGAATGCATTAATGATGAAATAACTTTGCACAACAATGAGTCTGCTTACCTTGAGCAAGTTGATCAGAGGTTTTACGGCGCCTTGATCTACCAGACGATCGCGGCATTCGGGGCCGTCACCGGCAAGATTGCCCAGAGCCCAACAACACTGGTCCTGCGAGACAAGGAACAACAAACACAGCGTTGCAGAGATGAGAAAACACAGATCAGGATTTCTACTTCTTTCTTTTACACACCTCGCCTGCCTGTTTTTGGAAAAATACAAATTTTAATGAAATCTTCAAACTGCAAGCGTCACAAGCTCAAATGTGGTATCAAACTAAAGGGGGCAACAAGACCTTTCATTTAAGTGATGTGGCAGAGAGGTGTTTGCATTTCCTATCAAAAAAAACTGTTTGGACTTAAATTATTGATTTTAGGTAGTCATTTTGGCACCTTGTTTTTTTATATGCAAAATGCAAGTGTTATTGCGAATTTTGGGGGTTTTTTTTAGGGAGAGAGCACAGTTTGTATTTGTGCCAAAGGAGTGTTTTGTTTAGTAGTTTCTTACATGTTTCAACTTGCAACAAAGATGAGCAGACAAACTGTAAATTTCTAGTAGCGAGAGTTACCGATAAAAAACTTCATGCCAACGGAAGTTTATTTGGTTGGCCTTCTGATTTTTGGGTAGTTTATTCACTTAATTTCAAGGAATCTGCTGTAAAAAAAATCTACCCTCAATGCCTTGAATTTATAGGAAAACTGCGCAGAGTTGATGGAAGACGCCCTCTAAGGCCAAGTAACAAAAATAAGAACTTTCTTGTCCAGCCTTTTGAAAACTGAAGGAGGCCGGCGTTCCCCCCCCCCCCCCCCCCCCCTTTCAGATTTTCAAAGATGACGGCAAAGCTACCATTTTGTTGCAAATAAATAAAAAGACAATATATTGACAACATATGTGCAAAATACATTGCAAATGAATTTAAAAGGAAAAAATGTTAAAAGGAGGCAACCGGGAAAAAGGGAAGCAGGCAGTGATGAGAAACTGGTTTATTTTTTTACTTGGCCTATCTTGAGTTTTACATCTGTAAAATTGTGTACGAATTGTTCAACAGCTAATTTGTTAATAACATAGCAACAAGTTAAATAAATCTATATTGCAAAATCCCACTCCCCCCAAAAACCAAAATTAAAACTGAACATGGTATCAAAAGAGGCATAAAAGTAACTGTATGGAATATTTTCTTGAAGATTTTCTTGAAGATTTTCTTGCAAATACATCACATTAAAATGACAGAAAATTTAAATTGTCTGTCATTTTAATATGGACAATAAGCCATCGTGCACAGGTGCATGTGCACTTTATGTAAATATGGACCTCTGCAGTAAATGATCAACCTGTTGGGATGCTATGCCATTGTACCGTGCATGATGCAAAAAAGTACACTGCAGGGTTCATTTGGATAAAAGTTCAACAAGACAGTAGTAAACTGTAATTAAAGCCTTAAAGGGAATGTACAACATTTGCTTTTGCTGCAATTTTCAGAAATAAATGGATGTGGAGGATTCATATGTTATACAAAACATTGTTAAACTGACTTGTTTCACGTTTTGGGCTTGTATATGCTGGAAAAACCAAGAAAACCAACCATGTTCTTGTAGTCTGGTTCCCTGAAACGGATGAAACGGAGCAATTAATACACATTGGGGAATCGCAAGGTCATAGAATCAGTCTAGCTCTGGCTTGTACCCCTTCACAGGTGTGTAATCAATTGCAAAGAAAAGTCAGAATAACTAAATATAAAAAAATAGGAATAGTTTTTGAAAAAAGCCAGTTTTCTCCAACGCTGGTCGGCCGACCAGCGTTGGAAAAATACAGTTTTTCTTGAAAATGTCAGCACAGCAGGAGCCACGATTTTAAAGGATGCTTTAAACTGTCAGTCCCTAACAATTCAGTAAGGTATTTCAGGATAATTTGATCATTTCGTTTTATGATATTTGCAAATGTTGTATCTTCCCTTTAATCAAAGTGCAATTCAAACACAATTACAGGCTGCGAAGTTTTTTCACCACTTGAATTGTGAACTTGAGTACAGTGGCATAGCCGAGGTGGGGGGGGGGGGGGGGGGCAGTACCCCCCACAAATTCCCAGCGCCCCCCAGGTGCCCCCTACAAATAATCCTGAACTTGCCGCTTGCCAAGGAAGTGTCTTTTTAGTGTATTTTTTTGAGTTATTAAAACGAAGATGACAAGAAGACAACTTTGGATTTCCCTAGACACACGTCTTATGAAATGTGAATAAATTGATAAGAAAAAAAAGAGCGCCCTCTAGCATCAAAAGAAGTCCAGCCCCTCCCCCCTGAAAAAGAATCCTAACTACGCCACTGCTTGAGTACCCAAGAAATGCTTACTTTAACCCTAACAGTACCCCCTTCGGTGATTTACTAGGAACCTTTCTCACTCTGCAAAATCCAACATCATATGGTAAACTCTACACCCAAACCGTTTGACTCATGGTGGTATGCCTGACCCCATGTAAAGCATAATCAGTTTACTAGTGCAGTACTCACTCCAACAGATTCCAACAAAACATGCAGTTGGATTTTGAAGGGTTGGGGTGGTTAGGGTTAAAATTGGATCAAAACTGAGAAAAAGATGTAAATAATTTTGTTTCTAGTAATGGAAGGAACATTAGTTTTTCCTCATTCTAATGATATCTCAAATAAGTCATTACACTTTTAGAAATGAGAATTTCTTTGAACTTTTGTTTGTTTATGTTCAGTGTAAAAATAGTATGTGCCAGGTATTTGTTAATTTAATGGGCTCAGTTTCCATTAACAAACATGAGTTATGTCTGCATACCACGCGTTTTTATTTCAACCATCTGGCTCAAGAGAATGCAAAGAAAGACTAATGTTATATCCAGGTACTGCACACATACATGATCCCTGGGCTTGGAACTATTTTAAACACAAGAGGGCGCTAGTCACATTTTCAGTTTGGCAAGCCAGGGGCCATTTCCCAAACCTCAGTTTGTGTGCAGCATCAGCTTCCTGCATTTTTTACCTCAGATTGTGAAGGTGAACTACTACCTGTTTCAACAAAGAAGGCGCCAGTTGTACATGTGAGGACATGTACAACTGGCTCCTTTGAAGTCGAGGTTTCATAAATAGCTCTGGTAAAGGCCACAATTTATCTAAAGGAAAACTATGACCACTATACTAGTGCTGAATTTTGGCGATGCATTATTTTGGCAATCCTCGGCTTTGTCTCTATGTACACATATGTACCATACAAATAGTTTGGATGCAAGAGACAAAGCTGAAGCTGAAACAAAGCTGAAGCTGAAACAAAGCTTGGGTTTCAGAAACCATTCTAGTAAAAGATGAAGTCTAATAAAGAACAATGAAGACTAGGTTTCCACCATCCTATATTTTAATCAGCCAAGGCCATTTACTAAACCTGGGTTTTGTTTCTAGCTTTGGCTAGCTTTGGCTATAACTGGTTTCCATGCCACAAGGTCACAGATGAAGCTGAGATTTCAGAAATTGCCCGGTTATAAGCCACCACTGAGCTAAGATAAAACGTAGTGGCTACCGTTACAGCAGCCGTAACGCAACTTTCAACTGCTATCGTTATGGCATCGCAAATTAATTAAAACACCATTGCAAATCTATCATATTTATAACTGCCCGTCCAACCACAGCGCTTCAGTAGCTCACTTGGATTTAATGTTCAACTACTGTGCCGAAGGTTCCGGGATCGAAACCCGTGCTGCGTACTTTTTAAGTTCTGGCAGGAACCTCTACAAGTCACTTGGTGGTCGGTCGGTCGGTCAGACGGTCAGTCTGTCTGTCTGTCCCCGAAATTTGACCAAAAATAATTCACTAATTGACCAAATGCCATGCCGTGGTCATAAAATCCACTCTTGCTGACGGTTTTTGGAAAATTTACCAAAGTAAGCCCCATAAGTTTCCCACAAAATATAACTACCAAATTTAAATTTTCAAAAAAAAATACAAAATAGATTAAATACTTAACAAAAATTGTTTTTAACAATTCGGAAAGATGTTGATGAAAAGTTTGTAAATGGAGGCAAAATATGTGCAGTAATGTTATAGTCACATGGTATTTATCACAAATCGCTACAAATCTAGGTATACATCTAAAGTATGGTGCTCCATATGTGCCATCGGCGTCGCAACGGGGTGTCACATTTTTCAGCTCAGGACCATTTTGATAGATTTCATGGAAGACTTTCAAGCAAGACGGCCAGAGCTTATTGTGCACTCGCACTTGTTTTTTATTTAAGTAGATTTCATTTTCTTCTTTGTAATCAGTGGCTTTAGAGGATTATTTTTAAAAGGGAAATAAAGTCTGAGAACCATTTGGTTGAGTCTGGTTCCAACATGTGAAAGCTCCAGATGTTGCATACTATTATGTCAGGGAACCAGACGGTTGACCGCCATGCTGTAACCATAGCGGTTGCAAATAGCGTTACGGCTGCCGTAACGATAGCCACTGCAAAGATACGAAGAGAAAATGAAACCAACCTGAAGTGCTGCGTTCTGGCCGCTGAGGTACGTGACTAGATAGGGGGCAGCAGACTGCAACACCACCATGCAGTGCTCGTGGACGCTAGCCGACAAGTTGGTGATGCACCAGGAGGCTTCAAGCTGCAAGGTGGGATCGCGGCCGCTCAGCAAGCCAACGAGGGCATGCAGTGCGTTGTCTACACTGCTCAAGATAAAAGTGAAACTATGCACTGACTGAGTTCGGAAAAGAAAACAGAGTAAAACTGAACTTTGAAGCGGCATCACGGTAAAAATGTAGTTCAGGACACTGCTTTTTTTTACTAGTTTTACTAATTCCTTTCAAAAATGACTGTTGCAAATGACTTTCAATTCCAAAATGACTTTTGAAACCTCAGGCATTCTTTTTTAATTTAAACTTACCGTAGGTTCTTTTAAGTTTGATCAGTACTTTTGAAGAAAATGCGACTTTCTTACCTGTTTTAGCAGAAGAGACGTGTTAGTCACAGCAGTCTTTTTATTCTTATGGAACAGGGTCCTAAACTACACTTTTACCAGTATCAGTGTCACTATTTGTTTCATTTGAATTTGGGGACAAAGTGACATATTCCTGAATGCTCCCACAGAGAAGCTTCCACGTTTTGTAGCTGCATTTTTGTTGTGCAACAGTGCAATTTGATGCAAAGCGCTTTACAATTATTCCCCGTTCATCAGGCCACGAGACCACGCGGCAGCCAATATCAGCGCACATTCGGTCCTCTACCCTCACAGGTACCCATTCATACTCCTGGGTGGAGAGAGGCAATTGTAGTAAAGTGTCTTGCCCAAGGGCACAAGCACCATGTTCCTGGTAGGGTTTAAACCACTGATCTCTATATAAAGACTGGATAGCGGATATGCATACAACATTCACACAGTAGACTTTGCACATTGACCAATTCGCCTCCGGTCTCACGAAGATGGCCGTGTAT
Organism: Patiria miniata; assembly: GCF_015706575.1. Classification (NCBI taxonomy): domain Eukaryota; kingdom Metazoa; phylum Echinodermata; class Asteroidea; order Valvatida; family Asterinidae; genus Patiria; species Patiria miniata. The sequence goes on from NW_024037061.1 coordinate 11,817,356, forward strand.
AATACGAACGTTCTACGCGTAAATACGCGCGCGTTGTATCAACAGTTGACGCGCATTTTGGTCACGTACACATATTATGATGTTCTAAAAGGAACACATTTCCGTAGTGATTATTATTTCAAAAATGCCGGAAAAGTGATTTGCGGCATTATAAAAGTAACCACTACGTTAGAAAAATTGTAGTAAACCTTGGTCAGTTGGTCAGTGGTGGTGGCCAAAATATAAGTCAAGTGAGCCGCGACGTTACAAAAGAAATCAAGCTGTCTATAAAGACGGCAACTTGTCCTTTGTAGATCACCAGCCGGTCTCACCAATATGGCGTCAAATTCGTACATTGTGCGGCTCTTTATTAGCTATCCAGTCTTTATATAGAGATCAGTGGTTTAAACCCACGCACCATCGTACATAAGTCAAACACCATGACCACTGGACCATGGCATTCTACCTACCCGAGGAAGGCATCAATGAGTGCACTGCCCTGTGCAAACATTCTCTTGAGTTGTTTGAGCTGGTCATGACGGCCGGCACTGCCGCGCTTCTGGATCGCCTTAGCCACCTCGATAACCTAGATTTAGAGTGAGGTACATGCAACAGGAGCCAACAAATCATCGGAAGAAATATCGTATTTGAAGTTTTGAACATCTAAAGTACACACACACTGAAATTTGTATCCTTGTGGAGACATTTCTTTGTTCTTGTGTAGTCAAGTTTTTGAGTTTGAAAGTGTAGTTTAAAAATGCTCTTATTTTAACCAAAATTAATTTCCTTGGCTGAAATTCGGACTTAATATCCCTTTTCTGAAACTCTTCCATTTGCGACTAATCAACCCACCCTGGATATTCCAAGTTTTTGAGTAAAATCCATATATCTATTTCATGAAAACCTTGTGGAGACGTATTCATCTATAGAAATTGCCCTGTGGAGACGTATACAATCTTTTGTTCCTATTGTGTGCATGTCTCCAGAGGGCACGGTGTATCAGATCAGTCTACAGTTTGTGGATGTATCTGAGCTTATGAAAAATTACTCTGGCCACAAAATGTTGAATTTGCATTGGATAGATTGATTGCATTCAGCCGCCATCTTTGAGGCATGTTTTGTTATGTTAATTCATTAACAATGAATGCACATGGGGTCTAATCATGCGTATTCCTGTTGAACAAACACACAGGCCTCAAAGACGGCTGCAGTGCAGTCTATAGGGTGTACATGTATTTGCAAGCGTCTTGGGTAAAAACTGAATCTTCACACGGGATTGACAGTAGATCTGCATTTTGTAGTCTATTGCATGTATGAATAATTTGCTTGCTAGGCGATGGGGGGGGGGGGGGCATTTGCCCCCCACTGAGTAAACATAAGCAATAAGTTCTCTAGTATACCGTCTCTGGAAATAACAGGATTGAACACTTTCGATCATCGGGAAGGCCTACATACAGTGCAGTTGCTATGGCGTGGGGGGGGGGGGGCAGGGTGTAGCATTCACCAAAAAGAAAAACATAGGAAAGGGTGTCCTCTATCGACAAGTGAGGTCAATCCCCCCCCCCATTTTTCAAATTTGCAACGCCCAGCGGGCAACAGCTGTGCTTTGCCCCCCACCCCACTTTCAAAACTGTTTCCCCGCCTCTGCAAATAATACAGGGGTGCACTGATCTGCAAGAATGTGTTTGGAATTATGGTATGGAAGGGGAAGAGGATATTCAGAATACTGATTTGTTTGATCATGGTTCTATCTGTCTAATGTTTGATTGTAAGGCTAAAGATATAGGTCTCGTTCAAATGACGTAATTTCCTACAGACCATCCACGTGTATCGGCATTTTGTGCATCAACTTGCATAACGCGCATCGGCTGCATCGTATTTGAACACATTTCGAGCAACAAGCACGCGTGATTGGAACATTTTTAACACTGCCCAATGCGTGCTTGATTGCGTAAAATACGCAGTTGCAGTTCTCCTACAGACATGGCCGTCATTGAGCGAGCCCTATTCAATGCAGCATGTCAATGTCAGTAACTCCAAGCATAGCCACAAAACAAGTGATTACACACAGCCATGCACATGCAGCTGACTAGCTGTACCTCCTCACCTGTTCTTTTGTGTGTTCTTCGGTATCGTCAAATGTTGCCGAATCCAACCTCAGTCTCTTGGCATCCACGAACTTGTCTCGCCTCCGCTTCCGCAGTCCTGATGAGATGGGCGTCAGGAATTAGTGACAGTTGGACAAGGAGGAGATAAGCAACTGTGTATGATACATTTTTTTCTTGGGAGGGGGTGGGGCGGGGGGGGGGGGGGTGGAATGCATGCACACTAGAAAAACTAAACAGTTTCAAGAACCTGATTTTTTTCTCTTGTTTTTTTTATAATCCATAGAATGTCCAAGTCAATTATAAGAATTTGAAGAGAAATATCTCAAACAATTGAGTCCATGGTAATACATCCTTTGGGGGGGGGGGGGGGGTGGAACGGAAGTTGAGATTTCTATAGCCCGCCCCTAAACTCTCTAAAGTCCTCCTGTGAATTAATTGTAAACTTTGTGAAAATAAAACACACTTGTTACTAAAGTTAAAGCTTTAAATGAAGCACAAATATACACAATGGTCTAGATCTAGTTATAAAGATCTTCTGAACCAATGGAATTTAAAATTAAAAAATTAAGGTGAGAAAACAATTGGATGATTGCAGCAAATCAAATGTATTGCAATTCATTCTGTGCATTTAACTGAAGATATATTTGTATGCCAATTTATACAAAAAACTACAAGGAAAAGCCAGGCTCAGTTTTTAGAAATAAAGTTACACAATTTATCTACATCATTTAGTTAAATTAAACTGAAATATTCTCATGAAGCATGTTAATAAAGGGTTCCATTCTAGAAACTTTGAAGATTCTGGACTTTAAGATTTTGTCCATGAAGACAAATTTCCTGTCAGTTCTCTGACTCTCATCGTCCAAAATGAGGCATTTTCACAAAGTTACTGCTTGTCAGTAAAACTAAGATGTGGGCCTTTAGTCACTTTTTCTTCAGTTTGTCCTCTTTCTTAGTTGCCATCTTCATAATTGGAGACTTCAATCAGGTTCCTGTCGGGATCTCGAAAGTAGACGGACCTGATGGGTCCCAGGGCACCAGTGCGTGTCACTGGTCCCTCCACCACTGGCACCCCACAGACCTCCAAATGACGAACCACATCCTCCGAGGACGTCTCGCTGATCAGGCAAATGTCCGCTGACCCCGGGGTAGGGTGTTGGGCTTTGGGCTCAAACTCCTTGCCGGCTTCGTGGAGGTTGATCTTCTGCTGACCAAAACGAAGAGCCTTGCGATCCCCTTTGAAAGATACGAGCTCCATGCCCAATACTTTATTGTAGAAGGACACAGTGGCACCGATGTTTTGGACAGTCAAAACTAAGTGGTCGAGTCTTTTAATAACGATTCGACTGGCAGAAGCCATTTGGTCAAGTTCAAAACTCAGTGCGAAGTGAAGAAGTTCCCTTCAAAGTTCAGGTTGTTCAAATGCCATCGATTAAGCATGCACATGATGACTCTGTGGCTGTCACAGTCACTTAATGTTGTTGGAAAAGGTTATTATCAAAATGATTAAAGGATTTATGAATCATTTGAATGGGACCCAAAAGTCTACAAAACAGTTACAGGCAGCTAGCAGCTAGGATTTCTCTATTTTCTGCCTAAAGAGGGCGCTATGACAAAATAACAATGTAGTCCATCACGGGTAAACGACTTAACTTATGCGTGAGAACATTACAGAGCAAAAATAACATAACAACTAACAAAACCGTAACATGGGACACTTTAATTTGCTCACCAACTTCTTCGTCTCTCCTCTTCTCTTTGGTTTTAGAAACATTGGGCTTTCCTTTTTTATACTTGTCTTTATGATCCATTTTTCCTGTCAAAATAACGTTCTGGAAGTCTCCTCATGCAAGGACAAGGTCACGCATATCGCATGAAAACATCCTCATTCTCGCTATACTGCAGTAATATATTTATTTTAAATATCAAAATGTCTAACAAATGAAAGAGAAAATTAAAAGTTAACTCGGAACGTACAAATATTATTTTGACCATCATTTTTTTGTAAAGCTAAACATTTTGTTCTATTTAAACTTCAAATGTAATATGTTTAATTGAAAGAGACAAATTAAATTGAGGGCGCGCGGCGCGCGTGATTTGTGTATGTAAAGCGCACGTACACAAAAAAACACTGCTCTCACTGCTCGTTCCTTGAGCATGTTGAGTCGAAACATCGAAGTAGCATCCGTCAACTCACTGTAATAATGGTAAATAAAATGCTATATATTTGAAGACAAGAAAGAATGGAAGGCGAACTGTTTCAATGAAAAGCTAGTGGTGTTTCGTCAGTCCACCTAAAACGACGAGGATATGTTTTGACGCACTCGCATTCAACATGTTCAATTTGCGTTGGACAACGCGCGCGCGTTGCAAGCGTTATCTTAGCCCTGTCGGGCGCAATTTGAGTCCCCCACGCAAGTTTAAACTTGCGCGCGCAAGTTTAAACTTGCGCGAGGGACTCCTGAAGCACGCAAATTACACCGCGCCATTTTAATGTGCGTGCGCAAGTTTAAACTTGCGCAAAGGCGATCGCAACCTTCTTTTGCGGGCGGGATTTTCATTGATTAAAGAATTTTTTTTCAAAACACGAGTACATGTACATGGAGAAATAATGGAATATATGAATGAATAAAGAAATAAATAAAAAGGGGAATTCAATTAGCGTCAATGAAAAGAAACATTGAGATTTAGCAGTGCTTATCAGAGAAGTTGTTTAAGGGTACGTGGGGGCGGGGCCGGGGAGGGCACCGGGCAAGCAATCAACTTAAGCACACTAGCGGCGATTGCTTGGAAAGTCACTGAAGTTGTTCAATAATGGAAACCAGCTTCAAGTTTTTTGCTTTGTAAAACTAATTGGCATTTTATAAATCATAATTTCCTAGGTGTAACCAGCTGTTAACGTAAAAAGAATGATTATGATCCCTTCAATTGCTCAAGTTTTAACATTATAGTAATCATTTACATTATTTTTAATATGCTTATGTATTCTACAATTAAAAAAGTACTTATTCTGAAAAAAATACTAATTAATTTAACAATTAATAAATTGGACGGTATAATAATTCATATTGTTTTTAGAAATACTTGCATAACATTTCGAGCGCTGTGTACACTTCAAAAATGCATAATTTGAAAAAAAATTAATGAATGCATTACTAATTTAATTAGTTAATTAAATTTATTACTTTAACAAATATTTTTTTATTGCAGGCTCAATAATCCATATTAAAAAGTGTTTACAACTTAAAAACGCTATGCATATAAAATGGTAATTATTTAAAAAAGTAAATAAATTTGCAAATGATTTACTTAATGAATTTAATAAAATGTTTCAAAAAAAGGCATTAAAAGGCATTGTCTCCCGAAGCTCAGTGATGCTATTAAATCGGAGAAAAAATCTGCTTTAAAAATAATGTTACATATCTGCATGAGTATACCCGAGGGAAAAAATAGTTTAGCGGCTCTGTATGCGTGGCCGGGAAAATCTATGCAGTGCGCAAGTTTAAACTTGCGTGCGCAATTTGTAGCAAGGAAATGAATGCGCGCGCAAGTTTAAACTTGCGTGCGCGCAAGTTTAAACTTGCGCGGGGGACTCACTTTGCGCTCGACAGTGGCCGCGGTATGCTGCGCTGTTCAGCGCAGCATACCGCGGCCACACTAGTGGGGCTATAATGGGGCTAGCGTTATCTGCGTCAATTATGGTGACTCGAGGCCTAGGATACACTTTAAATTTACTGTCAATCGTGTCTAGAGTTGGGTCCGCACACAGGGCAAAGCCAAGGGGGTGGGGCGAGGCGAGGCGAGGCGAGGCGGAGGATGGCAGGGGGGGGGGGTAGGGGTAGTTAAAATGTTTAACTTTAGGCCTAGTCTTTGGCTAGTGAGTAGCTTGAGTAACTCCAGCTGAGTGGCTGACATGCTCATATTCATTCACTTGTACTGACTACTGTCATGTAGCTACATTAGGAATGAATATGAGCATGTCAGCTGGAGTTACTCAAGCCAGCTAGTGAGTATTGAAAATAAACTATCCTCGAGTCATTATAAATGACTCGAGGAGTAATGCCTTGCAAACGCGCGCGCGTTGTCCAACACCAATTGAATGCGAGTGCATCAAAACATATCGTAGGCATTATAGGGGGTCTGACGATACGTGCAATTTATGTAGGACAGTGTAAATGTGTGAAGTGTACTGTAAATTATTGCAGAGAACATTTTAGCCAAGTAAAAAACCACTTCCTCGTCCTCACTCGGCGCCTGCTTCCTTTTTCTGCCCCTTTTTCTACCCCCCTCTTTAGTCTTAAGCCTGGGCTCTTCTTTTCCATACATTTGCAATATGTTAATATATTGTCCTTTAAATTTCCTAAAAAAAAGTGTAGCTAGAATATAGAAAGGGTAACGTCTCCTTTGGACGCAATTTCGTTTCAGCAAAAGAGTTGAGAAAATGGAAGAATCCATCTGTCATCTTGGAAAATCCGCCATCTTGTTGGAAATAGCACCCGCCTCTTTCATTTTTTTCAACACGCCCGGATGAGAAAGTTTCTTAAAGATTTAGGCTAGGTGAAACCGCAAGGAATTCCTTGCTCTAAATGGTTGAATGCACATTGATATTCAGGAAAGAATTTAGCGTCCTGAGGCCACTTGTTTGGTTGTGTTCAAAGTATATGGAGAGTTGAGTGCATTTTCAAAGTATTTTCGAACAAAATTGGAGATGTTTCCAAGTCTTAATCTCTTTGCAACATTTTTGAAATGACTTGACCTTCATTGACATATATACATGATGAAAAAAGTGGCATCGGGATGCAACATTAATTCCCAAATGAAAAGCAAAAAACAACTAAAATTGTTGAAAAAGTTTAGCATCGATAGCTTATTAACATAAGGGCATAGAAGGGGTGTGATACTAGCATCTAATTATATCAAAGTAATTTTCCTTGATTGTATTTTCTTCCTTAAGTCTAGAAAGCGAGGACTGAGCTTGGAGGAGAAGAGACAAAGGATGATGGAAATCTTCTTTGAGAGGGTAAACTACCAACCTATAAAAAGGATCATTTTTTTCTGAAAAGTTCTGGCATAAATCTGGAGAATATCACACTCTTCAAAAGAGTCAGCAATAAACACGATGAACTAAACGGTTCCTATTGCATTTATTACCGTAGCAAAGTTTTGCTTAATTAAATACTATTCCATTATTTGTACACATGATTAATATATATTTTTTGTAATCAATTCATTGTATCATTTGGTTTCTTTTAATAGAAAGAGGTTTTCCAGTTGAAGGAATTGGAGAAAATTGCACCAAAGACAAAGGGCATAAGTGAGTATAATGGCGATAAAAATCTTGAATGAACTTTTGGTAAATGAGTTATAGGCCTACCATAAACCCCCTTTTGTTTGATCAGTCACAGACAGTCAACAATTCAATCCTGTTCCCCTGCCATGCCTTGTAGGCCAAAAACAAAAAAATAGTCGGTCTCCGGTCAGACCAAAGTTCCGGAATTGATGCGGCGATGCGGGCTTTTGGGGGGGGGTGACTTTTTTTTCAGGCTTGGATTGTAAAGACAAAGTGGGTACTATTTGCTTTTTTGTGTCCTCATACCTTGGTGTCCTCCATCATTTGCCTTGGTGCCCTCCATGATTTGCCTTTGTTCCCTTGTGCTCCTTGGTACGAAAATTTGAGGCAGTGTGGCAATAAAGGGCGCTGTTGTAGCTATGGTGGAAAATTTGGGGGAAAAAGAAAGAAAGATTGACATGCATGATCGAAATCGACGCGTGCGCTGACCAGAGACTATATATTTTTCTTGGCCTTACACAGGCTAGTCACCAACAGTCAGATCATATTTCTTGTAGGCACCCTGACAAGCAAATTCTATCAACAGACAAAAACAGATGACTGGTAGGCACAGCTGGCTTATCAATCTCCTACAGTCAAATCATAAAGTCTATATCAGGCTTCGTAACAATCACAGCCAGTCAATCCTGCTTTGTGAAGGCAGGGAGCACTCCACTGTTACAAACAGTCACTTGATTTATTTTGACTGCTGGGCTGGCCTTGTTAAAATTGCCAGCCATAGAGGGAGGGATTCTATATAACTTGTGACATGCATTTTTTACTGGTAATAACATCTGATTTTAAAGAAAAACGGGGCTCTTATTTGTTATGTTGGTAACATGATCCCACTTTAACGATTTAAAAAAAAAAAAAATTTTAATAAAGCTCTCAGCAGGTCTTTGAATGATTTTGTTTAAAATAATGTTTTGTTTTTATACTTGATTTGTTTTTGTATGTTCTTTTTCAAAAGCATCTATGTCAGTGAAGGACGTTGTTCAGAGTCTGGTTGATGACGGAATGGTGGACTCCGACAGAATTGGAACATCCAACTATTTCTGGGCCTTCCCGAGTAAAGCTAGTAATGCTGTAAGTATTGGTGTGTTTTGTTTGTAAAAATATTATTTTGTGATTTTTAAGGCCAAAAAAAAAAAAAATCTGTTTCGATCCACATGGCATTTGGAAATAGGGTAGGTAGGGGAATGTTTTTTTTTTTGGGGGGGGGGGAGGTTTTTTTTTGCAAGATCATATGGAGGTGTCTGCGTGTAGTCAAGGGTAAAATGTAGTAATTGATGGTTTTGGGGGTTTTTCGCCAAAATAAATTAGGGTAGGGGCTGTCAAAATAGGGTAGGTAGGGTAACCAGAAGCAGGATTTTTTTTCAGGCCTAATTTTTGTTAACTTAAAAAAAAAAATTACAGTTAATTTTTTTAACTCTAGAGGCCAACTGTTTTGTAAATTTTTTTGTAGAGGAAGAGAAAGATATCTGATCTCAGCGGCACCCTGGATGAAAGCGAGAAAAAGAGAGCAGCAACAAAGAAGCTCATCGCCAAGGCAACAGTGGGAAAGGAGGACACTGTAAGTTCCATGTTCCATCAACAAATTCCGGTGAAAACACAAATGTCAATAAACATCATAAAGGGATCAGAACGGTAACAGCTGAGCAGAAATATTCAGTGTACTTTATTCTCGATCCTTAAAACTTTGATGTTATATCCTTAATCATTTTTTTTTTCATCCTTAATCATTGATCTTTGATCCTTAATCATTGATCTTTGGTCCTTAATCATTGATCTTTGATCCTTAATCATTGATCTTTGATCCTTAATCATAGATTTTTTATCCTTTATCAGTGATCTTTGATCCTTAATTGTTGATCTTTAATCCTTAATAATTGATCGTTGATCCTTAATCGTCGATCTTTGATCCTTAATCATTGAGTTTTGATCCTGAATCCTATTTTATCTAATTGTTGATCTTTGTTCCATAGTATCTAAACCTTGATATTTTTAATGCCCGATATTTTCCTCGATCCTTACCTGTGATTTTTCATATTTGATACCTGATACTTTATCTTTTAAGAGGTACTTGATCCTTAATCCTAAAGTAGGGCTTGATCCTTGATGTTTGGTCTTCTATAAATGTGTCTGTTCGCCCTGTAACTCCCAACTTTTCCCCAGGATGACAGGACAGAGCTGCTGTCGACACTGGCCGAGCAGGAACAGGAGAACTCCAGGCTGAAGGCAGAACTTGAGAAATACCGGGAATGCGACCCAGAGGTCTTAGAAGAGGTCAAGAAACAAACCTTGGTGGCTAGAGATGCGGCCAACAGGTGGACAGGTAGGAAAAGTTGGCCCTTAACCCCATGGGCCCGGGAAGCGGTCATGGCCGCGGCCGCTAATCCTCATTGGAATGCAGTTGCCAGCTGTGGTATGCCGTGGCACGCCGTGGCACACGGCTAGTGGGTAGTTCCACAGCTGCTGCTTTTGTGCAGTCCCGCTACCACACAAAGGCTGTGCAGTCATGCGGGCCACTTGCTCTATGTGTGGAGGAATGTCCCCATTACACCCCGTCCTTAAGGGGTTAATGGTAATCTCTTATGCAAGTAACCTTGCTGATTCCTCCAAAATCTATCACTGTGTAAAAAAACACTGGCACATACCCTGCAGGACCTTAACTTAAAAGAGGAATCAGTGCCCAGTGTCATGGCTCTGCTTACCGTTAGCGAAAAATCCCTGCTTACTGGAGCAAAACATTTTGTGCTTACAGTTAGCATTTTTCACAGCTTAGCCATGAATTGTGGCTTTTGCGCATGCGTACATCCCGTAACTGAGGATTATGTGCTTATAGGATTAGCACAGAAGTTTCTGCTAGCTATGTTAGCACGAAATAGTAAACACGGAATTCTGTGGTTAGCAGCTCCACGAAACTTGGCCCTGGTCCCTAGTGGAAGTAGCTTGGCTGTGCCTTTTCTCATCCTGCAAACATGGCAAAAGAATCTTTAGAATCTTGTTGCAGATATCAAAGGATCTAGGGTTATGGATAATTGTTTAGGAGATGAGTTGAATTCTCATTGGAGAAGATAGACCGAAAACATTTTGAGTTTTGTATAATATAATTATGGATTATTGGAGGTGCTAAGCCGATATGGACTTCTTTCAAAGGAAATTTTTTTTATAAGAAAGCCTGCATGGTTCATTCAGCAGTAACTGAAAGTTGCATTTGGACTACTTTAGCCCTAACCACCCCCAACCCTACAAAATACAACTGCATGTTTTGTTGGAATCTGTTGGAGTGAGTACTGCACTAGTACACTGACTATGCCTTTACATGGGGTCAGGCATACCACCATAATCAGAGTCCAACAGTTTGGGTGTTGAGTTCACCATATGGTGTTGGATTTTGCAGGAGTGATGAAGGTTCCTAGTAAATCACTCAAGGGGTTAGGGTTAATGACTTTTTTTCAAGCCAGTTTGACTTTTTTATGGCCAGTATCCAGTAGTGTTCTCCTACCAGGAATAGAAGGTTTTCAAATTTCTCTCGCTATTGAATTTCTTACAGATAACGTCTTCACCATCAAATCCTGGTGCAAGAAGAAGTTTTCCATGGAGGAGAAGACGATAGACAAACACTTTGGCATACCAGAGGACTTTGATTATGTAGACTAAATTTTTGAACCTTATTTTATTCACTTGGAAAGTTAAACCTTTGCAGTACTTTGTAAATAGTTGAGAATGATAGCATATAATGTGAGTGTGCATTCACAGAATTGCTGTGCCTAGGATATCCATGTGGGATGTCTGATTGTACAGTGTATGAATACGAAAGAAACCAAGAATATCCTTGATGAATAGAGATGGGTGACCAAACCCAAAATGTACAGGTGTGAGATCTGAAGGTGTGTGACATAACCTGGGATATCCTGGGTGCAGGATCTGAAGGTGTGTGACATAACCTGGGATATCCTGGGTGTGGGATCTGAAGGTGTGTAGAATAAACTCGGATATTCTGGGTGCAGGATCTGAAGGTGTGTGACATAACCTGGGATATCCTGGGTGCAGGATCTGAAGGTGTGTGACATAACCTGGGATATCCTGGGTGCAGGATCTGAAGGTGTGTGACATAACCTGGGATATCCTGGGTGTGGGATCTGAAGGTGTGTAGAATAACCTCGGATATTCTGGGTGCAGAAGCGACTGGAGCGGGAGACCACACGCGCGAGTGGCAAAGCCACGAGAGCATTTTCCAACTTGTCAAGAATTTCTTTTGTTTTTCTTTATAATTTCGATTTTAAAAGGGTAGCAAAATTCCAACCAATCATCAGCCTTTTACTGCGTGCGTGGCTACTACCCGGACCCGTCGACGCGCCCGGATGCTTGCACAAATTTAAAAACAAAAAAAATGCGAGTCTAGTTTTCCACGAGATCGTGACCGCGTAATTGTTCTTACATTACCTTATTTTAATTTTACTTATAAAAGTATTTCAAGAAATTATTTGAGTGTATGAACTTATTTTTTCATACAGTTATTTGCTCTTACGTTTTCCTTACTCACCCTTCTTTCACAAATGGAAGCGACTAGGCAAAATCCGCGTTGTGATTGGTTAGCCTTTCAGCACTCTTATTTGCATAAAAACTATGAATAATTCAACAAAATCAAGTTCGAAAAGGCCTCGTGGCTTCGCCAATCGTGCGTGCTAGCTGACTTAATCTTTGCTCCAGTTGCTTCGGGCTAAATTTCGCAGCTCCGTCGCTCTAAGCCACGATGGCCTTGGCGAAAGGCTAGTCCAGAGATGGCCTGGACTGGCCACTTGCGGTTTATTAGCAAACTGCCTTGGATTAACCAGATAATGTAACAGTGGGTTGAGTAAAAGATAAACAATGAAATCTTGGTATATGCTAAAGATCTTGGCTTTTAAAAGGCAAAATCACCTCATGATAACCTGGGATGTCGTGGGTGATGTGGGCTCTGAAGGTGTGTGATCCAACTAGGATATATCATGGAGGAAGGAATTCCTTCCTCCATGGATATATCAAGAAGATGCTGAAGGGTGTGGGTGGCTAGACCCAAATGCACAATACATTTTCTTTAGAATATATGCCATTGCCATATTGGTACCATCAGTATGAACCATTATGATGTCATGACAGTTATTAAGCAAAATCGTTATATATCAGACTTAAGGCTATGCATGGTGGAGTCTATCGGTATTGTTTGGGTTTGCGGTAACACCATGTGGTAATAACTACTGCTTAGAAGATATTTAGTTCTGAGAAGAACTTGCCCTGCTTGTTATCAACTTTCGCTATGTAGTTTTTGTTCGAAGAGGCAGTCCTGCATGCTTTAAGTTCTAAAAAGAACTTGTCTTTTAGCCTTGATTCAGTTATATAATTTGTTGATGTAAATAATGTAAAAAAAAAAAAACACTGTAAATAAAATGGTATGTATGACTTGCCATACAGTATGTTGAATTTCTTGGGTTCATTTCCGTTTCTTTTGTGATTGATATCGACACAGAAAATAGACCCAAATATTATTGGTCAATTTTGGTCAGAGCAATTTCATTTTAGTACGCCAATGCGAGTAACAACGTTTTTTAGTGACCAAAATCCCCACCCTGGGGCACGAAAAACGTGACCAAATCCCGACATCGGACCTGCAGGGGCAGTGCTAGTCCGAGTAACTTGGACCCAACTTATCGCCTTTTTTAACATTTGGACATGGTCTGGCGATCGCCAGACCATGTCCAAATGTTAAAAAAGGCGAAAAGTTGGGTCCAAGTTACTCGGACTAGGGCAGTGCAGGGGGTGGGTGGGACCATGGAGGATGTGTTTTTATTCCTCCATGGTGGGACATAGGTACGGTGCATTATAGGATTTTTAAAGCCATTATTTTTCCCTTTCATGTCAATTTTCATATAGATGCAACAGAATCCATTAAATTCTCTGTCAGCTGAAAGACATTTCTATTTAAATCGTTTAATTACGCAACTGCACCTTTTAACTTTGTAGTTTTAATGGCATTTCTTAGCCACCATACCACCTGTCGAGGCGAGGGCAACTGGAGAATGGCCTCGGCTAGCTAGGCTACGTGCGTACATACTAAAGCCTTGTCCAAAGCGGGCATTATTTATGGCTACGACTACATGTATTCCCCGCAGCGTGTCAATCACAGAATCTGAAGCAGTAGGCGTAGCCACAAATACACGAACGCGGATACGACTTTCAGCTGAGTGTCACATAACCGGAAGTCGCGCCATTTCTTTTTTAAAAAGCAACGAGTAGTTGGTGATGATTCCATTAGTAATCTGAAATCGACAGAAAATAGAGAACTGAAACTAAATCCTAACAATTTGATTTAGATTGTTTTTTTTTTATCCCAAATGAGACATGGTTAAAATTACAGTATCGGTGTCACGCCCCAACTATCGCATCGGTCCCAACTATAGTTGGGCCTGTCCCAACTGTAGTTCCACAGTTGGGCTGGCCCAACTATAGTTGGGCCTGTCCCAACTATAGTTGGGACGATCCCAACTGTAAGTTCCACTGTTGGGCTGGCCCATCTATAGTTGGGCCACTCCGATCTTTTTTTTTTGCGGTGTCCCAACTATAGTTTACATTGATGTACAACTGTAAAACGTTCCCTACAGCTCTGATACACGTCTGACTTTACTGGGGACCACTGAAATTAGCTATTGATGGGGCGAATCTATAGTTGGGCCACTCCAATCTTTTTATTTTGCGGTCCCAACTATAGTGTACATTGTTGTATGATTATAAAACATTCCCTACAACTCTAAAATACACATCTGACTTTACTTGGGACCAATGAAATTATCTATGGGTGGGGACCATCTGTAGTTGGGCCACCGCAATATTTTGATTTGGCGGTCCCAACTATAGTTTACATTGATGTACGACGACTATAAAACATTCCCTACAGCTCTGGGTCCTTATTCACAAAGCACCCGTAAATGCTTGCGGGCGCGCAACTTCCCCGCAACTCTCACTTAAGCACTTGCGGGTTATTCACGAAGCCCCCTTAAATCTGCGTGTGCCCGTAAACCACCCGTAAATTTGCGGGACCTCCAGACGTCCCGCAAGCACACCACAACTTGCGTGGATCATCTCGATTGTCACAATGGCGGCACTCTTGGCATGTATTTTGGATCTACGAACTGATTTGACGTGCCGGTTCATCTTCCGTGACCGGTTGAACCAACTATAGGATGAGTTAAAAAGAAAGTGACCGAATTTGAAGAATGTGTTCAAAATATTTGGCGCGTTCCATTTTCATGGGCGTCAATCGGTGGGGGACAAGTCCTCCCCCCACTTTTTTTTTTTAAGTGGCGGATATCATATCGTTGCCCCCCCCCCCGCCCCCCCCCCCCCACACACACACTTTTTCTATCCCCGAATAAAAATTGTAGCCAACATAATGATTCTATAGTAGCTGATTCAATGACTCCGAACTCAAAAAAATGATGTTTAAAAGATGATCTTTTGCTCACAAAAGTGGTTTGAGTGCTCAGAAATTGCCTCGGATCGCACCACAGATTAAGCATCTAGAATCAAAAAAAATTCGGGGCCCGCTCCATGCAGTAATAGGTATGTCCTCCACTTTTGGGAAGCGACTGCCGCCCTTTGTTTTTTTATGGGACGAAGTACATCTTATGGGATTTTAAGTGTGAACATTTCACCTAAATTGCACAGTCTAATCCGAAGTTATGTCTATTTCAATAAAACGATCACAAACTTGTTTACCACTCATCACGTGATGCAAACTGAACACCCATTGAGTACAATGAAACGTGGACTTTCCCACCTCCACTGAATGAACAAGAGCATGGGAAAGGATACAAAAATCACCATCAATATTTAAAAAAAATAGAGCTAACTTGTTTCTTATATATTGAAAGCACACATTCTGACAGTGGTTTCTGTCTTGAGTTCAATTATTAAAGGGAACCTGCAAAAGGATGTGTATGACTTAAATAGATTTAAAACAGCTTTCTTGCCATGTTACTATGACTTTCAATCTTCTTTTGTAGTAGTAAAAGGGAGAAATTTCAACATTTCAATTTTTATGCTATTGAAACTTTCCATATTCATGAGCCAAAGCGTGATGTCATTCAAAGCAGAACAGAAGTGTCTCTACAGCTTTGAGTACAAATATAATTATATCACACTTGTTTCTATTTTCTTGCAGTAAGTTCCACTTTTTACTTGTTTATCATGTTAAACAGCTTGTTTGGACACTAGCAGTCGCCACTAGTTTTTTTCGAAGCTTTTTTTGTGGGTAACTTTGAAGGAGTTATGTTTGTACTGTTCATATGCACTTTTGACAAGGAGTTCCTTGTGCGTCAAAAGCAAAATAGCGCCCATTACAGGCGATTGTTTTGATGAAAGGATTTGCTAACAATTGAAAAACTACCACTCTCTTGTCACTTCCAACGAAAACAAGTATTACGATCCTGTATGTATTGTTGCGACACATAATAATGTGTAAGAGAACAAGATGGGCTGAATTTCCACTGCATGTTTCCTTTAAAGTCTTGTTGGCATTTTAAAGTTTGTCTGTAATATGATTCTCACTATTAACTCAATAGCTTCCAATGACATTCAAGGACAGCTATAAAAATGGGCTACGTTTGTAACACATGCATAACTTCTGAAAGCATTGGTAAATTTTAGTGATTCATTTTCTTCTTTAAATGAGTGGAAGAACATGCTCTTAAAGACATGCTTGATTGGTGTTGATTGTTTGCTAAGAAAACAAAGACAAGTTAATCTTTAATCGAATCTGCCTGTAATTTTTACAACGAGCAAGTTCTCTAAAATGGGATAAAATATCTTGGCATGTTTTTTTTAATGTTCAACCAATTAGTTGCGGGTGCCCGCAACATGCGGGTCCACTAATGGAACTCTAAGGGTGCTTCGTGAATGCCACTTAACGCAAGTCTTACGTGCCCTTAACATCCACTTACGGGTCCCCGCAACGCAAACATTTACGGGTGCTTTGTGAATAAGGACCCTGTTACATACTGTCCGACTTTACTTGGGACCTTTGACATTAGCTATGGGTGGGGCCCATCTATAGTTGGCCGGCCATGGCAATCTTTGAATTTTGCAAAATGTTGCTGGACAATCAACCCAGCAGCTGGACAACTCATCCAACTAGGCAGTACCACGTGGCCGGCCAGCCTTGCGGCATGCATGCACGACGAATACACGGTGCCAGCGCCGCGGAACATTTCATCCAACAAGATCTATCAAGCATGAAGCATCCGGCGCAACTCCAGTCCTAACTATAGTTGGGCCGACCCAACTGCCGCACTATAGTTGGGACAGTCCCAACTATAGTTGGGACCGATGCGATAGTTGGGGCGTGACATCGACGATTCGACGAAAGCGCCTTTTACTACATACATGAACTACACGTTAATATTTAGTTGGAATTCGCCGGGTGACGATACGTTGAATCATAGCCGAACGCGCTGTGCAATATGCAAACGGTATTTGCCCCCGCGTGATGCGATGTGAAGTCGGAGACGTGTGGAATATGTCAAACGTTGGACAAATCGTGACAGATTTTCTAAAGAATTCATCAAACCATCCATGTAATGAGTTCACAGTCTGCCCTAATTATTTCCCTATGAATCGGCGTTGCAGGTAGACCCATTTTACGGTCATGATGGCCGGAGTTTTTGACTTTGAGCTCAACGAACCGGGAGCTCAACATCAGCCGACCAACCAGCAGGAGAATGTATCGGATGATGATGTGCTGGAGGTGGGTATTTCTGACGGCTGCGCAGCGTCGGGGGCGCTGAGCGGCAGCTGGTGACGAAAACTAGGGGAAATAATGTGGTATTTAGAAGCCACTTTACAAACGTCGAAACAACGATGCCATGGCAGGAATGAAAACATCCAAGGCATCATGATCATTCTCATCCCATTTCTTTTCAATTTCACAAATTCAAACTTCTTTTGTAAGTAAAGTGCTAGGCCTAATTCTATCTACCTCCATGGGCCTACATTACATTAGCTTGAGTAACTCCAGCTGTGAATGAATATGAGCATGTCAGTTGGACCATGGAGGAAGGAACAGGCCTACATAGGCTACCTACATATTGATCACAGATCAGTGACAGTGGAACCATAAATCCATCACTCATTCACGGCATCACCTCTGCAATTATTATTTGAAGAATTTACATTGTTAATGTTGTCTTCATCCATAATTATCGTTGTCATCCTCGAAAAAACAAACGTAGTGACTATCGTTACGACAGTCGATTTTCATCTTCTAAGTTCTATTACGGCAATTGCAGAAACACCATCGTGAATAAGGGAATAACAGTGTGAGGAGCCGGTCTTCACTGCGTGATAATGACCGGGTGTGGGGGTGACCGCTGTTAATGGACCGAGACGAATCCCATTAATAAATACCTTTATAACGAAATAAACAGTTAAAATGCTCAAATTTTGTGACTTTCTTTTGGCGATATTTCCAGACTTTTTTGTGTTCATGTTCATGGGCCATATTTTAGCTTAACAGCTATAACGACGTAAACTCAACAGAAACTGCTGCTGTAGCGAAACAAATTACAACAATGTTTTCATATCTTTACCTGATGGAGGAAGCTGAAATCTCGTTTACGCATTCCTTGTGTCCGGAATTACAAAGATGCTTGGTTTAGGAAAGGTAAATATGTCGGTGGGTGAAGTGTTCAAAGAAAATAAATCGTAGATCTACGCTTTCGTCGTAAACATCCTCAGTATATACTGCACTGCTGTACGATGTCGTTTCAAAACTTCCTTACGCGCGCGCACGCACGCATCCCTAGCGACTTAACTGTGTTGCGTACGCGCGCGTCAGTCTCATCTCACGCGCCCGCGATGGGGGTTGAGCGCATGTGCAGTGCTCAATTGTTAAAAGCTACCGCAGGACTGTTACTATATTTTGACCAATCATTGGCTTGCATGGGGCTGAACGGGGCTGGATCACTGATCTCTATATAAAGACTGGATAGCGGATATGCATACAACATTCACACAGTAGACTTTGCATATTGACCAATTCGCCCCCGGTCTCACAAAGATGGCCGCGTATAATACGAACGTTCTACGCGTAAATACGCGCGCGTTGTATCAACAGTTGACGCGCATTTTGGTCACGTACACATATTATGATGTTCTAAAAGGAACACATTTCCGTAGTGATTATTATTTCAAAAACGCCGAAAAAGTGATTTGCGGCATTATAAAAGTAACCCCGACATTAGAAAAATTGTAGTAAACCTTGGTCAGTTGGTCAGTGGCCAAAATATAAGTCAAGTGAGCCGCGACGTTACAAAAGAAATCAAGCTGTCCATAAAGACGGCAACTTGTCCTTTGTAGATCACCAGCCGGTCTCACCAATATGGCGTCAAATTCGTACATTGTGCGGCTCTTTATTAGCTATCCAGTCTTTATATAGAGATCAGTGGGCTGGATCAATGCTGGTTCAGGGGCCATTTATTCGCTTGATCTTTGAAGCCGGTCCATTATCACCGTTAATGACCGGCCAGTTGGCCACGTGATCGAGTCTCGACCAATCAGAAACCATCAACTCTCCAAGGTATTTATGAATCTAATATATAAAAGTGCCCTACCAACCAGAGTGCTTTGTTAGATTGGATAAATGCTTGACTAGCATGCCGAAGGTCTCGGGATCAAATCTGTGCTGTGCCAAACCCTTTTCTTTTCTTTCTTTTTTCTTTTAATGGTTTCAATGACTTTTTAAAAATGTTTTTAATCAAATCCTCCTTTTCATTGACGTAGATTGCATTTTTTTTTGTAATCAGTGCCTTCGGAGGATTTTTTTAAAATGGAAATAAAGTCCGAGAACCATTCGGTTAATAATAGTCTGGTTCCAACAGCCAAAGTTCCTGACGTTGAATACTATTACTAGGTCAGGGAACCAGATGGTTGACTGCCATAACATTAGCCACTGCGAAAAACAAAACATCAAACTGCACCAACCATCATAAGTGGCTGCAAAAAGTCAACATAATCACCATCGCTATTACCATTAGAATTACAATCACACAATCACCTTTATCATCACCATGGCTAGGCCAAAAAAATAGTTCTGCCTCCGGTTTCCTTACCTATCCTATTTTGACAATTTTTTTTATGGGAGAAATGAGAAAAAACACCCAAAACCATCAATTACTACCTTTTACCCAAAAAAAACTGCCCCCCCCCAAAAAAAAAAATCCCTACCAACCTACCCTATTTGCTTATGCCATGTAATCGGAAGTAGATGACTTTTTTTTTTTTTTGCCCTAGTATTTTTGTCACCATCTTCATTGCCGTAATTATTGATGAATTGATAATCCTTTTTTTACCCATTTACCTACAGGAGCAGTACCTCACAGCCAGTTCGGGCTCCATTCCTGATGAGTATGTATATATTATTGTATATATTATTTGGTCATTCATCCCCCCTCCCCCCCCCCCCCCCCCGGTTCCCTTTCCATAATCGAAGCCAAATAGTGGAATTCAAATTCCACCACTATTTTAGAAGTGCAGTTTTAAGCTATATCACACCAACCTTCGAATCCCTATAAAAACACTCAAAATAAAAAAAACCCAAAAATCCATATTATTGTTGGATTTACTGTTGTCCTTAAGTTGAGTCAGGTTATCGAAAGCATTTTCCAGATAGCAACAAGTTCCAGCCATTTTTTTTATTAGATTATAAAAAAAGTAACGTTCAGTCAATTCAATCAAAACAGAGTCCTCAACTCAAGATTATGGAATACCACAAAAAAGCAGAGTTTGAGACAACTATTATCAATATGGGCAAAGCATGCCTGTGAAGTTTTGATGAAACGACTTTGATTTAAATTGATCCAGTATTAAATAAGTATCATTTTAATGCATTGTTTTACTTTTTTATTTGGCTACTCAATCCTGAGGCAACATAGTGACATATGGGCAATTCTCCATGGGAGAGCAAAAAATGTCAAAAATAAATATTTACATATTAAACCTTTTTTGTACTTTTTTCAGACCTCAATTAAATGGGGAATTCAGTTCAAAAAACGAAATTAAAAAAAATACATATTTCTGGTAAAAACAGTGATTTTTGCATTTTATGATTAAAAACGTTCAGATTTGGTAAAAAAATAAAATTTTGTGTATGTATTACTTTCTGAATTATAGGGAAAAGATTTGATTTATTTTATGATGTTACAAGTTACTTACATTACTCAGGGTCATTAAAAAAAAATCTAAAAATCTAAATATATATATATATATAGTGTAGGCCTTCATTTAAAAATGTCAAAATTAGCACGTAATTCCGTTACCAAAAAAATGGCAAAAGTTACTTATTTCACAAATTTTCTTGTTTTTTTTCTACAAATCATTTATGTTGAGAAAAGACTCTACTATAAACATAAATGGAAAATAAAAACTTTAAAATAGTAATTTCTTGGCATTTTTCCAAGTGGTAACGGAATTACGAAACGGTAACGGAATTACGATAACGGAATTACGCATGCACAAAGTATGCACACTTCCCCCAGATTATGTACATGTACATGACATATTAAATAGGAGATTTGCATGTAAACCTTGGACAATAACTTTAAATACTAAATTACTTGTTAAATCATTTCCCTCTTTAATTGCTATTATACAATTAAAAATAATCAGGTGTTCCATTGATATTTTTTACTTTTACTATTTCTTTTTTACTATTTAAAAAATGCTAATTGTTTGGATGCTTAAAGGGAATATACAACATTTGCAAACATCGGAAAATAAAACTACCAAGTTTTTACGAAATACCTTACTAGGATGTTGGTAAATGACAGTCTAAAGCATCCTGTAAAATTATGGCACCTGGTGTGAAGTTATTTTCAAAAAAATGATATTTTTGTATACATTTCCAACGGTGGTCGGCCGACCACCGTTGGAAAAACCTAACTATTTTTCAACTACTGCTCCAACTTTACACTCTTTCCAGTCCAAATTTTGTTTGCTACACCTATTTGTTACATGTTCATGAACGGGTGCAGGCCAGCTAGTCTGGTTCCCTTACCTTCCACTTTTCCAGCATCTATAAATTGATCCATTTTAGCTTTAGTGGAGTCAAGGAACCAGACTACTTGAACAGTTTTGTTTTTCTTGGTTTTCCAGCATTTTGGAACGCAAAACTTCAAACATGTCAGTGTAACAATATTTGATCTATTACATGTATACTAACCCCTCAAATAGTTCATTTCTGAAAATTACAGCAAAAGCCAATGATGTACATTCCCTTTAAATATGTTGCCAAAGCCGTTGTCTGGTACCCAGAGAAAATATATTCCACAACAAGTATATGAAAGTTGAGTACCAGACTGTACTTGTACTTCTACTTGGCATAACTTAACATCTTCCCTTGCTCAGAGATGCCAACCAGTACAGTTTTATTGTATTTTCCACGATAAACTAGTGAAATACGATAATACAATTGTTCATAGTAAAATTTGATTTTCGTTAAAAAATAAATATACATTGCTAACAGGCAATGCAGCCATCACCAGACTGCTTTCATTTGACCTTGACCTTTGACCTAAAAAATGAAGCCCAGACATGTTTAGGCCTACATTTACATTTTGATCTGCTTATTTTCACTGAGCTTTCCCCTTGTGGCATTTTACATACTTCTAAAATTTGTATTGTGATGAGTTTATGTTGAATTCAATGTTAATGTATTGCATTTACCTATTACATGTAAACCTATGGCGTAATTCCGTTACCGCCCAGGCGTAATTCCGTTACCGTGATTAAAATGCAAATTATGAAAAGAGTGATTATTTTTTCAACTTTGTTCTGCATTGTAGTTAACAACACCCCTGAACTCTACAAATAACAGGTAGTGTCCAATTTTAAAATTTCAAAACTTCAGAGAGTTTTATTAATTTATGCGAGAACTCAAATATGCTTGTCCTCCGTCCGTAATTCCGTTACCGATATTAAGCTCCGCCCCTAAAAGGGTAATCTTGTGGGATTTTTTTTTTTTAGCGGTCAATCAATTCTACTGGGTCTTGGCTCCCTTTCCATGTTTAGATTAGTTGCCTAGCATTGAACATATTTTCTTGGGAAAGAATAATCTTTGACAAAGTGACAAAATTCCGTAATTCCGTTACCAAAGAATTGCCCATATATGTATACTAAATGTTAACGGCATCCCTTTTTCTGTTTTTGGTTCTCATTTCCGACCAACCCTATTTTCGGCTCCCAAGAAAAAAAAGAACTTGATTTTTATTACAGCCAACCCTGTCTGGAAACCTATAAACAAAAGAAACAAAAACCAAATGAAATAGCCTTGTGTGTTATTTGAAAAGCAACTGAAAATGAATATCAGACTTTCACGCGAAGTAAGGCATACCATAAGCGAAGTAAGGCATACCATAAGCGAAGTAAGGCATACCATAAGCGAAGTAAGGCATGCCAACAAATGGAACCCCAGAAAATGAGAGGATGTTGCCTCTCATTATATTAGGTGTCTACACACAATACTGCTTGGTGCAAATATAATGTCAGTCAACTACATCTTGCCAAATATGGTTTTATTATTTTATTCCGTGATATCAACTCATGATAATAAACTCATTGCAATAAACAAAACCAGAGACTACGAACATGGCATCTTTTAATTTAGCTATCCAGGCCTATATCGGTGAAACTGCAATTTTTTTTTCTCTTCAGATTTTAAATATTTTTCTTCCGACTGATCCGACCATCCCTACTTCAGAGGCATTTTATTCCGTGATATCAACTCATGATAATAAACTCATTGCAATAAACAAAACTAGAGGCCACGAACATGGCATCTTTTAATTTAGCCATCTGCATCGGTGAAACTGCAATTTTTTTCTCCTCAGATTTTAAATATTTTTCTTCCGACTGATCCGACCATCCCTACTTCAGAGGCAAAAAAAAAGAGAACCGTAGAAATGAAATGGGACGCCCTATTATTGGTTTCATTTCATTTGTTAATGACCAACTAGCAAAACAGATAATGTTTACACTATGCTCTCATTAAGCAAAGTTGTGGGCACTATATTTATATCCACACTGCTGGACTGTGATAAGCTTATTGACTTTGATGTTGAAAAAAACACCCAAATGTCACTGGCTAAATTTTACAGATCTACATGTAATAAGATTGCGTGTGTTTGTTTGTTTTCTTTGCCATTGACTTTTGTACTTTTTTTTGTTAACAGTGATGAAGACATTGAACAGCTAGCGCTATCAGAACACACAGTTAACCCTCACAATGAGCGGGTCGGACCAGAACACTTTCAGCTCCTGAAAGTGCTCGGCAAAGGCGGTTATGGAAAGGTGAAAAAATTAATTTCAAGTTGCAATTTTTGAGTTTCGCTTTGAAGAAAAGTTTTGTTTTTATATTTTTTTCTGTAGCAGTACGAAAGATATTCACTTTTAAATGAGACATCAAGCAAAAAAACTGCGCACTTTGAGTCGTGGGGTTCTTACTTTACAAATTTCAATTTTTTTTGGTGACACGACAGTAATTAACATGTATTCACTTACATGCATTGTGCAGCATGGGTGCAAAGAAACCCCAAAAGAAAGGATATTTTCGAAGGGTGGAAAATGTCCAAAGTAGGGGAAAAAAATAACATAAAAGCTGAAAATTGGTTAGGAGAAAATAATTTAAATATGCTGAAGAGCATACATGTAGGTAGAGCAATTTTAGATATTTAACCCTAAATCCCTAGCGTCTTTTACGAGGAACTGGACCAATTCCATCAAAATCCATCAATCACTGTGCGTCTAATACAAAACTGTACATGACATAGTGGAATCCACCACTGTCACACTGGTTGACATTCGTTGACTTGCTACACATGGCTTTTATCACAAAAGCAGTACAGGAAGCTAGGCAAAATCAATCGGATGTGCCCTAACACTGCTTCAGGCCATTAGGCCCAAGTCCATCATACTCCATCAATATTTAGTCACGCCAGGCCTTCTGGACCAAGTCCCCCAAAATCCACCAAAATGGGGGAATGGATTTTGATGGAGTTGGGATGGTTAGGGTTAAGACATAACGCATTTTTTTTTTAAATGTACAAATTTCAAGTCGGGGGAAATTCCAGTACATTTATCCCTAAACATGAGCTGTTCATGCTCTTTCCTCTTTCAGAGGGATAATGTGGGGACCAGTAACCAGTCTACTCACAGATTGGATCTGTTTGTGTGAAAACGCAACCTAAAATAAAAGCCTTTTTGTAATAGGGTTACAGCACCCAAAAAGAAGAAAAGTTTGGGTTTTTTTTCCATTTAGGTAAAAAAACAAGACGATTATTCGGTATCAGAAACAAAACTTACAAACAAGAGAGAGAGAGAACAGTCAAACTGTACATCATTAAATGAAGAAATGTTTACTTTTACCATCTCTACAATGGAAATTATTACAAAGTTTGCATGATAGCCTCCAGATTTGGCCAAAACCCAACTTTGTGTCACATTTAATGATAAAAGTTGAACACAAAGCTTCATATAAGTGCAAGTAGTTTGCTTGGACTGTACTGAATTTATGAAAATAGTGCAAAATACAACATTAGATTTTGTAGATTCAGTAATTCAGGGTTGACAAAAAATTGATTCATTTTTCCCATTCGGTGATAATTCCGTCCACATAAGAGCACGAAGAGTGCACCAGACCATACATTTATTTCCTAGTTGCGTATGACTGGTACATGTACATCAATAACAAACTCATATTGCTAAAACTTTAATATTTTTTACATAACGTTTCAAATTCACTGGTGCAAATTGTAGCCAATATAAATGTTTTCCTTAGCATTGTAGCAAGCAAAGAAAGATTGAGGCATTTTGTTTAGCCTGGCGTAACTTTTCCTGTTATGCATCATAAAAAGTGAGCGCAACAAATTGTATACCTTGATTGGGAAATTTCAGTCTTTAGCAAGTAGGCCTATATGGCCATTTTCCCCTCGCCAAAAACTGAACATTGTAATGAACCTAATGCAACTTTTCAATAGTACTACGGTACCACTAATAATAGTTTATCAACCGCCTTTGATTGTGCACAATGCATTGAGAGGATCAAGTTATTTCCGTGTGACCGAGCACAAGTTACAATGAATCTTCCAAGTTTCATTAGAAATCCATAAATCCATTGTGCATTATAAATTGTGAAACTTATTTTTGTATGGAGTATAATCCTTTGTAGGGGTCAAAACCGATGCATATGTGTCATAAATGTCTGAAATAATTTATGTTTGGAGTTGACCCCGTTTTGACCTGGAAATGCAGGATGTAAAGCTAATCCTCTTAATACCAGAGGCCGATGTGTTTATTTTGCGTTTTTAGTTTTTACCATATTGAACTAGGGTCCCACAAAACTGATTTACCATTGTGCTTTCAGTTTCCGTATTTTAGAAACTGGTCAAGTTTGAGGAATTAGTCACTGGGAAATACCTTTATTATCCGAACTTTTCTCGAAGTAAATGCAGATGAAATTGCCACTGAATGTGAAGCCTACTGAGTCCAAGAAAAAACTTAAAAGTTTGGCCAAAAATAATAAATAATTTTAAAAAGAGTGTTTTTTTGGTCACTGTTGGGGCAGTATTAGTAGGGGAATAAATATGTGCTTGGCCGATTTGAAAAGGGACCTTTAAAACAGGCTAGCATTGCTAGGGGCCGGGACGAGGATAATGGCCTTAGTTGAAGGCCATTATCCGCGACCAGACACCTAGCCAGTTTTAAACGTTCTTGTTTAATACCAGCCAAGCACGTTCATTTATTTATTCCCATTCATAAATACCTGTCCGTCAAAAATTCAAAACAAGTCAAAATTTACAAATTTCCAACAATTTTGTTCAACAATTTTACTTCCTTTTTTGTGTGTGGTGAAACACCCCTCTGGCCATGTGTATGGTATGTGCCTCCTGCACGTAGTGCTTAAAATCCCCTTATATGGAAATTGGCACGTGTGGCACGTACTATGCGATGTGGCGCAGAACGCAGCAGTGTTACCGGCTGTTTAAAACCACCCACATGATGGGCTCTTGACCAATAGGAATGGGTAAACTAAACTGTCTTAGGTACTTATGAATATTAATTGGAATGATGACTTTACCAAATTATCTTTTCTGGTTTAGTCATATCTTAAAATGAACAGAAGTGCTGCACACTGCTTAATGACTGGATTGACCTGAAAAGTACAAATCATTACATCATCAGGATGTTCCTCCTATAATTTCTAGCATTGCAAATTGATTTGTCAGGCTCTCAATTTTTTTATGGATTAATTTTATCTTCTTCTTACATTGTTTTCCACGCTTTATACTTCCCGTTCCTTCGCAAATATCAAGAAATGGAAAAGAAAAGGTCTTAGGTTTGACTACAAATCCAAATAAGTAATGAATGATGGTATGTATACAAATAATGAATGTTTATGAGTGCAATGGTAAGAATAATTTCATGAGGTGACAGATGGAATGTTCGCATCGTGGAAATGGAACATTCCATCTGCCACCTCATGAAATTACTCTTTCCATTGCACGAATGTGAAGCATTCATTATTTGTTTTTTACAACACCTGAATAAATCCTCGTCATCTGATTGGTCAGAGCCATCGAAAGTGTGACCGTGCAATGGAACTTCTATTTACCGTGCAATAGAACTTCTATTTACCGTGCAATAGAACTTCTATTTACCGTGCAATAGAACTTCCATTTTTGCTGTGCGACCACGCCGTGCATCGGAACGAATATCTTAATGACATGTTGTATAACCAGCATTGTATAGTATGATTTATAAGTCAAAGTTTACTGATTTATTTTTTTTTATCTGACATTCTCAAAATAGGTTTTCCAGGTCCGGAAGATTGCTGGCACCGATCCAGGAAAGATCTTTGCCATGAAGGTCCTGAAAAAGGTGAAGTGAATGTCTTGTTGTCTTGGTAACGATGATTATAAATTTCAAAGCGTATGAAACTATGAATAGAAACAATAAAAAGAAATGGATTTTTTTCTTTTTTCTATTTTGTTCAATAGATGCAACTGTGTGTATCGTATTGCATGCATCAAAACCTTGTCGTGCTTATTCCCTTGTTAAGTCACTCAGATTACGTACATGTATTGCAAGTGCATTTTTAGAATATCTGATATCAGTCGATGCGCAGCTGAATTATTTTTAATGAATGTTTAATACCCTGCAGCTGTTGGTGGCTGGTTAAGGATTATGTCATTAGATAGACAGGTCTCATGTACAATGTACTGGTACATTATGACATACATATCCTGTAGTTGCTAAGTTACTTGGCATAATGCTGAGAACATTAAAGGGAAAAACAACATTTGCAAACATCAAAAAATAAAATTACAAAATCATTTTGAAATACCTTGCTGGACTGTTAGTGAATGACAGTGAAAAGCATCCCGTAAAATCATGGCACCTGGTATACTGTCATTTTCAAGAAAAGTGGTATTTTTTGTATCAATTTCCAACGCTGGTCGGCCGACCAGCGTTGGAAAAAACTGGCTTTTTTTTCAAATACTGGCCCCAATTGACCATTGCACTTGTTTGCAATCGATTACACACCTATGAACGGGTACAAGCATTCCGTGCGGCACATCACTCATTTGTTGGCATGACTGTGAGCCGAATAGGAACTTCCGGTGAAATCGGATAACCGTAATTCAGTTTTACAAAAATAGGATAACTGGATTTTGAAATCTTCGATTTCTCCCACCGCTAAATTGTAGCATTCTTTTTTGTTTTTGTTTTTAACAGGCAGTTATTGTTCGGAACCAGAAGGACACTGCACACACCAAAGCTGAGAGGAACATCCTAGAAGCAGTCAGGCACCCGTTTATTGTCAAGCTTCACTATGCCTTCCAGACAGGCGGGAAACTATACCTTATTTTAGAGTATTTATGTGGTATGTACATGTACGCTGTATTTTCAGTGATGCAACTAAAAAATATTTTTACAAATGTTTTTTTTTTTTAGAGGAAACATTGCCTGGTATATCCTGTGGGTTTTTCCATGGAAAATTAAAATTTATTAAAGTAATTAATTGGACCCATTGTACTTCTTTATCCAGAAGTATCAAAATGTTGTTTCTCTTTGAAGTTAAAGCCTTTTTGGTGTATTTTTGGAATAATCATAATTTATTTGAAATCAACAGTTTTGTGTAGATTTTATTTTGCTCTTTTATGATTAAGTTGGAAAACAGTCTCACAATAACAACTGAAATATTATTAATAAATGATGATTTATTTTATGGACACAGGTGGGGAGCTTTTTATGCATTTGGAACGAGAAGGAATTTTCATGGAAGACACAGCATGGTAAGACAAAAATAGTGTTGGTTGTTAAAGTCGCCAAAAGGAAAAAGGAAATACGGAAAATTGTTTTTAAGCCTAATACCTTGTAATACCTTGTAATGTCAATAACTATGAACCTGAAAATGGTATAGAAAGTTGTTAAAAGTTTTGAATATTGTGCGTTCAAAGACAGCAATTATTAGTTTCCAGTTTTTCCTCGAAGAGATCCTGTGTTTACTAGGGGTGTGCATCAGAACCGGGTACCCGAGTACTCAACCGCTGATATCAGGAACCGGTTCCAGATACCCATAACCAATTTTACTATAACTTAGTAACTTCTCAGACAATGAAAAAGAAGATTTTGTGGGGAATTTTCAAAATGAAAACCAGGCTACATGGAAAAGCAGAAACAGATGTTGTATTTTTCACCATAAAGCCATAAAGCTCACTGTACACACATGAATTGCTGCATTGACGCACAGATGTGGTAGTATTGTCGCGCAAACCTTTATGAACAAACTGAACAGAAACTTCTCGAGATTTGAATTTTGGGGTTGGGTTTCTTTAACGGGTACCCGGGTACCAATGTTTTTTTGCAATCGGGTACCCGGTTTTCATACTTCTCGTAAATGCACACTCCTAGTGTTAACATGTTGAGTCCCAATTGCAAAAAAATCATGACAAAAAATGCAGGGCATGTGAAGGCTTTGATCCTCAACCCTAACCTTACCAACTCCATCAAATTCCATCACCCAATTTTTGGGGGATTTAGGCAGATAAGCCATGTGTACCAAGTCCATCAAAATCCACCAGCACCAGTGGTGGATTTCATCGGATTTGGTCCTGAAGCATTATTGGATTTTGACGGACATGGTCTTGTACTTAGTAAAACTAAGTAGGGAGTTGGGGAGTTAATCCTTGAAAATATTTCTGACAGGTCATGCAGATTTTTGATCGATTTAAATTGTACAACCCAATCACTGTAATCTACACTTAAACATGATGTCTCAGTTTTTCTACGTGCAGGAAATGTTCTGTTAACTGCACATTGATGGAGTCTGGCAGATTTGGGAAGGTTTCCTGACAAAAATTGTCACAAAGATTAGGCTTAAAAAAAGGAAATTATCATTCTGTTTATTCTGTCCACAGTTTTTACCTGTCTGAGATAACGTGTGCGCTTGAGCATCTACACAAGCAGGGAATTATCTACAGAGACCTCAAGCCTGAAAACATTATGTTAAACAAACAAGGTAGGTGCCTGTACAGTATCGCATAGCTCCATCACCTGATGTGTCAGGTGGTCACCATTTGGTCATCACATGACCTTTCACACAAACATGTGACCTGTCATGTGATTTTTCCATGTATGCACAAGTGGAAAGCCCCCAACCATTAAACTACTAAACTTGTTAGAGACTGGTCATTCTTAATTCTGTTTTTCTTTAATTGAAACGTTTTATTACATATTTGGTTTTGTTCTTCACCGACATGATTCTTATAAACACTATGTACTCAGTGTTGCGGAAGAGTTTGCCAAGAAAAAAAATCACAAGGTTACTCAGGTGGGATTTGAACCCACGACCTTCTGCTTACTGGCGCGGCTGTCTTACCACGCGAATACCAAGCTTGCAGGGGTCAGCTGGCTGATTCAAACCAATCTGACTGGTGTTGTTTTTAATGATGGAAATGATTATTGTTGTGTGAAATTTAGACCTTGGAAAATAATGTCTGTTTCATAACTTGACACATGCAATTAAGTCAATGCCAGTTTTTATGAAATATTTATTTCAAACCACATGCCTAACAAGCTACTCATCAATATTTTGCTGGCATCAAGTAGCATAGTAAAGAATGTTATTTAATGTGTGTCGTTACAGGTCACGTTGTTTTAACCGACTTTGGATTATGCAAGGAGTCACTGGAAGAGGGGTCAATGACGCACACATTCTGCGGCACCATTGAATACATGTGAGTATCCCTAGCAATAAAACATGTTGTGGGGAGTCCATGGTCAATCCTCATAAATCCATCACAATAACATCAAGGATGTTTTTTCTTCAGCTTCTCTAAGCTGCTAACTTTTGCCGAACGTTTTGAGTTTCAGCTGGCAGTTTCGAATATCCGAATAATCAGTCGACACAGTTTCGAGTAATCAAATACTAAATTATTCGAAAATGGGCAGCAGCACAGCTCTACCGGCTTGTTTATAAAAATGAAGAGAAATTTGTGAACAATATGTTTCTCCTTTTTTTTTATTCGACAGGGCTCCAGAGATTTTGACCAGAAGTGGTCACGGCAAGGCAGTAGACTGGTGGAGTCTTGGTGCCCTAATGTATGATATGCTCACTGGAGGGGTAAGTCAGGGTTTCAGACCTTGTCAACCAACTGACATAACTTTAATTGACCGATCGCGGTAGAATCGCGTCAACGCAGCTTGTGGAATATTGTCCAATGACATGATATGCAAATCGACGCGGAACACGCAAAATCTGAGACAAACAAAACTCCATAGGGTTGTCCAAGGGGCGTGGCTTACTCGCAAACGGCAATAAGTCAATTTTGCATACAAGGCTGTAGACATCGGTGTCTTCTTAATGGTAACATTTTTGTTAGTTTTACTTCAAGTTACCTTTTTTTTCTGTTTTGTCTTTTGTCTGCAGCCACCTTTTACTGCTGAAAATAGGAAGAAAACGATTGATAAGGTAAGAAAGTCATACAGATATACAAATTTCTTGCGTAAAGAAGTAGTAATTTTATGACTTAATCCAGTTTTGTCATATAGTTATTTTATGTCAGCAGCATGGGTGTCAATCCTACTTTTTGAAGGATGGGGGACACAATATCAAAGTTCCCCCCCCCCCCAGATTTTTGAACTCGTGTGTCTCATATACATTGTATCTTTTGCTAAGAAAATATTGGTTAAAGTGGTCAGAAATTGCCTCAGATCGCACCACAGAGAAACCTAGAATCAACTTTTTTTGGGAGGGGGGCCCTTAAGCAGGCCCCGAACTTCACGCCTTAAGCTCAGAATAGCTGATTCAATGACTCCAACCTCGAGAATTATGTTTAAATGATTTATCTTTTTGGTAACAAAAAATGGTTGAAGTGGTCAGAAATTCCCTTAGATCGCACCACAGATGAGCATCTAGAATCAAATTTGTCTCGGGGCCCTTAAGCGGGCCTCAAACCCCATGCCGTGGCTTTGTGCTCGCATTAGTTCTGATTGTGGTATGTCCCCTCCCCCCCCCCCCCCCCCCCACTTTTGAGAAGCAATTGACGCCCTGGGTACAAAGGGTCTACTCATGCCAGTTCCTTTGGAATGAGAGCTCTGCTTAAAATGTATTGCATACCAACCTTTTCTCTTGAACTGTCTGTTTTCTGTGCAGATTTTGAAAGGCAAACTCAACCTACCTCCATATCTAACTCACGATGCTAGAGACCTTTTAAGAAGGGTAAGCTGTTTCTCCTTTCTTTTTGGGAAATGTCTAGTTTTAAAACAAAGAAGGTAGGAATGTTAAAGTTCGTACACAAGTGTTTAGCCCTTCGTTGATATATTTTTATAAACACTGTATGCTCCGTGTTGTCCTGATTGATTGTGAGAAAAAAAACACTCTGGTGAGACTCGAACCCACGACCTCCTGCTTACCAGTGCAGACGTTTTACCACTTGACCACCGAGGTTGCAGGGGTCGGATGGCTGGTTCGAATCCGATTGAATCTAGTTCTGCAGCCATATGTGTTCCTTTATTTAATATGTAACATTTTGTTGTATTATTTTGTACGTTTTTGTTTCATGACATTCTCGTCTGTCAGAATTAGAGTTTTGTTGTACACAGTACACGTTTGAGATGTTGAAAACTGAATTTGGCAGATTAGATGTCAAATATGTAAAACACTGCTTTCCAACCTTGAAGGTATATAAAAGCTTGATGAAGTCTGAATTATTCATATAAACTTTGTCAATTGACTTTCAAAAAAAAAAAAATCCTGAAATTTTTTTTTTGAGAGTTGGCCACTTTTCAATAAATTAGTAACTATCTTTCCACAGTTACTAAAGCGACCAGTGGCAGCAAGGCTTGGAAGCAGTCCAGAAGACGCCAAGAAAATCAAAGACCACAGCTTCTTCAGACACGTCAACTGGAACGACGTGCTGGCGTCCAAATTAGAACCTCCCTTCAAACCCATACTGGTAGGTTGCATCCAGAAGCCTTGTTCAGTGTAAATTTCACAGAAAGTCCAGTTTGGCATTCCAACTTTGCTTGGAATTTACCACTTCAAGATTTCATAAATTTTGTTTTGGAATGAACATTCTGCTATGCACATGCTAAATTACAGAGGGTAGCAATGAACTTTGGGAATTTTTTTATGTATTTATTACACACAAAATTACAAAATCTTTGGAGTCCACCATGATCTAGAGTATTTTCTGTGGGAACAATGGACTCGTGAAAATGTTATCTCCTGTTTTGACCTAAGGTCAAAAATCAGCAATTTGCGATGGCCGGTTGGAATAACGGGCTTGCTTATGGTAGAAAACCACAGAATAGAAGAAAGCCCTCTTTGGTTTTGTACAAAAAAAATCGCCGTAGAGAGTCTCTCACAGCTTGGAATTCTTTTTCCTGAGACTTTCAAGTTGCCTGTCTGTTAACTGGGCATAGGAACAGGTTACATGTAGAACGCCATGGTCCAGTGGTTACGTTGTTTGACTTACGCACGATGGTGCGTGGGTTCGAATCCTGCCAGGAACATGGTGCTTGTGTTCTTGGGCAAGACACTTAACTACAATTGCCTCTCGCCACCCAGGAGTATAAATGGGTACCTGTGAGGGTCGAAGACTGATTAAATAGGATGGGAGCAATGAACCACCGTCAACAAAAAAGTGCACCAGACATTAAAGCGCCGATTTTACGATAAAATAACATCACAGTCGTGTGTTTTCTTCACTTTTTTTTTTTAATCAAATATTCAAACTGGCAAAATGCTATCGAATATTCAGTTGATGATCAAATATTTGAATATTCGTTATTTTCGGGGGTCGGGACAGCTCTATAATTTGTTTTTACTGTGATATTTACAGGCCAATGATGAAGATGTGAGCCAGTTTGACACCAAGTTTACTAAAGAGCCTCCGGTAGACAGTCCCGACGACTCCATGCTTAGCGAGAGCATGGACCAGATCTTCTTAGTAAGTATAAATTGTTAAGATAATCAGTTATTTATCAGTCTTTCATCAGGCAATACATCAATTTTGGGCCCCCCAAAAAATAGTCGGTCTCTGGTCAGACCGAAGTTCCAGAATTGATGCGGCGACGCGTTGTTTTTGTTGTTTTTTCAAGCTTGTATTGTACAGACAAGGTGGGTACTATTTTGCTTTTTTGTGTCCTCATTATACATTGGGGTCCTCCATAATTTGCCTTGGTGCCCTGAAATTGCACCAAGGCAAATGGCCTTGGTGCAATTTCCCCATTTCTTGGTGCTCCTTGGTACAAAAATTGGAGGATGTGCGGCAATAGAGGGCGCTGTTGTAGCTTCCGTGTTAATTTGAAGAAAAAAAAAAGGTTGATGCGCATGATTAAAATCGACGCGCGCGCTGACCAGAGACCGAGTATTTTTTTTTTTGCCTGAAATCAATTTTTTTGTTTCAGGCATAAAAAAAGAAAATAAAAATTTAAAAAAAAACACCAAGTTTGTGTTGCAATGCAGATGCGTTCAAAACATTACTTTCTCTGGGAAATGAAGGATATATGTTGGGTAGTATTTCAAATTTTCAAAAATTCATTTTCTTTTACTTTCAATCAAATTTTGATGCTTTATACTTCGGCCATTTTCTTGACTCTCTTATTTCAGGGTTTCACATACATAGCGCCCTCAGTGTTGGAGAGCATGCAGCGACCTCACCTAGTGAAAGCAAGGTCACCACGCAAGATAACTGGACAGAGCCCCCACACCCCCATCAGGTAAACCAGTCATTATTGTAACGATGTTACATTGAAATCATTGCATTTGTACCAGCATGGCCAGTGCTGCAAGTTTTGTAATCAAGGCTAACTATTACTCAAAAGTCTATAATGGGACAATTCCAGGCGTTATGGACTGACAAACACCAGCCATTTTCATATTTAAAAAAAAAATTATTAACAGTTTAATATTTATCAACAAACAAATGGTACATGATGACAACTACTGCTACTCGATTTCTATTGCACTAACATTTCCAACGTTGATTCATCATATTTATGAAATATCAATTTTCAAAATTGCCATTACGGAATGACGCAAAATGGATGTTAGTTTTAGGTCACATGTACAAATCGCTCAAATTCTATGAATTTCAAATAGCCATCATATTTTGAACATACTCGTTGCTTTCTGTATTCATTTAGCTTTGATATTTTACCTTTCACTTGAAGATTGGTCGAAAATATGTAAATCATGAAAAAAAAAAAAACAAATGTAAATCAATACAGCGTTATGGAATGACCATTACGGAATGACAAAAGGTTTACAAAATGACAGCTTTTCTGAAATGTACATTTATACACGTTTTCACTCAAATCAACAATAAACCTTTCTCTATGCCTTAAAAATAATAACTCACAATAACACTTGCATTTTGCATTTGAAAACAAGATGCCAAAAAGACTACCTAAAATCCACCAGCTGGATTGAAACCCGCACCTTTCTGATCATGAGCCACAAATCCTAGAAAATCACAATCTGTCTGACAACTTAAAATCTAACAATGTGAACAACATGGTCAGAGCGGAATGTTGATAGCTTGTAACTTTATGTATAGGATGTATAGTAGCTCTCTAATACATATTTTTATTGTTTCTTTTCATCTTGCATTGTTCCTTCTTCACTTTCTGGCTTGTGGTGGCTTTGTTTGTCGCTTGTTTACTTTGCCAAATGTTATTTGCGTGCCTTGCCTGTACCCTTGCTTTCCCTGCAGTAGCCCCATGAAGACACCGTGTACGCAATTTGCATTTGATGAGGATCTAGTCAATACCAAATCACCAGCGTCCTCTACAGTTGAGGCAATGGACACCTCTGAGCCAATCATGCAAGCCGGATTCAGATAACCAGGATGCTGATTGGCCCATTCACATTGTGTGATGTAGACTACTGCACTTGATTGGCTGAATGCTTTTTATTTACACACTCAAAAGGAAAACTGACGTTACAATATGCGACTGATGCGTGCATGAATGTGAGGAATAAACATTTAGTCAAACTCTGATTGGTCAGTTAAGTGCATTCGTGTTATAGACTCATCTGATTGGATGATAGCTGATCACATGATAGAAAAGAGTTGACATCATTGGCTGACATAATGTTCATCTGCATGTGTTTGGAGAGCTCATGGAGAATCTGATTGGATAGTTTCTCTCACATGATCTAAAAACACTGAATCATTTTGAACAACCGTGACAATTGTAAGAAGAGGATTGCTGCAAGCCAGCTGAGCAGCTTCATGCTAATGAAACTACTAGACATGCATATCTGATTGGATGGTTACCGTCACATGACTTTAATGTGATTTATTCATAATTGGCCTTTATATGTAAATTAAGAATAAGCGTGTTTTATATTATAATGATTTTTTACCGATCGCTGATCTTCTTATATTTAGGATCATGTGATAATGATGTAAGCATACAAATTATTATGATTCCATTAAATTAAAAAATAAAGTGTTTATTTATCATGTTATTTTCACAGACATTAAAATTCTGTAGTTGGTGATGCTTTCGGCAATAATTACTTCATCAGACGCATAGATTTTTTTTGGTTTTAGGTATTTAAGAAGGGTTTGTGATTATCGTTAGACTGGAGAAGGAAAGTCAGCCATTTTTGTCATTCGGCCATTAGTTTAGTGACTTACGGTACACAAAAACCTATTTTATGGATGAAAACGACTTCTGTTCAATTTTGCCTCTTACAATCTGCCTTCAAATGGACAAACTAAGCAACTAAGCGAAAAAATCCCTTTGCAAAGAGGAAATGCTTAGCATTTTTACACGAATACAAAAATAGCATATGGTGCTATACATGTACATTGTACTTTGCAAGCATACCAAAGTTATACATGCTGTAAGCAGGTAGCTTGTTGTGTAAATCTTCTTAGCTACAAATTCAATTTTTGGATTAACACGCAGTGCATTATTACAATTACGAGAATGGTTAACAAAACAATTCACCACAAATTTTTAACGAGAAATTTCGTGTTATATAAGTAAAGACATTTACTCCCTTGTGCTAGTAAAATCTTTACGTGTATGGATTTCAAATAAAACAGTGTCATGACAAGAGGGTCATTTTGAAGTTTTTAAAATATAGTTATGAAATGTGATTAAGGAAATGTGTTAATATTTTTTTTTTTTTAAAGTGCTGCATTTGGGATATCTGTTGACAGCTGATGAGAAAGATACAGTACATAACCACATGGTTTGATCATAAAAGCTGCATGCCCCTTTAATGTTAGGGCCACTTTTCTCACGGATATGATCTCCATGTGGTTAAAATGTAACTGGAGGGTTAAAGGAGCACTCCGTAAATAGTGAATTGATAATTGTTTGTTTACAGTAGCTGCTTGTATTGTAGTAGAGCGATCCGTTAAGCCCCGCCCCACAATGTTTCGACCAATCACAGCCGTTATGCGCAGTGGGCGGAGCCTAATGAATCAGTCTGTTACATGTACTGTTATTCTGAAACTAGTATTTATTCAAGAGGAAGACTTTTCTAAATAGTGCATTGTTTTTAATTTGATTTATTTGGTTATAGTTACATGTATTCAAAATGTTCTGTATTTAATTTTAAAGAAGCCCCTGAAAACTACCATATCCTGCACAAGTTGAGGTGTTTGAAATTTTACTCCAAATAAATTGTGTTTTACTCATCTCATGCATGTTTATAGAGGATACACATATAACACATACAAAGTTTCATAGAACTCGTAGTTAAAATTTAAATGTAGTTTTTTCCATTATTCAAAAACGTGTGTGTTAAAAACCTGCATAATGAACAACATTCCTTCCAGCGCAGACAACTTTTTAAAACAATATTCAAGACAAAATATGAAACAATTCATCAGTTTTCTGTGTACTAAATGAAGATTTGAGCTGCTCTGCTTTGGTTGAGACAACTTCTCACTTCCACAAGATGTTACAGGTTCACAATTTACGCATATGTAGCCTTATTGTTGGTTAAAGGTAATATGTACAACACTTGCAAACATCAAAAAAGAAAACTACCAAATTATTATGAAATACCTTACTTGACTGTAAGTGAATAATAGTCTCGAGCATCCTGTGAAATCGTGGCACCTGGTGTGCTGTCATTTTCAAGGAAAGCGGAATTTTGTATCAATTTCCAATGATGGGTAGCCAATCATCTTTGGAAAAAAAAACCTGACTTTTTTCAAATACTGCCCCTAAACTTAGTTAGTCCACATTTTGTTTGCAATCAGTTACACATCCATGAACAGGTGCAAGCCAACTAGTCTGGTTCCCTGACCTGGCATACAACGTCAGGGAACCAGATTACAAGAATTGTTATTGTGGATTGCCAGAATTAACTATGACGCGAGGGTCAACCTAACTACGTGCTTACCAAAAAGATGCTGAGTTAAGCGCGACGCACGAGTGTGAAGAAGTAGCTAGGCCAGTCAAACTATAGGGAAGGTGGCACAGCCAAGACACAGCAAAAAAAAAATTTAGAATCATGAGACCGGTGCCTGTCCTCAGACACTTCTATAGCGCTATGAGTTTTTAATTCCACCTTTACAGCAACTTTAAGAACTGACAGATTTTTGGGGGGTTAATTTTTAAGTTTCATATTTACTGCAAGTGCCAAGCATTTACGTATTTGATAACTTCTGTGAAAGCCATCACCATTATTAATATTAAAGAAAACACTGAGCTGTCTTTCTGCATGTACAATTATTTTTTGTCTTTTAAAAGAAATAATCCAGATTAAATTCTTACCTTCTGTGTAAATGTTAGAATTTTTTTCTCAGAGTAGACTGTCTTTGTATTTTATAAGATTCTCACAAAAGAATGTACGTGATTGGAAGACAACTTGTCAATCTTCAATGTTGAGGTGCAAAGCACACAAAATAAAGTAAGCACAAAAATATTTCACTCAGCAAAAACACCTTATTGATCAGTAATCTTGACTATGTATGACTGATACTTAGACTCGTTTAGCAAATTTTGTGCTAAACAAAAATATCAACTCTGGTAATATATGTGTTACCTAACCTATTATTTGAAAGTATTAAGTGAAGTTTACAGAAGTTTAGAAAAACATTGGCACTCTTTACTTTTCAAAGTAAATGTATCATAAAGCGGGTGACACGTCATTCGGTAAATTTTCACAAATTTACATAATTGCATGTTATTATTTGAGGTAATTAATGCCGGTAACGTATGGTTTGGTCACAAGCTGGAATTTTT
The DNA here is from genome assembly GCF_015706575.1 of Patiria miniata. Classification (NCBI taxonomy): domain Eukaryota; kingdom Metazoa; phylum Echinodermata; class Asteroidea; order Valvatida; family Asterinidae; genus Patiria; species Patiria miniata. The sequence goes on from NW_024037061.1 coordinate 11,856,587, forward strand.
GTCAACCGTTGTAAGTGTATGAATTCAACTTATTAAGAAATATTTGGTCTTCCACAGTTCCAGGAACTATGTACATGCATATCTGTGGGGGAAATGTGTACTGAAGAAATGTTTGGTTATTGAAGCTGATATTATATTGAAATGGTGGAGTTTTATCATAGAAATTATTGACTTAATCAGCAAAATGTATCAAAATGTGTAAAAAATTTGTTCGGATTTTTTTTTTCTAAGAGGCAGAGTATCATTATGTTAACATTGATTTATAATTATACTATTTTAAATGTGACATTAAGAACTTGTAGTTTTTAGTTTCAATAAATCAAAGTGGAAATACATGTACAAGGCTGACAAAGTGTCTAGTTTTTTTTTAAAATTTTACCACATGAAATTATAATGTGGTTTGCATGAGCTTCCGTAATTTTGTGCATTGGGGGTTATCGAAACCTCGGTATTGGTTTCGGATTTGCCTCTGAATTCTAAATTACTGAGAGGTAAAGTAAACTAAAATACTCGAACCTTTGGCTTCATATGAACCGATTAAATGTTTTTGAAGCATTTTAGGTACCAAAACTCAGATGGAGTCCCTGAAGTTGGGGGGGGGGGGCCTTACATTTCCTTAAGCCGAAACGAGAACAAAGCCTGCAGCCTGTCTGGCCATGGTTTCGAAAAGGCCCGTATATGTTTCTTTTGTGATATCGTCTTGTCTGGTTTCTGCCTCGTCGAGCGTGATGTGCATGCATGTGTGTACGTGCGCCATTGCTACTACAAGCGTGAAATTGCGAATGCTGTGGTGACCGTTTTAGCCGATTTTCGGCTAACTGACACATTTTTTTTGTTAAAAAACGAGTTTGACAAAATTAGACAGAATGGATTTTTTTGGCAGATTTCTGGCAGAATTCTGCAAAGATGGTTATTTGACAGAAAAACAGCAAATTTAAAAGGAACGTAGATTTGTTTAAAAAAAGAAAGCTTCAATCTTTTTAAACAAACCCTTGCAAAATAGGACAGGTTGCCTTGTCTATGTGCTGCAGAGGTTAATAACTGGGAATCGGATTTTGTCGTGACGCAACCTCGTTTTGACTGAAATTTGCACAATTTCATAACACCTTTATATATGACTATACATTGTTTATAATTTAATTTGAATCTTAATTAAGGCAACATTACAACATCTGCATGTGATTTTAAGTGTTTATAATGTATTTCGGGTAATTCATGGGAATTTGGCAGATTTTTGATAAATCTGACAGATTTGTAAACCGCATTTAGCAGAATTTGGCCACGAGCTTACGGTCACCCTTGCGAATGCGGAAGTCACATGCGCATGTTTATGTTATGCAAGTGGATCACGAAACAGTGGTTGTCGCGTCCCATATGGCATATCTGAACTTGCATTAAAAAAACCAGATAGACTTTTCAGCCCCCAGGTGCAGAATGCTTAAGTATTTCAAGCCCGCTACGAGGACTAGAAGTACCTCAAAGGTTGTTTTTAATAGGATCAGGAGTCCTGTCAAAATAAAACCAACTCACCGTACGCGTTGTAAGCGCGAACTTTCATTAGACAGATTCGAAACTTCCAGTTCCAACAACGAGGTCGAGGACAAAAGTAACCAACACAAAAATTGTCACCAACCTTCAAAGAAACTCAAAACAGAAAGAATTCTGCAAGAGAAGCCGTTGCTTGGTCTCCCGTGCCGCAAACTCTCGGCCGAGAATCTGGACTGCGATTATGTGCAGCTGTACGGCAGACGTGAGGCCCTCGAGCTTTTCGATGAATGCGAGCGGGAGTTGAAGTATTTCACCGGGGAGCTGACCCGGGTGCAGGTGTACGGGAAGTGGCACAGCATACGCCGAAAACAGGTATTTCATCTGTCATGTCTGTTGTTATGAAAACTGTTTGTCTCTATATTTTTACACAAAAAAAGTAAATTACATAATCTCCAATCAAAAAGTAATTACATTGTAATTTGTATAAATGTGTGTACTGTAAGTGTTTTAATTGTTTTATTTCCCCAACACAAAAGTGAGACACCCCTTTCTTTTACCCCTTTCTTTTTTGTTCTTAACCCCTTAAGGATGGGGTGTAATGGGGACATTCCTCCACACATAGAGCAAGTGGCCCGCATGACTGCACAGCCTTTGTGTGGTATAGCTGGACTGCACAAAAGCAGCAGCTGTGGAACTACCCACTAGCCCTGTGTCACGGCATACCACAGCTGGCAACTGCATTCCAATGAGGATTAGCGGCCGCGGCCATGACCGCTTCCCGTGCGCATGGGGTTAAACAGCTTTATCATACTACCTCCGTGATCATACCAAAATGAATTTTGCAACTTAACCTTTCTTTGAAAATTCTAAAGATTGCAGTTGCCAAAATGTCCAACAATCTATCATAGAGAATGTGACTTTCGTCCCTATTTTCTTGCTAAAAGTTTTTTTTTCCCCAACCTTTTGAATTTCTTATAGGTTGCGCATGGCGATAGTGGTCTGACCTACAAGTACTCTGGAGTGACGGTGCCAGCCAAGCCCTGGACACCACTCCTTCAAACAATCAGAGGCAGGCTTGAAGAGGTCACAGGGCAACGGTTCAACTTCATTCTTATTAACAGGTGAGGGCAATTTTTTAGAATGGATTCAAAAGAAAATTCAACAAATCTGATGTGTTCACGTTCACACTGATATTGTATCTTTCTTCCTTTTGTCTTCAGATACAAAGATGGTTCAGATTACATGGGAGAGCATCGCGACGACGAGAAGGAATTAATCCGAACCAGTCCCATAGCATCCCTGTCTCTGGGCCAGCCGAGGGATTTCGGCGTGGAAAGAACGCCAAGAGAAACCTGCCACCAATCAGAATTGAGCTGGGGAACGGGAGTCTCTTGATGATGAACTATCCGACGAATGTTTACTGGTACCACTCGCTACCAGTCAGAAAAAAAGTGGTTGGAGTTCGGATAAATATGACGTTCCGATGCCTGAAAACTTAAAGATGATTAGGGATTTTAAGTGTTCTTTAAGCTCAGTGGGTACTGTACTATTTGAGGATACAGAGAAAACCAACAGATGTGCAGTTTTTTGGGCGGTTTAAAAAAAATGGGGGGGGGGGGTTCGTAAATTTGGGTTATTTTTTTTTTCATGTTTTGAATTGCTCCCTCTTAGGCAGCACTCAGGATATGGCTCACATTCATCCAGTTTTTAAAAAGCACCTTTTCTTCAGAACTATACCATTTCAGGTTGAATTATTTCACATGGTTTTTGGTACCAGTCCTTTCTTTACTTTGAGCAAGGATTTTCTCATAAAATTCTTATTTTTGTTTCGTGGGTAATTACCAATGTTCCTTTAATTAAAGAACATGTTTTTGTATTTTGGCTTTCAACTTTCATTTAAGCACTACATCTCACATATCGTGTGGAATATTTAAACATCCAATGCTTCCTAATGTTGAAAACTGACAACATTTGTTATGTCTGAACAAATTTAAGCCATAACAAAACAGCAAAGTTTCTATTATGTACATGTATACTTTGCAACAATTTGCTTTATTTATTACCAGGAAATGACAATGTTTTAATTCTCAAGATGTTTGACAAAGATACCACAATATCAGACAATTATTGTGCTTCAAATGATCAATTGAAAATGTCATTGATTCTCAAATGCTTTCAATACACGTGCATGATGTGATATCACAACTTGTACCACATAAGTGGAATGCAGTGATCAATGCCTCATTAAACAGTAGAATGGACCATGTCTCAAGACATACTTAAGAACTAACCCGATGAAGTTTTAGCTCTGTGAATGCTGTATATTTTGGGAAAGCACAATATTCTGGATCTCCATTTCAGTTCAAAAGTTGCAATGTTATGTTTTGAATTACGCCCTCTTGTGGCACAATCCCAAAATCAGCATTCGGGACATGATTCTCATTCAGCTGATTGTAGCTATGTGACGTCGCATACTGATCTGACAAATAATAGCAGCCGTGCACGGGCGTGTGTGTTGTTAACCTTTGCACCCATTCATGGATTTGCCCAAATAAACTAACTACAAGCAGAAATGTCCAAAAATGTTTCAGTTGACACATCTTTGGAAATGACCTTTTATTGTTTTCTTCAAAATGACAACATGCCAGAAAGAATAATTTCACAGGGAGCTTACTATCTTTAAACCAAGGAAGCTTTTTAACAACAATTTGGTCGGTTTGTTTTTTGAAAGCTGCAAATGGTCCTCTCTACTTTTAAAGCTACAGTCCATCATTTGCAGCTATCAAAAAAGTAACTGACTTAAATATTGTTGAAAAACATACTTGGTTGAAAGATAGTAAGGGGACTAAACTCCCTGTGGAATTATTCTTTCTGGCATGGTGTCATTTTGAAGAAATCAACAAAAGACGCACCGTTGGAAATTTCCGTTAGAAGTTCGTATTTTTTTATTCGGCGAAGCCCTTAAAGCGTTGACACGACGCACATGCGCGCGCGGTTGCTTTAGATCGTCGGTTCAGTGCGCGACATCATGTAGGTAGCTGCAACGAGCTCAGTGAGAACGTGTCTCGGACGCTGAATTCAGGCCCAATTCAAAACATGATTCAGCAAGTTTTGATTTGAAATCGAGATCCTAGAATGTTGTTTTTCTCGAAATATACAGCTGAAGCTGAGCTGAAAGTTCATCAGGTTAGTTGTTCAGCACCCTTCTTTAGATTTTAAGCACGTTTGCTGCTTCAAATGAACAAAATGCACAAATTACAAATGATGGACTGTACCTTTAAAATCATTGTGAGGTCACACTTTTGTTTATATGTGGGCTTTCTTATGGGAGAGTCAAGATGATTTTTGCAGAATAAAACAATTTAAACAACTCCATTGACAAAAGATTTTATGAATTTTGATTCATAATTTACAACAATTTCAGAAAGTTTGTCATGAGCTCTGCGACAAATTTTTCCTCAACGGAGTGATCGGCTCAACATAGAAAAATAATAGAACCAGGCCAATGACAGACGCCCATACCAACAACCTATTTTGCATTCAATGCAAATTTCTAATAATTGCTTGAATGAGTGAACCTTCTATACTAAATAAAACAAGTTCTAGCTATTTACACATCAATTTTTACATAGGAACTTTCCTCTCATTGACAAAGATTTACAATCAGTAATTGTTATGTAATGCCCACAACAAAAGTTAGCTTCACTGGGCCTCCAAGCAGCGGAGTGGTTCGCTCACTGTTCCTGCTTAAAAGCTGGTCAACAAAAACAACTGTACACTAAGGCCAAAAAAAGAAAGACTCCGGTTTCTGGTATGCGCGCGCGTCGCCATAGCCATGCGCGTTAGCAAAATTAATAAGGTTTTTTTTTCAATGTAAGATGATGTCTCAAAACCGCCAAACTCACTGGTTTGACTGGAATCCTGCTGTTGCACAATTTTAATGTGTTTTTAGATGGGGTTACGATCAAGTATAAGCTTTATGTGGCCTCTCTGGGCTCCCATATATTTTGCACTAAATTTAGTCGGGCACCATTTGCAGTCATCAGCCGACTTTCGAAGAAGAAAAAAAGTAAAAAAAGCCGCATCGCCGCACCACTTTTTGGGCAAGCTCCATACCAGAAATTGAAGACTTTTTGGGGGGCCTAATTAAAAGTTTTTACTTTCTTCCAGTGTTGTATTAGAGTCCCTGCAAGGCTATCACAAGTCCTTCAATCTGAAGTCAAGTCACTAGCTATTCAAATGAACTGTTACAAAAGCATTCCTTCGTCATTGTTCATCCAGTTACTTGGGACGGGCTTTGTGAAAGGACTTGTGAAAGGACTTGTGATGGACTCGAATACAACACTGCTTTCTTCCCAGGATCCTGGGAAGAAAGCAACTGACTTGCTTTTTAAAAACTCTTACTATTTTAGTATTGAAAGAAATGCTGGCAATTCTTTACACGGAATTAATGAAGTTACCAAACTGAAAATGACATCCAAATGACAACTAGGTCCAATCTCATGCTGCTAAGCATACACATTTCTGCTTACATAATCTCAGTCAACTTCATGAGAAAGAAATCTGTACGTACAGCAATGAGCATGCTAACTTAAATAGGCAGAATGTGCTTGTTATAGGAATGCAGTAATTAAATGTCCATGTGCGTCACGAGCATTATATGTGCAATGTAAAGTAATGCTTATGGTTAGCACAAATTTTCTGTTAATCATTAGCGCAGCATTTCTGCTAGCCATAGCCTTGGTCAAGATGTTGGGTGGTAGAGTCCGATGCGCTGACATAGTACACAGCAGCTGTGCGCCATGCACTCACACGTTCATACTGTTTAAAGCTAGAGTCCATCATTTGCAGCCATCCGAAAAGTAACTGGCGTAATTATTGTTGAAAAACAAACTTGGTTGAAAGATAGTAAGGGAACTAAACTCCCTGTGAAATTATTCTTTCTGGGAAGCTGTCATTTTGAAGTAATCAACGAAAGAAGGCATTTCCAACGGTGATTCTTAAGAAGCACCGTAGGAAAATTTAAATTAGTAGTTCATTTTGTTATTCAGCGCAGCGCGCACAAGTATTGGAACGACGCACACGCGCGCGCGGTTGTTATAATTCGTCGGATCAGTGCGCGATGTCGCGTATAGCTGAAATTCAAAACAATTCAAAACATGATTCAGTAACTTTTGATTTGAAATTGAGATCTTAGAATGCTGTTTTTCTCGGAATGTACAACTGAAGCTTAGCTGAAACTTCATCAGGTTAGTTGCTCAGTATCCTTCATTAGATTTTGAACTCTTTTGTTGCTTCAAACGAACAAAATGCACAAATTACAAATGATGGACTGTAGCTTTAAAACATGAACAGCGACCTCGCACGGCTAGGCTACACTATGCAAATCAGGTGGGGCTGAATGAACACCTTGGAACAACCATAGCAATTTTCGTTATTTTGTTGCTATATTTGGTCTGTGGACTCCAACCTTTTTGAGAATGTAGCCAACTATCCAGCTCTCTGTCCATGTAAAATACCAGCCTCCACGACCAAGTACTAAATAAAAATCTCATCTTTTTTCACATCCAGGGTCGTCACTGGAAATCCAGCGACAAAATATAGGAAAACATAAGCCAAAGCCCACGGATGTTCCAAGGTGTTCATTCAGCCCCACCTGATTTGCATATTGTAGCCTAGCCACGTGAGGTCGCTGTTCGCCGTTTGCAAAGTACATGCGAGTGCATTGTTCACGCCAACCAACGATCATCGGACTCTATCGTCGAATGCCTTGACCAAAGCTTGCTAGCCATTACCTTTTGAGGATGGAATTAACTGCCCACAGCTGCCTTTCTCTATGGCATGTTCAGTTCTTTTTGTGTCTGTTGTGTAGTGAGGCCCACAGAATGGGCATAAAACTTCAATGCACACAAAACGGACATGAACATATGTTACGCGATCAAGCTAAATGAGTGGTTTGTCAACACTGGTCAAATTTTTTTTTTATTGCAGATTTGAAAAGAGCACAACCTCAGCATTACTCATGTGAAAAATGCATGCTGGTACCATCTTTAGTTCAAAAATTATGGAAGTCGGAACACCAAGAGATGTGATGAAGTTATGTGATGAAGTGGCCCTATTTAGGCCTGTATATCCAAATGAAAATTCCCGACAAACGACCCATGTAGCTTGATCGCATCACATATGGAAATGTGGCCTCAGATGGAATAGACAAAGCTGTTGGCGCTGATATACTGACTTGCCGTCTCCAGTGAGCACCATTTGGAGCTGATACACGGACTCACTGTATATCAAGTCTTAAGGCTGGTTTATAGTGAGTCGCCCGATGATGAAAGTCCAACACTTTTGGTCACTGGACCCTAGGCCTATTTTGGGGGCAGGTTATATTCACTGCACGATGTTTGTAAACATTGCATCATACCTGCTATGTGTGCACAATTCAGCTGTGAAGTGTGACGATAAAGCAATGAGTGATCTCAGCGATCGTGTCAAAGTTCAATTATTTGAACTCTGCAGCAATATCGCCAGCGTCCTTCAGCGACTAGTCGCTGGTGCTTCAGCGACAACTATAACCAACATGTAATATAATTGTGCATCACTCAACCAACTATAAACCGGACTTTAAACCCTATCTTGAATTGACCCTTGGACCTATCATTGTCTTAACTTGTCAACTTCTTGACACCATCACGGAAAGCGCTTCACAAACACAAATGAAATAAATTAGATTAAAATTGAGAAGGCCAAGAACTACGATAACCAGATGCGGTGGTAGTCGTTGGCTCCGAAGCCCGCATTGCACTTGGGACACTTCCGCTGTCTGGTCTCGTACCGCGTCTTGATGCACTCAAAGCAGAAGACGTGGTAACATTTGGTCAGGACGACGTCCTTGCGTCCCTTCTTGCAACACGGGCACGTCAGTTGCTCCTGGAGTTGATTGGACAAACAAACAAACATGAAATGAACATCACAGTTCCAAAAGATCACCTCTGTTTTTAACTGTGAGACATGTTTAAGGGAATATGTGTTTGGTGCCTGGATACGGATAATGGCTTGAGCAGGAGGCAAGGGTAAAAAAACACAAGTTTACTAAGATTTTGTTCAACAATTTTACCTCATGTTTTGTGAAACACCCCTCTGTCCATGTCTATGGTATGTGCCTCAAGGGCATAGTGCTAAAAATCTCCTTATATGGAAATTGGCGCAAAACACAGCGGTGTTTTGCCAGCGGTTTAAAACCACCCACGTGACGGGCTTTCGAAAAAATAGATCTTGGTAATCTGCCTTGGGTATTTATGAACAAACCATTATTGAATTGAATTGAATTGAAATCTTCAATTGATTCAATTGATTCCGTAGACAAGAGAAAGATGTATGACGCCTGAATTCCATCTCTATGTGTATGTAGTGACTCGGCTGTATTCCACTGTGAAAATGCTGCAGGTTAAAGTGCTTTCAGATGAAAGTTAGTTTTGTGTATGAACACAAAAATACCCAAACCTTTCGAAAAGTTTTGGGTATTGGGCAACTGACATGGCCAAAACTTCACAAAGTTTTGAGTATTCTTGTGTTCATACATGAGAAAAAGTAGAAAGTTGATTTTTTTTTTTTTTTTTTTACACATTTCTAAATATTTATTCCAAATCATTTTTTTTTTTAGGTGAATTAAAAATGAAGTCTGTAATATCAAAATACAAATGTTACACTATTAGTTTCTTCACACCACTTTCAACTGGAAGTTGTTCATTCACCTTGTATGTTCGTATCTCCTCCATGAGTACCTCATCTGTGCTGCTAGCCAGCTCCATTCTCTTGTATCGCTCCACTTTCCTCCTTAGATGTTGTGATTCCTCCTAAACAAAATGATGTGAAAATAAAAATGATTGAAGTCCAGGAGATAAACCTTCAGACACAATCAGGTTTCGCAACAATCCACTTGATCAAACACAGTAATTGGAAGATTTCTTTTGACTTAAATTGTATTTGGGGTCGCAAGTTTCTGAAAGACGGGGAGAAATAGTGACTGCATCTCTCTCAGTTTCTCCAGCTAGGAATCCAAATGTGGGGTGGGGGAGGAGGAAGTCCTGATTTTCAAATAGTGGGGGGGGGGGGGGGGGGGGGGACACCTTGTGTCGGTCTCTGTCATTTCTACAGCTATGGGCTCCATGCGCCAACAAAAGAGGGCACGTTTTTACCACTTTTGAGAACCCCCTGGACGGGGCACACAGTGTGTGCGTAACTTAAAGTGCGCACAACTTCCTGAATGTGCCAAAGCTATAGCGACAGCGTCTTCGCGTGAGTGTCAGACGTCCTCAGCGTGCAAATACGTTCGAATATAACTTGCAATGGACTCCCATAACAATCCCCACCCTCATAACTTTGGATCATTTGAAATATGCAGTGGATGGACCGGGAACCAGTCTAGGAGCGTTTTCGAAACGACTGGCTTTGGCTTTGTCTTCGGCTTAATGACATTTTAGGCCCCGACTTCGGGGACTCCAGCTACATTTTGGTGCCTGTTATGCTTCAGGAACATTCAATCAGTTGATATGAAGACAAAAGTTGGAATATTTTCGTTTAGTTTGCCTCTCAGTGATTCGGAAGTACGAGGCGAAGCCGAAGCCGAATCCGAAGCAAAGGTTTTGAAAACACCCTGTAGGTCTCCCCCAACTCTCCTTTTCTGGTCGTTGAAGGGGTACTTGTGCACCGAGCCATACATGTTCAACTAGGTTTGGTGGCATACATGTATACACACTCCTTCCATTATCTATGGATAAATCTGTCATAGATGTAGTTGAGTCCATCACAAACCCACTTCAAGTCCTCCATTCCCAATTCAAATCGCAAGCTCTTCAAATGAGCTTTGACAAAAGCATTCCTTTGTTATTGTTCATCCATTGTTCCCTGTGACTTGACTTGTGGTTGGACTTGTGATTTATTTGTGACTGGGCTTGTGATGCAGGGGTGTGAGTGACCACTGATAAAAATAGCTGAAAACAGCTGAAGAAGGTGTAAAAAAAGCTGAATTTCGGAAATCTCCTATACTTTTGTACACAGCAAGTGAGGGAAAAAAGCTGAAATCCAAAACAAAAAAAGCTGAAATCAGCTAAAAAGCTGAGATTTCACACCCCTGGTGATGGACTCGACTTCATCCCTGAATTATGTCCACTTGACGTTACCTGCGCCCTGCGGAATTTGTGGTTCTCTTGTTCCACGGCACTGGCCTTCTCCTTGACCAGTCTCTGGAGCTCCTCAATGCGTCCCGTTATCTTATCCAGCTGCATCTTGAGGTCAGCTGTGGATTGGCTGCTGTCAAGAGCCTGTCAAAGAAACACCAACAAAACTGGTCGTTGATTGTTTACATTGTGACTGATGCTCTTTTTTTCACAATGAACTATAGACAATGCCAAAACATGACGAAGCTGCTGCATATCATTGTCACGTGATGTATGTCCTCCACTGGTTCCCTTCATGATGGGTGCGGTCAGAATATATAACGGCAGGCCTGACTCATCACTGTCGTCCAAAGTGCACTTGTTTTTACAAAACGAGAACCAGTCTAGCATTATCATCATCTATGCCATCGCAAATTCGCGCTCGATCTCGAAAGATTCTCTATATCTGTCCGTTATCATTTTAGATGCTTCAGGACCATGTCAATTGCTGGACACAAGAACAACAATGTCACTGCCTTGTCATTCAAACGAATCGGAAGTTTAACGTATGCACAAACGTAAGGAGAGATCTTTGAAAAGAATGGCAAATTTCACTTTCCATCTGAATCGTAAGTTTTGGTGTGTTTAGGGGCAATTATTTTTTCGGAAAATGTCAACTCCGCTGGCTAAGTCATGGACATCGTCCCAGCTCTAAATGGTGAAATTCCCGTGTCATGAACCTTAGAGCTGGGTTTTCCAAGCTAAAGTCAAGCCACAATTCCAGCCTACCTTTCTCCTGTTCAGCTCCAGCGGCTGCTGCCTCAGCATTATCTCCTTATCCATAGAGCTCAGCTTGTTGACAAGACCAAACACTCTAAGAACAAGACACAAGTCATGCCTACCTTTCTCCTGTTCAGCTCTAGCGACTGCTGCCTCAGCGTTATCTCCTTATCCATCGTGCTCAGGTTGTTCTGTAGTATCCTCTCTTTCTCCTCCAGTTTCCTGACCACCTGGTTCTGGGCGTCTACCTGGGTCTGCAAGGTCGCGACCTGGTCAGCTAGGACGTCCTTCTCTTCTCTTAGGAGCTTGTGGATCTGGTTGCATTTGATTCTCTGAAATGGTGAAGAAAAAATAATAGTTTAAAAGAAAATAAAGTAACAAGGGTGACATCGAATGTAGCTGAATAGTGTACCCCCTACCCACCTTTATACTTCACCCCCTCAATTGGGCATCTTTAACACAATATCCTGATCCTCTAGGTTACTTTGTCTAGAAACGCTTCCCACTCCAACAAAATGCAACACCTGTCAACATGAGCAGTCTGTATAATGTATAACAAGATCCAACATGTCCGACTTCCGATGCCAGGCTGCCACCGTCTAGAAACTCTTCCCACTGCAACAACATACAATACCTGTCAACATGGGAAGCCTGCATAATGTATAACAAGATCCAACATGTCTAGATCCAACATTCCTTTGCCAGGCTGCCATAGGGTCTGTAGCTGCTGAGTGCGGCAGGATACAACAATGATATTACTCAATTGGACCACCTCCCATTGTCTCAAATGGTAGTTTATGCACTGGTGTTGATGGCCCAATGCAACAAGGTCCAAAAGACTTCAACACCCTTTGCACTGTGTTGTGTCTGGAAGGCTTTGGGTTTAGGATACAAAATCATCCCATGAAGGGCAAAACCTAATATTGATTTACATCACCCCAATGCAAATTCATCTTATGAATAGTTTAATTACGGTACCAGCTGTTACATGAACATCAGATTGGAGCCAGCCAATGGATCCCGCAAGCTCGGTGATCGAGTGGTAAGACGTCTGCACTAAAAAGCAGGCGGTCACGGGTTCGAGTCCCACCCGAGTGATTTTTTCCAATTTTCACTCGGGAGGTAAGACACTGAGTATACAGTATTTATACGTCGGTGAAGGGCAAAACCTGATATTGATTTACATCACCCCGAAGCAAATTCATCTTTTGAATAACATCATATTTCTTTCAAAGAATGTGCATTCATACAAAATAATGGATCTTAACCCTAACCCACCTCACTCCTCCAAAATCCTCCTGGCGGTTTTGGAGGATTCTAGAGGATTGAGGATGAATGGTGATTGAATCAAATGAGGATTCTGGAGGATTGAGGATGAATGGTGATTGAAGCACATGAGGATTTTGGAGGATTGAGGATGAATGGTGAATGAAGCACTAAGAGGATTTTGGAGGATTGAGGATGAATGCATTTTGAGGCAGGACTGTCTGATGATTTTGAAGGATTTGGCGTTGGTTATCCTTCATTTAAACACGAGTGCAAAGTTTTGGGATGAGGAGGATTTTGGAGGATTGAGGATGAATGCATTTTGAGGCAGGACTGTCTGACAATTTTGAAAAATTTAGGCGGAGCTGAAAAATTTTGGAGGATTTTGGAGGATTGAGGATGGTTGTAAGCAACAAGGGCCTAGGGGGTTAGGGTTAAAAGTTTAAGCAAATGTTTCAGTGAAAAGTACTTGATATTGTAATAGACCGCCAGTTTTTGAACGGTCTACTCACCTCAGACATGAGTTTGAAGTTTGCGTCATCTTTCTCTCGGAGCTGTTGTAGTAACCTTGTGTTCTGTTCCTGCATGTCTTCAAATGCTTGACCAGTCACGTCCATCTCTGATAGCAACGCCTCCTCCTCCTGAATTAGGAAAAGTACACAATTATCTGTCAATTTCTGCAAATGTTTACAATCTTTAAAGAAAAATAGGACAATACTTAAGCCTGTTTAAGTGCAGAGAGTCTTAATTTACAATACGGATGCGCAGAGAGTGTGAAAAACCAATAAGCCTACATGTGCACTTTCCTATGGAGCCAGTGGGGTCCACGGTCCACTGAGCACCATAGGAAAGCACACATGTAAACAAAGTGTGACGTCATTAGTACAGAGGCTTATTCCTGGGATTTTATAAATGAACAATTTTGGAATGGGTAAACCATGAATATAACCATTCACAATTGAGTATTATATATAGGTAATGGTAATTAACAAAATTGGTAAAATCATGGCATACACTTGTTTTGAACATTGGGAAGATACCAGGATTCAATTTCACTCAAAAGTTATTTTCAAAAGTCCGGAAAAATAAATCTATGTTTAGAGGCAAAACTTGAAAATAGCATGGGGACACATCTTTAACTATGTTGATGTCTGTGGAGCAGACTATGGACCACATTGAGCCAGAATCCTCCAAATTAAAGGCTTGGAATCACCGGAAGCCAAGGCGGAGACGAAACCAAAGTTTTGACAACCCATATTTGTGGGTCATACACAAGACACTAGACCAGTGTCTAAATCACTGGATTTCATTTGTCCAGCAATTAAGTGGGTAAGCGGACCTGTTTGCGATCGGCAAGTTTCTTCTGTAGTTGGTGTATGGTCTCCTCCAGGTTGCGTATCTTCCGGATGGCCTCTTCGTCGGCAAGCTTACGGTTCTCCATCCTCTCCCTGTCTTCAATGTGACGCAGTCGACACTTCAACTCCTCTACCTCCGCCCGGGCCCGCCTCTCTGCTGTCATCAGCTGGAATTTGTTTTAGAAAAACAAAGAAACTGAACCTGTTAATTCCTGTACAACCCCACACTACCCTGCCTGATACTGCTGTTACATATGACCTTTATGTACTGACCTGTACTTTATCTCTCTGCTCCTTGGCTGCACCTTTGTACATGTCAAGAAGGAGCTTCATCTCTTTCTGATTCTCCTGAGATTTTCTGTAGGGGGAAAAAGAAGAAGAACGATTCAAAACACAGATAATGCATTTGTCTGGAGAAAAAAAAAGACAAGGATGGGCAAGTTTGAGCAAGAACTATAGTTCACTAGGGTTTGACCACAAGAACAATAGTTAACCATGGTTGACCACAAGAACTATAGTTAACTATGGTTTGACAACAAGAACTATAGTTAACTATGGTTTGACCACAAATACTATAGCTGCTTGACCACAAGAAATATAGTTAACTATGGTTTGACCAACTTTACTCCAGCCTACACTACTTAACCATAGTTAAGCAAGTCTAATTCAGGACCAGCCTACCAGGGGTTAGTCGCACTGCTGGTGACCAATAATTGCACACATCATAATGCACAGCAGGGAGGCCAGGGATGAGTTAGCAACAACTTCTTGTTCACAATTTCTTGCTAACAGTTAGTGGAGCCTTGATCTCAACCTCATTCCCATGGTGCTGAGCAGTATGCTCCCGCTACCTGCTCTCTCACCCTGGTACTGGATCAATTGCACGCTCAAAAATCTTGCACATGCAAAATAGGTATGGAATAGTGTGGTGCCTGGCCATGCTCAAACTTAGTGGGTTTTTTTGCAATGTGGTGACACAGGTACATATGGAATCAATTCATCGCAGCGTGGGATGTGAAAACACAAAGTTTTTTTTTGTTATGTTAAAATTTTTATCCATCCAAATGTGCAGTATTACACTACATATTACAACGGTGAAATCTCTATAAGTCAAATCTCAAGGGAATGGATACAAAATATGAGATATCTAGAGTTCGAGTTAAGCAAAGTTCCCAATTTTTCTACAATCACGTACATGTATGCACATGAATAGCTTTCACTGTAACTCGCTATGTCTGGCTATGAAATGGACACGCTATTTGGTTCACTTTTCTTCTTTTTATTGATTTTTATTGAGTTTTGAGTTATCCGAGTTTGACTTTCGAGATTTCACTGAATAAACAAACTGGAAAAGGGAGGATAATTTTTGAGGAGTGGACACAATCATTCACAATGAACGTTACAACACGTAATACGCGTTAGAAATAAAATCACCAAGTAATGTATACCCATAACACACTATGGAATCAGGATACAGGAAGCAACTTTGCTTCCCAGGGGCTACTCTTGGAAATGCTTTTGAAAATAAGGGGGACAAAGTTGCAGTGAACGATCTCTTTTCTGACTTACTTGAGATTGGCCCTGAGTTCTTTGATCGTCTCAGCCTCCTTGCTTCCGTCCTTCTTCTCTTCCTTCCTTCCATCCTTCTCTTTCTCCAACCGAGGGTCTCGCCTCTCCTCGTGGTGCACGCTGGTCTCCTCACGTTGCTTCTGGAGCTGTTCCTTCTCGTGGCTGGCCTCCCTCCGGTCCAGACTGCCGCTGCTGCTGCTAGACGAGGAGCTGCTGGTGCTGCCGTGGCTGTGGGAAGCCATCTCATTTTTTAGCTGAAAACGGAAAGGGTGATATATTTATCTTTTTTGTTTGTTTAAAGGTAATATACAACATTTGCAAACATCAAAAAACCAAACTTTTATGAAATACCTTACTTGACTGTAAGTGAAAAAACAGTCTCAAGCATCCTGTGAAATCATGGCATCTAGTGTGCTGTCATTTTCAAGAAAAGTGCATTTTTTGTATCAATTTCCAAAGATGGTCGGCCGACCACTGTATGAAAAAAAATGATTGACTTTTTGGAAATACTGCCCCCTATTTACCATATTTAGTTAGTCCACAATTTGTTTGCAATCGGTTACACATCTGTAAACAGGTGCAAGCCAGCTAGTCTGGTTCCCTGACCTGACAATTCCCCTAATGTCTATAAATTGCTCCGTTTTCCCAATTCCCCTAACAAATTGCTCCGTTTTGACTGAAATAGCGTCAGAGAACCAGACTACAAGAACAGCATTGTTTTTCTCAGTTTTCCAGCATCTATGAACACAAATCTTTAAACAGGTCAGTGTATATATCAAAAATTCCATCAAAAATGTCATTTTAGAAAGGAGTTTACTTTAATGACTTCAGCCTGTGTCTCCTTGAGTTTGTGCCTGTAGCGGTTGATCTCCCCCTTCAGCTGTGTGTTGTGACTCTGGTAACTGGAAACCAAATGCCTCAACTCTCGGTTGATTGGCCCTGCAAAACCAATACAAACCAGATCCAGCATACATAAACATGTACCATGATGAATATTCAGTTAATTCAATACATATTCGTTACCCCACATGTTTTTATTGGTTACTTGCTCACCGGATCCCTGGTGCAATTGGCTAATTTGAACTGACCTGCCTGTTCATTGGCTGCAAGGTTCTGCTCAAACTCAATGCGCAGCATCTCGTATTCTTTTCTCACTTGAGACAGAGTGTCTTCTAGCTGGATGACTTCCGTTCGGAGCTTTTTCTGGCAGTCAAGCTCGTCACTCTAAAATAGATTGAAACAGCACATTTTCATCATACAACAATCTTGACTTCACAGTTGTTGACGACCTGGCAAAATAGTTTGTGTCCCACTGAAACTCGAAAGTTGTTATGGACACAACTGTAGTCAAGTCCTCACAGGTACTTAAGTCTCAAGTCAAGTCACAAGCTATTCAAATAAACAATGACAAAGGCATTGCTCTGTCATTGTTCACACTGTTACATGTGACCTTACTTTTGATATGAATTGACTCTGGTTGCGGGAAGGCATGTATATTGTTGATGCAAATTTTTGGCCATCAAGAAATTGAACAGAATACCTGATTGGAAAGTAGGGCCTAACCTCATCAAAAAATGTTTTAAGTGTATGAGAAAGAACTAAGTGCTAAAGTTTGGAACTTCAATATTCTGGCTAGAAACCTCGCTAAATGACAAGCCTGCCCAGTGAAGCAAGATCCATCAGGCCAAAAAGCTCAAGGCCAAAATGCCTCAGAGACTGTGGTCACTAACTGCAGTAGGATACAACTGTGGCATTGTTCAATGGGACTAGGTCTCATGGAGTCAGAATTGGCTGTTTATCCACCAGTGTTGATGGCTCAATGCAGCAAGGTCCCACAGACTTTAACACCTGTTGCACGTGTTGCATCTGGCAGGGTAAGTATTAAAGCCTTTCATTTACACACTAAGAAGCCCTCTGTGCAGATGCCTAGCTAGGGCTTTGTTCGCCCGTTGCAAAAATAGAGTTTTCGTCCCCTTTAAACCATTTTCGCTGTGATGATTTTTGCTTCGATCAGTGTCCAGATTTGGCTTTTAAAACCTCTATCCCATTGAACTCTGCCACACTCAACACCCCCTGGCTATTCCTCTGCCTTTGTGCCAGCAATAACATGCAGGGTCTACAGTAAATTATACTGCCCAAATGGTGGAAATGAGCTCATTTTCTTTTCAGGTTTTCGATTACATTCCTTTCAAGTTTTTCCCACAATGGCATTAAACTGTTCTGGGTTGCATTTTACCTCCATCTGTTCCATCTGTCTGAGGTGGGTTCCTTTGGTTTGTTGCAAGAGGTTCCTCGTTTCTTCAAACTGTGCCTTCATCTCCTGGGCTTCCTTGTACAGCACCGAGAACTGTGACTGCAGGTTCTTATAGGGCGCCCTCTCCATGACGATGGAGTCTGGTAGGCGCTGGAGCTGTGTGGACGGAGAAACAAAAATGACTAAATCCTGTGATCTCAACTTGAGGCTATTACCGGGGTGTTACTAAGCCTGCATTAGGTGAAAACTGAAAGTTATTAGAAGACCAAGATGTCTTTAGGGTTTACAATTTTTTTTTTCAATAAACTTAAGGACTCAACAGCATTTACGAAAAAAATCTAGTGACTGCTGATAAGGACTGCACTCGTGCCAGCCAGACTAAATCTAGAATCCATCGGCTGTAGGTAGGTCAATCTTGGTGCTGTTATACATTCTTGTTCTGACAATTACGCGATGTGAAAACAAACATGAACGAACAAGGAGACCTAGGAACGAAAATGCCAGATGTGAAAGGTCGTAAATGAAACTCGTTTTTACCCATCTCCAAATGATTTATCGTCAATTTTAATACCAAGATAAAAGTCCAACATGAGTGTTTCTTGGGGTGGTTGCGGTTAAAAATCATTCTGCCAAAAATTGTAGCAAGAGAAGGGCAACCTAGCGTAAAATGCCCAAAGGCAGGCCGCGCGAGGGTTCCAGAAGCTCGCGGCGTGACCTTTTAATTTCTGGCTCTATTGAACCACATCCAAACTCCTTGGCTACGTTTTTTTGCAATTACGCATGCACCTGTGGAAGCTGCTTGAAGCCACTTCCCATGTATTACTGCTGGCAGCAGCCTTGGTATAAGGGGAAGGATCAACATACAAACTGAGCTTACATCCATCTTGGTTTGCTCGGACTCCTTGACCACTTCTTGGTACTTCTCTTGTAGTCTTTCCAGCTCTACTAGTCGGCCATTGGCCAGCTCCTTGTGCTCCTCCAGTTCATTGACCAACGTCTGGAGCTGAAAATCAGAAGAAAAAAACATTCATCAGTTCCTCCAATTCAGTGTTCTTCTTATGCTGAAGAAAGAAATTGACCGGACTTCAGAATACCACACCTTTGTTACACCAGTGGGGCATTCAGCCGTATTTTTGTGGTATCTAAATATGACCCATCGTCACAAAATTAGCCCTAACCTACCTCAATCCTCCAAAATCCTCCACGCGGTTTTGAAGGATTTTGGAGGACTGAGGCTGCATGGCAAAACGTGTCAGTAGATTTTGGAGGATGCATTGCGTTGAGTTCGTAGGCTATACCCAGCATTGTTTATGTTCAGCCATGCATAATTGAGCCCTGCATTATGCTCGATATCATCCGCATATTAATAATCATGGCTCTGATTGGTCAAACACCAAGAGGCTGAGCTTAAAGGGAATATACATCATTTGCTTTTGCTGTAATTTTCAGAAATGGATGGAATTGGGGGGTTGGAAATATATAGCAAATATAGTTACACTGACTTTTTTGAGGTTTTGGGTTCGAAAATGCTATAAAAACCAAGAAAAACAATCATTTTCCTGTAGTCTGGTTCCCTGACTCCATTTAAGAAGAAACAGAGCAGTTTACTTATTACATTGGGGAATTGTAAGGTCAGGGAACCAGTCTAGCTGGCTTGTACCCGTTCATAGGTGTGTAATCGATTGCAAACAAGTGCGATGGTCAACTGGGGCCAGTATTTGAAAAAAAGCCAGTTTTTTCCAACGCTGGTCGGCCGATCAGCGTTGTGAAATTGATACAAAAATACCACTTTTCTTGAAAATGACAGTATACCAGGTGCCATGATTTTACAGGATGCTTTACACTGTCATTCACTAACAGTCCAGCAAGGTATTTCAAAATGATTTGGTAGTTTTATTTTTTGATGTTTGCAAATGTTGTATTTTCCCTTTAAGGGATCAGTCTACTGCTCTGACCTGTTTGGAGGAGAGGCCAGCCGATCCATCACCAAAGATATGACCGGGGACCAGCGTGGCATTCTTGAGCTTGGTGTAGCTCTCTTCTAGCAGGATCTCCAGTTTCTGGGCTCGCTGCCGGGCCTGGTTCAGGTCAAACCGCAGGTCATCGATCAGGTTGTTGGCCTCGGCTAGCTTGGTCTCGGCTGCTCCTAGTTTGTCGCTCTGCTCTGTGAACTGCAAAGGGACGAGGTAGAAGATTGATTTCATTTAGGGCTGTGTTTTTATGGAAAAGTTTGAAATCTGGTACCCATTTCCCTAGTGGTAGGGTACCTGCAGAACCATGTACATAAACAAGTCCTGAAGTAAGGTGTTTCTCACTGAGAGCACAGTGGCGCGCGCACCACCCCTAAGAAGAGTTGAATTACAACATAAAACCACAGCAGACTCTCTGTGTCTTCTTAATTGGTCAGAAAGACATCTTTTGTTATGTTTCCCTTTCAGAAGGGTTGTGTCTGTATCTACAAAGGTAGTTTCACGTAATAACCCCCCCCCCCCCCCAAAAAAAAATGGGATCGGGTAACTGCCATTTACTGATCGGGTATTGGGTACCCGGGTATCCAACCCAGCCCTGATGTTCTTTTCTTTACCCCTACTTCCTGGGCGTATCTGCTTAGATGCTTTGCGAATCCATCAATTGTAACTCTGTTTGAAAAGTAGTTATTGAGGTTTCATTAAGACGCTCAAAGAACAGAATTTAAGATGGAGCAGGGTTGTCCATTTCCGAATAATTTGGTATTCCATTACTCAAAACTGATTTTACCAAATATTCGGATATTCGAAACTGCCAACTGCAACTGCGTAAAAAGTGGCACAATGAGGGCGCCAGATTAAAATTTGCTTGCAGTGATTGATATGCGGCGCTGGAGTGTTTTGCAGTATTTTATAACTGCAAAGGGCTTTAATCTGCTAAAAGGATGGGAACAATGAACCATCATCGCCTAAAATTTACCACTGGCAAAAACGTGGCACCTGACAATAAAGCGTTGAAAGTTTTCAATAAAATAACACCACAGTCGTGTGTATGTGCAAAGTGTTTTTTGTTTTTCAAATATTCAAACCGGCAAAATGCTATTCAAATGATGGAATATTCGAGTATTCGATATATTCGGGACAGCCCTAAGGCTGAGGTTTATTTTGCTCAGCATCCCAACTTACCTGCAGAGTCATTTTCTGATGTCTCTCTTGTAGCGAGTTGATGGTTTCCTGTAGTCTCTGATTCTCAGTAGTCAGTTCAGCGTTGGCTGCCTTCACTGCTTCATCAATGTCACCTTAGTACAAAACAACACACAGGAAATAAAGGTACCCAATCAAAGTAATGATGCCCACCTTTGTAATATTGCAGAATCCTCAAAATTATTTTGAAGGATCTTTGGTAAGGTAGCATTGTTATAATAATGTATATCTATAAAGCGCACGTATCCACCAATATCTGTGCTCAAGGCGCTACATCATTATGACCCTGCTCATTGGGCCAATAAAACATTCCAAAGGCAATCTCAGCTCCCTGGGGAGTATACAGCTCTATGCTGCCATTTCTGCACAAAGCAGCTAAAATCAATCACAATAATCATCTCTGCCCTCACAGGTACCCATTTATTCCTGGGTGGGGAGAAGCAGTGACTGACAACGTGCCTTGCCTAAGGGCACACACACCATAACTCCAGGCTGGACTCGAACCCACAACCTGCAGGATAACCAGCAGACCACAAATTCAAAGCTCCGGACCACGAGGCCACGGCACTCTAAAATCGGTATCTACTAAACACTAAAACGATGTCATTTTAGGAGTAACAAAGGGATGAAGATTTTGTCATTACCATAAAATAAAAGTTTCTTTTCAGGTAAACAGGGTTAACATTTATGTAATCAAATAAATTCATATGGAAGAATACAAACGTAAGTGTTGGTATGCAAATGTATTTAGCGGACAGGTTTCCTGTACTCTGAATGCAAACTATCTTGGTCAAGAACATAGACCCTTCCTGAATACACGACATAAATCCCCCCCCCCCAAAAAAAAAAAAAAAAATTAACAAGAGAAATGTCTAAGCTATAATTGTTAAAATGTTTCAGTCACAAACAGAAAATAAATACTGAAGTCCAGTTATTTTTTATAAATGGTAGTTGTTTCATTTACTTCTGTTCTGAATGTCGGCAGCCACGGTCTTGCTTTTGTCCTGCACGGCTGCGATGACTGCGACCAGCCTGGTGACAGCCTCCTTGGAGAACTTGCAGCGTTCCTGCATGTGTTGGTCGATCTCAGTCTGGTCGCAGCTCGCTAAGGTGGCCAGGAAGGAGGTGATGGTCTCCGGCTCTGAACACAAGGCAAATATTTGGTGAATTATAAAACAAGGTTGCATACTTACATTTAATAGGGCTGTGCATCGGAACAGGGTACCCGAGTACCCGAGTACCCAATCGTTATGTCAGGAACTGGTTGAAGATTATGGGATTGGGTGCCCGTAACCAACTTTACAAATGACTTAGTAAGTTCTCAGACAAGGAAAAAGAAAGGTTTTGAATGCCATTTGTGGGGAAGTTTAAAAATAAAAACCAGGCATAATTGAGCCATGCATTATGCTCGATATAATCCCCACTGCTTCAGAATGTCATCAACACTGCCTCAACCCATTCACAGCGATTTTGAAGGATTGAGGTAATAGTCAACGCTCCACTGAATAAAATTCAAGAAATAACGGATGATTTTGGAGGATTGAGGCTGAATCCAATGTTTACATGGTGGTAATTGGAGGATTTGGCAGGATGGAGGATGGAGGATGAATCCTAGCCAAAAGGGTTAATACACACAAAGCTGGCAAAGAATAACCTGGTTGTCTCTGGTTATCTTGACTTTAGAACAAAACCTTAAACGTTCCCCAAGGTTTCCGTACCTTTCTTTTCCTCTTTAGCAGCAGGGGTATCTTTCTTCTCCGTCTCCATCTCCATATCCAAGACCTCTGCGTCTTGACTGGCGACCTCGTTTGACCCAGTAGCCTCATTGCCAGCGGCTTCGTCTGTTTCCATCTCTGTTTTCTCCTCCTTAATAGCAGGCTTAGTGTCTTGGCTGCTTTCTGTTTTGATTTCTGGGATGGACTTCGTCTCCACCCTCATGAGAAGAATGCGAATATCCTCTTCAAGCTGAAAAGACAACGTTTTTATTTACCATTACCACAATTGTATGATAGAATATATCATTTTTTTCGGTACTGTCATAATTTTAAGAATCTTTTGTCCAACAGTACGAGGGTAAACTGGAGGTGACAATTTTCAAAAGTCCATCACCTATTTTTTTTTTATCTTTGCCTAAAATTTGAAACATTTATTAATACGGTGTTGTTTGGAAATAAATAAAGTTAAACCATTGAACAAAGTTGATAATGACATGTTCTAATTTTTCAACTTACTGAAAACAAATTTATCTACAGTACTTATAAATTACCAATCATGACTGATAATAGAAATAATTTGCCATCAGTCACCAGCAGTGATGTATAATGAAATAGAAGACCATTTTTAACATAAAAACCAAATTTTTTTTATGACCACATGCAACAAAAACAGGGGACAATTTTCAAACCCCTTAACCCTAACCTTCCCAAATCCTTCAAAATCCTTTGCAAAATGGTAAAATGGAGGAAGTTTTCCAGGATTGGGTCTATATGGCAAAAATGTCTAGCTGATTTTTGAGGATGCATTGTGTCAAGGTCTTCAGCCAGACCTTCTGTTGTTTATGCTCAGCCATGCATACATTTAGGCCTAGATTATACTTGAAAGCCTCCGCAATGCTCCTGGATGTTACTGGCTCTGCCTCAACATATTGACAGTGATTGCTGGATGATTTTGCAGGATTGAGGCAGTGGCCATCCCACCAAGGGCCACATTCAAGAAATAACAGAGGATTGTGCAGGATTGAGGCTGTAGGCCTATGCAATTTTTACACGGAGGCAGTTCAAGGATTTTGCAGGATTGAGGCTGCATCCTAGCAAAAATCCTAGGGAGTTAAGGTTAATAGACCAATTGAGTAGAAAGTCACTGTACAGATTAAACTCAAGAATTGTGCACCCCATGATGGTTACTCTGAACATTTACACGTAGCTTACACAATGCTTCTGCCATTGCTGGGGGCCACCGTATGTGTACATCCACTCTGTGCCTTTCATCGAAAATAAAAACAAACAACAAAATCATCCAATTTAATACCTGAGTCCAGTACTTGTTCATGAGGCTGAGTACGATCTCATCCGTCACCTGTCGTTGCTCCAAACGCTCGATGCGGTTGCGCAGCTCATTCTCCATGAGGGAGCGCATCTCGAGACGCTCGGCCAACTTGCGATTCTGGAATCGCAGAACCTTCATGTCCATCTCCTCCTGCAATCAGGGAACAATTAAAAAATGTGTTAAGTCCATTACACGTAACATACACCCATTCAAGACTGGCATTAAATAGTGGCTCAGCACTAAAAAGCAACAGCGAAATTCTAGGTAAACCCAAATAGCTTCTGGTTTCAGACAGGCAAAAGTTTTCTTTCAATTTTCATTGACTCGACTCTGGAGGTCATACTCAATGACTGCAAAAATCAATCTTTGGATAGCTTGTGAAAGCTAGTCGTGCCTGTTCCGAATGCCGGAATACAGCACACATTAGGTACACTTGGATCCAAGCGCCAAAGTTCCCAAGATTGGATTTGATTCAACTTGTTGATGGCGCCCTCTACCAATGTAGTGGCGGGAACTTGTCCAGGACCCCCTGCCATGCCTGCATTAATAGAGGAATGAAATCCAAGTCAAGTCTTGAAGCCAAGACTAGCCTTGAAGCCAAGACTAGCCATGAGGACATCTTCACCTGTGATGACACCGCCCCCAGCCTCATGGGCTCAATGTGGATGCGCTTGGTGGCTGGCTCCGCCCCCTCTTTGCCATTGCTGGTGGAAGCACCAGGCGTCGGCGAGGAGGAAATCTCGCTTGCATTCCGCTTGCCTGACATCTACATGGGCGAAAAAAAATTACAAACAAAACGATTAAAAACTGATATGGCATGACATATTACTGGGTCTTAATTGGTAGCAAAGCCAAAGGGGGGGGGTGGGTGATTCTACTATTTATTTCCTCCGTGTTCACGGACGATGGTTTGCATCTGCA
Source organism: Patiria miniata (assembly GCF_015706575.1). Classification (NCBI taxonomy): domain Eukaryota; kingdom Metazoa; phylum Echinodermata; class Asteroidea; order Valvatida; family Asterinidae; genus Patiria; species Patiria miniata. Next base: position 11,881,590 of record NW_024037061.1, read on the forward strand.
TCTACATCTACGCCGGTACTCAGCAAAGTCCACTTCTGGATGTTAACGTTGAGGTTTGCACCTCTTTCTCATGTACCGCCGAGCGAGGTCTTTCACTCTTTGCCTTTGGATCGAAACCGGATCATGCGGATGGCTTCCCCTGAATTTCCTCATAGCCTACTGTAAAAAGACAATCTTCATCAGAAACTTATATAAATGCAACGGATGACTGACATACGTAATTATAATACCAGCCTACTTGTAATCTGTAACTAACCAAAGACTAACCCCATCTCATCATCAGCACAAACACCATTCACCTCGAACCCAAATGACATTGACAAATCCACCCTCCAGTCTTTTGCTCGGCTATGATTTCAGAAGTGAATTTCAAACGGCATAAATCCCCCTTATTTTACAGCATAACGCCCCACCATTGTCTCCAAACTTTCAACAATAATCAAACTCAATCTGAACACCAAATAATCTCTCCAAACCCACACATTACCCTGTTTTTCATGAGCGTTTCCTTACGCTTTCTTCTCCCGATGAGAAAAAGTCCCGCACCTACAAAGCATTTCCGGGGGTCAAACGATTTCTCGAGCGCTGATTGGTCACTGTCGTCTGAAAGGTCACACAAACCCAAGATGGCGGAATCAGACGATCTCGAGTTCAACCCGCTGTACAAATGTTTGCAGGTATTTTTACCGAAATTCAAAATTTCACGACAGTTTTAATTAGCGGATAAGAAAGCTGTTTACTTTTCCTATCGAATGATGCTTATTTTGTGCACGATCTTTGTGTCGATTTTGCAAGGCAACGATCGTAAACACCGCGAAAAACTGTCATGACTGTTGCTTTGGGGGGTCAGACAAGTCGACCGTTGAGACAACTCGACTCGGGACAAGTCGCCCGTTGAGACAACTCGACCGTTGAGACAACTCGACCGTATGTGCGATAAATGGAAAGACAAGTCGACCGTTGAGGCAAGTCGCCTCGCATGTTTTGGGCCTAGTTTTGGGGATAGTACCGGGGATTTTGACGGCGGCTGATCGCCGTTTGGGAGTTATGACACGTGACAGAGCAGAGCCGATATAGCGCAGCGTGATTGTCCGTGCACATCGTTCGTTTTTGCCGGGCCTGTGCGCGCATCTCCGGTCAACCGCGTGGCCGTACCGTGCACGTGCCGTGCACGTTAGCTGTCTCAACGGTCGAGTTGTCCCGAGTCGAGTTGTCTCAACGGTCGACTTGTCTCAACGGTCGAGTTGTCTCAACGGTCGACTTGTCCCGAGTCGAGTTGTCTCAACGGTCGACTTGTCTGACATTCATTGCTTTGTACTATGTACATGGTGTATACTAATATACAATGTACTAAAATCTAAATGGTGTGAGTTGTGCATGCAGCTAGCTGCAGCAGGGGCCCAGGGGCTTGACTGTGTGATAATTTCACAGAACGTGTATTTCATGACTTTTTGGTTGTATTGGATAAATGTTCACATTTTATAAGTTACCACACATTCGAAATAATAAACAATCCATAACATACATATTACATGTACAGTGTGACAGTATACAGTCACAATCCCACAACTTACAAGAGTTTTAATGACATTTAACGTTATGGCATTATGCCTTGTTTTGTTTACTGCTGTGCTGGTCATGTTACTTGTTAGTACTTTACTTAGCCCAGCCCAGGTGGACTCCCTTACCTCCGTTACGTAATGCAATGAAGACGTCGTCCAACCTGGGCTTGGAATAGTACTTAATCATGTTCATAGTTTTATTATATTTCATAATTTGTTATTTGACGTTAGCTTGGGAAACCCCAGGTCCAATGCTCATCGGGAATTCGACACTAAGAGCTGGGGGAACAACTTTTTTTCCAGTGGTCAGAAAATGGGGGAAGGCCGTAAAGTATGGCCTCAAGTAAAAAGGTCCTTTTCTCCCATTATCCAAACGAATGTCAGACAAGTCGACCGTTGAGACAACTCGACTCGGGACAAGTCGACCGTTGAGACAAGTCGCCCGTTGAGACAACTCGACTCGGGACAACTCGACCGTTGACACAGCTCGACTTAATGGAAATGTATACACGTGGAGCGGGAAAAAGTTGCGATCCTGGGCGCGGCGCGGGCATACTTGATGCACAGAGGGCGCTCCAATCCGGTGGCCGTCGCGTCGGGCCGGCGCGCCCCGCCAGTGAGGACCGGGCCCGGCACGCGGGCACGTCGACCGGGGCGGCAAGTGGGCGCACAGGCCCGGCATAACGATGTCACCGTGCACGGTACGGCCGACGCTGACCGGGGATAAGTGCGCGCACAGGCCCGGCTGCGCTATATCGGCTCTGTTATCATGGTTATATCCACACAAAAACAAAAAACTCATGTGTCATCACTCCCAAACGGCGATCAGCCGTCAAAATCCCCGCGACTATCCCCAAAACTAGCAACAAAAACATGCGAGGCGACTTGTCTTAACGGTTGACTTGTCTCAACGGTCGACTTGTCTTTCCATTTATCGCACATACGGGCGAGTTGTCTCAACGGTCGAGTTGTCTCAACGGTCGACTTGTCCCGAGTCGAGTTGTCTCAACGGTCGACTTGTCTGACCCCCATTTGCCCCATCCAAACCCAGTTGAGAATAGACTCACCATACCATGCAGCAGTCATTCATGAAGCAAAGGATCGACTTGAAACACAGAACAATGCTAACTAAAATATGAAAATTATTATGATTTCGGTGCCTTTTCAGAAAAAACACAAGACATAAAGATTAAATCTTACAATCACTCAAAAAAAACCCCAATTTTGGAAGCCAAAGTGCATTAATAAAGTAGAATTGAAAAAAAGTAATAATAAATAGTCATTTTAAAATTGTCATATCCACTCATGTAATAGTTGGGGCCTAGTCACCAATAAAACGTAAGGGTCGTTCACTTGATTCCTGCCATAACTTAAGCCAAATACATCAATAAATGTACAGTGAAATCACAATGTTAAAGTCAAACTCTGATAACTCAAAACAACTATGTCAAACAAAGAATTCATTGCTTTCAGTGGTGTAACAATGATATACAACCCTACTTAACTCAAAAGTCTGCTTAAGTCAAATATTTTTTGAACCTGTTCGCTTGAGGTTTGACTCATTGTAGTATGATTTTTTTTTTCTTTTCGTTTGACCTTTGTGCATAAGGGCAATTCCACGGTTACTCACATTACATTTTTGATGTACTTTTGGGTTTCCTTGGGCTGTAATTACCTTACTGAAAAGGTACAGTTATCCCCATGGTAGATAGAGTAGACCTAGACCTACCTTAGCACCAAAGATGACATCCAGAAAAATGTGTTCTGTATGATAAACGAGACGCACAAAATCGAAAATGTAACGTAACCGATTTTGTGCGTCTCGTTTATCATACATAACACATTTTTCTGGATGTCATCTTTGGTGCTTAGGTAGGTCTAGGTATGGGGATAACAGTTATCAAACCTTTTCAGTAAGGTAATTACAGCCCAAGGAAACTCAAAAGTACATCAAAAATGTAACGTGAGTAACCGTGGAATTGCCCTCAACATTAATTAAAATCCACTTTCTGTGTACATTGTGATATTTTAACAGACGAGGTTCCGCAATGAGTTTGAGACTGCTCAAGATAACTGCTACCTAGTCTGTATCCCACAAACCGCCTCCTTGGTTGGAATGTCAATCAGCCAAGGAATTGTTGGTAAGTCTAGCATTTAGACTTTGGTCTTACATATTTTGACCAACTCAACGTGTTTGATAAATATTTGATGTTGTGTAAAAATTGCCAAAACATTTTCAGAGATGTGATTGTGCATGAGAATAATGTACAGCCTGTTTACTACACATGCAAGACTAGTCTGAAAATTTGGGACTCTCAATACTGTGGTATGAGAGTCCCAAAAATTAAAGATATAGTCCATCATTTGTAATTTGAGCATTTTGTTCATTTGCAGCAAAAAAGTGTTCAAAATCTAAAGAAGGGTACTGAACAACTAACCTGATGAAGTTTCAGCTCAGCTTCAGCTGTATATTCCGAGAAACACAGCATTCTAGGATCTCAATTTTAAATCAAAAGTTGCTGAATCATGTTTTGAATTGTTTTTAATTGCAGCTATATACGCGATGTCGCGCACTGATCCGACGAATTATAGCAAGCGTGTGCGTCGTGCCAATGCTTGCGCGCGCCTCGCCGAATAACAAAACGAACTACTAATTTAACCCTTACTCTCTGAGGGTAGTTTACTGCATGTCAGTTGGTTATGCCAATGCCCTCCAGCTGCAGTATATTGGCAGATAAACTATCTTGACAGTGAAGGCTCCAATTGGCAGGAGTTGGAGGCCCTGGAGGGTGCCTGATACTGACCAGCTGGGGGCACTCACTTTGTTATCAGAGGACTCTCATTGTTCTCTGTGGCATGTATTGGAGTGCCTGTCCAGTTACCCTTGAAATGACATGGCAGATATTGGAGGGCCATGCAAAAAACATAGGAGATTTTCTTGAGGCACATATTGGCATGCGTTGGAGGGTCAAGTAGGGTAAGGGTTAAATTTTCCAAAGGTGCGTCTTAAGACGCACCGTTGGAAAGACCTTCTTTCGTTGATTACTTCAAAATGACAGCTTGCCAGAAAGATTAATTTCACAGGGAGTTTAGACCCCTTACTATCTTTCGACCAAGTATGTTTTTCAACAATAATTACGCCAGTTACTTTTCGGATGGCTGCAAATGATGGACTATAGCTTTAAGATAACTGGTACAAACATGCAATACAAGTATATAGAGTTATAGACTGGTACATGAAACAACCAGTCTAACACCCCTTTAGTACTGCATCAATCAACTGTCAAAAGAAACATCTGGTACCCAGTTTTATTTCTACACATTTCCATAGTCATGCCATCAGACTTCTAAAGAGTCAATCTTCGAAAAAAGTTGGACATGTACCAGTCTAGTCTTAGGCTTCAAATTGAAATCACTTGGCTTCACTCTTAGGTGCAAAATATTGAAGAAAAGTCTCCTTCAAAAGTTAAATTGAGACCTCAAAACGTGGCTGGTGAAATACTGAGGACCATGTCTTTGCCTCAGGAAAATTGTGGAGAATTTTTTGTCTGCTAAAGAGTGAATAAAGGTGTTGTTTTGCATGGGTTTTTTGCACTCAAGACCCTAGTCTGATGCGAGACACGCATCAATTAATTAAATAGAGTGTTAATTGATAACTTTGTCAAGCAGATCAATACAATAGATCAAGGCTCAAATGTTCAATGGTAAATTTCCAATTAAATCGTAATTTCCTTTAATTGCAAAAGTTTTAATTTTATTTTTCTCCCTGTTCTATAGACACACATCTACTGAAACCCTCCCCCATGTTAAGAGAGTGAGTATTGCTTAATCTACTTTTTTTTTGCTTTGATTAAAAATCTTCAAACGTGTGATAATATTTATTTTATATTTGACCATTCTTGAACTTCACAGTCTAAGGTATGTAACTCTTCCTTCTGTAAAGATCTTAGGATAACTTGCTTCCATTACGCCCTTCGTTAGTTAGGATGACAAAAGAACATTTTTTGTGGTTTTTTTGTGTTTTTTATTTTTGCAATGGTATTATTTTTGTATCATTATTGTAAAGTTGGATAGCAATCAGAAGCGTACACCATGATATAACACGATGTGTTTATATACCACAAAGGAAAGGATGATGTCTCAAAATGTAAGGAATTTTTTTCTGCAATAAAACTTTCTCAGGGTACGCCATCTTAAAAATCAAAGGATGGGCTGTATATTAATAAGATCCTTCTTCAAAAGACAATGAGACGTGACCTACCTAGAATGTTGATTGATGTTTCGGGGGAATTTGAGCTATCCATCCTTTTATAAGATTGTCAGTCTGCTGTAACTTTGGGAGAGTCACTCATTCACTGCACACACTATTAACACCTTCTTGTTTGTTTGCGTCATGTGCCTCGCTTTGATTATTAAGACGGTGTACCCTGACAAAGGTCTATGAAAGATGATACAATAACATTTGAATTTTTAAGGATGTGACTTTGCGTTTAATTTTGTGAACGTTTAGCAAATATATATCTTTTAAACGATTAAACCTTTAACCATTTCACAAAGGCTGAGGCCTGCCCATTATGTCTGCAGACCGGCGTGATTGACATGATAAATCAACACTGATTGACAAAATAAATAGCGACAGTCATTGAAAGAGTACAAACTAAACTGCGTGTGCCCCAAATGTAGCTAATCAAACACTGCGGTGCTTTCTTTGACAGTTTTGTCAATTAAATAGGTTTAAAAATATCATTAACTGTTTGTGCTGTGTATGTTTTACTAAAAGAAAGATCGCGTGAACGTATAGGTTCTGTTTTATAATTCGGGTTTCATTTAGATGTTTTGGAAAAGTTATAAATGGAATTAGAATTTTGTTTTTAGTTTAAACGTGTAAACGTCACATCCTTTATGCCACGGGGGGAACCCTCAAATTTTGTATCTTTAAGACGTTGAACTTTTACGTAATGAAATATATTGTTCTTTTTTTCGCAGTCATTATATTACTACAGACAAGTATAACTCCAAGACGATATCAGTGGAGGAGGGAGTCATCACGTGCGTCGAAGGATTCAGGCAACAAGACACTATAAAAGTCCTGTCAGAAGAACTAGGCTATAATAAGGTATGTGTGGGTATTGAGACAGGGTTTGGAATGATGCTTATATTTTCTTAACATGTCCCCATTATTCAGCTGAATGAGCAATCGCTTTGTAGCTGTCACTTAACCCTAACTCCCTAGGCCTTTTTGCTAGGATGTAGCCTCAATCCTGCAAAATCCTCCAATTGGCCTCATGGAAAAATAGCATATAGCCTCAATCCTGCAAATTCCTCCGTTGTTTCTTGAATATGGTCCATGGAGGGGTGACCACTGCCTGAATCCTGCAAAATCCTCCGGCTATGACTGTCAATAGGCTGAGGCAGTGACATCCTGGAGCAGGATGTCAAGTATAATCAAGGACTAAATTTATGCATGGCTGAGCATAAACAACACAAGGTCCGGCCCAAGACCTTGACACAGTGCGTACTCCGAAATCAGCAACGCACTTTGGCCATGTAACCTCAATCCTGCAAATTCCTCCAATTTGCAAAAAGGATTTTTGGAGGAGTCAGGGCGGTTAGGGTTAAAGAGTGCCAAATTCCTCCACTTACTTAGAATGCAACCGTGCTACAAAATAATGACTGTGCTTGTCAATGGTGCGTGGTGGAAAGAGTCTCATGTCTAGATCTGACAGTACTTTTACCGTCTCGCTAGCAAATATGCACAAATGTGACCTGCTTGAAAGCTTGAAGGTCAAACTTTTAAGAATAGAGAAAAGTATCTGGGTTCTGCAGAACAAGAGCTTCCCAATGGTATACAACATTAAGGGGTACTGGGTTCAGTAAGGAAAATAGAGACTGCCAACTTACTAGAAATTGTCAAACTGACTCTCAAGAAAATGACATTCAAAAATCATGCAGTTGTGTTACAGTGAATGAACAATGACAAAATAAAAACTGGATGAAATAGGTTTTGAAGATGTTTGTCAGAGCGGACCAAATTGGAGAAAAGTACAACAGGACTTGCAGATTGAGGTTCACCTGAAAATTAAAAAAAAAAACGGTCACCCCTTCAAATGTTGGTTTAGGCCCACTGTACTGCAAAATGGCAATTTCCAACTTTAAGCACATTTCGTGGTGACAGGTCACAAATGTGTGTTCGCATTATGATTCCTAGCTTTTGAGTAAAACCATATCTATTTCATGACAACCTTGTGGAGACGTATTCATCTATAGAAATTGCCCTGTGGAGACGTATACAATCTTGTGTTCCCTATTATTCACATGTCTCCACAGGGTACCGTGTACCAGATCACTATGATTGCCTAGGTGAAATAATGTCATAAGAATTATCGTGGATGCATGCACTTTCAGAATAGTCCGCTTGTTCACATATTTGTATGGGAAGAGCTCATATTGTTGAGAAATTTGAAAAATGGGGTGCATTTCATGTTATCCATTTATCCCTTAGGGGTTGACTAAAATTCTTCCTTTGTTGTTTTTATTTGTTTTAACAGAACTACAAGCCTTTCAAGATGTTGATTATCGAGAGACCGCTAGAGGGTGCCAAGAAAGTAAGCTTGAAAATAGACGAAACTTTTAAATTGTATCTATTAATGTTACCCTCCACAATTGGCCACAATTTAAAAAAATGTAGATAAGAATCTACTTTCTCCATCTATAGCAAATGAATGGATTTAACAGATTAACTATTACCCTCCACTTTCATTGGGTTTGTTCGAGTAGATGTAGTTCACCCAAATTGACTTGGGTAAAGGCAGATGGGTCAGCCACAACAGCCGGACTAATCGAACGCTCAACCACGGGTCATCATGATCCTCACGTGATGCCCATAGCCACGGTACAAATGTAGTACAAGCTGTCAAAATGCCCATTTTGGACTAGGTTTTATTTTGAGATTTACTGCTTTTCAGTCAAATTGCAAAACTCAAAAATGTTGGGCTGAAATTCGCAATGAATTCAATAAACAATTACCTTTAGACTTCAAATAAGTTAGATTTTTGGGTGCACTTGATCTTTTCCGCTGTCTGGCCGACATATTTGTCAGTTTCTTGGAATGAACAATGCAAGTGTGACTCTGCTCCACGAGCAGGGTCTGTTGGGGCTGACCTGGGTGAGCCCCGAAAATGACATCAGAGCTAATGGAACGGCCACAGGGCCAATCCGGGCGAGCTACTCGAACGTACTCTTTATAAGCCATTGGGCGGTTTGAGAGGATTTTGCATCCCAGCCACATTAATCTTAAGGGGCTGACCCCCTTGACATTTTAAGAAACATATACCACTGGGGCCCTCCCTCAATTGAAGCTTTAAGGGAAAGTTCCTCAACCACTTGACGACAGGATTACTTTTGGCCATTTTTTTTTTTTTTTTTACAAAGACAAACTATTTCGGCCAAGTTTTAAAATCAAGTCAAACACTGCAGTCATTTGTTCAATGTTTGAATGATACCTCTCCCGGTAACTTCATATATTGCAACACTCTGAGGCCCCACCATGGAGTGATATTTGCTGTGACGCCAGGCCGTGTGCTGCGGCCAAGTTCAAGTTCAACACACGGTGTGTACCAACCAGAGGGAACCACTGACATATATAGACCTCCACCACCAAAGACCCAGGCAAAGCTTGACGATTTAACCCGTCACTTGCCCCTGCAAATATACATTGCTAGATCGTGTTTACTGGTCCTCCAGCATTAACTGGTTAAAACAACTTGGGGGTAATCATTAATGGCAGTCATAGTTTGTACATTAAGAATGAGTCCAATTTTCAAGGTGTGATAAAAGGTGATGTCATAATAGTACAGCTGCATATGATTGGCTGATAGCATTGCTGATGTTCTGCTTTTTGATTGGTCATTTTCTCAGGGAAGGCGGGGCTCAGCTGGCTTGTCAGATGAGTTTCTATCACCGCGCACGTCATACGCAGAGTAAGTGAAACCAGAAATTCTTCAGCCGTTACTTCATTAAATCCAAACGAATATGGAATTTCCATGAGACAGAAGGGATTTGCTGTTGTCAAATTTCCTTTGAAATCTGCAACCGATTTAACGAAACAGTGCGTAACCTACGCCCTACTTAGGACTTACGCAACAAATTTGTTGTGCAGCTGTGCAATAAACTAACGATAGATTTCATGGAGCGTAGCTGCACAACTTTTTAAATAATCCAAACATCTTGGATGAGGATAATAGCAGCTACGATGACTGTTTGTGTATAATTTTGTTTGGTCATGAAACAGTCGTTGAATCACCGCCATTTTGAAAATAGTTTTGTCCGACTTTGCTGAAATCATGCTGTAACTCTAAAAAATTCTATCACGATTAATAAAAACGGCAATTCATTTACCGAAAACACAAAGCTTTGAGGGTCTTGTATCAACCTTGTGCAATGACAGGCTCCACGACAATCAGGATTTGCTAAGCTGCAACTTATGCCACCTAAAATGATTGTGCATGTTACGCAATATTTGTTGCGCACAAGTCGTGCACTTACGCACCATGAAACGTTCATGAAATGTGCCATTAGTGAAATGTTGTGCAACTTGAAATGTTGCACAACTTATGCAATAGATTGTGGTGCAAGTGTAGTCATCCATTGCGTACAGTTTTGAGAAATCAGCTGCTGGTCTGTTTTAGACTCTCAACGTCTCATTTGTCTGTGAGTTCTCCTTGTTCTGACAAATACAATATAGTCGACAGGTCTATTTTACAGAGCCCAAGAGTGGCACTACACTACCCCATTGTAAAAATCTTTTCGAGGGAAAAGTGTTGGGAACATAGATTAGTTCTTAATGTTGAAATTCTTCCTTACTGATATTCATAGTCAAATTATTCCAAACAGGAATCAAATATAACTTTTGCTTCTTTCCAAAAGCAATTGCAAATTCCTCAATCTTTTCCATGAGAACCGGGCCCAACTGAAGGCCATTGACATGAAGATCTCCGAGTTCAACCACACCTACATGATCCTGCCTGGCTACCTCATGGATGCGGCACGCAAGCTCAGAGGCATCTGGGAACATTCCAAATTGGTGAGTAGAAGATCGGAATCCATCGGTAAATTCAAGTAACAGCTGGTACAAAAGTGCTGATACAAAAGTGTGACCAAAGGAGCCATAATCCTTTCTACATGGCTAATAAGACATTGCATGTGCACAAAATAATGCAAATGTATGAATTAAAAATAAGGAGGCTGCTGGGAAAAGGGGAAGCAGTCGGGGACAAGAAACTAATTTATTTTTTAACCTGGCCTACGGCCAAAAAAAAATAATAGTTCTGCTTTTGGTTTCCCTACCTACCTTATTTTGACAGCACCTACCCTAATTTTTTTTAAGGAAAAATGAGAAAAAAACACAGAAAACCATCAAATACTACCTTTTACTCTTGGCCACACGCAGAGGCCTCCATCTGATTGTACACACACACAAAATCCCTACCAACCTACCCAATTTCGAATGCCATTTAATCGAAAGCAGAATTATTATGTTTTTTTGGCCTAACCTAGATTAGTCCTGAGTGCTCTGGTCGCCCTTTTTCATGCTTGTGCAGAAATCAAATGAGTTATTTGTTGAAACTGTTTTTGTAATCATTGTCCTTGTTACCAGGCGTTCAGCGAAACCAATAATTACATCAGACTACAGTCAGACGGTCGATTAGAGGAGGCCATCACAATGGCTCTGGAAAGGTAGGTAATGAATGTAAATTACAGCCCAGCAGTGTTGTAGTCGAGACCCTGCAAGACCATCACAAGACCGTCACAAGACCGTCACAAGACCAACACAAGACCAACACAAGACCATCACAAGACCATCACAAGACCATCACATGACCATCACAAGACCATCACAAGACCATCACAAGACCATCACAAGACCTCAAGTCTCAATTCAGGTCACAAGCTATTCAAATGAACTGCAACAAAGGCATTCCTTTGTCATTGTTCGTGCCCTGTTACTTATGGCTGGTCTTGTGTCTGGTCTTGTATCTGGTCTTGTGATGGTCTTCACTACAACACTGCAGCTCAGTACAGGCACAAAACTTAAGTAAGCTTCAAATGTGAAGTTACTTGCTCTAAAAAAAAGAAGTGGCTAGGAGAAGAGCCAGATTAACTTTTGGACAGATCATTCTCACTGTCGTCAGGAGAATGCTGAGACTCTCAAAAAGGGCATCATTAAATAGATTTGACACCCTCCTGTGACATCACCCTATTGTTGTTGTTTTCATAAGATGGAATTTACGTTGGGGTGATTTTTTTTCTCATCATTATTTTGCACGAATGAAACACAGCGCGCCATTCGGCATCTTACCAATTGCGTGCTGTGCACATATATTAACATTCAACCAGCACATTTTCATGCTCAGCTTCATTTTTAGTATACCTTACAGTACAATTTTTCGTGGGTGATAAATGGCCCACGGGCGATTATTATCCTTACCAAATCTTGAAGTTAACACATCTGCTTCTTCTCTAAGTCATGTTGTGGATTACTAAACATCCCACCATTAAACATTGTATTCTCCACACTGCAAATGTCCGGTTGGTCGAATTGAAATAAAACGAGTTGGTGTTGAAATGTTAAAACCTGTGGTTTTTTTTGCACAGCTACATCATGGGCGGAGTACACACCAAAGTCTTCAAGGCCATTTGTCAGCAGATGGCAGACGATGACAAGGCACTGTACGGACGGATTCAGGAACTGCAAGGGGTCAAGGCGGACCAGCTGGGGGTCATGCAGGATTTCTGCTGTCCGCTACCAACAGCTGTAAGTTAATATTCCATTGTATAGACTCAATAACGAACACTAGCTGAAATTGTGTGACCACTCACAATAGCTCCTATGTGGTTTTTGCACAGATTGCTAGAAAGTACTCTTCACTTTAATTTGTACAAAGTAAGCTCAAGCAACTATGGGTTTGCATCGGAACCGGGTACCCGACCGCTGATGTCAGGAACCGATTCCAGATTACAGAATGGGGTACCCGTAACCAACTTTACTAATTACTTATAAACTTCTAAATCAATGTAACAGAAACATTCTGAATGCCATTTGTGGGGCATTTTCAAAATGAAAACCAGGCTACATGGAAAACTAATTCAGATTTCACGTTTATGTGCATTTTGAAAGTTGCAGTTTAAACCCGCAAAGCTATAAAGCCCTTCAGACAACTTCCGAGATTCAAATTTTGGGGTGGAGTTTCTTACACGGGTACCCGGGTACACGTGTTTTACTTCAATAAGGTATCCGGTTCCTGTACTATCCGTTAATGCACACCACTACAAACAACCTGTTGCAATGGCTAGATTTCTCTTACCAGCTTTTGGTAGACGATCCTCTTAACAATTTTGCAGATTTTTGCAGATTTTTTGATTTTTTTTCTCTTCATATTTCCACCCGAGTTGATTATCAGTTTGGCTGGCTTGTGAGCCACAGAGAAGTGTGTAATCTGTACAGCATTTTTTTGTTTTGGTGTAGGTAGTTGAGTTGGCCAGACTCGACGGTATAAACAACCCTCAAGAGAAACTACTTTGTCTGAAATCAACATTGGTAGGTCTTTCATTTTGCTAATTTTTTTTTTTTACTTGTTTGAGCCATCAAATTTAATTTTCCTTGACCTAAACCAAGCTTGATATTTTTGAATTGTATTCTAATTCAAAATTTAATCAATAAATGAAAATTGGTCATTTTCATTAGGGTTTTCCAAAAAGTGATTTATAGCACTTCAATAAAAAAAATTAATGCCATTTTGTGAAATTTCTATTTTTAGGATGGTATCACGGATGAGGTGTCCGCCCATCTCAGGATGAATCTTGCCCCTGGCTGCTCTCCGCCTTGCCTCACATCAGATGAGCTCATACCCTTACAGGTACAGAATTGTCTGGAGTTCATATGCATGACCCCAAACAGACCCCTTTCACAGAGCGCCCTTACTGAGGACAGGTTATGATATTTAAATTCAGTGACAAGGAAATTACTAGGTGTTTTCTCAAGTATGTCATAGTGGGACAAAGCCCATCCTTGTGGTTTTGTGCTTTTAAAAAGCACTGGCAAAAACGTTCTGCTCTAACCCTGTAAGCAAGGTTAGACTAGCCTTGGTCAAGGCGTTCAACGAAAGTGTCCGATGATCAGTGGTCGGCCGCTAGCATAAACAGTAGTATGCACTCACACGTACTATAAAAAGCGCAAACAGCAACCTCACATTAGGCTAGGCTACAGTATGCAAATCAGTTGGTGCTGGTCCAACGCTTTGGAACAACCTTTGCTTATGTTTTCTGTATTTTGCCGCTGGTTCCAGCGACGACCTCGTATGCAAATAAAGATGAGATTACGATTCAGTACTTGGTTGTGGAGGCTCATATTGTACATGGACAGAGCGCAGGACAGTGTGGCTAAATTCTCCAACAAGTTTAAAGTCCGCAAACCAAATATAATTTCATATAAATTCAGCAACAAACTAACAAAAAATGCCATTATAGACCGTTGTACCAAGGCGTTTGTTTAGCACCAACCGATTTTGCATAAATTGTAGTCTACTGATAATTATGGTCTCCATATAAAAAGAGGAGAGCACACTGCATGCACCGCGCGCACCATAAAAATGTTCCGAACATGGGGCAGAACACAAAACAAGTTTGTCAAATTTTCGACTTTTTATGGTTCTTAACCAAAAAGGTATTCATGAATGGGATAACAGTGTGATGGAAAAACTGGTCGCTGATAGCCGTCGGCCAGGCCCCTAACCGGTTTTAAACCACACGTTTGTAACTGCTCCATCGCACTGTTATCCCCTTATTTAAATGTGACCAATAATACAATACCAGCCATTGGTTATCTCTGATTGGCATGGAATCATTTCTGGATAAACAAGACCTTGGAATTATTTCATAGAGTCGAGTTCTGTTGACATGTAAACATCAAATCAAGGTGACCCCAGATCAGGGGTCATGAGCACAATAATGCATAGGCTGATCTCTGTCTCTATCTGAGTGAGATATTGGAGCACAAGTTCAGACTATGTACAAGCATAGAGCAAGGATCCAAGGAGTCAGAACTCTTGGGCGATTTAAATTTTGACCATTAACATACCAATCCCTCGGGAATGTCTAATGGGTGATACTCAGACTAGAACTGAATATGGCCAGGTCCGAAACACTTGGCTCCGGCCAGAAATAACACACGCACCTATGGAAGCCACTGACTAGTGGCTGCAGCCACATCACATAGACTCATGTGGTATCTCCGGGCGTAGCCATGTGATTTGGCCATAGTCTATTTCTTTGTATGACATATTGTAATGGTATGGTACCCTGTCTCACACTGCCAGGTCCTGGTGATAAGCCAAGCCAAGTGTCAGTACCTTGCCAGCAACCTGTACTACATGGAGCACTTCCATTGGGTCAACTCAGACCACAACGATGTCGGGTATGTTATGTTTTAAGATGGAATTTTGCGTCGGGGTGATATAAATCGGTCGAGGGGTAAGACATCTGCACTAGAAAGCAGGAGGTCATAGGTTCGAGTTTCACCCGAGTGATTTTTTCCAACTTTCACTCGGGAGGTAACACACTGAGTATACAGTGTTTAAAACGTCGTTGAAGGGCAAAACCTAATTTGATTTATGTTACGTTTGAAACCAAAGGAGACTTTCAACTTTGACAATTGTGCAGGATTTTCCACAATTACTCCTCTTGAATCTCCCAAAATATATCTACATTGTGGGAACAGTTAAGTTGACGGCAGTGGTATGACAACTCACTGAATTTGGTGACTCATAATTATTGAGTCATTCTGAGGCAGTGACTCGAGTTGAGTCTCATTCGTGCTCAAATAAATGTGTATCACTGAAATTTGGGGCCAGCTTATTGCGTATCGTAATCTTAGAATGGATGAAGTTCCAGCATTTCTTTTTTAATTTCTGGTTACTTCTGGTATGAGGAAGGGGTATGCAGTACGATGTATCCATTGTATTCATAAGAAGGTTTGCATCGCGGTGATGTAAATTCACTATTGGGTTTTGCCCTTCACCAACATATTTTTTTACAAACACTGTATACTCAGTGTTTTCCCAAGTGATTGTGACAAAAAAAATCAATCGGGTGGCACTCGAACCCACGACCTCCTACTTACTAGTGCAGACGTCTATCCATTGTATGTGCCTTGCAAGCACATACCAGCATACCCTACTTGGCTTGTACCTTGTTATAAGGCCTCTCAATTATTTTCCACATTTTTACTCTGATTGATGGCAGATTTCGTGCTTTAAAATTCTTGATTGCACAATATGGGCTGAATTGTAGTTTCAAACTCAAAATCTCAAACATGGCCCAAAGAAAAAAAACCTATAACTTCCTGATTTTTTTGTTAACAATTTTCTAAAAATAATTTGATCCTTACATATTGTTCACGAACATGGTCATACTGTTATAATGACATGTTTCTCCTTTATTTTATTCTGTATAGATACACCCTTGTATCTTTTAAAGCAGCGATGGAGTATATGAAGAACACTGACTTTACTAAAATCATGGGAAGCAAAAAACTTAAAAAGGAGGTAAGTGTCAACTTTCTTAGTCCAAATAGACTATTTTTTGTAAAAAGGAATCCTAATTCTTGCAGCCCCTGTACCTTGAGTAGCCCTATACCTTGAGTGGCTTTTAGACTTGTTCAGGACAAATATGCATTTAAAAAAAATCATGTCAGCAAAGCGTGATGTCATTGTTTCAGGTCTATTGAACCCTGATTAAATAATAAACTGTCGAAATACCCATGTCTAGTCTGTTGAAAAACCACCATTGTCTCACAGATGACAATAGATGAGCTGATGGCAGCCTACAACTCCAACTTTGACCAAGATCCGTGGCTTCCGGAGTCATCGCCCGTGCCTCGCTCCACCATCGGCAACATCACCCGCATGATGGAGAAGACCTCAGTGTCCTCCGATTCCGAGGGTCACAAGACAATATATGCAGGTAAGATCAGAGGTGAAAGGTCAGGGTCACTTAGGGTCAAGGGTCATGGAAACATTGTCCAGTCACGATTGCAATAGGGAAGATTGAGTAATGTTTGATTCTTGGAATTTTGTAGTGGTAGAGGTCACTATAAACAAGATGAATCATATCCGATCTTGGGAGCATTGGTAGCGAACCCAGGAATTTCCGATCATATCTCACGTGTGTGCATGAGCTTGAATACAACGTGCATAAGGTTTACTCAGAAATTGTTAGGTCTGAGACAAGCACAGTCAAGCCAAAGCAGTATTAGGAGGGCAATATTAATGAGATTAATCAAATCCAGTCTTTGGACCCTTACCAATTTTGGACCTGCAAATTTCTGAGCATATCACATGTGCTGTATTCAAGATGCATCCTCATGTGCATGCGTGAGGGGTGCTCCGAATCGCTTGGGTTTGCTGAAAAGATCCCCTGACTAGATTTGATGCATCTTGTTTTGCAGGGATGTAGTCAAGTCCATCACAAGTCCATGCAAGTCCATCACAAGTCCTTGTAGTTCATCCACTGTTACTTGTGACTTGACTTGTCAATGGACTCCTGATCAACATGGGGAGTCAGGTGGGCAGAGCATACTTTCCTCGCCTTCCACCGCTGTGGCCCGGGTTCGATTCCTGCCTGGGCCAATATGTTGATTGGGTTTTCAGTCCCTACCTGATTCCGTTGGTTTTTCCTCTGAATACTCTTCAGGGGATTTCCTCCCACATCTAAAACTGATTTCTTTACATTGCCTTCTCTTTACTGGGCCCCCTGGAAGACGAGTGGATTCCACGTACTGAATGGGCTACCCCAGTTAAAATACAAATTCAATAAAATGTGACTGGACTTGTGATGGACTTGTGATGGACTCGACTCCATCCCCGCTTGTTTGATAGCGCCCTCGACCACTGCGGTGTCTTTACCGCGTTTGTCATGGACTGGCTGCATTAGTGGAACAAAATCCAGTATACCCATCATCATATGCGACAGAGCGGTACCCCCAACCTCCCTGTTCTCTATACACACCCTAGACTATTGTTATCTAACACGTCCCCCCTGAGATATCTCAAAAGAATTCCTGAGATTCTGGTAACACAATGACCAACACAAAAGGGGGGGTTCCCTCTGTCACATATCATGCTCCATAGCCAGTCTTTGACCAAAACCATCGACAAAGCTGAGTTTTCCAAAGCTCTGTAACTCGTTGATACCTGTGAGTGATTGATTCATGTCCCCATTATCCTCAGGCAAACCAGCGATGACCAAGCCAAGGACCAGCTCCAATCCAGTTCCTGATGTGGTGCCACATATTGAGAAGCCTGTATTGGGGTAAGTACCAAATAACTTCCTTGGCCCTTGCAAAAGTCCTTTAGGCCAAAAAAAAAAGTCTCCGGTTTCTGGTATGCGCGCGTGTCGCCGTAGCCATGCGCAAAATGAAAAAGTTCTTTTTTTCAATGAAAGATGATGTCTCAAAACCGCCAAACTCACTGGTTTGACTGGAATCCTGCTGCTGCACAATTTTAACGTGTTTTTAAATGGGGTTATGATCGAGAATAAGCTTTATGTGGCCTCTCTGGACTCCCATATTTGCACTAAGTTTAGTCGGGCACCATTTGCAGTCATCAGCCGACATTTGAAGGAAAAAAGTCAGGTAAAAAAAAAAAAAAAGCCGCGTCGTCGCACCACTTTTTGGACAAGCTCCATACCAGAAACCGGAGACTTATTTTTTTGGCCTTATATTTTTTGGCTTTTTTTCTGCTGCAAATAAATTTGAAGTTGATGTTGGTGACTGAAAACGTGGACAAATATTGAAAGAACAAAGTTTGACTTCTCGGGTTCAATGAAATTTTTGAGGCGTTCTGGCAAATTGAGGCTGAAGTGGGAACTGGCCTTAAGGAGAAAATCGTCCAAAAAAACCGAATGCTTTATTTTTCTTTTCGATTTTTAGATTTATAGATATTTGTAATCTTTGATGTCTACTTCACATATTTTAAAAGAATAGTATAAAAATGGTTGTTTTTAAGGAAAAACAACTGACATCTTTCTATTTCACGACTTCAAAACAATCAACAGTTTAAAGGCCTTTTTCTCAGTATTTTACTTTTTTGATAAATGTTGACGAATGCAACAGTAAATAGCCATAACTTGTTAACAGAATATCCGATTGATGTGCAACAAAAACAACCTCATTTAGGCCTCAAAAAAAAAAGTCTCCGGTTTCTGGTATGGAGCTTGCCCAAAAAGTGGTGCGGCGACGCGGCTTTTTTTTTTTTTTTACCTGATTTTTTTTGCTTCAAATGTCGGCTGATGACTGCAAATGGTGTCCGACTAAACTTAGTGCAAATATATGGGAGTCCAGAGAGGCCACATAAAGCTTATTCTCGACCATAACCCAATCTAAAAACATGTTAAAATTGTGCAGCAGCAGGATTCCAGTCAAACCAGTGAGTTTGGCGGTTTTGGGACATCATCTTTCATTGAAAAAAAAACTTTTTCATTTTGCCGACGCGCATGGCTACGGCGACGCGCGCGCATACCAGAAACCGGAGACTTTTTTTTTTTGGCCTTAGGGACCGTGACCATTCAGCCCTGGTATGGAAAGGGCCCCCTGTACCTCGTCCGGTCCAGAGCCAATCCGGTCTTCAGCCCAATCTCGTCCGGTACATGGTCCTGTCTGACCAGAAGTTTTGAAGTCAGTCAGGCGCATCAATTTATTGCCCTTCAGAGAACCTCCAGAGCAGAACAATAGTAGACTTACCGGATTAAAGATAGAATCCTTCCAAACGCCTTGGTAATTTACGGTCCCATTGTGCGCGAAACCTCATGGCAGGGGTTTTGATCTGTGCTGACAAAAGTGTTCTATTGTTTCGCGCTGAGAGATGAAAACCACAAGCGGGTTTCTTCTGGGATATATTACAGGTGTCAATACTTGCAAACAATAGACCCCAGGATAGAGGAGTTCCTGATTAGCAACCGGACCAGCTCCTGGGCCGGTAGCTGGGACGGTGCAAAATGACTTCTTGGGAGGGGACGAGCTTACCGGGGGGCCCTTTTCATACCGGGGCTGAATGGTCACGGTCCCTTAGACCTCTGCGCAGTTCTGTCTCATTTTGCTGGAACGCCTCACATTTGTGCTCTCCCAAGCCCATAACATACAGAGTTACTTACCTGACGAAATTTTCATGCTTCTCCTGCTGAACAAGTTAAAAAACAAACGCAAGTTGGCAAGACATTTTCAAAATTGTACTCAAGTCATAAGTCAAACTTAGGTCAAGTTACAAGCCAATCACAAGTCAAATCTCAGGTCACAAGTACAGAAAGAAGAAAAGTGTCAAAGCTGTGCTATTGTCGTATTGTATTTAAAGGGAAAATACAACATTTGCAAACATCAAAAAATAAAACTACCAAATCATTTTGAAATACCTTGCTGGACTGTTAGTGAATGACAGTCTAAAGCATCCTATAAAATCATGGCACCTGGTATACTGTCATTTTCAAGAAAAGTGGTATTTTTGTATCAATTTCCAACGCTGATCGGCCGATCAGCGTTGGAAAAAACTGGCTTTTTTCAAATACTGGCCCCAGTTGACCATCGCACTTGTTTGCAATCGATCACACACCTATGAACGGGTACAAACCAGCTAGACTGGTTCCCTGACCTTACAATTCCCCAATATATGTAAACTGCTCTGTTTCTTCTTAAATGGAGTCAGGGAACCAGACTACAGGAAAATGATTGTTTTTCTTGGTTTTTATAGCATTTTCGAACCCAAAACCTCAAAAAAGTCAGTGTAACTATATTTGCTATATATTTCCAACCCCCCAATTCCATCCATTTCTAAAAATTACAGCAAAAGCAAATGATGTATATTCCCTTTAAACAGCTTGTCCTTTGATGTGATCGACATTTTCTTGTGATCGACTTGTGATGATTTGTAATGACTTGATTAAAAATTCCTAGACCATTCGTTATTATTATCATTTATTTATGGTACGTAATGAAACCAAGGATTCCTCAAAAGTGCCCTAGGCACTGTAGCTCACAAGCCTCAATAAACCTGCAGAGAGGAGACAATGAAAAGAAATTACAGTTTAAGAGGTCGGAGGGAAACCCTAGAAGAATATTCTGGGGGAAACCCACGGAATCAAGTAGGGACTTGTAATCCGGTATCTGTTTCTAAAAGACAATACAGGTTAAACTTACACTAATCTGTGATGCAGAGAAATCGTGAAAACATTCTTCAAGATGTTGATTCTCTATTTTCCTTATTTCGTATTCTCTGTTTTCATTTTTGATGCAGGGATTTTCTATCAGCATTACAAAACGATGTCCTGGACTGTACATACGGAAAGCTGGACTGAAAGGACTGGGGGCAAGTCTATCAGTGGTCTCGCGCCTTTGTGAAATAGAGTGGGGGGGGGTTAAAAAATACCGGCAAATACATCTTCTTCTGTGAACAGTGTGTTGTATTCATCATTCAAGTGAGATTTTCATTTTTACTCCAACTCAAAATCGGTAGTGGTTACCTCTTAAACTTGGGTTGTTGATGAGGGTTTGTTTAATCAATATTTTGGTGGAAACTAAAAACTCCTAAAAGGACAAAGCTGAATCAGACACTGTTTGTGTTTTTAATTTTTTGTTTTTGTTTTTTTGTTTTACGAATCTTCCGCAAACACAAATTTCAGAACACCGTGTAGAAGTTTTGTTCAGTCATAATCTGCAGATTTACCCGATTGCGCCAAATACTGATAAATCTTAAATGCGTGCAATAATCATCAAATAGACAGAAATTTCTTTTTGTGTTTTGCAAAATTATGAAATGCAGTAAAAAAAAGAAAGGTGATTTTTGTGTAAAACAAATTTCTTTTTAGAATTCCCCACACACTGATACAGTTGATAGGCATCTGTTAATATATCATGAACAAAATTCTATGCAGCGTAATTTTACAATTTTCCTTGCAGTGTTCCTTTCTCTGTATATACTTGTATATTTTTGGTGTGAAAGGCGATACACAAGTTATTGTACCAGCTGCTTTTGGATATTTCTGTAAAATAAAGATGGACGTTTATTTCAATTCTGGAGTTGTAAGGAAGACAATTTTATGGAAGACAATTTTATGTATAGAAAGTTTCTTTCTATTTAAAAAAAGTGGCCTCTTGTTACATTTTATAGTGTATTTTAAACCCTAACTCCCTATAGGCCTTTTGCTTGGATGCATCCTCAATCGTTCGAAATCCTGCAACTGCCTCCATGTAAAAATTGCATACAGCATCAATCCTCCAAAATCCTCCGTTATTTCTTGAAATTGTTCCTTGGAGGGGTGACCACTACATTCAATCTTACAAAATCCTTCAACAATCACTGTTAATATGTCGAGGCAGTGCTGATGATATCCAGAAGCAGTGGGGATGATTTCAAGTATTATTTCGGCCTAAATTTATGCAAACTTAAACAACATAATATTCAGCCTAGACCTTGACGCAATGCATCCTGCAAAATCAACTGACACTTTTTTGCCATTAAGCCTCAATCCTTCAAAATCCTCCACCTGTGCGAAGAGGATTTTGGAGGATTTGGGAAGGTTAGGTTAATTAATGCATCAAGTTTTCTTGTATCCTACTAAAGTACAGCAGACCCTCGTTAGTACAAACTCTGTTAATACAAAATTCTGGTTATAACAAACATAAAGCCTTGGCTCCGACTGTGCATTTATGTGCACAATGAATGGGACTGATGTTCCTCTTAATACAAAATTCTGATACAACAAACAATTTGGCAAGGTCCGAACGAGTTTGTTATAACGAGACTCGACTGTATATGAGTTTCAAGGTTTCAACGACCAAACTAACTTATCCCTTCATTTTTTTCTTTTATTTCAATAAAAGAAATTAACATTTATGAATTAATTCACATTTTGTTTAAATTCAACTTTGTCCATTAGTGGGAAGCCTTTATTTCAAAGTACCGGCTGTAGACAAATTCTAATTTAAAAACGGTTTTCATATAAAGAAAAATATTATAAACATGATGCAACATCAACTCTTTTTCCCCTGAATTCCATACACTTAGTATATAGAACCAAGTCGTAAAGTCTTTATTTATTGTATTTATCAGCTTTTCAAGAAAACCTGGTGAATTTTTTTTTTTTTTTTAAATGATTAATAAGGAACGTTTGATTAAAGAACGTAATTTCTTACATACGCTAACACTGAAATTTGTTATTTATTATTTATTATTTAAAAACAAAAAAAACCTAGTGTAAAATAAATTTGACTGGATGACTAATTTAAGATGAGGAATATGCCTGTATTTTGTTCATGTTTGTTAAAATAGGCTGAAATCTTATAACCAATCTTATAAAAAATAATGCAGAACAGTAACCTTGAGTGGCCAGATAATTCTTATGTTTGCTTATGTGGGACATGACCCCAAGGTCACACAATCTCTGCACATCTTGGAAGGCATCTTTTGTTATTTTAAATCAGTAACAATGAATGCGCAAAAGGTTTACTCTAGCGTATCCCAGCAAAACAAAGGTACTGCCCTCTAAGATGGCTGCTACGCATAAGGTCTATACGAGTCTCGCAGACATTATGGACAAATCTGGGCACGCATTCACTTCTATCACGATGGCCCCCTTCAATGGCGAAAGCATTGTGCTAGCCATTGTTCAGATAATCATCAGGGCCAGTTCCTGTGTACAGCAGTGTGTGCAATGGTTTCTCCTTTGATGGAGCCCTGTACAGTGATCACGGGCCCGGATTCATCTATAAGGGCTTACACATTTTGCAGTCAGCTCCAGAAGTCACTTGTCAGTTCATACATGTAAAGTTACAAATATGAGTGGCTCAGAGTGGAATGGGAGGCATATTATCGCAAGGTAAAATCTGGACTTTTTTATTTCACGAGGCGAAGCCAAATGAAATCGAAAAGTCCAGATTTTACCGAGCGATAATATTCCTCCCATTTCACAATTTAAAGCCACTCAATATTTGTTCTATGTACCTGACTAGATCCTTGTCATTAGATTTACAGTTAAAACGAATGTCCATTTCAATACAAAATTGGTGAGAAATGTATTTTTCTCTTCCAAACCACCCCTTCACGAAATGTTTGAACGCAACTCTGTAGCTGCTGGCTCTTGGGAACAATACGCACAACGCTTAACGCGCACATCAGCATGCATTTGCACACAAATACCGCGCCATGGAACAAGGATGATCCAAACTGTTGAACAGTAAATCCCATTCACATTGGGCAAATGGGACTTTTTGAGCCCCGGCGTGAATGGGAGCAATAATACTGACAAGGATCTGTATGTCAGTTATGTACTACCTAGGATCCACACTGTTCCCTACTTTAGTTCCTTGACAACTCCCATAAGGTTTGTACACAAAAACAAACAAGGATTCGGGATAAGGTCCTTGGAGTTATACCGAAGTGTGCCGCGTATTCTGTTTCACGCGCGTAGCTTATGTGTGTAAAGACTTCAGCACGCGAACTAGCACATGAACCAGAACAAAGACAGCCGACATCAGACTTAGGTACCCTATTGTTATCCCAGGTAACCCTTTGTACCAAGTCCTCAAGCGTGAAGGATAACCTGTACAAAATGTCTTGATGAATATAATCTTCGCCACAGCATTATGGTTGATATGTAGAGCCAGGAACACAACACACTGCCTTCAAATGGGGGAATATTTTATTGCATAAAAGCACAGCACTGTCATAACAGGAAAGCAAAAACCACCAAAACATTTTTCCAGATGATCAAACGAATCTAAAGCTCATGTAACTAGCCACATTTATTACAATGTGCAGCTATTTGTTAATTCAAAGCCAGTATTATTTCTAGTAAACACGATTCTTGCTTGGTTTCTACTTGGCTTTACTTCTGTGCATTTTTCATTCCGGGCTTGATCAAACATTGAAGGCTATTTTCCTTTAACAGAATCGTAACTCACAATTCAATCATCCTCAATGGTAATGTGAGCCTTGGAGTTCCCCTTGCCTGCCTTCCTGGCCAAGTACCGATCTCTGGCAGTCATAACACTCTCACCGACATTCCTCTTAGCAAACTTACTCCCCACAACCTCAGTCTCTTCCTTATCATCCAGTGACTTTTTTTCCACTGGTTTATCGTCCGTTTTCCGTGCCTTATTCTCCGACCCACTGTCATCTGAATTCCGCACATCCTGTTTCTCCGACTTCCGTGAAGCGGAGTGTCTTTCCTCGCTACTCTGATGCTTCATGTCACCGTTGTCTTCATCTCTTGGCCTGCGACTTTTCTCTCCATCTCGCCCTTCGTCATGATGTCTGTGTCTGTCTGAATGGCTATCTCTGTGGCGGTGTCTGTCACTATCACTGCGTTTGTCACTAGCTTTGTCGCTATGCCTATCACTGTCCTTGCTGCTACTCTTATGATGGTGCTTGTCACCGCTTCGGTGACGTTCTTCGCTGTGCCTTTCTGATCTTTCTTTACTCTCACGGTGTCTATCTCTCCCTTCGTCCTCATCATTATCATCATCAGAATGAGTCTGGTGCCTTGGCTTGTCAGTGTCCCTGCAATAAAAAGGTAAACGTCATGGAAGTTAAGTACCGTATCTCAGAATAAACTGTAGTGAAATTATTCCCTGTAAGGGGCTAGACGTAACCAGTGATGGCTGGGGTAAGAGTTTACTTTTCCAAAGGCCCCGAGTATATCGCACAGCATTAATTCTTGGCTAAAGAGGTTATAAAACTGAGGAGTTAGTACCCAGAAGCATATGCAAGGTATGGGCTCTGTGCGCGAACGAAAGAGGGCGCCCTTTTAGCAACGACGTCCCATGGGTGGGGCATTTAGCTGGTTGACGGGCACCGTTCCTTGTGTGTGACGCACGTACACCAGGGGATTTGTACTATGTACACGCAGTGGTACATGTACATGGTACGGCCGCGCGTCGCGGCAAAATTGCAGTCAGGCAAGATGGCGTCGTTCGGTCACCCCCAACTGCGGTTTCTTTGCCGGTGAGGGGGTACTTGTGAACGGAGCGGATACTAAGTTGGTAGCAATTTTCTGATGTAACACTCTGAACAGTTTTCTGATGCAACACTGTGAACCAAAATGGAATAGCATGGTACGACGTTCCTCAAAACTCACCTTTTTTCAGTTTTGATCTCGGTTTTATCCTTGGGCTTGCTGGCATTCTCTGATTTAGTTTGTTCCGTCTCCTCGCCAGTCGTCTGAGCCAAGATGTGTCGGTAGAAACCACTCATGTCTTTCTGCTTGGTCACATCATTGGCAGCTGGGGATGAATGAACAAAGGTTGGCATTGGACTGTTATGTGCAGTAGTTGGAGTGTACAAGCATTACAATCACTGTGTGGACTTCCGAACAAAAGAGGTCCACATAAACCTGGTAGCAGCACTTGTGTGGACTTGCCCACGTCCACACAGTGTATGCCCCTCTCTGGAAAGCAGGTTTAGAGGCAATTTGGGGTTAGGTTGGCAAAATGAAGAGAAACAAATTATAGAAACAAATGGAATCATAGAAACAAATTTGGGTTGAAAGAGTTTTCACAATGGGAGTAAAATGATTTTTTTTCACAGGTTTTTCTTAACGGAATGTCCATGTAGGCAAATCTATCACAAGTCAAATCACAAGTTATTCACAAGAAAAAGTCGATATAACAAACTAGCCACAGGTTACAACAAGGGAAGAAGATGAACAGTGAAAAATGCATTTGTCCCATTTGAATATTTTATCACTTAACTGGAGAGTAAAAGAGTTGTGCTCGACTTGTGAGGACTTGACTATTTTTCTGACCATTTACAGTACTCAAAAGCAGAAGGCTTTGAGAACTCCCTTTGTAAACCCCCAAAATCTCATCCAATAATTATGCTGAGCTTGACACATGAATCCGAGAACTCTGTTGCTCCGTACAATACAACATCCTGGAACTGCTAAGCAGAATATTGTGCTCAACAAAAAAAAGAAACTGCTTGAAAGTAGTCAAAGGCATTGAACATAAATGCATTGCATTTTGGTTGAGACCTATTTTTCGGTATAGCAAAATTTTGTGCCTGGCAAATTTGTGTGCTTTGCAGGTCCATGAGAATTGATCCTTTACCCTTGGAAGGTGGGGAGTGTGGCCTAGTGGTTAGGGTTCATGACTCGTGATCAGACAGTCAGGGGTGCAAATCCAGCTTCTGGCCATATGTTGTGTCCTTGGGCAAGCCACTTCACCCCCACTTGCCTCTCTCCACCCAGGAGTGTAAATGGGTACCGGCATTAGCTGGGGCGTAACATGCGATGGACTAGCATCCCGTCCAGGGGGAATAGAAATATTCTGTGTCATTTCATGCTACTGAAACCGGAGATAAACGCCAGCCTGATGGGCCACATTGGCTCGTGACAGACTTCACTTACTTACTTACTACCCTTCAGCAATTAGTTCAATTAAATGGTTAGAGAGTTTTGACATCAATCCCAAAAAAGAAAACCCTCTCAAAAACTATTGCAATGCGCCGTGAAAATGGGTATATAATCTGCAGTATGCATAATAATGGTCAGTTTTGAAAAGCGCCCCCATTGGAATCCTGGTGGATTGTTGTCACAACATTTTTTGTTCAGCAATTAGTTCAATTAATGGTTAGAGAGTTCTGAGATCAATCCCATAAAAGAAAACCCTCTCAAAAACTATTACAATGCGCCGTGAAAATGGGTATATAATTTGCAGTATGCATAATAACGGTCAGTTTTGCAGAGCGCCCCCATTTACCCTCCCCCCCCCCACCCTTTTTTTGATTTTACGGAGGCCGAGTTTCCAGATGTGCGGTTGCCCAAAGCTGGATATGCTACTGCTACTCTTGGAAGAGGCAGATGAGAACAAGCAAAAAATAAAAATAAATAAAAAACACTCAAATATACAAAACAAATTAAATGCACCACTCCCCAAAAAAAACAGAACACAGAAAAAAAGAAGAAGAAAAAACATAAAGCACGCTCTAGTGATACCTTCCATCTCAGCTTCCCGTCGTTCTCTCTCCTCCTCCTCAGCAAGCTCCTGCATCTTCTTCTTGTAAGCCGACGTGACGAAGGCCTCCTTGTCGGCAAACTCCAAGCCCTCTGCCTCCCTCTCATGCTGTACCTTCCGCTCCTGTCGCCGCTCGTGCTCCCGCTTCCTCTGGGCGGCGGCCTTGAGGAGGTTATCCATGTACTTCGGCTGTTTGGGGACAAATCAACGTTTTTGACAAAATATGGGTTGATGATGAATCGATCAATGAAGCCTTGGCCAGTGATGTTTTGGTCAAGTCCCAGTCGAAATTCCATGCACTAGCGTAAATACTTGCGTCGGCCTGCACATCTGAACACACACCCAAACGTGTGTTCATCACAGTCGATCGTGGACGTCCTATTGTCCCTCTTTTGTTTGTACTTTTTAGGAAGACTCCCATAGGTTTTGTACACGACCCCAATCGTGAACGTATGCTGGGAATCGTGGACGATATTGTTCTCTTTTGTTCTCTGGTATTTTTTGTCCACGGTTTGAAAAGATGAACACGTACAGATCGACATAGGGGCGGCCAAATGGATTTGTCTATTCATTGGTTTAGACAGTAAAAAGGCATGACAGTTCTAGATAAACTTTTTTTCAGGGGGGGGAAAATTGTTTTTGGAAGTAAACACTCATAGTCATTTCTTTTGAAAATAAGGCATTTGGAAAAATTGATAAAGTAGCAAGAAACTCTTTGAAAAGCTAATATTAACACAAAATAATAAATGACTTTTGTGGCTCAAGTTCTTAAACATCTCACGGGGGTAGCGGACACACAGATAGGGTCATAAACACTAAAATGACTGAATGTTGTGCAAATATTACAATCATGCATCCACCATGGTATGTATTTTACTGCCGCACAAGTCGAGTTGTTTTAATATTTAGTGCAACAAGATAAAGAGACAATCTGACAGTAAAAAAAACCGACAACGAACTTACAATGGCTAAAGAATGCAGACATTTTTTTAATGATCAAAGTTCAGCTCCTTAATACATTTACATTCAAGATTTTTACAGAACTTTCACTGTTGCAACAAAAAACAAAAATGTTGTGCTGAAATCGGCTCAATAGGCTAAACAGACTGATAAATAAAAAAATACTTGGAGTCCAATGCTTATAAAAGGCTTCTACATGTATATGAGAATTCTATCTCCTTGACACAACACCCTTTACAGTTGGTGCACTGAGTCCGTCAACATGCATTATGTAATATCCACGTGTGATGTGGTACGTCAAAATCAAGCACTTTTGGTCAAGAAGTCACTTTTGAGTTATAGCAATATAAGTAAAATATAGACGTTGTTATTTCAAACGCCACTTTGTTTTTTGAAATTGGATATCCCAAAGCAAAGTTATTAAAGTTTGAATTTGGATTGTCTAAAATGCCACGTTAATTTTGCGTCATTTCAAAACGAAATTTAAACAAAATGTCATTTTGTGAAATTACACGCGTCTCTAAAAGTGTTTTGAAAGTACTTTGTCAATGAAATTTCAGTTTGAAACTTTTACAGAACGTTTTAAACATAAGTGGCGACACAAAGTTAAAAAAAAAATCACCCCAATGTCATTTGCAGCTGTTTGTCCATTCGTACCTCTACCCAATTCTGCCTGGTTTTGACATACCACGTCACATTTGTCATTCTTAAAGACTAAACAAGCCAATATGCTTCTGGTTTGGTTCAGGTGTCAAAGGTCAAGACTCAAAAGGCCAAGTCTCGAAGGTTCTGTTCAACTCAAGGAAATACAACATTAGGCAGGGTACTGCTGTGCCTATCACCAACACCATCCTCATCATCATCATCATCATAGTCATCTTCTAAATCCTCTTCATCGCTTAATAAATTCTCCTCGGCCTCTTGGTCTGGTTCTTCCCCGATGTTGTACACCGTGAAGAAACCACGCCTGAGCAGCTGGAGCTCTCGTCCGATACCGGAGAGCACGCTAAGAAGCTGCTCCTCAAACTTAGAGGTTTTGTCCTGGCAGGAGCACGTTCTCTTTCGACTCGAGCAAGTGGGGTTGTCTGTGTCATCTTCCTGTCGCTTCCGTTTTCTCCCTGACGTGAACCTGGGGATAGTTCTTGGTCTGCCCCGCTTCCTCACCAACCCTGGGTACATGGACGGACGAACTGACTGTGGGAACTTCCTCTTTTTTCTTGTCGCCTTGAAGGGATTGGTGTCAATGTCTGCCATGGTTGATGAGGTGGCCGGATGCGAAACACTACTTTTGGAAACGGCACGGGCATTTTGTGGCGTTGGATGCTCCCCAAGGAAGTCTTCTGTGTGAAATCGGACTGGATAAGGTGCATCGGCGTTGGAGCCGGATGGTGTCTCTTCCAAAGGTGGATGCAGAGAAAACCCAGCGTCATCTGTAACCATCTCAAGTTGAATGTCCGATTTGCTGTCCTCCGTATAAGGTATGGCGGCAACATCGGTGGCACCTTGAGGGGACTGGGCAGGCCTGTTCCTCTTCTCCTTGAGCATGCCGTACATCCGGGCAAACTCCTGGAAGAGACAGAAGAGTTTCTGGGAGCCTCTCAACCGGGCCGGCGCGGGGAAACCCTGGGCATCACTCTCCTCCATCTGCCACACCATGTCCCGGTACTCCCTTCCCAAATTCTTCATGAGGTTCTCCACTTTCATGCCCGATTGCCCGAGCATCTCGCCCATTTCGGCGTAGAAGGTGCCCACCCTCGAGCTGGATTTGGCCTTGACGTACTTGTCGTGGGAGATCAGCAGGATCTTCAGGAGGATTTCGATTTTGTCGAGCTTCCAGGAGGCCCTGTTTGTTCCCGTTGGTAACTTGTCCTAGGAGAGCAACCACAAGATATGAAATCAAAATGTCTGAATCCTCCTGGGTTTTTCACAGTTTCTTTAAACTAGCTCCTCAGTGCTTTGTCTGGCACTTCTCTTCTGATGTGGCATTCTGGTTTGAGTAGATCCTCCTATACATCCGGAAATGTTCGCACACTGCTCTACAAGAGTGCATGCGGGCCTAATAGTCTATACCAATCGGGCAAAAGTTGAAGAATTTGTTGAACTGTACTGTCAGGGGGAGTGTGTACAGAAAGAAGAAGATAAGCCTCATACTGGAATGTATATCTTATTTTTGGTTTCACGCTGAGATCTTGAACAAGGATGTCTACGGATCATGCTGGTGACAGCTGGATACTGTGGACAGGCATTCATTCTACATGGATGTCTCCACTTTACAACACATTGAATTTCAAGAGAGGCACTGACATCTTAGTTTCTTATCAGTCACATATGATGCATTTGACTGTTTTCTGCACTTTACAAGCTTTGCAAGATGAAATAAAATCACGACTGTAGCTGCAAAACCTTGCTACAAGCATATCAAGTAAATTGCTGTCACACTGTGATAGGGACACCGTTTGACGGACTTGGTGTTAACCTTCAAGGCAGAAATCAAGCACTACAGAAATAACAGCCGCAGGGCTCTACCTCAATCCTTAAAAAAATTGCCCAAAACCCTGTTTTATAGGATATGGAAAGAGTTAGTGTAAAGAGAAATGGGCACTCCGTTCCTGTGAACACAGGTTCATCCCCTTTTTAGTGAAACAGGCTTTCTCTAATGGACAGAGTGGTAATGACTTGAGTCAATGACTCGATTTTGGCGACTCGACTTGAGTCCCAATGGGTAACTGACTTGACTCGTTTGTTGCAATTTGGTTTCAACATTGTCAGCGTATAAATTATTCCAGACCCGAAGCCTACGTTAACTACATAGATCTTTCGTAGATCTTTCGTAGATCCTTTCGTAGATCCTTCTTTCTTCAGTAATTTATTACAAGGTGTTCAAATATCAGTGACTCGAATTGACTCGAGCATAAACTTGACCCAACTCGACCATACACTGTGACTCGAGTCCAGTCGACTTTTTTGAACTAATGACTCGAGTCACTTCCTTAAAATGACTCGACTCGGCTCGAGTCACAAAATTCAGTGATTGTTACAACTCTGCTAAATGGATGGGGACGAGAGAAAAGAAAATGGTTAAAAGTCAGCGTTGTTATCGAGGTACTTGTGATGCGTCGCAAGCACATCCCAAACCCAGTCACAAGTAAATCACAAGCCAAATCACAAGTCCAGTCACAAGTAACAGGGGGATGGACAGTAACAAAGGAATGCCTTTGTCTCAGTTCGTTTGGATAGCTTGCGACTTGGCTTAGGACTGGACGACTTGCGATGACTTGCGATGATATGTGATCTATCACAAATAACACAACGAATACACAGACAAAGTCTGTGAGACTTGCAAAGCTTTTTTAGTCACAAACCTTGGAGTCCTTGGTTGCTTTCATGGCCCTGGCCTTCTCTTGTTTCTTCTGCTCCATAGAGTCATAGATACTGTCATACTCATAGACCGTTGGGTCCTCTTCTAAAGCCCGCTGGATCTCAAGTTGTGTCTATGTAAAGAGTTTTGTTTTTAAATAAGTATAGTATTACTTTTCTGGAAAAATACTAATTAATTTTTCGCTGTAGAATAATGTCAATTTAGTGACAAAGGAGTAGTTTCATAGATGAACCAGGATCTTCTGAGCAGACTCATGTTGTCTTAGGCACCATGAACATTCAAACGTCTCAAGGAGGAAAGCAAAGTACTCTATTTCGTCTGAAGTAGGGTCAGGGAACCAGGCTAGAACAGCACTTTGTCTCTGTTGTTTTTTGTGCATTTATGAACACAACACTTTAAACAGGTCAGTGTAACAATATCTGCTATAAAATACTAACTCCAAATCCAACCATTTCTGAAAATTACAGCAAAAGCAAATGTTGTACATTACCTTCAATGTTAGCAAGTTTGGAAACATTTTTCAAATTAATGACTGAAACACAGCCAAAAGCAGGAAACAGGAGTTGCCTCTTTTGAGCACCCTTATTTTATTGGGGCCAATGTTGGGCAACGAGTTTTATTTGTTGATTGATGTAAAAGTATTTTTTACAATGAAACAAAACTACATGGGCAAAGCTGACCTGTTTTTTGACTTTCTGCTTCTGTGCTTCATACTGCAGTGACTGATTGACGGCCGAGTGTGCTGATTCCTGCAAATAATTAAAAACAATTATTCCGAATCTCACATTGGACATTTTTTAAAAAGTGCTGAATCCTGCGTGAACACATTAACTTTAACCTCCCAGGCCTTTTTGCTAGGATGCATCCTCAAGCCTTCAAAATCCTCCAACTGCCTTCATGTAAACATTTGGATAAAGCCTCAATCCTCAAAAATCCTCCGTTATTTCTTGAATCAGTATACTCCCCAGGGAGCTGAGATGGTATTTGGAATGTTTCATTGGCCTAATGAGCAGGGTAAAATTGATGTAGCACCTTGAGTATTACTATAAATACTGGTGGATGCATGCGCTTTTTAAATACACATTATTGTTTTTATTATTACAGATTCCTTATGACAAAATTTAGGGATATAAATTGAAAAAAGACATGTAACATACAGGTATCTACGTTGAACTAAGACCAAATAAAAAAAAAACATGTTTAGCATCCCTGCCCGCTTCCTCTTTGGAGGCCGCTTCCTTTGTTTCTTTTTTTTTAAATTGAAAAAAAAAGGAAAAAAATGATAAATTAAACAGTGACATCATTTTGCATCTTCGTCTGTTGCATCTAGCCCATATAAAGCTGGTATGTCATTTCCCGAGTCCAAGTGGCGGCCATTTAAAAAAAAAGCTGGCGGCAATCTTGAAAAAAAAAACCGGCCGGTTGTTTTCGAGAATGGGTCAGGCGGCCATTTTGGAAGAAAAAAAAAAAAAAAAGGGGGCCTCCGACCTCCTTCCTTTTTTTTCAAAAAGGCAAGACGCTAAACATGTTTTTTTTATTATTTGGCCTAACCCTGAAATGTGAAATGTTGTGCATCCTCCAAGTTTTTGAAATTTTTTTTGAGGCTAGAAAATTTGGTGAGCCGACGGTGGGCCAATATCACTTTGAATGCCATAGCATATGGTTTAATTCCATCTAATAAGCACTTTCACAGCAATATGCATCATCTTGTTCACGGGGCAAAAAGAACACGCATTGCTGAGCACGCACGTCAATCTGAAACTTTTGCGCTTCAAAGTCATCATGCGTTCATTCCAATAACATTACGTACTCGCGTCTAGCAACGCATGTCCTTTTTTCCCCTGTGCACAAGATGGCACATATTACCGTGAAAGTGATCATTGAGGCAATTACTAGACGCAATTATGTACTCAATGTGTTACAGACCTTCACAGCCAATCTCCACCCCCCCCCCTTCCTCGGAAAAAGTTCCGGCTTTTAGAAACTTTCAGAAACATGTAGCCTTGCTGTTTCCTTATTCTTAAAGGTATAGTCCATCATTTGTAATTTGTGCATGTTGTTCGTTTGAAGCAACAATAGTGCCCAAATTCTAAAGAAGGGTGCTGAACAGCTAACCTGATGAAGTTTCAGCTCAGCTTCAGCTGTATATTTCGAGAAAAACAACATTCTAGGATCTCGATTTCAAATCAA
Organism: Patiria miniata; assembly: GCF_015706575.1. Taxonomy (NCBI): domain Eukaryota; kingdom Metazoa; phylum Echinodermata; class Asteroidea; order Valvatida; family Asterinidae; genus Patiria; species Patiria miniata. The sequence goes on from NW_024037061.1 coordinate 11,915,734, forward strand.
AAGATGCTGAATCATGTTTTGAATTGGGCCTGAATTCAGCGCCCGAGACACGTTCTCACTGAGCCGATTGCAGCTACGCGATGTCGCGCACTGATCCGACGAATTATAGCAACCGTGCGCGCGTGTGCATTGTGCCAACGCTTGCGCGCACTTCGCCTATTGAAAAAAAAACAGAAATTTCCAACGGTGCTTCTTAAGACGCACCGCTGGAAAGGCCTTCTTTCGTTGATTTCTTCAAAATGACAGTTTGCCAGAAAGAAGAATTTCACAGGGAGTTTAGTCCCCTTCTTTACACCAAGTATGTTTTTCAACAATAAATACGGCATTTATTTTTTGGATAGTTGCAAATGATGGACTCTGGCTTTAAGAAATTTCAAATGGATTTGTCAGTTTGTGTTTGTACCAGCACCGGTGTTGCTATAAAAACAGGGAATCAGGATCTTAAGATTCTGAGAGGGGCAGAATCTTCCATACATGTACCTCTTCATCACTAGAGTCTCCGAAGGCAGCAAGTTTAGGCAGGAGGACTGGTGTCTTCTTGGACTGATGGGTGATCAAACCGTACCTGGATTACCCAAATATCAGGGAACACAATGATGAGACAATGTTGTATATAAAAAAATACATGTAGATTCGCAACATGTTTTGCAATACCATAATGATAGCAGATGAAAATCGCGTTATTGCTGCCGTAACGATAGCCACTACGTATTTTTTTTTTATAGTATAATGTCCAGATGTCCAAAGATGTACGTGTACGACATGAGTGACACTCGAATGCCATCATATCACCTGATCACCGCCATGCACCAGTCTGCCAGTGCATCTATGAAGATACTATGGGATTGTGCAAAATTAAAATAACGCATCCAAAAACCCATACATTTCGGAATTGAGAAACACTTTTTGATTTCGGAAAAAATTCCACACTGGGCCACCACTTTACCTGCCTGGCTACACACATAGTCCAAAGATTGATTATTGCAACAGCAATCGTGCACGGCCTAGCGGTTAAGAGTCTCGTGTATACTATCAAGCAAGAATCTCGATCATTTGTCGATGAAGTAAGTCAGACTGATCAATAAATAGGAATAAAAGAAGGGAGAGGGTGAGAGTAGAGGAGGGAAAGTGGAGGGAATAACCATAAAGGATGCAACTTTTGGCGCTTGAAAATTAATTGAAAAAAGTGGTGGCCCAGTACCGAAATTTTTCCTTAATTTCAAATCAATTTTATATTATTAATGAAATTGATATTTCAAAAAATTGTAAGTTTGTTTTAAAAAATATAGACTAACTCTCTTTGAGTCTCATTGAGCTTTAATGTACGGAAGCTTGAATTGCCTTCCGCGATACCGCGTTACCGCGATAATTTATCGCAGAAATCCGGAATTCAAAGATAAATCCTTCCGCGATACCGCGTTACTGTGATAATTTATCACAGAAATCCAGAAATCAAAGATACCTATTCCGCGATACCGCGATACCGCGATACCGCGTTACTGCGATAATTTATCACAGAAATCCGGAATTCAAAGATAATTCCTTCCACGATACCGCGTTACTGTGATAATTTATCACAGAAATCCAGAAATCAGAGATACCTATTCCGCGATACCGCGATACCGCGATACCGCGTTACTGCGATAATTTATCACAGAAATCCGGAATTCAAAGATAATTCCTTCCACGATACCGCGTTACTGTGATAATTTATCACAGAAATCCAGAAATCAGAGATACCTTTTCCGCGATACCGCGTTACTGTGATAATTTATCACAGAAATCCAGAAATCAGAGATACCTTTTCCGCGATACCGCGTTACTGTGATAATTTATCACGTGACACTGCGCACTCATCGATTGTAGAGAGGAGAGATATATGAATTGAAAGCTTCCGTATACGTGATAAATTATCGCAGTAACGCGGTATCGCGGAAGGAATTATCTTTGAATTCCGGATTTCTGTGATAAATTATCGCAGTAACGCGGTATCAAGGAATATGTATCTCTGATTTTCGGATTTCTGTGATAAATTATCACAGTAACGCGGTATCGCGGAAGGAATTATCTTTGAATTCCGGATTTCTGTGATAAATTATCTTTGAATTCCTGATTTCTGCGATAAATTATCACGGTAACGCGGTATCGCGGAAGGATTTATCTTTGAAATCCGGATTTCTGCGATAAATTATCGCGGTAACGCGGTATCGCGGAAGGCAATTCAAGCTTCCGTATTAATGTGTAGGGAAACAAAACAAAAATATAATAACTAGCAGGGCTTACAATTTATAGAGACTTATTTACAAAAATGATAATAAATAGGCCCATACCCCAGTAAAAATTAAATATGATTCTAAATCACTTAATGACTTAATAAGTGGAAGCTTGAAAGTGCGCCCTCTTCTGATTCAACTGCGTGTTCATTTCCTCCATGTTTCAACGCACCACTAAACCGTACGGTGGTGGCCTACGGTGGTCGAGTGAGGATTTTTTTCTGTCCGAAATACACCTCTTCCGATCAATCCTTCTCCCAAAATTTCGCATGTATGAATAAAGGATATCGGAGAAACCAAATTTTATCAAACGGGGGGTCGTTTTAAATGGACAAATCGTAATAAACAGGACGTCAATTTACTCACTTCTTTCCACTGCTGGACGCCATGTTGTAGTCTGGTACTGGGCAGTACCACGTTGATTTTGTAAGGAAGACGTGTAGGTGCCTGTAGGTGCAGTGCAGAGACTGAAATCCATTAGTTTGAAAAATGCATTTTGATTACCCATTCTAAATGAAATTGTTCATAGTTTCATATTTCTCATAACCTATCAGCGCAGTCATATTTTTTTCTTCAAATGAGTGCTATCTTTCGGATATTCTGAGATTAATTTCTGAACAATATAAAGTCCCACAGGCATGACAGGGCCACAGTTATTTCAAATTCAACCATGGAAAAATTTCAACCCAGTGTGGTGTCCTTTTTTGTCTCTGCAGGTCGACACCACTTTGTCTTGCATCCAACATTTTCATGCCCAATGGAGGTAGGCCCAAGGAACATGAATCAGTGTCCCCGGAGACTGCTCCTCCTGCTTGTAATAACTTTGATCAATGGATGCTGCGGCCATCAGGGTCCCAGTGATGTCATCAAGAATCAAAAATTAGGTACAAAATAAAAAGTATGAGGGCAACATTTCCAACAGACATAAAAACAGTTGTGGATGGTTTCCGTTTGGAATGAAGAAATATGATTTTCTCTCCTGTTCTTTGAAATATGGACAACTATTTCTGAAAAAAAGAATGGGAAAAGCTAGGAGAATGGAGGTTGCCACAAATAAAAGACTTTGCATACCAAAGCATTTTTGTTTGAAGTTGATCTAGTGTTTGAAACAAACAAATACTTTTTTTTGATTGCGTTCATGGTAGGGACTCCTACAGGAACCACATTCTTAAATTTATAAATTGTTTTTAACAAAATGATGCATACATGTATTTCTATACCCCCCTCTCCTCCCGATCCCCCCCAATAACAAAAGTGCCACCAATACATGTACTATTTCCTTGTGAAATGATGTTTTGCATTTCAAGTTATTTTGTTCTTCCTATTTGTCCACAGGTCTGAGTGTTGGGGTGCTGTCAGGCCTCCTTGTTTTCCTGATTGGACTCGCAATATTTGTCTACTGGCCGACGAGGGCAACAACCTCCCGCCATGCACCTGTAATCCAACATCAGATTTCCTTGGCAAGCACGATGGACTAAAAATAAAATGTGGTGACGCATATAGGAGAAGGAATGGCTAGAAGAGATCCATTCCTGCAGAGTTTGCTGTCACCGGCTGGTTATACTTTAATACAGTCGAATCTCGTTAGTACAAACTCTTTTAATACAAAATTCTGGTTATAACAAACATAAGCCTTAGTCCCGACTGCGCATTTATGTGCACAATGAATGGGACTGATGTCCCTCTTAATACAAAATTCTGATATAACACACAATTTGGCTAGGTCCGAACGACTTTGTATTCACTAGACTCGACTGTAATTTAATATGACGACGTGAACAATTGGGGTAGATTTTGACTGGATTGATTGATAAGAATCATCTTTATTTAAAAAATAAAAATTATCAGATTTTCAACAGAGTGGATGGTGCATAAATTATGACTGCTTTTATAGAAACCGGAGACTCACTGCCAGTCTGAGATATTGATTGGACTGATTGAAATGATTTGACCTGATCATGATGGTGGGCCTCCATGAGCTGCTTTAGAGAATTATGGAATTGCTGTAGTGCTGCTGTGGCAGTGGGGTTTGGTTGGTAATAAAATCCCTGGTGTATTTGTTTCCAATTTGGCCGCCACCAAAAAATAGTAGGACAATATTGGAGTTTGCCTCTTTTTGACGTCAAATTTAAAGGGAATATACAACATTTGCAAACATTGAAAAATAAAACTACCAAGTTTTTACGAAATACCTTACTATGTTGGTAAATGACAGTCTCAAGCATCTTGTAAAATTATGGCACCTGGTGTGAAGTCATTTTCAAGAAAATGGTAATTTTGTATACATTTCCAACGGTGGTCGGCCGACCAGCGTTGGAAAAACCTAACTATTTTTCAACTACTGCTCCAAATTTACCATTTGTTTAGTCCAAATTGTGTTTGCTATTGGTCACATGTTCATGAACGGGTGCAGGCCAGCTAGACTGGTTCCCTTGCCTTACAATTTCCCATCATCTATAAATTGATCCATTTTATCTTTTGTGGAGTCAGGGAACCAGACTACTTGAACATTTTAGTTTTTCTTGGTTTTTCCAACCTTTTCGAACACAAAACTTCAAAAATGTCAGTGTAACAATATATTTGATCTATTATACTAACCCCTCAATTAGTTCATTTCTGAAAATTACAGCAAAAGCCAATGATGTACATTCCCTTTAAGATATAATGAAGGAAGCTTTACAAAATTACTTTAATTTACAAACATGACCATAGGCCCCAAACAAATAGTTCTGCTTCCGATAGGGCATGTGGAAATAGGGTAGGCAAGTTGGCATTTTTTTTTGGGGGGGGGGCATTTTTGTTTGTGTCGATCATTTAAAACGTCATGGGTAAAAGGTAGTAATTTATGGTTTGGGTTTTTGTTCTCATTTTTCCCAAAAACAAATTAGGGTAGGGGCTGTCAAAAATGTAGGGTAGGGTAAACCGGAAGCAGAACTATTTTTTTTTTACCTAATAGTAATGGGCCTAGGCCTAGTATGTTTCTTGTTTGTGAAAATATTGAAGATGTATTTTATAAACAAATGTACCAAGTGAATTGTAAGTTTAGTTTTTGATATAAATCGTATCATTAATTTTAATGTGTGTGAATTTGAAATGAACTCAGTTTAATCTCAGCCAAAACTAGCCTAAATATATGCATATTGTGATTAAATACTGTGAATTTTTATTCCTTTCATGATGTTAATGAAGTATCCTTGATGCCTTTTCGATCTGCGGCATTTTTTGAGTTCAGTTTATTGGGACTTTACAAGTTACCTTGTTATGGGTACCTTGTACATAAATTAACAGTAGCGAAAAAGAGGAAACAAAGAAAAAGAAAGACTTGGGACCTAAAATTTTGCTTGTTATAAGCAGGATGTTGACGGTGCTCTTCTTATCAGGGTTCGACTGTATTTAGGTGGACCTAGGCTATACAGTAATGTCAGTATGCCTACAAATAAAGCTTATCCATTAACAGGCATGCAACTGGGAAGTCACAAAAACAGAGGAAATTCAAATTTTTCAAAGACTTTGTACAGTGTTTTTCTATTTTCAATGGCACACTTGGGAAGTACAAAAAGAGGAAATCAGCCGATCCGAGGAAAAGTTGTATGCCTGCATTAACTAGGCCTATGGCTTGGATTCTGATTAACAAGGTGACCAGCACAGCAGATGAAAATTGCAAGATGAAACATGCAGATGTTATACAAATTTCCTTATTATGGCAAAAATGCATTATTTTTTGACAATTATCATGATTACAGTCGAGTCTCGTTATAACAAACTCGTTCGGACCTAGTCCTAGCCAAATTGTTTGTTATATCACTATTACGAGGAACATCAGTCCAATTCATTGTACACATAGGCCCCAAGCCTAAATGCACAGTAGGGACCAAGGCTTTATGTTCGTTATAACCAGAATTTTGTATAGGCCTAGGGCCTAACAGAGTTTGTACTAACGAGTCGACTGTATAATGTTCACGTAGGCCAACATTATGATGTAGGCCTAGGCCTAATCCCATTTTTTTTTTTAAATTTTGATACAGACTACGTGCATTAAACTACCAGAACGTGTAGGCCTAGTCCTACATTTTTTTATGGTAGGCCTGCGTGAACATGCGTCAAAAGGTCAATGAAGCTTGTTCAAATGTTCACATCCAAAAGCATGACATATGTAAAATGCTATGCCTAGGGCCTTTTTTTTTATTTGAAATAACTTAGTAAGGTCCCAATTTTTATTTAAAATTAAACGACAGACATGATTCTAATCTCTTTTTTGAATTTGTGGTGGCTCTGAAAAGAGCCGGTTGTTTTTGGTTGGGTGTGCTGGCTTAACCGCCGAATCCGTACAGGGTACGGCCCTGGCGTTTCAGAGCGTAGACGACATCCATGGCGGTGACGGTCTTTCTCTTGGCGTGCTCGCAGTAGGTAACGGCATCACGGATGACGTTCTCGAGGAAAACCTTGAGGACACCACGGGTCTCCTCGTAGATCAGACCAGAGATACGCTTGACACCACCTCGGCGGGCCAGACGGCGGATAGCGGGCTTGGTGATACCCTGGATGTTGTCACGCAAGACCTTGCGATGACGCTTGGCGCCTCCCTTTCCCAGTCCCTTGCCTCCTTTTCCACGTCCAGACATGATGATAGCTCAGTAATTCGGTTTTGAAATCGAATGATGACAATAAATTGAGGGCACAGCTTTTACATACACTCACTGCGGACGTCGTACAAACTATTCTTATTGTGCGCCCAAAGACATGCGCAAAACGAGCGAGTCTTTATTTTCTATTGGCTGATATTTTGATGAATATTCAACACCAAATCCAGACGATCCGATATTTTCACAAACGGTACATAATTTCTCTCAAACATGTCAAATTATCGTATTACTTACGGCCTTATATCCAAAAATATATATTTTACTTACACGTACATGAAGTTTCAGTCTTACGATATGATTAATTTTTACATTTGTTCGAATATAGCGACTTTATAACGTTAAAATGGAATCGACATAAGTGAACTTATTCGTGATTTCAGATTACAGTGAAGCAACAGCTGGTCGCTGATTGGATAATAGCTGATGAATAGGCGTCGACATGCTCAAGTTGGATGCAAGCAGTTTTACTTGCAGTTGTACGTTATTTTCTCAAGATTCTGTGCATAAATACAACAAATAACTTCATATAATCAAAATAAATAATAAACTATAACTAATTATATTAAAATTTAATGATTTACTATCAAATTTGTTCGAAACATTGCATTTTTTTCGTAGCATAATTCCGCTATGCAGGATCCTGTGCAGCATCTTGCGTTATGGCGGTAACAATCCGAGGCGTTCATTGGCTATCGAAAAGATAATGCATAAACATTAGCCATTCTGTTCTCGCTTTCGACCAATATTATCGGGAAACAAATGAAAGATTACTTAATACCTAAATGCAAAAGTCATTATTTTTTCGGTAAAATATAACAAACACAAAATTTATATTAGAAATGCACCAATTTAAAGCCCTTTTTACTTGGTTTTGGAGAAATAAAATCCACTTTTTCGTATTCAATTCCATGTGAAACTCCCAAACGCAGGATCCCGTGTGTTTTTTTCTCTGACCAATGAATGGTCTCCCTTATATTAACCAATCACACGTCGCGTTAGTTCCCCTCCGAACCAATGAGTTATCGCGATCTAGGCGACCAATCATTTTCGCCCCACGATATCCTATAAATTCTGCCGCGAAGTTTGGAAAATTATCAGACGAATTTTGTCAAACAAGCAAAAAGATGGCTCGTACTAAGCAGACCGCACGCAAATCTACAGGAGGAAAGGCTCCTCGCAAGCAGTTGGCCACCAAGGCTGCCCGCAAGAGCGCACCAGCCACCGGCGGAGTCAAGAAGCCCCATCGTTACAGGCCCGGTACCGTAGCTCTCCGTGAGATCCGTCGTTACCAGAAGAGCACCGAGCTGCTGATCCGCAAGCTGCCCTTCCAACGTCTGGTCCGTGAGATCGCTCAGGACTTCAAGACCGAGCTGCGTTTCCAGAGCTCTGCCGTCATGGCCCTTCAAGAAGCCAGCGAAGCCTACCTGGTCGGCCTCTTCGAGGACACCAACCTGTGCGCCATCCACGCCAAGCGTGTGACCATCATGCCCAAAGACATCCAGCTGGCCCGTCGCATCCGTGGCGAGCGTGCTTAAGCAGAAGGCTTCCAGAAAACAAAACCAACCGGCTCTTTTCAGAGCCACACTACTTCAAAAAAGAGATTTGAATGAATGTCTGTAAAGTGTAATTTGTGTAAATTTGTTTTCTTACTCTTCTTAGCATGTTTGAGGTACAAGCATGACTAGTGGGCACATCAATTATCATTCACAATAAACTTGGGCTTGGGATTGTTAGGGGCATTGTGTTTTCTTGAGTCAAGAGTGTTTTACTTTCAAAAAATTTAGGTGGCCTAGTATAAAAGTAATTAGGCCGAGTAACTCCAGCAGACCTGCTCAATACTACTATACTATCATACTCATTCACGTGAATGAATATGAGCATGTCAGCCGGAGTTACTCGAGCTAGGTCGGACAGGTGGGCATATTGAATTCACAATAGGCCTAGGCTTAAACGCTGGCTGGCATGGCTGGGGATTGTTGAGGGCATTTTTAGATATTCTGACTGGGCTTCTCATGCAACATTGGCTAGCGACCCGTGTAGGCCTACTAGTACTAGCCTAATTTCCAACTTCAGCTCACACAGGTCATTGGGAGATCCCCCCCATCCATTTTGAAGGACCCCTCCATGAAACAGCTGTCTAGTAGGCCTAAGGGATATTCTTTCCTATTCATCAATCATCATGTCCCCCCCCCCCCCCCTGCGTGGGTCCATGTCCATATAGGCCTATGTCATGGTCATATGCCAGTCATGAGCCAAGAATTTAGAAAGCTGGAAATTCAAGTCTAGGTCTTACTCGGTCCAAAATGTAAATTGTAAACCAACTCGGTCATTCCTCAGGACCAAACCAGGTCAACTCGGTCCCTCATCAACTACGTCCCAAGTCAACTCTGAAATTAAAGAGAAAAAAAATGCTCTAGCAAAGGCCAAAAAAAAAAAGTCTCGGGTTTCCGGTATGGAGCTTGCCCCAAAAGTGGTGCGGCGACGCGGCTTTTTTTTTTTTTTTAACCTGTTTTTTTTTTTTTTTTTTGGCTTCAAATGTCGGCTGATGACTGCAAATGGTGCCCGACTAAACTAAGTGCAAATATATGGGAGTCCAGAGAGGCCACATAAAGCTTATTCTCGATCATAACCCTATCTAAAAACACGTTAAAATTGTGCAGCAGCAGGATTCCAGTCAAACCAGTGAGTTTGGCGGTTTTGTATGAAGCCCGGGAAGGGACAGGGTGGAATTTTTTTTTGGAATTTCCTAATTCGTTCGCACGAATTACTAATTCTTTTGCACGAATTACTAATTCGTTCGCACGAATTACTAATTCGTGGGAACGAATTACTAATTCGTTGGAACGAATTAGTAATTCGTTCGCAAACTCCAGTAATTCGTTCGCACGAATTACTAATTCGTTCGCACGAATTACTAATTCGTTCGAACGAATTAGTTATTCGATGGAACGAATTAGTAATTCGTGCGAACGAATTAGGAAATTCCAAAAAAAAATTCCACCCTGTCCCTTCCCGGGCTTCATAGTTTTGAGACATCATCTTGTATGGAAAAAAAAACTTTTTCATTTTGCCGACGCGCATGGCTACGGCGGCGCGCGCGCATACCAGAAACCGGAGACTTTTGTTTTTTGGCCAAAGTGGGCTGAATCAAATCGGACCACGTTAGGGGTCGCGCCACCTTTGGGTAAGCCTAGGCCTACATCAACAAGAGACCTTAAAATTATCTGACCTTTGTGTGCGTACATTTTGATTCACTTTTTTCTGTTGGACTGGGTTGACTTGGACCGAGGCCCTATGCCTATTTCTTTATCAGATAAGAATAATGTTAGGCATAATGTTGTTAGGCACTTAGCCTACGTGTATTTGTAATTTGAAATGTTGACCCATTGGGGAGCCTTGTTCTCTACTCGGAAACTGTTCCACAATTCGATATGGTAGTTGTTGCTGAATTTTCAGCCCAATGGAATTTCTCGAACCGGTTTTCGTAAAATCATAATACATGTACCGGTATGTAAAAGGGTGCCCCCTGCCAACTCCAAACAGGTGGGCCTTAGGCTGTTCATGTTTAATATTTTGGATGTAGCTGTACCTATTGGAAAAGGCCCAAGACCTAACTTTGTTTTGACAAATTATGCATGGGAGCATGGTATTGGTAGGGACTACAGCCACAACCTCCCATATACGACTATAGAATAGAGTGCACGCTAACGAAGACATAATAATAATGATTATACCAAAGTCGTTTTCCTTGCTCCATGGTCTCATATAGCGTACGTATCTACCAACAATAAGGTACATGTACTCAAGGCGCTGGAAACTATGTCTATTATTAGAGACAGGTAAATGAAGTATATGTACATGAGAAATATGAGAACCATTATGTAGCACCTGTATAATGGTTTACAAGATGCTGCGGCACATTAAACAACCAGTGCCAGAAACACCGGGGCAAACCCCTTCTCTTAGCGATAAGTGTTACTGGGTTCTTTAACGGGACCTACGGCTTAACGTCCCATCCGAAGGACGAGACATGGAAGCTAGTGAAACCTCAATCAGTCTTTGGTTCTAGCTACGTGTACAACTACAAGTACATGTGATCAGATTTGTCACACATCAGAAACGACTCCAACATTCTGGGTTGAGTATTTTAATTGTGAATTCTTGGCAGATTAAACATGTGTAAAATAGGGACAATAAGGCCTAGGCCAACTCATTTTTTTACATCGCCAAATACAATGACAGCCAATTATTTCTTGTCGAACTCGAATAAACGCTAAAAAAACCCATGGCAACAATTACATTAACCACTCAAATGTTCTCAAAATAAAATGTTCTCAACATAGTTTCCAAATGATCACAAATACAAAGAATTTTTAAGTCAACAGTGCACAATAAAAATGAAACGCAGATGTGTTTTACACAAGTTAACCAGGAAGAAACGTATGGAAATGAAGCCATGAACAGCAAATACACACTGTAATTCAAATTCCTAATTTTAAAAGTGCATCAAAATGTTGTACACTATGTTCATTGCATCACACAACCTACAATTACCAATTTTGCCACTTCGAAGGATAGGGGAGAAAAACAGATTTTCGAATAAATGTAGCAATCTTTAATTTTCATAATACACATAGTAATTCCTAGCCCAGGTTGGACAACAGACTGCATTGTACACACAACGGACCGCAGAGGAGTCCAACTTGGGCTATATACAAAATGTAGTTCCTATCTCTCCTTTGTCCATGTAGCAAAGACTGGAAAAGCAAATGACAAATTGAAAGACATGAAAATGAGCGCACAGACATTTTAATAGTGAATTTAATGGCTAAAAAAGCCTGCACCCCACCATTTACATCGTACTCTAAGATGAGATGTCCAAATGTGTGCAAAAGTGAGTGAACAAAGTTAAAATTGTGCAACACATTTTCTTTTCAATTAAAAAGACATCCTGTATAAAACTCCTTAGCTTTTAATACAATTCCAGCAAGTTTAATGCAATGCAAGCTGCTTCTTGTTTATAAATGCTTTAACTTTGCTTGTTATTAAAACTCTTCTCATGTACATGTATTCAGTGTACATGTACACAGCAAGGGCTGAAATAACGGGAGACTTTGGAGACGTTTGGTGGCAGCAAACACATTGGTCCTTTTCTATTGTTCACATCATTTTGAAACATTAGCTTAACCGGAACTCCCTGTACTAGGCATTTTTACTAGGAGGTAATCTCAATCCTGCAACATCCTCCAACTGGCTCCGTGTAATACAGCCTCAATCCTCCAAAATCCTCCGTTATTTCTTGAATGTGGTCCTTGGAGGGGTGACCACTGCCTCAATCCTGCAAAATCCTCTAGCAATCACTGTCAATACACTGCATATTGAGGCAGAGCCAGTAACATCCTGGAGCAGTACGGAGGATTTCAAGTACAATTTAGGCCTACATTTTATGCATGGCTGAGCATAAACAACATAAGGTCCGGCCCAAGACCTTGACACAGTGCATTCTTCTAAATCAGCAACACACTTTGCCATGTAGCCTCAATCCTGCAAAATCCCGGGCTCCATTTTGCAAAGAGGATTTTGGAGGATTTGGGAAGGTTAGGGTTAAACATGATGAAAACAATTGAAAAGGACCGGTGAGTTTGCTGCTACCAAGCGTCTCAAAAGTCTCCCATTGATTCAACTGCATTGCTACGGACTCTGTTCATGAACAGCAGATAGCGTTTTTTGGTCTGCTTAGTGAAGCTACAATGTACTTGGGAGGGTCACACTCAGTACGCGTGCACACAAAATCATTGTTTCACGTGCATATGGCATGAAGTACACATGAAATTACTTTCTTAATTCCATATTCACAAACCTGCAGCGTCTGTGTGCGAGTTTTAGGCAAACTCTGGCAATTGTAGTGCATTTGCGGGTAGTACGGCAACCGGGTATCCTATTGAAGTAATTAAACACAGTTACCCGGGTACCCGTAAAAGAAACCAAACTCCAAAAATTCAAGTCCTGTAAATTGCCTTTACGGTGCAAGCTGCAATTTTTCACGTGCATCATCTGTCATACGTTAAATGCACACAAACGTGAAATCTGTTTTGGTTTTCCATGTATCCTGGTTATCATTTTGAAAATCTCCCCAAAAATGGCATTCAGAATTTTTCTTTTTCATTGTCTGAGAAGTTAATAAATAATTGGTAAAGTTGGTTACCAGTGGTTACGGGTACCGATTCCATAATCTGGAACCAGTTCCTGACATCAGCGGTCTGGTACCCTGTTCCGTTGCACACCCCTAGAGCCAATGCGCAAGTGTCTCTCTCAATGTGATGTCAGTGGTCCCTCCTGACTCTCTCTCTGTAACCCTTGAGGGAGTACCTGTGCACGGAGTCTATATAAATGCATCCTTTCCTAATAGTGTACATTGCTGCATTTCTATAGCACTTCTTAACAAGGCAATTTTTCCATAATAAATTATGGTTTGTTGTTTCATACATATAGATGTAAGACATTTCCAACCTCCAACTTTTCAACAACAACAAAGAAAAAATCGCTAGCTTCAAGTGTTTTATTTGCATTACGTGTTTTCTTCCTTCACACTGCCAAGTGAGAGCATGTTGTTGGAGGTAGGGTACAAGACCAACCTTTCCCAGGGCCCAATTTCATGGCACTACTTTACAGTTAGCAGAAAAGTTGTGATTACTATAGCAAACACTTATGCTAACCTTACGCACTATTTCATGGCGTGGATGTGATAACGGTTGAGCGTGCATGGAGATTTCTATGGTAACGTCACAGATTTAAGCAACGTTTTTCCTCTGAGGTAAGCGTGCCTTTTGTGTGCTTACTGCTTACGGCCTCCGTGAAATAGATGGGGGCTCTGTTAGCACAAAATCATGTGCTTAGCAGCGGCACGAAATTGGGCTTAGTTCATGTCGTGGAAGAGTGACGAAATTATTTTTTTACAACAGTGTCTAATAATTAAAAATGTCATCTGATGACAAATTTAGAAAAACCAGTAATCTACGCCATTACGAAAATACAACACACAAAATCCCAAAAATAATTAAGCACGTAGATGTGTCGCAACAGCATTCACAAACAAATCTGATCAGAAATCAATTGTAAAATAAAATATGATTGAAAACAAAATCATTAAGAAAGCACGTTGATCAATTGACTTTCTTTCTACAGCACATGTTCAGATTCAGATCATTAGAAGACCACACGCAATTGAATTAAAAGCCATTCAGAATTTCTAACGACACAAGTCGACCTATACAATCTTTTTATGCGCTCCTAATAATTCTGTACATGCTTTGACTAACGGCAACCGATTATCCAAATTCTATTCTCAAATCAACTTATCCCTGCATCAACCGTGTAAAGATGCTCACAAAGCCTCTGGATTCTCAAAATAATTACAGGAGTAACTCAATGGTGTACTGTCTATACCATCATCAGCAAAACTGTTCCAGTTTTATCAGTTTTCTTGAACTATCGTATGTGCCAAACCAATGCGCACTTCAGTTCTTCTACAAATTTGTGTGACCAAACCCTTTAAGCGATGCTTTCTGCCCTGATTGTCATGTGGACATGTTGGGAAAAATGCATTTCCGACTCCCCACAATAACATGGTGCCTCAAACATAGTCGGGCAAAAGACAACTTGACGATCAGACCCTTTCACCAGTTTGAACAGCACCCTTATACCCTTTTGACTTGAGCATTCATGAATATGTATGAGCTTTGAGGTGGTAACCATGTCAAAGGTCAAAGGTTATCAATCTAAACATGGGGGGCCCACGATAGACCAGACTAGATTTTCCTCACATGGACCCTGAACCCTTTTCTACATCGCGCCGTTTGTTGCATCCCTGTGCAGCGGTGATCCTCGTTTCAAGCGTTGCGGACAGGTTCGGGTGTTTCTTCAAACCTTGGCCCACTTTGCGAAGGCAGTGATGTCTTTGACTGGGACGTTCTGCTGGAGCGCTTTGACTCGTAGGTTGCGGTCATTTGTCAGAAGAACGACGTCGCGGTATAGGCGAATTGGAGCATCTGTTTGGAGGGGGAAAAAAAAGAAAACTGTATAAAGTCCATGATCAGAGTTATAATCAAGGCAAATCAGGCTGTAATCAAGTCAATCAACTTGGAATCAGGTCAGTCGCATTCACTCAATCGCAAGTCAGGCCATATGTCAGATCACAAGTTGCAGAATAAAACAAAGGACAAAGGAATGCCTTTGTCACCGTTCATCTGCTTAATCTGTTCCTGACATGAGTCTAGATGACTTGTGATTGACATATGTGATACTCTGCTGCAGATGAGGTGTGAATGTTGTTTTTCTCGTTATGGGGGGGGGGGGGGAATTACTACAGAGTGAATTACAAGTACAGATAAACATGTTCACAGTTACTGACACCATGTTGCACAAGGGGCAGAGTAACGCGTCGCTGTGTGTGCACAGTCCAAGGAATATTATAACACTTCCAAGTCATCCGTTTATCCAATCATAAAACAGCAACGTGTACTTTTGTGTTAACAACTATGAACATGTGTTGTACCCAAACTTCCTGGACTTTTTCAATCTGAGCTTTTCTGTAATAATCCTCCACAGTTCTTCTTTGAGTCGGAACCAATGGGATGTCCCTCTTTACTAAAATACTCAAGGGGCATCAAGCACTATGGGCTGAATGCACAAATATCCCCTCAACGGTAAGAAAATAGAAAGTTGGGGAGACCACTGAGAAAAGCATTTGTAGCAGTGCCGACTGTGATATTTCAAGTGTATAACTCGGAGGTTTTGTTGGACTGATCGAGATAGACAACTGTACTATTGTTGGTGCAATGCAAGCATGCTTTATTTGACCTTTTCAGTGACCTTATCTATGGAGCGCCTAGTAGCACAGAATAACACAAGTGATCTTGCATGTAATGGAATGCCTAGGATACAAAATGAATGGCTATGAATACTACACCGACGACGCCTGATGTTCATGCGAAGACGCTATGGCTTTGTGCACATTCAAAATAAAATCAGCTGTGCGTACTTCGCGCTTTGTGCGCACGAACCAGTATGCGCACGCGGTGTCTCCCATCCGCAGGGCTCTCTCGGAAGTGGCAAGAAAGAGCCCATTCCTGTTGCTGCATGGAGCCCATGTGAATCCTATGGAATCCTGCAAAAACTCTTAGTAGATTTTTAGGAATCTGCTGGGGAGTTAGGGTTAGAGTTCAGAGAGGGAAACATCACTATTTAGAAATTTTTCAATTTTTTTTCTTGGCCATTTTCAAGCTTAAAAACCAAAGATGTTGCAAGAGATACGCACCTTTAGTGGTTGGCATGAAGTCCTTGGCCCGATCGTCAACATAATGTAGACAACACTTCAAGATGAGATCATCATTGCATCCCTTAAAAACAAAAACAAACAAAAGAATTATTACATTGAATGATATATTCTTAGTAATTTGTTTGAATTTTGTTGCTCAATTCAAGCTTGAATTGTTTTAAACGTGCTGGTGGGTTCAAACTTAATACCCAACTACGTACACCATGATAAATGGTATAAATGACCAGAACACTGAAGCACACTTGAGCACCATTCTGCCATGCTTCAATGCACTTGTGTTTTACCAAACTTATCCTCACTTTATCAATTCATTGGTGGACTTAAATGCATTTAAGGGCTATGATCAATCGTACCTTTGATGATTCTTCAAAAACTCAGCATACTCATCGTATGTGCAGCACATTGAAAATGCATTTTGAAAACATTACAGAAGCTATGTACTCAGTGAACAGTAAACAGTCTTTGAATATTCAGACGGTAAAAGCATTGTCAAATTTTTGGTTGTAACTTTCATTTCAAAATCAACTGGCAAACGATATCCTCGATTAAACTTGAAAATGAGCTCGTATCGGAACAGTTGCAAATACAACTTTTGTTTTCAAGGCAAATTACTTTTCCCTTTGTGCACACTGTATAGTGTTAAAGCCTGAATCTTTTCATCCACTTCTCATATAACGTTTAAGACATACCTTAAAATCCACCTCCTCGCTGCGATAGGCTATCGTGTCCATGACAGATCCTTTGCTGGTCAGGGCTCGGAGATACTTGTTCCTCTGCTCAAATTTCTCCTCCAGACATCGGATGGCTGACCCAGCCCCCTGCTGGACTCGGTACGCTTGGTTTGGGTCATCGTGTAAATCGTCCCGGCTGCCCTTGCCGAGACCGTCCAGCTCATTGATAACTTGGGTGACAAAACGAACGAGTGAACTTTTTATTCAGTGACAATGCAATGAAGTTTTAAACAATTAATGTAATTGTTGTCATAAGTGACGAAAGGAAAGACTGCTTTTAATATGGTAATAAATATGTGCTTGGCCGAATTTAAAAAAGTACTTTTAAAATTTAAAACTGGCTAGGGGCTTGCATGCGGAAAATAAGCACGTAAAAAAATGTGTGCTCACGAGCATCCTCATTCCCACCGCGGAGTGAAACACGCCGTGGGCTTGAGCTGCTTACGTTGGTTGATTGGCATTTGGTGGGTGGGTGGGTTGCTTGGTTGGTGGAAACTTTACTCGGCCATATATTGTATTCATACAACTCAAGTATTACAGCCTTGCATTGGAAAACACTGTTGCGCATGCGTCTAATCTGCATCTTTTGCATATTAGATCACGCCCTATTTTTTTCATTTTCTGTACTCTTTGAGTTAACGGTATGGCCTGGGCACAAGGACGGTGCTTGGTACTTGTTAAACTACCTTCAATGCTTTATTACCTCTGAATGTTACCATTTCAGGCACAATAATTTCACAGGGTACTTGATATCAGTCCTATCTTCACTTTGAGTAAGTTTTCTGTCATTAAAATTGGGTGGCTACGTTTCCGAGTAATTGCAAATGATCCTACATGGCGTTCATTTTAAGTGGGCAAGTACAACAAGCATCAAGAATAATTGACTGAATCCCTTCCCTTTATTCAAGAAATTTAAAAGAATTGTCAATTATAAACTATTACCAAATGAGAACAGAATTACATCTAACAGCTACTCCAGTAGTAGAATTAGAAACATTTAGCCGTTAATTTCGTTGTGAGTGCGGACAAAATGTGAGGAATGGAACTACATTTGTAAGTGTACATGTAGTTTAATTATCCCCTAAAAACACTGAGATTATATGGACCTTATCTTTGGAATAGTATTTGATGGCAACATTTAAGAACTTCTACAATAAACACCTTGTCATCAATTATCTAAGATAGCTCCCTCTCTTTTATCATTCCATTTCTTTAATTCCTCTTTCTCTTCTGAGAGTTTCAACTATTTCAACTTTTAATTTTCAATACATCCCAGTCTGTTGGTTTGTTTTTGTTTTGCTCGTTTTGTCTGTCCTGTTCGGTTCTCTGTCTTTTCTGTACGATCTGCTGTAAAAGTTCTGTTTGTCAAATATTTGTCTTAAAGAAGCATTTTTATATAAGATGTGGTCTTATAATTGCCCCTTTTTTCATTTGCGTCTGACATAATTGTTATTCTTGTATTGTATCAAACATCTTTTTTATATTGACCATCTGTATCACAATTACCTGAATGTACTTTGCAATAGGGATATAAATATTGAGATGAATTGAATTGCATTGAATCACTGATCCTCTACACAAGGATAAAGGACGTCCCCAAATTTCTAGTTAGAGGCGTGATATGGCACTTGCACACTGTGCGTGCACACGTGAGTTTCGGCACGCGACTGCAGTCAAATTTCTGTCAGGACGCCAGCTGTCGGCGATCATGGCGCGCACGCATTGTTCTACATGTTCTATACGTGGACGCGGTATATCGCGCCCCTAGAAAAACTGTTCCGTACATTTTGTACACAAGCTCAGATGAGTTGTTATCCTTGTATAGAGGATCCGTACGATTAACCTATCGCAGTAGAATCGCGTCAACGCAGCTTGTGAAACATTGTCCAATTACATGATATACAAATGGACGTGGAACGCGTAAAATCTGAGATTAATTAACCCTAACTCCCTAGGCCTTTTTGCTAGGATGTAGCCTCAATCCTGCAAAATCCTCCAATTGGCCTCATGGAAAAATAGCATATAGCCTCAATCCTAATTCCTCCGTTATTTCTTGAAAATGGTCGATGGAGGGGTGACTACTGCCTGAATCCTGCAAAATCCTCCGGCTATGACTGTCAATAGGTTGAGGCAGAGGCAGTGACATCCTGGAGCAGTGCGGAGGATTTCAAGTATAATCAAGGACTAAATTTATGCACGGCTGAGCATAAACAACACAAGGTCCGGCCCAAGACCTTGACACAGTGCATACTCCGAAATTAGCAATGCACTTTTGCCATGTAACCTCAATCCTGCAAATTCCTCCAATTTGCAAAAAGGATTTTGGAGGATTCAGGGCGGTTAGGGTTAACAAAACTTAACGTACAAAATTCCCCATAGGTTGTCTAAGGGGCGTGGCTAACTCGCAAACGGCGATAGGTCATTTACCTGCATGTACTTTGCAATATGGAATTAAACGTTGAGATGAAATGAATTGTATTGAAGTGTTCTTTGACTCACCCACGAGTGGTACGACCAGTTTGTACTTCCTACACGCCAGCAGGGCCTGTATCTTGGTCAGGTGATCAATGAAGCAGTTGGTATCCGGCACCAGGTACACCGGTCGAATCTCCAACTCTAGGCCTCGCTGTTGACGATGGCTCTCCATGGTTGCCTGGCGACAAAGAAAAAAAAACACAATCAAATGTGAATGGTGTGTTCAGAATCGTTCAGGAATTTGGTGCACGTGATTGTAATTTTTTTGTTGGGAAAGTTTTGATATCGAACACTTGGCAACAGATGGACCTTAAGTCTTAGAACAATTTCAAATGATTGGATGTATAATGAGTGTGATGAGGAAATGTATATTTTGCACTGGGGATTGAGATCAATTTGACTGGTTCAATATGCAAATATTCAAATTTTTGTTCAATGGGAAATAAAATGTAAGATTGAGGATTTTAGGCTTACAAGGTGATAATATCTGCAGTTCTATTGAGCAAATTGCACACCATCATAATTAGAGTATAAAGAATGATAGCAACCTTCTGACTAAAAATGCTACATTCAATAAATACAGTGTAACTTTAATGTGTTTAAAGGAGTATTTGACAGCAGTTCTTGCACAAAGTAACCGCTCAAGTAAATTGACTGCTATAAACAGTGGTTTTTGTTTATTTTACCTTGATCTGAGCTTGCTTCTGTTGCTGTTGTTGCAAGCGTCTTTCCAGATCTTCCTTCTTCTGTCTCAACCCGCTAATGCTCCCAGAATCCTCTGCTTCCTTCCCAGAATCCCCCTCTTCCTCTTCATAATACTCCTCTTCAACGATGACATCATCTTCCTCCTTAAGGCAGCAGCAAAATCAACATGTGAAAACAACAAAAAACATCTTCAATGTTTTAGATTCTGCATTTTGATTTGTCAGAGACGGGGACCAATTACATCCTTCAATGCAGATTCTGTGTTTTGATTGGTCAAGGATAGGGACCAATTACATCCTTCAATATAGATTCTGTATTTTGATTGGTCAAGGATAGGAACCAATTACATCCTTCAATGTAGATTCTGTGTTTTGATTGGTCAAGGACGGGGACCAATTACATCCTTCAATGTAGATTCTGTGTTTTGATTGGTCAAGGACAGGGACCAATTACATCCTTCAATGTAGATTCTGTATTTTGATTGGTCAAGGACAGGGACTAAAATTGTCCACGTGTGTCTTGCAGTCTATATGTTACATATTTGATTTTTTTCTGTCAGTAGAATATTCATTTCTGTATTTTTATTAAAGTGCACAACAAAGTTAAAGTTGAAGTTATGGATAAGGTCTCATGTCATTTCCAAAGGGCAAATCAAAATGCTTAGAAATGAAATGGTTAAAAGTATTTTTGAATTTGTTTTTGTACCTGATTGGGCATATTTCCGTCATCTTCCTTGGCCATGGGCTCAGGAGCGTCCGACACGTAGCAATTCTTGGCCACGTCGTAGGCCAGTAGGGGGGTCTCTTGTCCGTAGGCGTACTCGCCAAAGAGAAGAAGGGAGTTGATGCGAACACAGTCCATGGCTTCCATCTGAATACAATTGTTCAAGAATATCAAACATCAGCAAAGTCCTAGCAGAGAATATACATTTGCAAACACCCCCCCCCCCCAAAAAAACCCCAAATTATTATGAAATACCTTACTTGACTGTAAGTGAATAATAGTTTCAAGCATCCTGTGAAATCATGGCACCTGGTGTACTATCATTTTCAATTAAAGTGGAATTTTTGTATCAATTTTACAGGATTGTAATATTGATATTGATATATAGTTATCTTGTTCTGACCTTGTTTGTATCTTTGGGAACGTACACGGGTTGTAAGGGTAGAGCAATGAGTGGCACAAACCCAGACAGCTGTACATCCTCTGAAAGCAATATCTCCTGGCACTCTGAAACACAATGATCACATGAAAGTCTTATTAATCCTCCTATGCAAACATGCCTTCTGATCCATGCTGTTACATGGGTCAAAATTGGTCAAGTGACCCATTGGTGTGTTAAAAGTATACCAGGGGAAGTGGAAGGAAACGTTGACTGTTGGTGACCTTTTAAACAGCAGAGGGGGGAGGGTAGGTAATCATCTGATTTTGTAGAATTCTCCGCCTTTCTTTCAAATTTATTGATAAGCGTTGACAAAAATTCTCCTGCTGAGACCGACTCCTCTGTATATAAAAAGCTGGCATTTTTAATCTTCTGTGCATGAGGACACGGGACAAATCTCGGACACGTCCAATCTCGAATCCGATTTTGGTGGACTTCGACTCACGGTTGGACTCCGACTCAGAAGACAATTTGTACGCCAGAACTCAAACGGACTCAAATCGTTACAGACTCAGACGCCAGAAACTTGGACTCAGACATGGACTCAAATATTGTGCAGCTCGACCACTACACTGCAATCTGTCAATTGGAATGCCAGTTAGGGCGGATGTAAACAAAAGTAGCAAAGAAGTTCATGAAGGAATTCTGGCAAAATCAGACAAAACTGGGCACAGACCATAGTAGACATAAATGCAAACTACAGAATGGGGATACATTTTTTTTTTTGATTTAAAAATTTAGTGATATCTTGGATATGTCTACTTCACATATTTTAAAGAAAAAGAGTAAAAATTGTGGAATGTTTTAAAGAAAAAGTATAAAAATCGTGGAATAAAAGTGTCTTTTAAGGAAAAACAATTGACATCTTTCATTTTCACGACTACAAAACTTGAAACTTTAAAGGCCTTTTTCTCAGTATTGTACTTTTTTGACATGTTGATAAATGCGAACTTTAATCAGCCATATGTCCAATTGAAGGGCAACAAACAGTGCTGTAGGGAGAATCTTATTCTCTTTCCTAATACCCACAATCTCTCATTCTGACCTATGCCCAGTTTCGTCTCATTTTGTCAGAACGCCTCACAAATATGCAACTCTTGCGTAAGGCCAAAAAAAACAAAGTCTCCGGTTTCTGGTATGCGCGCGCGTCGCCGTAGCCATGCGCGTCGGCAAAGTGAAAAAGGTTTTTTTTCAATGAAAGATGATGTCTCAAAACTGCCAAACTCACTGGTTTGACTGGAATCCTGCTGCTGCACAATTTTAACGTGTTTTTAGATTGGGTTATGGTCGAGAATAAGCTTTATGTGGCCTCTCTGGACTCCCATATATTTGCACTAAGTTTAGTCGGGCACCATTTGCAGTCATCAGCCGACATTTGAAGCAAAAAAATCAGGTAAAAATAAAAAAAGGCGCGTCGCCGCACCACTTTTGGGGCAAGCTCCATACCAGAAACCGGATACTTTTTTTTTTTGGCCTAAGGAACAACAGTCTAAAAAACTTATAACTTTGTGCACAGCATGCAATGGAGTTCACACAACCAGAAAACAACACTTGAAAACACGAAGTGCCAACATCCTTTCAATACAATTTGGAATTGAGACACATTCACTCACCAGATTCGTCAGTTTTCTTGACAAATTTCGCAACACTGGTATCAATCCTCTTCAGCGTGTTCAGGAGGTCGGCCAGAGAAGACCAGACGTCAACAGAGGCACTTCAAATTAAAACAAGAAGGTTGAAAAGAAATGTTTTTAAATGGCGTAGCATAGTATTGGATCGCTTTGAGGGGGATACTATACAATTAACGAGGGGAAGCAGAGTGGAACATTCCATCTATGTCACCTCATGAAATTATTCTTACTATTGCACGAATGTGAAATGTTCATTTGTTTGTTTGATACAACACCTGAATAAATCCTCGTCATGCGATTAGTCAGGGTCACCAATAGAGAACGAGCAACTTCTTTTTTGTTGGGAGGGATATCATATCGTTTATTGTGTCCCCCCCCCCCCACCTTTTTCCGTCCCACAATAAATAAATATTGTAGGCCTATATTTGATTCTAGCTGATTCATTGACCATGAAGACAACAATGCAAGTGTTCTGTTTTACTTTGATTAAATTAAACCGATATCCAATTTGAATTTTCAATACATAATTAAATACGTATGCAATAATTTCCTTCGTGGTTGTGCTTAAAACTGATAAAAACTTTTTGACAAAACTGGGAAGGCATATAGTAGACATCAAACAGTATCCTCCTTTGAACAGTATTGAAACTACCCCATACATGCCTACACTCTTCTCTCCCAAAGAAGGGAGAAAAAAGGAAATGAAAATACATCGTTCTCATCTTTATATAACAAACTTGGAAAGAGCATGACCATTTAAAAATGATCTAAATTTTCAAAAACCTGTAGCTCAAAAAAAAAATAGCTGAGGTGGCCTCAGATTGCACTACAGAGCGTCTAGAAACCAACTTTTCCTGGGCCATTATGTGGGCCCTGGACCCCACACCATTAGGCTTCGCACTCTGTACTCGTATTAGTCCTAATCAAGGTATGCCCCCCCCCCCCCCCCCACTTTTGAGAAGCAATTGACGCCCTTGAGCAACCCGACACCCAATTTTCTCAGATAAGAAAATCCATAAAAAAAAAAATGTCACGGTTAAAATGGGTTCCTTTACCTGTAAGGTTCATGCGTGCAGCTGGGCGGGGGATTCCACAGCTGCGGGTGGCACATCAGCCAATCCACATACACCTTAACACCTGGTAGGAGCTGCAACAGATCCTCGCTCAACAAGACACGACCCTGGGTGTCCGACTTCAAATGCTCTGGAAGGTAACAATCGAATGCAGAGGGTCAAAAAAATAGACACAAAAATTGCTCGGACAAAATAAACTACAGTAAACTCCGGCTAAACCAATATCGTACAACTCGTCCATCTGACTAAAGTCCCGATTGTCCGTAATGCATTTCCATTGAATTTTTTATTTCGAAGTCGGCTTTTATAAGTCGCCATTTCGCTCAAGTCGTCGTGTTACTCTCGGTCCCCTTTCCATAAAAAGCATTACAAAATCCTTTGTGTAAGTCGGCATTCGAAAAATCTCGCATTGGTATCGACTTGTACTGCGGTTGGCAAGAAGTGTCGAGTGAAAAGTGTTTTGGCACGGCCTGTGATCACTGCATGCATCGGTGTCGCAAAAGGGTGTCCTACTGCATACATCTCATGAGCATATCAATACCAGTACCCCCTCTCGTCTGTACGCATGCGCTCTGTCCATTTTGGGGGTCGCCTTTAATATTGAATGACTAGTGCTGCAGTCAGTGCGTGCGTGGTGTACCGGACCGACCAAGCACGCAATTAATTCGTTACTGTGCACGTACATATATATTACTATTTTGTACACGTGGTCTCCACTATCAATACCCCAAACGTGATGATAAAATTCAAGGATTAATTTGCTGGATTCAACTCAAGCATTAAGAAGATAAACAGGGTAAATCAAAGCCAATTAGTGCAATGAATCGTGTGCAAAAGGCCATTCATGTAAGTTGGCAAAATGACGACTTACAGCATATGTCGGCATTCGCGGAAGTCGTCAACAATTTTCGGGTCCCCACTAAGAGTGCCGACTTAGCCGGAGTTTACTGTAGCAAAATCAGTTTTGAGCTAAGAGTGTAAAATGTCTTCACTTACTTGGAATGCACTTATAGTGTAATCCGGCAAACAACAGTAGATGCCATATTTGAGGTGGTGCCACGCTTGCGCGCACGCGTTCTTAAAGACAGGGCGAGTGCGCATTTTGGTAACCCTATTGGTTGAAGGACCCCGGAGTGCGTGCGTATTACCTGAGTGCGACTCGTGCAAACCTGGTGCCACCGCAGTACCACCTCAGAAAATGGCTGTCGCCGAATTAGTCAATAACACCAAAATTTATTGAGCATTTTTTTTTCTTGGACATGTAGGGTTTCTGGTTGGAAAATGTAAATTCACCCTGTGCGAATACCGTCAGCTTGACAATGAATTTTGCTGAAAAATTGGGAAATGTGAAGTGGCTGATAATTGAAATTTCCAACAGCCAGCTTTCAATCTCCCAAAACAAATGAAACCAATTTTCATTAAGACAATGAAAAGAATTATTGGGTTCAAATTAGAATACTTTACAAGAAGGTTTTCAATATTTTTTTTGAGAAATTGAAGGCTGCGTATGGATATTGACTGTGGAATGAGACTAAGACATTGGTCTGCAGTAATTTTAGCTGGATAATATTAAAATATAACATGGTTTGAGGGTAGACAGTTGACATTCGAAGTCCAAAGTACAAAGCTGACAAATTTGACAACTATCGCAACTACAGTTACATCATTGGTGGGCATGCTAGTACATACCCACATCACTTGCTGGCACTTGATGATTAATTCACCAATTAGCAATCGCCTCGTGCTCATGAATATGTATGAGGTAATCATGTAGTTAATTATACCGCAACCTTATTGGTCAATTGTTTTGAGACGCACCTGTAAGTAGCTGGTTACACCTGCTGACTAGGAGACCAAACATGTCCAGTCCCAGCTGGATGGCTTGCTCCTGAAGCAAGGAACGCATGTCCTCTCGTGGTGACTGGTCTACAAGGATGGGATAAAATCAGAGAACGGCAAAACAGCATAAAATTTGCAATGGCCCAACTTACAAATTAAAACCCTCCTTTTGTTTGATCAATCACAGACCGTCAAAATATCAATCCTGTTCCCCTGCCATGCCTTTTACACAGGCTAGTCACCAACAGTCAGATCATATTTCATGTAGGCACTGTGACAGTTAAATTCCATCAACAGACAAAAGCAGGTGACTGGTAGGCACAGCTGGCTTATCAATCTCCTACAGTCAAAGCATATCAGGTTTCAAACAATCACAGCCAGTCAATCCTGCTTTATGAAGGCAGGGAGCACTTAACTGTTACAAACAGTCACCTTTTTTTATTTTGACTGCCGGACTGGCCTTGTTGAAATTGCCAGCCAGAGAGGGAGGGTTAGAGCTTCGTTACTTCTCAACAATTCTTGTTCTGGAACAACTGGAACAAATTCATTTTTCTATTTCCTAATAGATTTTTAATTATTTTTAGGCTTTTATTTTAGGTTGATTTTGTGCAACAGATCTGTCCTGCGAGAGAAGCAGTTCAAATTCCAGGTTCCTACATTATCAATTCTGATAGCTTCACAGGAACCAGGTAGACAGGAGACAGAGTTGCAAATAATATGAATTAATTCATAACTGAAGGTAGAATGATTTTCAATCAAAAGGTTCATTCAAAAGTGAGGAACTTGTAAAGGTAGAGTGGACCATTTGCAGCTATTCAAAAAGTAACCGACCAAACTATTTTGAAAAGCTTACTTGGTTTAAGGATAGTAATGACACTTAACTCCTTGTGAAATTATTCCTTCTGGCATGCTGTCATTTTGAAGAAAACAATAAAAGAAGGTGATTTCTAAAGATGTGTCAGTGACACATTTTTGGAAATGTCCATTGTTGTTGGTTTGTAATTGGGTAAATCCATAAATGGGTGCAATGACGACATGACGCACGTGCGTGAAACAGCTGTTATTATCCCGTGTGTGACATCACATAGCTACAATTGGCTCAATGAGCATCATGTCCCGAATGCTGATTTTGGGATTGTGTCATTAGAGGGCGCAATTCAAAGTATGACATGGCAACTTTCTGAACTGAAATCAAGATCCAGAATGTTGTGTTTTCTCAAAATATATGACTTTTGTGCCTTCAAATGAAAAAATGCACAAATGGTCCAATTCTACCTTAAAAGCAAAAGCCATCCATAAAATGCAGCTTCATTTACCTTTGGTTTCTGTGTTGTGTGCAGCAAACATGTTGATGGCCATAGCCTGTATGAGCCTGGTACTGGTCAGGGGGGTTGGGGTGTGGGTCAGTAAGATGCGGAATTCCTTCAGGAGTCTGTCCGTGATGAAACCAAAGTGCTCCATGCTGCAGAAACCATCAAAATATAAAAAATCAGAAATGTTAATTTACTAGAGCACTGAGGTGTTGGTCTCAGTGACACTGGGGAGCTGAGGACCCTAATGTTGGACAGGGAAGAGTGGAGGGCGGCGATCAAGTCCCGAGATGGTGTAGCATAGGCTGCGCCCTCGCATTGTATCGCAAGTATCTGCACCATGCACAAACAAGAGAGGGCATTTATTGACCACGTTTGAAAGCCCTTTGGATGAGACACAACGCATGTGCGTACTGGTTCGCGTGTGTGTAGCATGAAATACGCACAACTAATTTCATTCTGAATGTGCGCAAAGCAACAGTGTCTGTGCGTGAGCGTCAGGCGTCATCAGCAGTGCGTTCGAATGTCTCTCCCAGTGGTCTCCCCCAACTCTCCCTTCCTTACCGTTGAGGGGGTACTTGTGCACGGAGCCCATATCCCAGTTATGCACAAATTTAAAAAGGCTACTATTTAGGATTCTTTTGCACCTCCAACAGACAAAAAGATACGTCTGAATTAGGGTCAGACCTCCAATATTTCAAAATCTGTAAAGTAATTATTCCATAAGTAAATGCGGGCCGATGTTTTTATAGCAGTTCGAAAAAAGAAAAGTGGAACTTGAAAATAGCATGCAGAGAGCAAATTTAACCCTAACCGCCCTGAATCCTCCAAAATCCTTTTTGCAAATTGGAGGAATTTGCAGGATTGAGGTTACATGGCAAAAGTGGGTTGCTGATTTCGGAGTACGCACTGTGTCAAGGTCTTGGGCCGGACCTTGTGTTGTTTATGCTCGGTCGGGCATAAATTTAGCCCTTGATTATACTTGACATCATCCGCACTGCTCCAGGATGTCACTGCCTCTGCCTCAGCCTATTGACAGTCATAGCCGGAGGATTTTGCAGGATTCAGGCAGTGAGCACCCCTCCATGGACCATATTCAAGAAATAACGGAGGAATTAGGATTGAGGCTATATGCTATTTTTCCATGAGGCCAATTGGAGGATTTTGCAGGATTGAGGCTACATCCTAGCAAAAAGGCCTAGGGAGTTTGGGTTAATGAATCTTTGAGAAAATGATCCTTCTGAAATAACTGGTGATGTGAGGGTGTTTGAATGAGGTTTGAATGACACTGGAAGACTGCATTGGCATGCTTACCTGGACAACCAAATTATATCACATCTTCCAAAAAAATCAGGAATTTAAGTATTTATTGACATTGCCAGAGACTTACCCTATCTTGGTGAACAGCTTTCCGTGGACATTGAGGAGGCTGAGCACAAACTTCTTGTTGATCTGAATGTGGAGAAACAAAGGCCAGAAACTAGAAAATAATCATTTGGTTTGAGCATTAAACAGGCATGCAACTGGTAATTTCGAAAATATGAGGAAATTCCTAACCACACAAGCCTTTGTACAGGGTTTTTCAATGTTTCAGTGTTTTGTAATGGTATTCATGAGAAGTAAAAAACAAGGAAATCAGCGGATCTGAGGAAAAAATGCATGCCTGATTAAAGGCTCTATAAATATTCCAGAATTAAGCCCAAGATGATGGTTGGGAAATCCCCAAATGCTCATAAACAAAACTTTAGACTACAGACCTTGTCCTGTCAAGACACGTGGCAACAAAGCGTTTACAATTACATCATTTGCAATGGGCTGTGATGGCCTAGTTTTCAAATACCTCCATCTGTGGAATTGATTGCCAAAAAAGTCGACCCCCTGTCAGAGGTCATCAAGGGCAGTGGCCACTCCTCGGAATTTTCCCCAAGATCTTGGGAATTTAGGCAAAGTCTCGGGAACATTTCGCCGATTCTTGGGATTTTTGGGCACATTGAGTACACACAAAAGTATAAATTGCGATCCCCACACATGTTAAAATAGGGTCTGTGCTGCTATTTTGACATATAATCCTGAGATCTTGGGAAATCTTGGGAATTTTTCTGCATTCTTGGGAATTTTTCTGCAGTCTTCTTGGCATTTTGGGGGAGTGTGTGGCCTAGTGGTTAGGATTCGTGACTCATGATCAGAGGGTCCGGGGCTCGAATCCAGCCGTTGGCCATATGAATTGTGTCCTTGGGCAAGGCACTTCACCCCACTTGCCCCTCTCCACCCAGGAGTATAAATGGGTACCGGCATTAGCTGGGGAGTAATCCTGCGATGGACTGGCATCCCATTCAGGGGGAGTAGAAATATTCTCAGTCGTTTCATGCCAAGGAAACCGGAGATAAACGCCGGCCTGATGAGCCACATTGGCTCGGGACAGACTTTACTTTTTTTTTTACTTCTTGGCATTTTCACATTTGATGAGTGGCAACACTTTCCCTGCCTACCTCAACAGGTGATATCCTCTTCAAAGCAGCCTCCTCCTCATCCCCATCCTCCTCCTCCGCGTCAACCAGCTCCGATCCATCATGGCTGCTTCCGTCGCTAGCGATCCATATCTCCCTCCTAGTCGCCTGGCTGTCATCGTCACCCTTTCCCCCAGGCCGGCCCCGTCTGCCCCCTCGCTCCTTGCCCTGCCGTCGTCTCTCTTCCTCCCTGGCTCTATCCTTCTCCTGCTTGGCCTGGATCTGGGCCTTCTCTTTGTGCTCCACCTTTGATTTGATTTTTTTAAAGCCAAATAGTGAGCAGTAAGAAGGAAAGGGAATTCAATAAGCACAATTCTTTTTACATTCTCATTTTGGTTTAAACCCTTACAATCCAAGACCAGTCAAAATTTACGGGGACTTTTGAAGATTTGGATTGAGAGAGGTATACCCCAGCCTCTATCTGCCCCAATAATGCCTAGGGAGCTAGGATAAATACATCGAAAGAAAGGAAAAATCATTAGAAACTCACTCCTTCAAGTCTCACAACTTCTTCCAATCACACAACGTTCTCACTTCTTCCAATCATTATCAGCGAAAGCAGATTTTGGCAAGGTTTTGTTATCAAGCTTATTTTTTTTTTTAAATACAATGACTTGATACTTGAAATCACAGAGTCAAATGTCCATGTTGAATATAAAAAAAATGTTCTACATAAACAAAAAGTATTAGATACCATAATCTTGACATTGAAAGTCAGTCATTTTTTTCCTCACATGACCTCAGACTGTACAAATACAGTGCCTCTAAAGTTACACCGGTGAAGAGAAAATGCGAGTGTTACAAATATATATCTCCCTGACACAAAGTCCATCAAAAACTTGAGATAGCACAAATCCATACCTTTCTCCTGACTTCCTCAAAGAGTGACATAAGACTCTCCCTAGCTGTCAGGAATGGGTTACTGGCTGCCAGGCTACGCATGTAGTAGTACACTGCATCCAACTTCCTCCTCTGAATGAGAGGCAAGAAAATAAGAGAATTAGAAATGCGCCATCACGTGGCCACTATGGAGATGGGAAAAAAGTCGACATCCATTTGTAGACATTACCAAACAGTATTCATTTCACATTATACAACGCCTGAATAAATCCCCGTCATCTGATTGGGTGGGTCGTTGATCACATGTCATTGCATTATTTATCTTAACCCACGGCCCGGCTGCGGCACTGCAGAAATAGAAGTTCTATTCCACGGTGAAAAGAAATTCCATTGCACTGTCACACTGTTGCTGGCTCTGACCAATCTGCATGATCTGAAGACGAGGATTTATTCTAGATTCATAAATACCTAAGACAGTTTACGCATTCTTATTGGTCGAGAGCCCGTCACGTGGCCGGTCTTAAACGGATGATAAAGACATGGCTAGCTGGTCTTAAACACTTTTCCAGTGTCACAATAAAAAGTGGACTCCTAAAAATCCAGTGCCTCTTACCGTTTCATTGGTTGAACGTTCACAATCCTCACGTAGGCATGCGCAACACTGCATGCGAGTCAGAATTTTATAGTTCTAAATTCAAAACGCAACGCCCCAGGTGCGTTCTGCGTGACATCGCGCAGAACATGTTACGCGCGCGTCAATCTCCATAAAAGGGTTGTTTACATCTTACTCGCCAGCTGAACACTCCATTATTTTGCTAGAGGGATGTTTCAAAAAGCATGAAGTGAACTTGTTGAACAAAATCGGGATGTTTTGAACGAATTATTTGATATTTTTTTACGGATAAGGTATTTATGAATGGGAATAAATATGTGCTCGGTCGGTATTTATCACTCTGTTTAATACCGCTTAGAGTCTGGGTGCTGATAATTACCCTCGCCTCCGGCTCGGGTAATTATCAGCACCCAGACTCTAAGTGATCTTAAACAGAGTGATAAATACCTCCAGAGCACACATTTATTCCCTTAATAAATGGAATGTTCCATTCCACAAGGCGAATACATTCATCTGTAACCTCAGTAGCTTAACCCCATGCGTACGGGAAGCGGTCATGGCCGCGGCCGCTAATCCTCATTGGAATGCAGTCGCCAGCTGTGGTATGCCGTGGCACACGGCTAGTGGGTAGTTCCACAGCTGCTGCTTTTGTGCAGTCCTGCTACCACACAAAGGCTGTGCAGTCATGCGGGCCGCTTGCTCTATGTGTGGAGGAATGTCCCCATTTCACCCCGTCCTTAAGGGGTTAATAAAGTGTCCGACATGTACGTCAGAATTGACATAATTGCCCGGAAGGGATGTTTTACAGAGAGGAAACAGGTTAACGACAAAATTGGACTCATGCAAGAACAGCAGATAAGCGCTCCTTCGTCACTTGCAAGAGCTGTAAGTGAGAGAGATGGGGCGAACACCCGCACTGGTTTGTGCGCGTTTGGTGTGAAAAAGGCAAAATTAATTTCATTCTGAATGTGTACAGACGTGTAGCATATATGAGTTTACCATAGTGCTGATGACTAGCTTCTTTCCCTTTCTTTTTTTGAAACCAGAACCATATAAAGCATATAACTTTCATATTGAACTCAGGATATGTGAAGGTTCACCCTAACCCCTAGGGCCTTTTTGCTAAGAACCATAAAAAATCCTCCAAAATTTTGCACTTATGTTCAATTGAAGGATACCCAGCGACTCAATCCTTCAAAATCGGCAGACAGTCCTGCCTCTCAAAAATGCATTCACCCTCAATCCCCCAAAATCCTCCTCTTCTTCAAACAGTATTCATCCTCAATCCTCCAAAATCCTCATGTTTTTCAAACACGATTCATCCTCAATCCTCCAAAATCCTCAAGTTTTTCAAACACCATTTACCCTCAATCCTCCAAAATTCTCCCAAACCGCAATGAGGATTTTGGAGGATTGAGGGTTAGTCCACGATTGACTTACAGTATACAGTGCTAGGATGGCAAGCTGGTTGTAAGGTCTGCCGTTTCTTGGAGCAAGGCGCTGTGCTTTCAAGTACCAACTAAAGAAAAAGATGTAAAAACAAGAAGTTTTTATAATGATGTGCATGCTACAAAACCTATTAATGTTATTGTAAATGTTACCTTGAAAAGAACACATGTTCTTGGCTACGTACTTTCTTGCTTTCCCAAAGTTGTTGGTGTCGTTGGTCAGCTCTTTATACCTCGCAATATCACCCAATGATATCATGCATCGCTGAGCACTCAGCAAAGCCAACTTGATCTGTAAATAAAAGCAAAAAATATAAATTTATCATTATTATACTATATAATGTCACGATAATTAAAACAGAGTGGGGTCTACTTAAGACTTGCAAGATATAGTGGTTGTTTGTTAAACCCGGTTCATACTCGGCGCAAAAGCGAATGCGAATTTGTGACGTAATAAGGAGTACTCGCGCTGCAAATTCGTAAAAGTTGAACATATTTCAACTCGGGCGAATTTCGTAGCGAATGTTTCATGACGTCAAATTCACTTTGCATTCGCATACTGTATGAACCAGCCATTAATGCTCAATAAAATTATACATACAATTTGGGAGCCAAAGGAGCATTCTACTAACTCAATTTCCGGTTTAAAACAACAGAATCAGCAAAAACAACTGTGGCACTGCAGCTTCCTGGCTTGAAGAAGCAATTTGCGAGGTGAAAAGCAATATTCAGTTTCAAAGGTCTGTGATGTTAAGTCAGATTAGCAATCCACTGAGAAATATAACGTATTCCAATGTGCCTGAGGAAAGTACAGTTTGTTTGAGCTTCTCCTTCAATCTCAGTGCCAATAATATACAAATATTGACTGCTTCGAGTGGTGTAGTGAAACTAGCCTCCCAAGGTGATCAATGGATTGCTCTGTTTTCGCGAGGCGTAGCCGAGGGAAATGGAATGCTCCATGGCTCACAAAGGGAGGCTAGTTTTAAATCACCACGAGTTAAAGCAGTCAATATTTGTTTTATAACGCCTCAACCACATATTCTGCTTAATTTTAAGAAATAACTGATTAATTTAATTTTAAGAAATAACTGATTAATTTAACCAAAATCCATTTAAAATGTACCTCTACTTCAATATTAAATTAATTGAAAAGTTACTTGTACTTTTCCAAACCACCCCTTCAGGAAATGTTTGAACCCGCTCCGTAACACAAACGCGTGGGAACAATACGCGCAATGCGCACACCTGTATGTGTTCAAAAGCATACATGCGTTTGCACACATACATACCCGTTGCTACGTTGATTATGCGTACAATACTTTTTCAGCCGTTGCAGTCTCTTCGGCTGTGCACAGCAAGACAGTAAAAAAAGCCAATACCATGTGACTTGCTCTCGGCCAGTCAACATACAGAATACGTGAATAAGGTGTAAAAAAAATCCCCCCCAAAAAAACCTTTATGAATTTTTCGTTACAGTACATTTTCAAGTCACTGTTTTGAGAGTGTGTTAAATGATGACAATATGGAACGAGGTCTAAATTTTGAAGTCCAATACAGGGCGAGTAAAAAAAAATAGAAAAAAATGTTGGGACCATTGTTTTAGTGAAGTTCTTCATGTAGCACTTTCAAAATCTAGAATATGAAAGCCCAATTCATTAGCTTTCTTTTAGTTCAAGAATCATTCAAATCAGTCACGTACTTTTCAAACCACCGTTTTAAAGTTCTGTCCACTGATCACAAACAAGGCGTGGGTTCTTTCATCAAAACGAAAACAATTCACACACATCCCTATGTGATTGGTTTCCTTTCTGCTGAAAGAACACTGAACTTTTTGTGATCCGTGGACAGAACCTTAAAAAACGGTGGTTGCGTTTAAAATTCCGTAACTTGAAAAGTACATGAGTGATTTGAATGATTCTTGTACTAAAAGAAAGCTTATGATTTGGGCTTTCATATCCTAGATTTTGAAAGTGCTACATGCAGAACTTCACTAAAAAATGGTCCCGACATTTGGGTTTCGTTTGTTATAATCACCCTGTAGTTTGTAACCTACCGTTCTCCTGGGCTCTTCATGCAGAGGATCCAACCCGGTGTGCGCATCTAACCTGAAGTTGTAAGCAGACTGTAGCTTGTCCAAGAGTGACACATAGAAATCACTTCCCTGAGGTGACGTTAGAAATAAAACAAACGTAAAATGAACAAATTTAGGAGAAAAACAAAATTGACATGACTAGGGCCTAAATTTGCCAGGGGGAACTTGGGGTCCTTATTTTTTGGAGAGGAAAAATACTAATTTCAAACAATAATAGCTCTACTCTTTATTTAAACATTCAGAGGGGAAAGGGGGTTGCAGAGGGCAGCATGTATACATGTACATTGTACAGGATATCGCATTTCGCAACAAGTACGCCAACTTCGAGATGAGCTAGAAAGCAAACATAAGATACAATCCCCCTAAGTTTTGGATATTTTGTAGAAAACATGTTAAAGTGTAATTTTAATCCGAGTTCGTCTCAAGGTAAGATGATCCACAAGGTTATTACTCAAGGTCAAAGTAAAGGCCAAAAGGTCATCATACTTCAAATTACTCCCGACATGAAAACAAATGCTAAATTTGGATTGCTTATGATGTTACCTTTCCAAAGAAACCACGATCAACAAATTTGGCCCACAGGTTATGGAGATATGGTCATTTGAAAATTGGCGGCAACACCCATTTTGGCCAAAATCGCAAACAAATGACTGGCAGTATTAAACAAGAAAACCTTTGGCCTGATGGAGCTAAAACTGGAGATTTCAGCTTTTTTTCCGCCTAAATTAACCCATACAATAAACAGACCCTGCGCCTTATTAAACAAAACTTTGCGATTGAATTTCTGAGATTAGAAGAGGGAGGAAGGAATCCATTCCTTCCCACTCCAAAGATGTCCAAGAAACTCACATGATTAAGAAGCTGTTCTAGTTGTGTCTTGTACGCTCCCGGTTCCTCCACGTCCTGCCTCCGTAGTGCCTCTATCAGCTGGTAGTAGGCTGTCTTCCATAGCAGCTGCTCAACGTTGTGCTTGTTGCATGTTTCGAGGTCTGTCAGGATCACCTGCTCGTACATATGCTCCAGCTCCTGGCTGAAGTTGACAAAAAAACAGGACAATGTTGGTTAGAAATGACAATGGATTTTGTGATATCTTGGTTCTTGGTTGAGTCTTGGTTGGTTCTTCTCCTAAATACTCCACGTGGGAGTTTATACAGGAGGCCAGAAACACCGGGGCAAACCCCTTCTCTTTAGCGATAAGTGTTTACTGGGTTCTTTTACGTGCATTTATACAACACACGGGACCTACGGCTTAACGTCCCATCCGAAGGACGAAGCAATAATGGTTAAGTGCCTTGCTTAAGAGCACAAGTGTCCGCCGGCGGGCTCGAACCCACGTCACTGTTGCCTCTGAAACACCAGAACGTGAGTCCGGTGTTCTTAACCGCTAGGCCATCACACTCCATGTATGGAGAGCTAGTTAGTCAGTTGGTGATATGATTATATCATTGATGATTATTATCTCCACTTACTTATCCAAGTACAAGTTTGCGGGGGCCATGTTAAAAGGCTTCACTGCACACACTTCACACAAATTTTGTTTTTGAAATCATATCACAATAACCTTTTTCAAACTACATTTACTTAATGCAAGGTCTGTAAACTCAAGAATTGTGAACAAGGATATACATGTACATGTATGTAGAATTTAGCAAGAATTTCACATCTGTAAAAGTTGGTGTAAAACCTTTGTTCTGACACGGTGCTAGATGAGGAAAATCAAAGGGCACCATGTCACGGGCTACGTCACGTTAGGGGACATCAACGTAGCAATGTGTCAGTGCCAGTACTTCAATGTTATAGAATTACAGATTGATCGAGTTTTGAAAAATTAAAGAAAAAAAATTAAGTTAAGACCTACCCGAGTTTCATGATTTTCTGCACACTCTCATCACCATGGAAGCGGCGTGACACTGCATTGTTGATGCTGTGCTCATACCTCACTGTGTCCTGGAGGATCCTAAACGCTACTGACTGGGAGTGGGATTGAGGAGGGGCTGTAACACCAGACGGCGTTTCCATCATCGGGGGAACATCCGGGGATGATCCCAGAGGCGGGAAGTTGCCCTGGTAGTTGGTGATCTGAGTTGGAGGACTTGGATCTGGGACGCGAGAGTCTGGGCTGTGAGCCTCTACTTGCTCAGCCCAAGACATCGCAGGGTAGAACCCTTGGGGAGGGTACATGGCAGGCTGCATCTGCATCGGAGGATAAGCAGAAGGATGATAGGCTCCGTAACCGGGAGGTTGGAAATGACCCCTCGGGTCAGATCCGTGCTCCTGTGGACTACCACTGCTGTAGTCGGGATCGTAGAAATGCAGGTCTGATGATGCGGACTCGGGCTTCTTGGACGATACTAGAGCGGGCTTCTCCTGTGGCTTGTTGGGATCCCAGAGGAGGCTGCGGTTGCCATGACGACCTCTAGGGTCCTTGGGGCGGGGCTCTTCCTTGGTCTGTTTCTGTTGAGGGGTGTAGTACCGGTCAGCGATGGGCCGATAGCCCTGTTCGGACTGCTGATTGGTTGGCTGCGAGTGGATGGCGATGGGATCGCTGCGTTTGGGAGGGAGCCGGATCAGCCCGCCACCCTTGGATGCCGATTCCGGTTGGGGCTGCTCTGATTCACTTGATGTTCTTTGTGATTCCCTGTCTCTGTGACGGTTGTGACCACCTTGCCTTCTTTCTCCAAACCTCAACTCCTGTGATTCCTCTGCCAGCCTATCATCTCTTTCTTCCTCTGGTGACAGCTTAACTTCTCTGACCTGACTATTAAAGGTGACTGTGAGCTTTCCCCTCTCCCCACCTTGTTTTCCGGGCTCTCTTTTCTCTCGTCCCCTTCTGCAAAATTCTGTCTCAGCTCTGGAATCCAGCTGCTCTTTCTGATTTTGTTTCTGCGACGTTTTATTTTGTGACGCCACTGTCCCAGGATGTTTGCCCGAGTCTGTGCTGGAGACCGACTCATAAGACCCGGTGAATTCATCTTGGAGACTAAGACTCTGCAGCTTAGATTCAGTGTGAGCCAGTTCTCTGTCCTCAGAGTTTTCAGACTTTGGGTAGGCCGCATCAACGAACTGACTGTTATCACTACCAGTGGAGCTTTCACTATTGTAGCGCTGTCTTGATCGTTTTGCTGAGTATCTTTTTGATGACGGAGCTTTGAATCTCGTCTCAGCCGTGTGTGACCTCCCTTCATTTTCTGACTTCTTTTCAGTTGCAGGAGGTTTTGAGGTTACTCCTTTATCAGGAGGAGACACTTGAAGGTCTAGTAACGACTTCAGTGGTACTTTCCTGTTATTCTCAAGGGTGAACTTTTCTTGGTGAGAATCCAGGAGCTTTGCGTCCTTGGAACCACTATCGTTTGTCCTCTGCTGCCAGTTTTGGTTTGGCACTTTCCGGGATGTAAAGACCATCGTCTGAATTGTATCTTCGGCTGGTACTGGGTTTGCGAGTTTCCCAGAGTTCTGGGAATCTGATGGTCCTGGTTCTTCTTCGGTGACCTGTGTCTCATCCTGACCTTGGCTACCAGCCAACTTTGGACTCACGTAGAAGGAGCGCTCAGGTTTCTTCTGCCTTGCTGATTTATTTGAACTTTTTTCACTGGATTTGCTGCTGGATCTCATTGCCTCACCTTCACGGTGTGAATGTTGTGTGCTGCCATGTAACCCTTTTCGTGAACCTTGATTAGGTTGTTTTTCACGATGATTGTCTGAGGGAGGTTTATCATTGTTTTGTGACCTCTTTACTGCTTGGCCGTTCCGATGTTCTTGTTTCCCCAACCAGTTGTGACTTTGTTTGACGGCTTCACTTTGGTCATCTGTTTGCTTGACATGAGAGGATTCAGAAACTGTGTTTCTAGCAGTACCCCGTTCAGAATTTTGGTTCGATTCAGCGTTCTTTCGTTTGCCCTGTGGACCTTGCCATCTTTTCTGTTCACCAACGACTGATTTGGTCTCTGGTATCATATCTGGTTTAGTGTTTCCAGTGGCCTCATGTCCCACACTGACTCCAGCATTTCTCTCCTGTGGTGGTTTGGCCGCTGCTTTTGCTCCACTGCCCTTCTCCCCTTTCACCTCCTCACACCCCAAATGACTGTCCTGCTCCGGTCTGGGTTTTGAATGCTGGCTGCCTCTGTTGCCTCTGAATCCCCTCTCAGCATGATTATCTGAATATTTTCTATCATCTCTATTTGATCTCTGCTCTCGGTACGTATTCTTCCTGTCATCGCGGTGCGCTGTTGAATGACCCTCATGCTTTTCCCTCCCACGCTGATGTTGGGCTGACTGTTTTCTTCCCTCTCCTTTATCGCCATGCCGTGTTGGCTTTGGGTTCTGACT
The DNA here is from genome assembly GCF_015706575.1 of Patiria miniata. Classification (NCBI taxonomy): domain Eukaryota; kingdom Metazoa; phylum Echinodermata; class Asteroidea; order Valvatida; family Asterinidae; genus Patiria; species Patiria miniata. The sequence goes on from NW_024037061.1 coordinate 11,954,739, forward strand.
CTGAACTTGAGCAGTGTCCTGCGACTGTTTATCGCCGCTGGTGTTTTTAACGGAACTGGCATGACTAGTGTCTTCGGATCTCTTTGCAAGACGTGATTGTCCAGGTTTGTAGATGGCGATGTCGGGGCGGCGAGTGTCTTTACGCTGCTGTGTTGACTTGGTGCTAGTATCAGCGGGCGCGTCTCTGTTTGGAACACTTTCCATGGCTTCGTCTGCAAAGAAAGAATCGGAAAGAATGTTGCACCCTGACGCTACTTTTTCATCACATATTATCTCAATGGTCAGTCATGTGTCGCGCACGTCGTCCAAGCCGTCGACATCGATGCCCGCGCAGCGCATGCGCAGGGTATTATTTTCATTTTTAATTGGAACAGGAAACAGCCGTCGCATTTGCAACTCGCGCCCTCGCTCGACAAGCAATTTGCATAAACGCGACGTCACAGCTTGAGGTCATCTCTTGTCACATTCAAAATGGCTGCCATCACCAGACATTTCACGAGTGCATATGGGCTCCAGAAAGATTCAAGAATATCTCGGAAAATTGAACATCATTACACCTAAGCATCCCAGAAGTGATAGATGGGACATCATAGAATACAACCATATGTAAGAAACTGCCTGTAAATTTTATGAAAACGCCCTCAGTAGTGCGCGGTACCACGGCGTGTGGCCAGAGGTTCAGCGCAGCATACCGCGGCCACACAAGTGGGGCTAAGCCCTAGCCTACTTGAACTTCTGAACGTCCTTCATCTTTGACAGAGACCCGACAAGTGTAAACCTTTCAGATAAAACTGACCCAACTGGGCACGATTGCAGAATACCCCGCCACTCAATCTATCCACCTCGTAGCCGGCTACGAGGTCACGGTTGATTGACCTCAATAAAACTTCTCAGTGCTACTTGTATGTACTATGCGTCATGCCCCACTGCACTCTCACTCCGTATCCGCGTAGCCACCAACAGGGTGGTTGGTTTAGACTTGGAATTTTTTCAGCAACTCCCATTCATTTTGTGTTGCTTTGTTCTCAAATAATCATCACTCAGTATCCGCGTAGCCTAGCTGGCAATAGCCCCATAAATGTGGCCTATTTACTGGACTGCCTATGTAAACATAGGCCACACATCCACATGTACAAAAACGTGTCGCACTTTGCCAAATTTTGATTTTCACAATTAGGCTTACTTTGTAGGTTCTTTTTGCTTTAGAAGCATTCTCACCCTCTTTATAGGCTAATCAGAAAGTGCTGCCTTTTTCAGATGTCTAATTTTTGTGAAATTTCATGTTGAAATTTTGATACGCAAACGTGTGCAAATGTATCTGGAAATTTCATGAAAAATGGACATCTGAAAAAGGCAGCACTTTCTGATTAGCCTATAATTTATAAAGAGGGTGAGTATGCTTCTAAATCTAAAGCAAAAAAGACCTACAAACTAAGCCTTAATGTGAAAATCAAAATTTGGCAAAGTGCGACACGTTTTTGTACATGTGGATGTGTGGCCTATGTTTACGGAGGCAGTCCAGTAAATAGGCCACATTTTTTTTATGGGGCTAAGCTGGCAATGGAAGTTGAATTGTTTCTTTTCCAATTCCAGTGATTCCAACCGCGTAGCCAGAGATTTTAGGGGTGTATTTCCGAGTGGCGGGGTATTCTGCAATGACTCCCAAAATGGCAAAATTGTGGCTTAAACATTACCTTTCCTTCTTCCAGCACAATCGTTGAGAACGAATGTTTTAGGCGTTGTTTTTGTAGTCCTGCGTTCATAACGCGAAGAAGGTCAATCAAACGCTTCTTATCGCCATTGCATTTTCAGATATTTCTCATAGGATGTTCTATTTTGCAAAAGGGGGTTTTCTATTCAGACTTGGTACATTTCTTCAAAAATTAAGTTTATTTATATAAGAAAAAGAAATTAACACCTGCTTAACAATATCACTACTTTTGCTTGCGCTTTTACATTAACAATAATTTCAAGATGAGAGACATATTTGCGTGCATAAGGTTTATTTCGTTTGTAAGCTAAATGTGTTGCCCCTCAATTTCAATCGTTGGATCAAAGTTTTCCAAAAATAACATCGTCTCTGGAGGGCGCTAGGTACCTTTGGCGTTCGCGCGTACCACGTACGCCAATTTTTTTTTTCCGTACCACATACTCGCTATGGGCACATAGCATAGGATAATCCATTGGCTAGAATAAGACCTAAAGACGTCACGCTTTGTTTACATGTTCCTATGAGAGCGCGTCCCACCTGGCTCGATAGGAAAGCGCACATGTAAACAAAGCGTGACGTGACGTTATTAGCCCTTCCCATACATCCATACGCCCTTTCTTAGGGCGAATCCTAGGCGTGGCACACAAGTTTTTCCGGTAGCAATCTTATTGTTGAGACTGTCCCAACTAATTAAAGTGGACTGGCTTAATTAGGGCGATTGTATAGCTGGGTAAATAGGTATAGAGACCCATTTATAGTTTTGATCAAATTAGAGTCAAGGGTGTTTTTTATATCATTCCACAATGACGTTTTCAACCTATACATTCTAAGGACATAATTTTTTTTGGTAAATTTGAACGTTTAAGTTGTGGCGCTAGCGGAATTAATTGCCATTATACGCGTTTTACGGTTGGTGACGTGCGAATCAACACTTTTGCGTGTTCACTGTGCGTCGCGCATCTTCATCAAGTTTGTGTTGCGTACATTTTGTGTCGATGCCGACTTCATCTAATTAGCTTTACCCGCCAATAATTCCCTCACCATACCCATTATCTAAGACACTTATTGTTGGTTTTAAATATTGTATAATGGAGCTACATGTACTTAGTTTGGCAAGTCAAATAACCTAAAAGTGGATCATGTTCCCGGAACAGGGCCTTACACTACGTAGCCCTAACAGTACTTGGGGCGTAATTATCTCGTCCCCCCTTCCTAACTTTTAGGATTTTCTAGGAAGATGCTGTAGCCTAGGAATATCTTGTCTCCCAAATTCCAAGAAATCTGCGTCTGAAAAAATGTAAACTTTTTTGGACCACACTGTAGTTCAACTTCAACTGCAAACATGGCACAGTCAAGTAAGTAAACTAAACATTCCTGCTGATCAGTGATTTATTTCTAGTGCCCGAGATTGTCACAGTAAACTGGGAGAGCACACAAAACAACAAAAGAAAATAAAGAAAATCGGACACAACTCTTATTTTTTTACATTTATTTATTTAGTCAGACCCATTTTTTTTTTTTTAATATATACAAAAGTTTTGTGTATCAGGATTACATTGGCCATCCTAAGTCCTACCAAAAGCTGCAAAAGTTGTATGTGTTTTTAAAAATCCGATAATTTCAAATTTTATAGGTGTCCCTAATGGAAAACTCCTAGTGGAGAAACAGTGAGTTTTTTTTCTTCAAATATGATGTCCGGTTTATCATAGAAGTTGTCCTAAGACAACATTATGTATTTTTGAATAGGATTCCTAGGACAACTTTTATGAAATGGCCAACCTGAAATATTGCCTCTCATCAGGCTCAGTATAAAAAAGTTTGTATAAAAAACACCTTTGCCACATAAGGTGTATTGCTTGCCACATTCATAATTATATATATTGATTTTATATTGATTTTTTTTATAAATAACATGATTTTTTTCCCAATTTTGTGGATAAACGAATTTTGGTTTTAAAATTTGATTGATCCTAAAGAAAACACAGTCTTAAATAGCTGATATATAATTCATTGTACCCAGCTTAAGTTTCAGAACAGTTCTGAGTTTGCTCGGATCAGATATAGATCAAGCCCATGATATTGAGAGTAAAAAAGTCAGTAACTGTGCATTAGCCATGATCATCATCTTCGATTTCAGTCATTTCGCATTTTGTACTTTCATTTTGCATAAGAACCACAGAGATTTTTGTTGCCCTTACAATATATATAAATATAATGAAAGCATGATATGAATATGAAACATGATTTTGTTTTTTAAATACCCTGTGCAACCCATCTAAATACATTTATAAATACAAAAAAATTACCCGGCCTTACACTGAATGTAACTTGAAAATAGTCTTGTTAAATACGAAATCTCTGTTTTTGAAAGTACAATTTTGAAAGACGAAATCAGTGTGACTGACGCATGATAGTGATGTTACAAAACATGGCAACGATCTCATGTACACAATTATCTGATCAAATCATTTGCTTCTTTTTTCTTTAAATGTTACACCCGAAATATGCGACATGAATCCTAAAAACAAAATGTGGCAAGCATTGCAAACAACAACAGATGTCAAGATGGCTTAACATCATGTGTACATGTGTCCAATTGTGGCTTATATACTAATTTTGCTGTAAACTTGTCCGAACGCAGAGATATCCCTGACTTTGGAATAGCTGAAATAATGTTAATGATGATTATATGTCCAGAACTTCATTGAAGTTTGATACCCCAGCTCATGGGTTGTGTAACGATGAGTAGATATGTACATAAAATATAAAAATGTACATCTAGGTATGATGTCTCCCGACTATACTTTGGAGTCAGGCAGACAGGAGAAATAGTACACATTGTATTGTACTATTTCAGCAGCGTATCGCTAACCAGTGGGTCTGACGAAGGTGAAATGTGCAATCTGCACTCAATAACTTCTACAAGCAGGCGGCAATAAAAACATGATTTGAGCTGTAGCTGTATGATAAGTTGATTTTTAAAAATATTTCATAACATTTTTTTTAAATTTTTGTTTTGGTAATTCATCCTCAAAGGCATGATGTTTCTGAACCTGAGGGAATTGTACTTGTACCATTACCAGAGTACAAGCACAGTGATCCAGCTAGGAATAGGTCACATCAATTTAGTATTGATGTGATGAAGTAAATCACCAATTTTTTTGAAGTAATGGAACACAACAATGATAACCGGGTTGTTTTCATTTGGGATTTACTTCTTTTATGAACCTTTAAAATGACTGATTTTTCTGACCCACACGGAATTGGATATGATGTTAGAAGCACCAAAACTCCATGAGCTAAATTCTTTGCTGATTTTTTAGTCTGACGATGGCTTGCAGCACAAGAGCTTTTTGTGTTAGCTCATTGGAAACACGTAAGGGTCGAAATGGATCAATACATTTGTGTACAAATCGCCGTTATGATGTTAACAAGAACAAGAGTTGTTCATTGTGATTTGTATAGGTAGTCCCAGACTTATGGATGCATATGCAGCAGCGAAGTATTATTCAAATACCTGGCTCTGGACAGACTATTGAAGCATTGTCAATAGTATTGTGTATCCAGTCGCACCATCTGCCAACCAATCACACGTGAGATGTTACAGTGGAGGGCATGCGATTGGCCAGTCAGAGCAGTGGACTGATACACTGTGATCCAATCACAGGCCAGTGGTGTCGCAGCACGCACTGGGATTGGACAGTGGTCCCATGGCGTCATCACTCAAAGGGCCAGATGTTAGTGGAGGGGGCCTTTTGAGGTGACTTTGGGGGACATGTTGGGGGCCGAGGTTGGCAGTGTGGGCAAATTTGAGCAAACGGGTTGAGCAGACCCTAAATCCCTAAACAAAAATATTAATGAGCATTTGAAAGTGAACGTCAATCAACTGCTGATGGTGCTGCAGTGATAACAAACTGCAGATGGAATTTGCAGTATTGTTAATTATGATGGCTGTTCACTGTAACTGTTGGTGTTACTACAGTTGTAAGATTGGAGGAAATCAATCAAAGCCTAAACAGCACAATAACTATTGATGGTATGCAGTTATTGTTTAGCTGCTGATGGAATTGCAGCTTTTGTCACTGAAGATGGAATTTCAGTTGCTGTTTGGGAGAAAACTGTTGGTGTTGTTACAGTTTTGAGACTGAAGGAAATTAGAATTAACAGCACATTAACTGCTGTTGGTGCTGCAGTTAATAACTGCTGATGGAATTTGCAGTTCTGAAGTTGGAAATTCATCAGTTGCTGTTAATGTGAGAAACTGTTGGTGTTATCACAGTTGGAAGGAGGTTGGAAGTCAGGAGTGGACACAAGGTAAACAGCACTACACAAACCTCTGGTGGTGTTGAGGTTAAGTGCAAAACTGCTGCTGGAACTGCAGTGAGGATGGAATTTCAGGTACTGTTTACAGTGAACTGTTGGATGGAAAAACAGCTGAGTCCGTAAGATGGAATGATGGCACTAATTACCACTAGAACATCCGTTGGAAAATGTTAGAAGAAATCTTGGAAAGATCTCTAGAATCCTACAAATGTCGGCTGGTTTTTCTGTTGCAGGACTGATGTCAGTTTGCAAAAACGATCAGAATGTGCTAGACTGGTAGTTTAGAAGCCTGATGGAAGACCAGAAATCCAACTTGTTGGTGGTGTGTTCATAAAAACCAATACATGTCTGCCTTCCAGGTTAGAAGATGGTACACCAACCTGGAAGACTGATGCTGTTATTTACGCGTTTGGTTATCATGAACATTACAAGTTGATATAGATGTTAGACTAGTTTGCATCAGTGTATCAAGGACAAGCGTTAGATCTTCGATGCTTGGTGCTCCATTAAAGTAAGCACAGAGTATCACCTAGGTGACAATGGTTGTACATTTCAGGAGTTATTGTAGAGATGTTACTGAACTACATGAATGAACCCTTAGAAACACTTTCTCCCAAAACAGATCTTACGCAGGTTTGGGAAAACAGAGTTTCTTTAAGGGCAGTTGAGATGGAATGAAGTGCATGTAGCCCTACAATAAGTTCCAACAAGAAATATACAACAGGCAACACTTCTGAGATACTTTAAAGATGGAACCAATTAAGGAGCAGGTCACTAAGTACATGCAAAGTTGGCATTGTGCTCTTAGTGATTTGTTTCGCCCTATCCACACACATACAAACTCTCATGCTGGTCTAGGCTTCTAAATCGGTGGATAAACTTGCCACTCAACAGAATGAGTTGGAAGCAAATCAAAAAGTAAACATCACAATAACTGCTGATCGTACTGCAAGTTATTCATAAACTGCTGATGGAATCGTAGCTTATTTGGTCACTGGAGATGGTATCTCAGTTGCTGATTTTTGTGTGTGTGAGAGAGAATACTGCCGATGACACTGCAGCGTTTTCAATGACATTAAGTGTGGATTGTGTTGCAGTTGATATATTGCTGATTGCGTTACATTTCTGAAGACAGAAATTCTCATGAACACTACAAACTGTGTTACTCAAGTTTTCATCATGGAATCAATGATGAAAGGTATTAAATCATTGATGCTTGATGCTTCAAAGAGTATCATCCTGGTTGTACATTACGCACTGATGATTTTGTAAATTACAGGTGGTTGTTATTGTGAAGAATAAATAAGCTGCATATGCAAATCCCATGAAGATACTGTCCAACAACTGTCAGATGATTTGCAAGTATCTTCTAAGCCCCATAGAAAGAAGAGGTTGCTTGGAAGGGTATACATGTAAAAAACAAAGTTCCTTCTGGTAGGAAAGTGACTTGTCAGTATAAAGATTAAAATAGAGGGTTCTTTAAAGGGTAAAGGTGGAAAAATCCACAGAGGAAAGAAACGTAAGCGTTTCTTCTAAGGGTAGAGAAAGAAATATAGGAAACAGATGAAAAAGTTCCAGAAAGGGTACAGATGGAAAAATCTTCCTTCCGAGGGTAGATGGAAGGGTAAAGATGGAGCAAAAACACTTAGGGAAGAGATAGAAAAGGTTTAAGATTAGAGATGAAAAAAAAGGTTATAAAAAGCTAGAGATGAAAAAAGTTATAAAAGGCTAGCAATAGAAAAGGTTATAAAAGGCTAGAGATAAAAAAAATTATAAAAGGCTAGAGATAAAAATATGTTATTAAAGGCTGGAGATTAAAAAAGGCTATAAAAGGCTCAGGATAAAAAAGGTTATAAAAGGCTACAGATAAAAAAGGTTATAAAAGGTTAAAGATGAAAAAGGTTATAAAAGGTTAGAGATAAAAAAGGTTACAAAAGGCTAGCGATAAAAAAAGGTTATGTAAATGGCTAGCGATAAAAAGGTTATAAAAGGCTAGAGATAAAAAAGGTTATAAAAGGCTAGAGATAAAAAAAGGTTATAAAAGGTTAGAGATACAAAAGGTTATAAAAGGTTAGAGATAAAAAAGGTAATAAAAGGTTAGAGATAAAAAAAGGTTATAAAAGGCTAGCGATAAAAAAGGTTATAAAAGGCTAGAGATATAAAAGGTTATAAAAGGCTAGAGATAAAAAAGGTTATAAAAGGCTAGAGATAAAAAAGGTTATAAAAGGCTAGAAATAAAAAAAGTTATAAAAGGCTAGAGATAAAAAAGTTATAAAAAGCTAGAGATAAAAAAGGTTAGAAAAGGCTAGAGATAAAAGGTTATAAAAGGCTAGAGATAAAAAAAGTTATAAAAGGCTACAGATAAAAAAGGTTTAAGACTATAAAAAGAGAAAGGGCTAGAGAAAGGGAAACAGTTTTGTTCTAAAAGTCAAGATGGAAAACAAAGTTTCTCCAATGGTAGAGAAGAAAAATAGTCTTTTAAGAAAAAAGATGAAAAAAACGTTGCCAATAAGGTCAAGATGGGTAAAGAAAGTTATAAAAGGCTAGAGATGAAAAAGGTTATAAAAGGCTAGAGATGAAAAAGGTAATGGAAGGCTAGAGATGAAAAAGGTTATAAAAGGCTAGAGGTATAAAGGTCATAAAAGGCTAGAGATAGAAAAGGATATAAAAGGCTGGAATAAAATGAAGGTTATAAAAGGTTAGAGATAAAAAAGGTTATAAAAGGCTAGAGATAAAAAGGTTATAAAAGGCTAGAGATAAAAAAAAAGGTTATAAAAGGCTGGAGATAAAACAGGTTATAAAAAGGCTAGAGATAAAAAAGGTTATAAAAAGGTTAGAGATAAAAAAGGTTACAAAAGGTTAGAGATAAAAGGTTATAAAAGGCTAGAGATTAAAAAAGTTATAAAAGGTTAGAGATAAAAGGTTATAAAAGGCTAGAGATTAAAAAAGTTATAAAGGTTAGAGATAAAAAAGGTTATAAAAGGCTAGAGATAAAAAAGGTTAGAAAAGACGAGAGATAAAAAAGGTTATAAAAGGCTAGAGATAAAAAAGGTTATAAAAGACTAGAGATAAAAAAGGTTATAAAAAGCTAGAGATAAAAAAGGTTAGAAAAGGCTAGAGATAAAAGGTTATAAAAGGCTAGAGATAAAAGAGTTATAAAAGGCTAGAGATAAAAAAGATTTAAGACTATAAAAAGAGAAAGGGCTAGAGAAAGGGAAACAGTTTTGTTCTAAAAGTCAAGATGGAAAACAAAGTTTCTCCAATGGTAGAGAAGAGAAATAGTCTTTTAAGAATAGAGATAAAAAAAAACGTTGCCAATAAGGTCAAGATGGGTAAAGAAAGTTATAAAAGGCTAGAGATGAAAAAGGTTATAAAAGGCTAGAGATAAAAAAGGTTATAAAAGGCTAGAGATGAAAAAGGTTATAAAAGGCTAGAGATAAAAAAGGTTATAAAAGGCTAGAGATAGAAAAGGATATAAAAGGCTGGAATAAAATGAAGGTTATAAAAGGTTAGAGATAAAAAAGGTTATAAAAGGCTAGAGATAAAAAAGGTTATAAAAGGCTAGAGATAAAAAAGGTTATAAAAGGCTAGAGATAAAAAAGGTTATAAAAGGCTAGAGATAAAAAAGGTTATAAAGGCTAGAGATAAAAAAGGTTATAAAAGGCTAGAGATAAAAAAGGTTATAAAAGGCTAGAGATAAAAAAAGGTTATAAAAGGCTAGAGATAAAAAAGGTTATAAAAGGCTAGAGATAAAACAGATTATAAAAAGGCTAGAGATAAAAAAGGGTATAAAAAGGTTAGAGATAAAAAAGTTTACAAAAGGTTAGAGATAAAAGGTTATAAAAGGCTAGAGATTAAAAAAGTTATAAAGGTTAGAGATAAAAAAGGTTATAAAAGGCTAGAGATAAAAAAAAAGGTTATAAAAGGCTAGAGATAAAAAAGGTTATAAAAGGCTAGAGATAAAAAAGGTTATAAAAGGCTAGAGATGAAAAAGGTTAGAAAAGGCTAGAGATAAAAAAGGTTATAAAAGGCTAGAGATAAAAAAGGTTATAAAAAGCTAGAGATAAAAAAGGTTAGAAAAGGCTAGAGATAAAAAAGTTATAAAAGGCTAGAGATAAAAAAGGTTTAAGACTATAAAAAGAGAAAGGGCTAGAGAAAGGGAAACAGTTTTGTTCTAAGAGTCAAGATGGAAAACAAAGTTTCTCTAATGGTAGAGAAGAAAAATATTCTTTTAAGAATAGAGATGAAAGAAAGTTGCCAATAAGGTCAAGATGGGAAAAGAAAGTTTCTTCCGAGGGTAGAAATGAAAAAAGTTCTATAGAGAGAAATAGTTCGGGAGAAAAAGTTGTAAGGATAGAGTTGGCAAAAAAAAGGCTTTCTTTCAGGGTACACATGTCAAACCGTACAAGCTTTCTTGAGTCGTAGTCGCCTTTGTGGTAATGTACAACAGATGATACTCCTTTGAAACATTAAAGGGTTCACATTGTGTTCCTTGTGAACTTGTAGGCCCTACACTTGTTCTTAAATGTAGGCTGCAATATGGATAACAGTTTTTGCACAATATTATTATTGCATTGTGAATGTTAATGCTAGTATGGGTGTGGATTTGTATCAGTTGACTAAACAGAAACCCGGAGGTGTTATGTTATGTCAGCCACATTTTTTAGATCAGTTTGGGAAAAAAATGTGACTGAAGAAGCCTGTTATTCGCATCGAATAACACAATCTGCTTCATTAATTACAACTTGTGTGTGCATGTTTGGTTATACACTGTTCCAGTTGGATGTCACGGTAATGTGCAGGACGTTTTCTTGATAAATCCTGGCAAGGTGGCGCACATCAGAATTTGACAAAGAACATTTCAGAAGTCCTACACTAAACTTATAACCAAACATGCACACACATAATCACTATGGGCAGTTCCTCTCTATATAATGTTTAGGGCGGATCCAGTATTTGTTCACATAGGCTGGGCAGAAGGCACGTTTAACTTTGGATGGAAGAATATAAATATGCAATAAGAAGGTTCATCATTGTGCTTAGTTAAATTGTTTTTCTTATTGTAATATTGGGTACCTATTAGCCCATCTCAGGATCCAGATACTTATGTCACATCCGTAATTAAGTTAAATTGTTTCGTTGTCCTAAGTCAGAAATATTGAAGGAAATTGAGTCAATGGAATTATTTCACTGAAGTGAACTTAATCTGACTAAAAATATTGGCAATGGTGGTATGGCAATTTTATGCGAGTCTCTTATAATTTGCTTAGACTTGTAATCAATTATTTTTTACAGTAATGTCCATAAAAATTATCCAGGTTGATAGATGAGTAAAAGTTGACCATAAACTGTTCGTCAAATTAGCTGCAAGTGGTGCTATCAGTCTTTACGGTAGAGATGAAGAAAGGTTTAAAGGCTAGATATGACAAAAGGTTTTAAGGCTAGAGATGCAATAAGTGTTAAGGCTAGAAAGAAAAAAATTATGGCTAGAGATTACCACAGTTTTAAGGCTAGTATCAAAAAGTTGTAAGGCTATAGTTGAAAGAGGCTTAAAAACTAGAGATGAAAAAAAGTGAAAGGCTAGAAATGAGAAACAATTGTCAGGCTAGAGATTACAATCGTTAAGGCTAGCATCGAAAAGTTTTAAGGCTAGACTTATCAAAAAGTTTTAAGGCTTGACGTATCAAAAAGTTTTAAGGCTAGTATTAAAAATTTTAAGGCTAGTATCAAAAAGTTTTAAGGCTAGTATCAAAAGTTGTAAGGCTAGTAGCAAAAACTTTTCAGGCAAGTATCAAAAGAGTTTTAAGGCTAGTATCAAAAGGTTTTAAGGCTAGTATCAAAAACTTTTCAGCCAAGTATAAAAAGGTTTTCAGGCTTGTATAAAAAAGTTTTAAGGCTGGTATCAAATAGTTTAAGGCTAGTATCAAAAAGTTTTAAGGCTAGTATCAACAAGTTTTAAGTATCAAAAGGTTTTAAGGCAAGTATCAAAAAGTTTTAAGGCTTAAAAGTTTTAAGGCTAGTATCAAAAAGTTTTTAGGCTAGTATCAAAAAGTTTTTAGGCTAGTATCGAAAAGTGTTAAGGCTAGTATCAAAAAGGCTCAAGGCTAGTATCAAAAGGTTATAAGGCAAGTATCAAAAAGTTTTCAGGCCAGTATAAAAAGTGTTAAGGCTAGTATCAAAAAGTTTTCAGGCTTGTATTTAAAAGTTTTAAGGCTAGTATCAAAAAGTTGTAATGCTAGTATCGAAAAGTGTTAAGGCTAGTATCGAAAAGTGTTAAGGCTAGTATCAAAAAGGCTCAAGGCTAGTATCAAAAGGTTATAAGGCAAGTATCAAAAAGTTTTCAGGCCAGTATAAAAAAGTTTTAAGGCTAGTATCAAAAAGTTTTCAGGCTTGTTTTTAAAAGTTTTAAGGCTAGTATCAAAAAGTTTTAAGGCTAGTATCAATAGGTTTTAAGGCAAGTATCAAAAAGTTTTAAGGGTAGTATCAAAAAGTTTTAAGGCTAGTATCAAAAAGTTTAAAGGCAAGTGTCAAAAAGTTTTAAGGCTAGTATCAAAAAGTTTAAAGGCTAGTATCAAAAAGTTTTAAGGCCAGTATCGAAAAGTGTTAAGGCTAGTATCAAAAAGTTTTAAGGCTAGTATCAAAAAGTGTTCAGGCTAGTATCAAAAAGGCTCAAGGCTACTATCAAAAGGTTTTAAGGCTGGTATCAAAACGTTTTAAGGCTAGTATCAAAAAGTTTAAAGGCTAGTATCAAAAAGGCTCAAGGCTAGTATCAAAAAATTTAAAGCAAGCATCAAAAATTTTTAAGGCAAGTATCAAAAAGTCTTGTCTAGTATCAAAAAGTTTAAAGGTTAGTATTAACAGGTTTTAAGGCTAGTATCAAAACGTTTTCAGGACAGTATCAAAAAGTTTCAAGGCTAGTATCAAAAAGTTTCAAGGCTAGTATCAAAAAGTTTTAAGGCTAGTGTCGAAACGTTTTAAGGCAGTATAAAAACAGTTAAAAAGTTTCAAGGCTAGTATCAAAAGGTTTTAAGGCTAGTATCAAAAAGTTTAAAGGCTAGTATCAAAATTTTTAAAGCAAGCATCAAAAATTTTAAGGCAAGTATCAAAAAGTCTTGTCTAGTATCAAAAAGTTTAAAGGTTAGTATTAACAAGTTTTAAGGCTAGTATCAAAACGTTTTCAGGACAGTATCAAAAAGTTTCAAGGCTAGTATCAAAAAGTTTCAAGGCTAGTATCAAAAAGTTTAAAGGCTAGTATCAAAAAGTTTTCAGGCTAGTGTCGAAACGTTTTAAGGCAGTATAAAAACAGTTAAAAAGTTTCAAGGCTAGTATCAAAAAGTTTAAAGGCTAGTATCAAAAAGTTTTAAGGCTAGTATCAAAAAGTTTTAAGGCTAGTATCAAAAAGTTTTAAGACTAGTATCGAAAAGTGTTAAGGCTAGTATCAAAAAGGCTCAAGGCTAATATCAAAAGGTTTTAAGGCAAGTATCAAAAAGTGCTAAGGCTAGTATCAAAAAGGCTCAAGGCTAGTATCAAAAGGTTTTAAGGGTAGTATCAAACGTTTTAAGGCTAGTATCAAATTGTTTTAAGGGTAGTATCAAAAGGTTTTAAGGCTATAGGTGGCAAAAGGCTTAAGACTAGAGATGAAAAAAGTGAAAGGCTAGTTATGAGAAACAGTTGTAAAGCTAGTTTCAAAAATATTTCAAGCTAGAGGTAAAAACTGTTTTAAGACCAGAGAATGATGAAAAACGTTTTATGACTAGAAAAAAAAAAAAAGTTTTAAGGCTAGAGATGAAAAAAGTGTTAAGGCTGCAGATGAAAATAAAGTTCATTGCTAGATTCGAAAAAAAAAATTAGGGTATTGAGATGAAAAGCGTTTTAAGGCTAAAGATATGACAAAAGTTGTAAGACTTTTTTTTTTTTGAGATTACAAAAGAAGAGAACACCACTTCCACATTTACCAGCTTCAAGAGCGAACACCCTTTTTTGACTTAGCATAAAATTGCCATTTCTAATTACGGATGTGACATAAAGTAAACATTATATAGAGAGGAACTGCCCACATTTTTTTTATTAGGTTTTCTAATGGCTGCGCTGGGTGCAGCCAAGCTGCACCTCAGCGGTCTCCTGACGAGGAGACTCTCCACCACCGCCAACAGGTGTCAGATGACCGGGTGTGGCGGAGGGGGTGGTGGATCTACTCTTCATCCGTCGCTGCTTCTCTACAGCGCTTGCAGCATCTCTGATAAGGTGACCGGGGCTGCACAGGATATCACTTGATGGCTTCTTGGAAGGCATCTTTGTCGGAGTTGGAGTCTTTGAGGCTCTTCTGAGAGGACTCCTCCCACGGGGACTTCCAGAATCCAGGATGTCATTCTTGTTTGGGATCTCTGGAGTGTCCCGAACGCGGGACTCACTGGAATGTGGTCTCCTGCTCTGGATGCGGGAGCAATCCAGGATGCTGCTTGATGGTTTCTTTGCTGCAAGGAGGTGTGCACTTGAGACAGGAGTTATCTTGCCAGTGGATGGCCTGCTTCTTGGCTGCGTGATGGAATGGGCACAACCATCCCCTTCAACAGCTACTGGCGATACTGTAGATGACTGTACTGTTGAATAGCCAACAGCATTGGTATCATTGCCATGCGTCAGCTGAATCTGCACTTGATCCTGTTGCTGATGTTCTTGATTGTTGAAATTCACTGCAGCGACGGCATCCTGCTGGAGTTGGTCCAAAGGTTGGTCTTCTAAGGACAGTTGATGTGTGACACTGTTTTCCCTGATCACCTCGATGTTGTCACCCATGGCACTTCCGTCAGATCCTTGAAAACGTAGCTGTTCGGCGATGGTGGCAGATTCCATCTGAGTGGCCAACACTGTACTGGGCCTGGCATCAGCAAGCATGGCCAAAGATGTCTTTGGTCCATGGGCTCGTTGGGCAGAGTTGGCTCTGCGGGGAGGACCCTCACTCGAGATGGACTTTACACCTTTTCTGAGATGTTTCTGGTGCTTGGTACTCATCTTGGAAGAGCGGGGACAGTCAGTGGATGTGAGAGCAATGTAACCATCCTTGCTTTCCACAGTGGAGGCCTGCATTACTTTGCGATGGGCAGTTGGGGAAGAGGCAACATCCTGTGGTGCTTGGAAGCTCACTCGACCTGGCTTCAGGTTGCGGGACGACTTGGATTTCATGGTCGAGTTGTCACGTGCTTTCGTTGCCTTATTGGTCACACTTGCTGTTTTGGGTTGTTGTTTTTCATCTGGCAAATTGTTGGCAGATAGACTGCTCTCTTTATTTTTTGCCGTGTTGGCACTCACAGAGTTGTTTGGTGACTTATGTTTGCCACCTTTGCGAGGACTGGAAGAGCTCTTGGAAGCCTTCAACTTCTCAGCAGGTTTTGCTTTACCCTTGGTAGTACTTCCTGCAGCAGTGGTAGACTTCTTGACATTTTTTGAAGCCTCTGACTTCTTAGTGGCGATCTGTTTGCCCTTTGAGCTGGTGGCTGTGGAACTTGAAGAGGTGCCATTTGCAGCCTCTTTGAGCTTTAGCATCCTGCTTGATGCGTTGCGGGCTTTCAGCTCATCAGTTGTTGACTTCTTACGATCGACAGTGGGAGACTTCTTGCGACGGCTCGTGGACTTCTTCACATCGCGGGCGGGCTTCTTACTATCGGCCAACTTGGTCTTGCCTTTGCCGGAAGCCTTGTCACATTTGATGTTCTTGCCAATCCCACTGGATTTCTTGTCCTCATTCTGTTTATCCTTTTTGCCCAGAAGGGCTGTTCGGCTCTTCTTGGATGCCGACTTGATGGCCGATTTGATCTTAGATACAGCTGAAGGCTTCTTTGATGGACTCGCCTCCTCACTCATGATCTGAAAAAGAAAAGAGTAAATTTTATCCCAAAGGTCATTTAAATATAAGAAGTAGGACATCTGCAAGTGCATTTGATGTAAATGTGGTTTTCATTTAATGGTTCGCTTTAAAAAAAAGGAAATCTCATACAAGTTTGACCAGTTCTATGTACTTGCAAAGGAAGGAGTTCAACCAAAAAGTCATATGATCAGAGTTATGTTATGTTGGTTTGACTTACGTCATCAGTCTGAATGGACATCTCACAAGTCTGAGTTGACATCTCAGAGGTCGGGCGAGGAAGGTTGATGCTTGATTTCTTCAACCCGCTCAAGATGATACGTGTCAACTCGGCTGCGTCAACTGATGCAGTGCTGGAAGTCTGTTGATATAAAATAAGATACAATTTGAGGGTTGAATCGAACTTTCAAGTTTGATCAAATTCGAAAAGTACAACTAGTAATGAATCTTGTTGTTTATACTTACCACATCAGTGGCTGTGGACGTGACCTTAGACAGGGTTGTGATCTTGTCCTCTGTGGCAATGCTGGCAAGCACGGCACCAACCATTTCTGCAGCCTGTTGGTCCAGGTTGCACTGCTTGGATTCCTCCTTGAGATCATCACGAGGCTGCTGAAAATGTAACAATGAGGAATGGTAGTTTATAAAAGAGGAGGTCATCAAAGGTCGGAAAATGAAGGCAGATGCTTGTTGCCAGAATTAATATCTTTTAGACTCAATTTTCACTAATTATTTCAGCTTACACTTCACTTTGTTTCAAATTATAAGAAAACAATGTACCTGATATAACCAATTTATGTACACAACTTGTTGGTGATTGTAAAATGCAGTTATCTCTCTCTGCCTGTCATGTCTTATAAAGTTTATTCATCATTAGACATTTTAAAACAAATTATTCAAGAAATTCAAACTGTTACTTCTAATGGGCTTACCACCTCAACTGCTGTGGTAGTAGAAGCAGTTTGCATTTCCATTTCCTCCTCTGTGATACTAGTGAGGCAGGCATCCACAAGCTTGGCAGCCTCTAGGTCCAGGCTGCGTGGTGTCTGCTGCACTGTGTCAGTGGCCTGATGAAGACGATCATGTAACAAGCATTATACTATAATTTTCCTTTCAGTCTTCTTGCTGAAATTCAAATGTTGCTGAACATATCCTGACAAAAGCACATTTCCTTGCAAGTATTTTTCCATGTTGGGGTAGAGTCACTCAGGATTTGTTTTTTTGGTTTTGAAGAAACTCATACACACAAACCCTGTTTTTGAAAAACTCTTGCAGTATCGATGACTCCTCTTTTGCGATTGCCAAGAATTTGTTGTTCTGAAAAATATAAATCTTATATGCACTTAGGTTCTAAACTTTTGGAAAGTTTGTAAAAGTTGTTGAAATAGTGTATTTGCTCTATCTTACCATGTCAACTGTCTGGATGTCAGTACCAGCGGTCTGCCCTTCATACTGCAAGTCTGCAGTCACACGGGCCAGGACAGCATTCACAATTTCGGCTGCGTCGTCAGCCAGATTGAAAGATGCTTCTACATCCATGGGCTGTGAAGTATTGTCATCAAATATTGAAAGTATAGTTAATGTGTATTATGGTGTAGATCATGTTGGACAATTGCCTTATGTTTGTGGGGACGTCAGATATTTTTACAATTTTCTTAAGGCAGTATCTCAAAAAAGATTCTGAAATCAAGTTAATTCAATCTACAAGTCAATCACAAATCAATCCAATGCAAGGTCACAATTTACAAATTCATTTAGGAGTCTCTTTGTCACAGTTTATCGAGCAGCTTGCCACTTGAGTTCAGGCTCGGCCTGGGAGTAAAATGTAATACACCGAACCATGAACTCTTCCCTTCCCCCATATATCCGCCCTTTTATTCGTACACTACATGTTCAAATTGTGCATGTCAAATACAAACTTGTGTACTTATGTGGGGCATTGGTTGGAAAATCACAGCTGTGATAGTTCAAAACATTCTACTGGGAGGCGGGGCTTACTGGATCAGGCTGTTGCCTCATGATTGACTCGTAATGACTCGTGATCATTTGATTTTACAACTCCACTGGGTATAATGGTTATTTAATTTTTTTAAAATTTAACTTTGAAGTTCATTGCAACTGTGTTACATGGCTATATTTTTTAGATTTGTTCCCATTCAAATCAAACTGCATAAAATATTTCCAAATCTGATGGACATATCCAAATTGCTTCAAAATAGAACCCACCACATCAGTGGCCAGTGTTGATGTCCCGTCGTCGTCCTCATCCTCTCTATCCAAGCTGTCAAAGACAGCATCCACAAGATAAGCAGCCTCCTGCTCCAGGATGGCTGCCTGCTCTGCTGCAGCAATCTATGACCATCGAAAACAAAAAGTCATGTTTAATGCTATGGACTCACATTGCACAATATCCCGCTCATAATTTTTTTTTTTATAAAAGTGAAAAGAGGGAGTTTGGCATGTACACAAAACATATTGCAACTGTACACCTGACGCTCTTATTAGGCAAAATCAGTACAGGCTTGGGCATTATAGCTATATGTACTGGGTGAACCAACTTGCTTTTGTATCATGTGTCGGTTCAAAGAGTTTTCATGATCAGATCCTATAGCCAGAGGTGTCGGTTTTTAATGAAGGAGATTTATCATAAGTGTATACTTCAACATCTGATTTTCAGGCACATATAGAACTATTTTGGATATCTCCTGCTTAATGTGAACATGTCTCTTGTTTTCTGTTAAACAGGTCCACAATAGTCCTACATGTGTCCAGAGCTTGTTTGTCTACGTAATTGTCAGCATATGCCAGCATAGCTGTAATCAAAGAGGACCTAGACAACTCTTGATAAGCAATTTAGAGGCAGCCGTAACATTTCCAAGTAAATTTGGCCTGACTACGGTCACCTTGATGTTGACTTGCAGTTATATTGACTTACCTCATCAGCTGCAGAGTCTAGCACCTCTGGCTGAGGCGCATTCAGCTCATCTTTGTCCAGATTGGCAAAGACGGCCTCCACAAGGTTAGCAGCCTCCAGTGTCAGGTTGCTGGAAGAGTCATCGATCTGAAGACAGAAGAATACTCACATTAAAAAGTCTTGAAAAGTAAAAGCAAATGTGGGCACGCAATACAGACACAGCTTTGATCAAGTAACAATTTTTGAATTAAAACAGGTTCATTTGGTGTTAAAACGTTTTAATTTTGTGTGTGTTTTACTCCATTTTCAAAGTGTAGATCAGCCGTGTACACATGACAGAAACTTATAATTATATTGTTTGGCGTGAGTGTACTGCTTTCAAAATTTAGTTGAATGGACCAACCTTCCTTTGAATTTTCATAACACCTCATTTTTGTTTGTTGTTTTGATATTTATGACAATATTTCTTAATGCTACCATTTCAAGACACATCTTTAGTCTTGTTGCATGTAATGGATCACAAGTCATCACAAGTCCATCCAGCGAGGGGGGGGGGGTGATGCAACCCTCCCCCATAAAAAAATTATCATCTTAAAAACAAAAAATATTTCTTTATTGGTAATAACGACTCTTACCTGATCATTAGCCTTGTCATCCTCTCCCTTGATCTTGATATCTCCTTTCACACTCACCGGGGCAACAAAAGCTGCATGTTCGTTGTCGGCGATAGTTGGCTCCTTGATCAGTGCCTACACATTGTATATAAGTTTCAATTAGTCATGGGCATTGTAATTGAGAGTTTAACCACATGCCATGGTCAACTAGTGTTTAGCTTAATTCACTCAAATAGAGAACCGAAGTGTGATGTCAGCTGTCTTAATTTGCTCTGGTTTGTGTGCTGATGTCTTCATATACGAAAAGCTATGGTTCTGAACATACGCAGTACACTTCGCTACTCTATCAGAACAGTTGACTATCATTTGGCTAGTCACTTTGGCTATTCAGGAACAGCCTACAGGTCAGTTGCATCAAATATTCGACAACATGACAATTGTTTCATGTCTTATCATGTATAGCAGGTTGCCTGGACCAAGAAATTTGACTGGAGATGTTCTCACTTTAATATAAAAACTTTGGCTCAAAGTCGATAAATAATCACTCATTAGTTAACCTGTCCTTGATTGCATTGCCCTTCATTGTCAGTGTCTTCACTTCATATTATTCATCAGCTCCTCCATTTGTCCCACCATTAGCATAATCACCATCATCACCACCGTTGCTATAATTCTTATCGCCACTTCCGTTCTCAAAGTTTTTGAGACAAATATTAAAATTAACGACAAAGCAACCCACCTCGGGTTTTGGAGTAGCATTGGATGGTTTCTCCGCGGTGTTGTCAATGCAGATGTCGGCCTCATTGACAACGATCAGTCTAGGCCCAATGGATGCGGAGCTGGTAGGACGCTCAGTGGCCAGGGTAGCCTGTCATGAGAGGGAACCATTAGAATTAAGGCTCATTAAAGAAATTGGCAATAAAGAGAAACCCAGACAAGGCACAATAAATACCAAAAGGGTTAAAGCAGTGTAGTTTAGTCAATCAGAAGTCATTTCACAAATAATAGTGGATGAACAAAAACAAAGGAATTCAGCTGTCTAGTTCAGTTTGAATAATTTGTGAGTTGAGCTGGGACTGGATGACTTCTGATTGACTTAGATGGACTTGGCAGGACTTGTGAGGACTTGAAATGGACATGACCACAAAATACGTTGTTACAAAGTACCAGGATTTGAACAAATTATCTCTTGTTTCTATAAATACCGGTCACATCTATTTGGCTACGATAATGAAAGTTTATGAAGCACCAGATTGAAGCAGTGGTTTCTGTCCAAATTTACCTCTCAAAAAATGTAATCTTTTTGCAACAAGTTTTAATATTGGGGTTTGCCCTTCACCAATGTATTTTTTACAAGTACGGTACTCTCTGAGAGCTTGTGAGAAGCTGGCTCGAGTAGGTGAAGTCACAGCCTCCTATTGACTGGTGCACAAGTCTAAACCTTGCAACCACTGAGCTTGTCACTGCGGGGTTACAGGTTCAAATCTGAAACAGCAGAGTGACTTGTTTTTCTTCTAAAAATGCGTACCTGGGTCAGTCCCAGGATGGCCTTCAGGTCCTCGCTCTTGCTCACGGCATCGTCGCTGATCACCTTGGCAACTGCATCAGTGATGGCAGCTGCGACAGAAGAATCAGTAGTCATCATTCCTTTGGGCGACTTTATCTCCTTCTTTGTCTCTTCCTTCATTTCCTGTAAAAGAGAAGGGAATATGATCTCAATATCTGTGATCTTAATAACCTGAAGTTGAAACTTTGAATGCTCATTTTGTTTCATATACTTCTTAAGGAAGGCCTCGGGCAAAAAGTTCTGCTTGTCCTTGGATGTAGTAAATTTGGTTGATAAAATTTTACTTTTTTTTACATACTTATTAATGCTTAATTTGTCAAACACCCATGCTACGCTTGTTCTATTGTTCTATTTTGATTTCTTGGCAATAATGCAAATATCAAAAGAAGTTCTTTTAAGGCAAAAAAAAAAAAATTGTTCTGCTTCCAGTTTCCCTACCTACCCTATTCTGACAGCCCCTACCCTAATCTTTTTATTGGAAAAAAATGAGAAAAAAAAAACACTCCAAACCCCCAATTTCTACCTTTTACCCTTGGCGCCTCCATATGATTGCACACAAAAATAATTGGCAAAAAAAAAATTCCCTACCTACCTATACCCTATATTCAAATGCCATGTAATTGGAAGCAGAATAATTTTTTTCGGCCTAAGCAGCCATAATGAAGCCACAACCCTTACATCTAAGACTTCGAAACTTTCAAATTTGCTTTGACAAAAAAAGTAATATCAGACCTTCAGGATTCCCTCAGGGGTAGTATGCTCATCATCGGTCAGGGATTGCTCAGGGATGGTGGTGGTTTGCTCTGGGGTTTGCTCTGGGGTTTGCTCTGGGGTTTGCTCAGGGGTTTGCTCAGGGGTTTGCTTGCTGGTAATGGCAGGCAGCTGGACCCCTCCTACAGAATTGACAAAACATTCTTGGAATTATAATATTCAATACAAATTACTTTTTAGCTCCCAAAATAGAAATTTTTCTTAGCACTTGTATTTTAAAATGTCATGTTTTTCACAGATTGTGTACACAATACATCATACAGCGGCTTAATTTACATGATACATCATTTCGGAGGGCGATCTGTCCCCCCCCCCCCACCAGAAAACCCCCCAAAAAAGCAAGTAATGGAAGGCCTGAGATGTTACAACTCACCAAGTCCAGCTACGGCCAGAGCTACAGCTCTCAGCTCAGCATCACCCTTCGCCTTGGTATCGGCCAGGGCCTTGGCCATCTTGGCCTTAGCCTGGAGGGGAGATACAAGAGAATCTCCTTGGGCTTTCATTGTCTTGCACCGGTAAATCACAAGTCAATTCATGTACATATATGCAGTCGACTTTCGTTAATACAAACTCAGCCGGACCTACCAAAATGTTTGTTATATCAGAATTGTGTATTAGGCAGAGTGCCTGTCCCATTCATTGTGCACATAATATGCATAGTCGGGTCCGAGGATGTTGGCTTTAGCCAGAATTTGTATTAACAGAGATATTAACGAGAGTCAACTGTACATCAGTCAGAAGTAATGGGATGAACAACAAAACAGTGCCTTTGTCACAGTTCAAGTCATTTGCATTGTACCTAACTGCAGCAGTTTTTCTCACTCTTAAGGATCTAATGGGAATGCTAACTCGTGTTTTGAAGTATTACCCCTTTTTAATTCCTCAAAGGTCTTACAGATGAGTGGCATATTTTATACAAGATCATTCCATTAGTATCTTTGGTTACATGAAACATCTGACAGCCAAATACAATATTTGTAATGATACTTAACTTGAAACCGTATCTTAAAAACATCGAAACATTTGCAGAGTGTATACATTTGGTGGACTGCAAATTTGAATAAAATTTCCTGAAATGTTCATTTTATAATTGTCGACTTACCTTTTTTTGCTTCTTCAAAGCACTCTTGGAAAGCTGCTGGTGCTCCTTGCCAGATTCTAAGACAACAACAATTATATTTGACCAGAATATTTAGGAAAATGTGTAATTTTGGGGGGGTTCTTTGTGTTTGTGTAAGGTCTTCATCCAGTCTAAGTGGGTCATTGTATTAATTTAGCTTCCGAAGTATGACAATTTTCCTGTCCCTGTTACCTTGGTACTTTTTAATTTGCCATTTGAGTACCATTACCAATAACTTGTATTTTTTTTAAAATTTGTTTAGTAGGCAGTCTACAGGCTATTCATAATCACTCTTGGGGGATGACTGCATTAAACCATAGATGTCAGCTCCCAGGAAGTGGATCCGACAGTTATAGGATGACCCCAAAACAAGAGAAATCCTTCAGAGGAGACCTCAAAGTCCTTTTGATAACTTACAGTAGTGCTGTGAGACAATTTCTTATTTCTACCATTAGGCCTAAGGTTATTTCTTAGGCCAAGTAAAAAAAAAACAGTTGCTCATCTTGACTTTTTGAGAGAAAAAAAAGGGAGGAAGAGGTCCTTTTTTTCTGCAGATGGTGCATTTTCCGAGATGATTCTTTCATTTTCTTGACTCTTTTCCCGATAATTTTGTGTCCAAATTAGCCGTAACAAATTCTAATCTTGAGTTGGCTTGCATAGCTACAATTTTGCTGGGAGGACATGAAAACCTAAATACATTGTGTATATTGCAAATGATTGATTTTAACAAAATAGAAAAAAAAAGCGGCTCGGAGAAAAAAAGAAGGAGGCAGGGACGGGAAACTGGTTAATTTTTTTTTACTTGGCCTTAATAATAATAATATCCATCTAACCCTCTTCACAAACTTGCTAACTTGTTTGCAATGACTTGTGTGGAATGTGTTTCCTTTTTTTTAGTCCAAATTAAATGCATAGGTAGGGCCAACAACTGTCTTAACATGTTTTATAAAGATGATTATTTTTTTTCTCCCATTTTGTTATCCTTGTCTCACTAAACTGTCAGTCAGAGGGACATTAGGTTTAAACTAGCATAATTGTTCAACTCCCATCATAATCTTTAAGTTTACCAGTTACCCAACAGGTTTGGCTTTGTTTATCATCCATAAAAAAACCTTGTTCAAAGTTGTAGACCCTACAAGTTGTAGCCTGTTAATTTGTTTACAAGGGACATGCTATTCATTCTTGTCTTGTGCTGTCAATGTCATCACAAACACTGAATGTGACCACACAATGGGCACATAATCATGCATTGTGAGGTCATGACTGTATGAATTATGATGTCTCCATTACCCACGTGACTTTATAACAATGTCTTGCTAGCAACAAAATAAAAATCAACAATCCAAATTTGGTCAGGCTTTGGTTTATGGCTATGAAAATTCATAGGCCATGGCCTACAATAAATAATAAGTCCTGAACTACATGAGACAATTTATCAACTTATCAAATCAATGTGACAACGGCAAAACCCCTAACTTGCTGGTCTAGGCCTACTAAAGTACTAGCCTACACATTTTGTAGCAGACAAGAAAGGCATGAAACTTAAAAACTAAAAAAGGGCATTCTGCAATTGTCGTTTTTTTAATTTAACTAGGCCTAGCTCACACAAGATTCCAGAAAAGACTCACAAAACCTTACCACGGCCTAACAATTTTCTGTGCAAGACGTAGGCCTACTAATCAACAAAACAGAGGTGAATTTATCTACGGTAACCGTAATCTTACAAGACCAATGGCTATTTTTGTGTACTTTGCTCAAGAACTCAAGCAACGACAATCAAACAGTGCCTGCGCGCGCCCCGTGAAATTTCCATTTTGCCACATATCGCAAGGCGGCCGTACGTGAAAGCCTGAGAACTAAAGCTGAAACACTTACCTCGAGCACGACGCTTTCGCTTCCTGGACTGTGGACAGCCCATCCTTGAGCCGAAATGATCTTCAACTCAGCTTCGAAGATTCTGAATTTGTCGTAAGTCTGTAGATATTCGCGATTCCAGAGAGACAGAAAACCACAAGGACGTCCGCTTCTCGTAAATACAAAACTGTTACTGAAAATCAGCTGGCCGAACGGCGCGTCTGATTGGTCGAAAGTCTGGTCACGCTTTATGCATAATTCATGAGACGGTGTTTTGCCGTTTCCAAGCTGTTGCTCGTTCGTCAAATTGATGGCATTTTGAGAGATATATTTGCGCCTGTGTTATTTAAAATGTTTTTGCACATTTTGGACTAATTTTACTTAGCATTTCATTTTTTTTCTTCATATAAAACTGTACTTTTTGTTTGAAATCTTTCTCGTAAGATATAATTTGATTAAGAATTTTTGAAAGAGTGCTTGACAACAAAACACAAATTGTGCTTGACAACAAAATGCAAATTACGTATGCGTAGTAGCGCGCATGCGTTGCAACCAAGAGGGGCGCCCTGCACATTATACGCGGCACGCTTAATTAGAAGAAAAAAAAATTGCCGTACCCTTACCCGTACCGTACCTGCAGCAGCACCATCCCCCAAAAAACAAAGTAGAATATTTTGATATGTAATAAAAAAAATCGCCAACTGCAATTATTTCGCATGTGATTGATCTTTAAAAAAATTACAAAAGAAATCATTAAGGCTGTCCTAAAAAAATGGAGGTGGGGGGGGGGGGGACATGCAAATTGTTTTTCAAGAGAGCTAAATTTTAGACTCTCGATTGGAACCTTTTTTTACAGATCGCTTTAAAGTTTAATTACTTTGCAGTTATGTAAAGGAACTAGTGCTTTTTACTACCATTTACTTGTTGACAACATAATGGTAACGCCCACAGAGCAACAAAGAGATCCAACTTTCACACATTTGTCATTCAGAACGGCATGGAGTTCAAACTTTCACACTTTTTTTTAATAGAAAACTGACCATGCAGAAATTAATATAAACATCACAACTAAAAGCAAATTACACTGTTCACAATAAATCGAAAGCACACGTTAATTCAAGAATAGACATTGTACTCCGCAAAATGATTAATGCAAATTAATCTGAGTATGTTATGAATCATCTATCGGTTTTCATTTTGAAATACCCTGCACACTTTTATATTACACACACAAAGGGATATTGCTCGCTAGGGCAATAATGTAAAGGTATCACTTACAATGTCTGCTTCTGTTAATCTGAGAAATGATGGAAGTTCTCCTGGCCAAGGCTCCACTAACAATGTTATTTACAGATTTTGTTTTCTGCACATGATCCCAATAGACCGCTTGCAGACGCGTTCGATAATTGACGCGCTAAGGTGAGCGACGCCATGTTATGGGACAAAATGTGCGTGAATTGATATACGCCTGTCCCACAACATGGCGTCGCGCGCCTTCGCGCGTCGATTATCGAACGCGTCTGCAAGCGGTCAATAGTCAAGAAACCTTTAAAATAATAGTATCTCATTGTTAAAATGGTTTTCAAGGTTTATGGATAAACCCAAACACTCCCTAATCCGCCAATTTCATTTCTTCACCACTGTAGGGTCAAGAATTAAATATTTTGATTTAAGTAAATTGATTTAATCTAGTGATTGGACATTTGATTGAATGACGCATTTTTAAATTATCACTTCTTGATGCCTTTGAGTAGTAAATGATGATTCTTCCCGGAAACCATCCACATAGCCCCCATAAAAAATCTTATCATACCAGGATATCACACTACACGAATTTAAAGGTTGCAAGTCATTAGTTGGTGGGTGGGTGGGGGTGGGGGGGGGGGGGGGGGAGGGGGCAACTTCCCCCTTCCCTCTGGCGGTATATGATGGAATCATAAGACAAGATACAACAGTATTTTTGAGTTTAAGATGGTTCAGAAGTCAATCTCATGAGTGACAATCAAACTACACACAATGGATTTTCCTTTTGGTTGAAAGACAACATTTTTTTTTTCTTCATTTTTCTCTTCATGCGCGCCAACAAAAGGTTCTTCTTTTTCTGGCCTGCGAAGGGATGGAATGCCTTTTTGAGATTTTGCCAAAATGAGAAAAAGTCTGGATTCCAACTGCCAAAATGCTCTCCTGTATTTTTTTATTACAAAGGTCGACTTTCATTGGAATAATTATCCATCTGAAAATTTAACACACCGTATAAAAGAGTAATACAATATAGTAAGCATTCACACAAATTAAGCATGTTTTATAATATAAAAGGTGTACTATTAAAAAATCCATATATCAAATAAGTTTATTAAAAGTGCTGATTTTGATACCAGCACATGATTAGTTTGTCCTGTGGGCAGTTTAATAGGATCTATAATAGAAGATGTATTCACCACCATCCTCAGGGAAGATTCCATCAGTTCCTAAAGAACAAAACAAGAAAAGTAAAAAATCAGGAAAATTAAAACGTTCACCAGAAATACAACCAAGAAACATCTTTGCACTAGCAAACAGGGAGTCAGGTTGGCGTAGCGGTACTTTCCTCGCCTTCCACCGCTGTGACCCGGGTTCAAATCCCGCCTGGGCCAATATGTGGATTGGGTTTTCAGTCCCTGCCTGATTCCGTGGGTTTTCCCCAGAATATTCTTCTGGGATTTTCCTCCCACCTCTAAAACTGTAACTTCTTCTCATTGTCTTCTCTCCACAGGTTTCTTCAGGCTTGCGAGCTACAGTGCCTAGGGCGCTTTTGAGGAATCCTTGGTTTCATTATCAGAAATGATTAATAATAATAATAATAATAAAAATTTGAATGCCAGTACCCTGTAATTTATACATGTACTTACACACACGCTTGTTTATGGGTGTAAATCAAGTTTTTTCTTTTGTTCCTCTTTCCTTTTCCTTTGTTTGTACTTTGTTTTTCGCAACAGCTCACATTGGTTTTGTACACGTTTTCCGAGGAGTCCCCGATTCCGTTTCTGTCCTCGATATCGATGGTATGGCATGTGTGTGTCCTCGATATACACCATAAATACACGCAAACCAACCCTCGCATCCCCCCCCCCCAAAAGAAAACCCCAATAAATCCAAAAAATACTTAATTCATAAATTTAAAAAACACCCAAAAAACCAAACATCAACCAATTTTAAAATTTTGATTTCAGTCTCAGCTAACTATAAAAATAAGAATAAATTAATAAAACGATACAAATTAAAACTGAAATTCACCTTCCCCCCCCCCCCCAAAAAAAACCCACAAAAAAAGTATTTCTAAAACTGCCTCTTGTGATCATGCAATGAAATGGAATAAGCCAACCAGTATGTCCTATGTCCCATGTATATACTACTTGAAATACTGGTGGATTCAAAACAATACATTGCATAATATTAGGAAAGCCTGAAAGTAGTCAGAATTGTGGGCTAGTATGCAGAAACAGTGTGTCCTGTCCACTGAGGTCTCAAAAAGGGTCAAAAAGGGACATTTGGGGTCCATAGAAATTGGACTTTGGTACGAACTGCCTTGTTTTCAAGGGCTTTGTGTCATAATCGACCCATCACAGTTGAATGCTCCATACCAAACAGCGCCATACAGGGTGGATAAAAAAAACCCGAAACCGAGATAATATTGCTAATTGGAACAGAAGTAGGGCACGTGTGAATCAAAGGGAGATATCCTCTGTTAGGGTTGAATCTCCTCTTTAAAATGACACCCTGATCATGTCCTTACATTCACGGTTGACTGAGCAGTGACCAATTTTATGAAAGGGTCTATTTAGAGACTTGCGAAATTTTTCCCCCCACCTGCCTTGATTGACAACCATACCCTTTCACTCTGTGACAAATGACGCAACAAAAACCACACTTGAAAAGTGGCACAATTAAAATAGACCCTTTCATAAAATTGGTCACTGCTCAGTCAACCATGAATGTAATGAAATGACCAGGGTGTCATTTTAAAGAGGAGATTCAACCCTAACAGAGGATATCTCCCTTTGATTCACATGTGCCCCACTTCTGTTCTAATTAGCAATAATATCTCGGTTTTGTTTTTCTTTATCCACCCTGTATTATGAAAGTATTTGGCTGTAACAAACATCTCCTCTGATTCCCAAACATTACGATAATTAAACTGACGCACTGACAGCTGAGGAAAAAACTCCACAAGAATCTGTTTTGCAAAAAACAAAAGTTCTACTGTAACTAAACCACTTTCCACCTCACCTGTTGAAGCAGACTCCCTGTCTGAACCAATCAGAATGCTCCAGTATCTATGGTTGACGCCGTCATTGGCCAAGCCGTTGAAGCTAGTCATAGAGTTGCCAAAGTCAGTCATCTTGGATTCAAAGCTGAACAAAGTAAATAAAATTGAATTCTTTTAAGTTAAATTTATAAATAAAAGCTAGCACACCAACAACCAACTAATAAAAGGAAGTATTCCATCTCAATTCTTTTCCATCTCAATTTATGTTTTTCATGGCTTCAATCCATACAAACATTCTCTGAATTCTGACCTCATATTAAAGGATTTGTTGTTCCTAGGGCTGTGCATCTAAACCAGGTACCGAAGTACCCAACCGCTGATGTCAGGAACCGGGTCCAGATTATGGAATCGGGTCCCCGTAACCAACTTTACAAATTACTGAATAACTTCTCAGACAATGAAAAAGAAAATTTTCGAGAGTCATTGGGGGGGGGGGGGGGGGCAATTTCAAAATGAAAACCAGGCTACATGGAAAAACAAAACAGATTTCACGTTTATGACGCTCAATAAAGTTGCAGTTTTCACCATAAAGCTAAAGCTCACTGTGCACACTTGTATCATGCTGCATTTACACAGCGATGTGGTAGTATTATCGTGTGGACCTTTTCGGGTTGGGCTACCCGGGTATTTTTTTTTTTTAATCAGGTACCCGGTACCCGTACTACCCGTAAATGCACACCCCTATTTGTTCCTTAATCAGAACAGTAACTTGAGCAGCAGTCCCTTGAGTCAGGGGCCTAAAATTGTAAAAATATCTTGACAAAGCTGACTTTTTTGGCAATCTCATAAGGGTAAATTAACTGGCACTAGGAAGGTTTAACGGACCTGAATGCGCCTTCTGAGCTTGCCATGGCCTCCTGCAGGAACTGGAACAGCGTGGACCCGGCCGGGGCAGTAGCTGACACCGTCACTGACGGCTCTTCGGTGTCGATGCCGTTCTCAATCAATATCTGGATTGTGATGGGCGGGCCGGGCTGCTCGGTTGGGACGGATGGTGCACCGCCAGACTGAGAATTGTCAGAATCTGTTCCTGAAAAAAAACCAGTTTGATTAAACTAAAATTGATGCATTCTTGGTTCTATTTGGAGCTGGAGGAGGGGACAGGAAGAGAGGAAAAAGGAAAAGAAGACAAGTTCCTAAAACTTTGTAGGGTTGTAAATTTTAGTATAATTTGACTATTCTAACTTGTATTTGATCGAATATATTCCAATATGCAATATGTGCTGATCAAGTTTAATATATGCCTGCCTTAGCTTAGTCAGAGTATCAGTCAATCACGTGTTCAGAGCCACAGTCGAATGTCTGATAAATCCGAACATTTTATGCGACTCCGTGCGCCAGCCAGTCGGAGTCGACTTTAGACACTGTGACGTCATTTCGATCAGAATTGTGGACCAAGAGCTGATTGGTCAATTTGGATGCCATGTTTTTTGTTTAGCAATGGGTTACCTAGACTCGATATAGAAGTCGCCCTATAAAGTTTCCATGAACTTTCTTCTCACCTTGGATGTTGCATGCCATCTTCACATCCTCGACGCTGCCATAGTGACGGTTGGCAAGGAGAGGCAGGATCTGCACGGTGGCTCCCAGGTTACCAAAATGGCTGTCCTCATGTTGGGTCTCTAGGACACGTTGCAGGGCCACGTCCGCACGCCACAACGATGGCGGGATGTTGGCCGCCTTCAGGGCCTGTCAGAACGACAATATTGCAAAGTATTTGATTGGAAAGAAATTAAAAAAATTAATTGTTTCTTACAGAAAGACAAAGATGACAGCAAAAATTTGATTTGAATATGAATGTGATCTTTACCTCAGTGCAAAATGATGACACAATATTCATCCTCATGGTAACATAAATAAAAATAAATTGTAAGGCTTATAGAGCCCTCGCCATCGTATCAACAATCTCAAAGCGCTTAACATTTATTCCCCCGTTCATCAAGTCACAAGACCACGCGGCAGCCAATATCAGTGCACATTCAGTCTTCTACCCTCACAGGTACCAATTCATACTCCAGGGTGGCAGGAGGCACTTGTATGTAGTCAGGGTTGCACTTTAGCGATAGCCTGCGATAGCCAAATGCTAGTCAAAACAGCAGCGGGCTAGTCAATTTAGTCCTTAAGTAGCCCGGCTTGCGAGTCATAAATTATTGGGCTACGGCAAAGATGAAAGGACAGAAAGACATAAATCATTAAATTCAGAGAGCAAACCTGTACACTCTACGAAAGAAAAACATGCTGGCTAGTGAAAATGCCTGCAGGCTATTTAAGAGTCTGTTTCAGTAGCCGGGCTGGCTTGTGACCAAAAAAGTTAATGTCGAGCCCTGATATTGAAGTAAAGTGTCTTGCCCAAGGACAAAAACACCATGATCCTGGCAGGGTTCGAACCCACCACCATTTTCTACTAATATGTTGGGATCCCTGCTGCCATTCCTCAAGCACGGTATTTATTTTGGTCATGATGATCCCTTACCACAAGGTGAATACATAATATATACAGGTTTTTTCACCCTTAACTAGCAAGCCCTGTCAAAAAACATTAACTAACTAGCAGACTGCCAGCATAGGGCCGGACACCAGCTAGATATGTTCTGCAGGAGTCAATTTCTCTGTATAACCCATTTTGCCTAATGACTCATGTTTTCAGATGGAACAGTTTAAATGCTCCCCGATCAATACGCAAATGCAGGCAAAAATACAGTGCAAATTTTGAATCCATATACCTGGCTTGCAAGTGCTGTGCTGATACCGTTTCCAAAGGAGCCGTCTTCTTGCTGTTTGCTCCTGATGCAGGACACCGTGTTGTTGAACTTTTGCACAAAGCGAGACCTGAAGGAAGCAGGCACACTGGCTTTGGCGCAGGACAGGGCCATCACACTCAGAGATGCGACATCGGGACCTACTGTAAACAACAAGTCACAAGTCAATTCACAAGTAAAGGGGATGTATAAACAAAACCAAAGAAAGGCCTTTGATCTGACACAGTTCATTTGAATTGCTTGCAAGTTCAATTTGGGCTATGACTTGTAATTGGCTTGTGATAACCTGTGATCCATCATATAGGTACCTCAAATACAACATTGTAATAAATCCTACATCCACTACTGACCTTCCCCGTCAAACCTGTAGCATCCATCTTCCCTCTGCCCGGCCAGCAGCTCTCGAATGTGTTTCAGCTTCACTGATCCGTCACCGCTCTGGCACAGCGCCAGCACCCCTAGCGAGTACTGGAAGTGGTTGTTGAACCCCTCCCGGGGGAAACGTCGCATGTTGTGCTCCAGGAGCTCCACCAGGTCGTTGCCGTAGAAATCCCGCGTGTCGTGGCAGGTGGACTCCAGGGCCAGGATGTACAAGGCCAGGCGGCCCACCGAGATCTTGGCCAGGCGGCTGTGGCGCTGGGAGCTGGTACCGCAGCCGCTTAGTCTGTAAAAATCCCCGAAGTACATTGGACATTTTTTAAAGATTTTATTGCATTACAAGATGCAACTACATACTGTAACATGGAAGTACATATGTGTGACCCTTGACATACATATACTTGTAGGTCAGGCCAGAAGTATGGTCAGACATCAGACCACATCCCACCTCTGACACCATGTAAGATCTAAGACACAGCATTAAGATCTCGTTTTATTGAGTGCTCATAACCAAGTGAAGAATAGGTACAGGAGACAGCACAATCTTACCCATACTAATTAAAAAAAACCCACAAATATATGGTTCAACACAAGTGGGCAAGGATGGGTTGAAATCAGGGGATGTTGAAGTCTAAATTCCTTAAGGTTGAGACAACTGACATCTTCACCAGGAACTCATTGTGACCATTGCAAACCTTGATTTAAAGTCCATTTCAACTGCCTTCATTATTGAGTAACAACAGTTTTCTGGTTTATAGTCAAGTGGCTTAGACCCAATTTTTGACATAATCGTGATTGACTGGTCGAAAGCACCACACTTGGCAGAATAGCCCTAGTGAAGCTATTTAGAAGGCATGACACCTGAAATTCTTTTGGGAAGGGTGCAAAATAACTACGTTTGGGTGTCCTTAAATTTGTTTTTAAGACTATTATATGATGATCTTTGTACTTTTTGACAGAGTTGTATTCTGTCCTCACATATTATCTCAAGTTAAATATACATCATCTAATCTAACATCAACAAAAAGGGACAACTTATTCAAATGCACTGTTAAAAAGGAAATCTTCTTTCATTGTTGCTTCTTGTGTGACAAATTTGTGATTTTGACTTGTGACTGACTTCATCCTAACTCTGCATGGTTAATACACAAACAGTGAAACAAAAATCAAAATTCCAGAATTTTCTCAATTTTCACAAAAGGGCCACAGATATGAAGTGTTTTTGTCAATCATTAACAGAAATAATTAGGAAGCCACTCTCCGTACTTTGCAGATCTTCCAAGCTCAGCCAGCAGCTCAATCTCGAGCTGCTTGATCCCCAGCTGCGTCTTGAGTGCCTTCCCGTGATACCAGCTCTCATTGGCAAGCTGCATCGCCAGGACGACAGAGGAGGTGCTGATGCCGCCGTTCCAGCCCCAGTCTTCCTCCTGTTGCTGTAGCAACCACTTGGTTGCATCCAAGAGGGCGCAGGTGACATCGTCGTCTACACAGGCGGTGGGTGTTTGACTTGTAGCATCCTCTGTGGAATAAATGTACAATACTAGTGACTTTTCGTTCAAGTTTCCTAAAAGTACTCTCCGTTTTAAATACTGGATTGCCATTCCCTGATGTAGATGTTACATGTTTAAGCAGTGTAGATTCAGTTTGTCTGTGAGCTTAAAAAAAAGAGGAGGGACTCGAACCCAAGACCCCTGCTAAACCAAATAATAAAATGTTTGTTGCCAAGATGCAAAATTCCATCCATAAGTCAAAAGCTACATAATTATGAGTGCCATGGCCCTGTCATGCTCTGGAGCACTGAACTCGTGGTCTATGGGTACAATTCTGCAGGGTGTGGGTTCGAGTCCAGCCTGGGGTTGTGGTATGTACGACCCCTGGGCTTTGTCACTCATTGTTTCTCCCCACCCAGGCTGGGTACCTGTGAGGGTAGAGATGGTTATTGTGATTGATTTCATCTGCTTTGTGCCGAAATGGCAGTATGGAACTGCAATGTATACTCCGCTGAGAGCTGAGATTACCTTTGGAAATTGGCCCAATGAGCTGGGGAAACAATGATGTAGCACACTGAGCACCAATAATGATAACTTATACGTTTTTTTTTTACCACATTACATTATCAACCGAGTCATGAGAATGCAGTTGAACAAAGTTTTCACTGAGGAATAACGTTTATTTCTGTTCAAAAATAGGAGACTGTTAATTTAATTTAATACAAGGTAACTTTAAAGTTTAATTTAAAATCATAAAACGTCAAGGTATCCAGCCACATTTATGTAATTTATCAAAGGGCATTTGTAACATGCACAAGAATACTGATGAATTGAAGTGGCCCGTATTATCTGCTGTGGCTTTACGCTGATGTTTGTTGACATGATAACCTATCAACTTGCTCCATAAACTGTAGTTGTGATGGTGCACTATTTGACCAAAGGGGATGTCACAACCGTTTTTGCATACAATGGGTGATAGGCCCTACATATAAAGCAATCTGACATGGTCATGAAGGATGGGTAGCAGTAGCAATTTAGTGTAAAAATTCAAAAAAGTCACAAGTTGGAACCTGAACACAAATCGTACATGATGTATTTGGAAATATCTGAAAGCTTTAAATTTATTTTTCCACAGTAAACAGAAAAATAGAAAGATAAAAACTGAAAAAAAACTTCTAACATTAATTTGGAGCAAAACTTGCCAAAACTGCTTACCAGTGGATTTACCAAGTAAAAAAAACAAAACACCAGTTTCTATCACTCAGCAAAAGAGTCGAAAAATGGGGGAAAATCACCCGCCTACTTTATTTAAAATGTCCGGACGAGAAACTTAAAATATTTACTCGGCCTGAATCCCTGAGTGATATGCTGATACTTACCCCTGAAACGTGCAAAATCAATACATTCATGGCTGAAATGAGTGCGCTAGCTTGAGTAACTCCAGCTAAAAGACTAATCATCTAATGCTATCGCAGTAGAGCTGGAGTTACTTAAGCTAGATTTGCGCAATAATTGAATATCCAGCAAACAAACTATCAATGACTAAATCCACACTTTTTCAGCCGAATAACTTAAGTCTGAATAAACAATAAAATCAGGGTGACGTCACGAAGCGATTCTTGAAATGTTTTACACTGATTGCCAGCTGCAATAGTCCATATAGTGCTAGTGTCATGCAGTCGTTTTCTATAGTTTTGGATCGCGCAGTGAATCATCATTCAGTCACACACAAAGTTAAAGTCTAGATCAGTCATTTTCTTTCAGTCACACACAAAGTTAAAGATCAGTCATTTTCTTTCAATACTTACCAAGTTCTAAATCATACCTTCTCGGAGGCTTGGCGATGACGGTCGACGACAAAGCCAACAGTAGCAAACAAATTGAGACAAAACCCTTCATTATGGAGGGAAACTAATGTCCCTGCCGTCAGAACAAGATGATGAACAGGATAGGGTTGAAGATTTATGCCACTACTAGTACTAGTACTACTATACTACACTAGCATGCACTGCCCACTACTATTTACTAAAAAAACCCTGTAGTGCGCACTGCATGCGCTGTGCATACGCAACGGCGCGACGTACGTGTACGTGCGTGAACGAACTTCCGCATTCCTGACCTTGTCACGGTGACCGCGATCCCGGACTTTTCAGTTTTATCGGATCGTAGTATGGCATGTAATCGGAAGCAGAAGTAATTTTTTCTTCACCTTAATTTCTTAATTTGAAACATACTTGTATCCATACTTACTTTTCCAGTTCTGGAAGTTGTAATGTTTTCGAAATGTTCACTGCTTTTTTTTATTACATCAAAATATTACAAATCTCCTCTGAATTTTAAGGAAAAAATCTGCCTTTAAGACCCCCCAGATTTGCTCTAAAATGCACCAGAGAGCTTCTAAAGTTGAAAAATGTTCGGGGCCCGTAATTAAGCGGGCCCGAGACCCCACGCCATGGCTTTGCAAGTTGTTGATCACGACAAAATTTTTCCCAAATTCTCACTCTCAGTTCTTACTCAAAGTTGGCAGCCCTGCATATCAGACGTTATACAGGAGACTTAATTGCTCCGTTTGAGCTCTGAATACGATGTGTATTTTCAAATACAGTACCTGTGCATCAAAATAATGAGTGCAAGTTTGTTTTCAAGATTTTATACTCAAATTGTTTTTGTAAAATGTTTTTGTCACCAGCAAATCAAAGTTGAAGTTTTGAAGATACTGTGACCCCGGCGCGAGTAGTAGTAGAGAATGGACAAACATGCAAACAAAATACATAACTGAATCTCATTGGTCAAGAGTTTTTGCCACCAAGGTCACGTGATTGTGAAGTGGACAATACATCTAGATCCATGGGCGAATTGGACAAGGGCAGACCCAGCACACATTTCTTTTGGGGGGTGGGGGTGGGGGTGGGGGGGGGGGGCCAAAAACATTTTGATCCCCCAAAAAGTGGGTCCAAAAAACTACGGCGCGGGGTTCGGGGCCCGCTTATTAAAAGGACCCTACTTTTTTTTTTTAATTCTAGATGCTCTGCGGTGCGATCTGAGGCAATTTCTGACCACTTTAACCATCTGTTCCTTGCTCTATGCTTTAACCAAATCTTTTTGAGGAAAAGATGGTTGTGTACGCAGTGCATGCCTTTATTGAGACGCCACTTAAATAAATTTAAACAAATAGCCCCCGTTGCGCCCCCCCCCCCCACCCCGCCCTGCCCTTGGAAATGGACTCCACCAGTCAAAATCAGGTGAATAAGTATTTTCCCTTCAAATTTACATCGGTGGTTGTCAGTTGTGGGAGGAGCTAACTTAGACTTGAATCTGCATATTAAAAAAATTGTTCAATTGCTTGTAAGACAGTATTGAGGACAAGGGTTCTTGAAATTTCATTCAACATTGGCAAAACAAAGAGGCGTATAAAACAAAACTGATATATGAATTTTCAATACAAGATAGAAGAGTATTTAATTCCCATTTCAAAAAATTCTCCATTCATAAATGTAGCGCCATATTATTAATACTTGTATATGACACAGCATTACATTAAGGCCTGGGTCTTCTTGATAATACGAGTGTTGTATATAATATGTACAGGTAGAAGTGTAGTCATGTATTCTATATTTATATATATATATAAAGATGATTCATATAATACACATTATTCAAATGCCAATATAGTATCGTGTACTTTTCAGTGACTACTTTCTCAAATTTCTCCTTCCCTTCTCTGTCCCATCTACAAAATGCAATAAATAGAAAAATTGCACAGTGTGTATTCATATTAAGCAGTTTGTTTTATACAATTAAGTTACAGTCTTTCTACACAGATCAGTAAGGCCATGTCTGAAATGTAAGGACAAGGGATAGGCCCGATTTCACAGCACTGCTTGGAGAGTAATTTTCAGCTAAGCATGTGCGGTTCAAAGCAAAGATGCAGAATATGACGATTTCGTTACCAGTGAAATGTTAAAGCAAATGTTTTGGCTAAGCAATAATTCATGCTTATTAGGCCGTGTCAGAATTACTTGGCTACGGCTGGAAATTACGCACGCACCTATGAAAGCCGCTGCAGCCACTTCCTATACACCCGTGTGTTATTTCTAGCCACAGCCAAGTAATTCGGACGCGGCTATTAACAGCTCTGTGCAATTGGCATGATTGGTCTGGCACCTTTTGT
Source organism: Patiria miniata (assembly GCF_015706575.1). Classification (NCBI taxonomy): domain Eukaryota; kingdom Metazoa; phylum Echinodermata; class Asteroidea; order Valvatida; family Asterinidae; genus Patiria; species Patiria miniata. The sequence goes on from NW_024037061.1 coordinate 11,992,579, forward strand.
ATCACATACAAATCTGTCATTTTGAATATGGCTACCTGCCTATTTGACACCACTATAAGATAATAAAATGGCCATTTCTCAAAGCCAGGCTTTGTCTCCAGCTTCGGCTTTGGGCTCTAGGTTCCTTACCTTAGCTTCCTAACTCAACAAAACCAGCTCAATATGGGCCCTGTTTCTACTACAGAAACACCAAAAAGTTTCCTTCTGGTTTGGTTGGAGCTTTACAAGTTAAGTATACAAATCGTTCAGAAGTCAGAGATAAAGCCCAAGTTTCAGCAATCACATTTTTAAAAGTTTTTGGTGATACTCTTTTGATGACAGATACCAAGCCAAAGTCCACCTAAGGCCACATAATAAGACAGGTACCGATAAACATTCGATTTTAACAACAATAATAATGCATGTGGATACGGGATGCAAGTCTCAAAGCCACAGCCATAATCCGTTTCATGTGAAACTAACCCAGTTCAGTATTTTCACTAACAAATTTCTTTTCTTTTTTTGTACAATATCAGTTCTCTAAAATACAATTGCATATTTAATAGACAGTAAAAACTTCAGTACGCCCAGTTCATCGCATTATGATAAAAATCGAAGAATTACCATTAATATAGTCAGCACCCTAAAAAGCTGGAAAGAGATTTTTGAAACAGGATTTGAACAACACAAATTACAGTCAAAAAAACAGTCACAACTTCGCAAGACGAAAAATGTAAAGCTAATTTCCACATATTTAGCCAAGAATAACAGATTAAGAGTTGATGCCACTTTAGTTTGAGTCTATGAGATCTGAAGTTGACATGCTTGTTGAGCAGTGTAGAAAACGGGAGCAATTCTGGAGACACAAATGAGATCTAGGCATTCGAAAAGACGTACATTTTTTTCTCTCAATTTTTCACCTCACAACTGTTCAACACCTTAAATAAGGATCATCGAAGAAAAATTGGAGTAATTTTGCACAATGTAAATGAAATTCACTGGATTTTGTTTTGAAATTGTTATTTTTCTAGTAATACAAACCTAATTCCCGTTGTGAGTATACACATAATGACTGCTTATGGGTGCAATGGTAAGAATAATCTCATGAGGTGACAGATGGAATGTTCCATTCCAAACGGCGAAGCCGAGTGGAAAGGAACACTCCATCTGTCAACGAATGAAATTTACTCTTTCCATTGCATGAATGTGGAACATTCAGTAGTTGTTTTATACGCCTGGATATTTAAAATCCTCGTCATCTGATTGGTAACTTGTAAGCTCGTACTTTGAATATTCAGCAGCAGAGTCATCAGAGCTGTGTTATAGCGCAACCAATAGTGTGACCGTGCAATGGAAGTTGTTGTCTAATACGCCTGAATATTTAAAATCCTCGTCATCTGATTGGTAACTTGTAAGCTCTTACTTTGAATATTCAGCATCAGAGTCATCAGAGCTGTGTTATAGCACAACCAATAGTGTGACCATGCAATGGAAGTTCTGTTTACCGTGGAATGGAACTGCTATTTTTGCGATGCGACCGCGCTGTGCGTTGGGACGAATAATTCAATGACATGTGATAAACGACCTGCCAATCAGATGACGAGGATTTATTTAGGCGTTGCATAATTATGGAATATAACTACCTTACAAATGATTTGCAACCAAAAAATTATGTATGTGTACCCTTTGTGCATCACAGACACAAAAGCAACTGAAAGCATATTTTCCGAGGGTTGAAAATGTCCAAAGTAGAAAAAATGATTACAAATTTAAAATTCTTCGGGGGAAAAATACTTAATATGCTGAAGCACAGCTATAACTTTTCCCTCAAAAACATCGAAGTTGATCTTTACAAAACATATTTTCTGCTAATTGACCTCACATGACAACAACCAGTTCACAGGAAATATGACGGACAGCATATACATGTAATACTCTCTGAACACTTCAGAAACACCGTTTGAAAGTTAGACAAGGCATAGCACCATTCATTTTACAAAGGCTCATTCAGTGTATAAAATACGAATGCATGATTAAAGGAGGAATTGAAATATTTCTGTACCGACTCTGAATTAAAAGACACTTTCTTCCTTGTTTCTTTCAACATGATTGAGACAAGTCGGGTGTGGAGGAACTTTCAGTTTGAGAAAACAGCTGCACTGATAAGTCATTGTGAAAATACTAACACGATTCAGCAGTAAGAACGCACTCATGCAATTTCAAAAGGAAATAGAATTTGAAACAAGACTGCGACAATTTAAAGATTTCCCCCTGTGCAAATATACCAGTAAGTTTAAATGAATTTTCAAGGAATAAGTAAATTCAACCAAGTTTAGAGATGGAGCAACCAATGAAGCAGGTTGGTGTAGCGGTACTTTCCTCGCCTTCCACATCTGTGGCCCGGGTTCGATTCCTGCCATGGCCACGTGTGGATTGGGTTTTCAGTCGCTGCCTGATTCCGTGGGTTTCCCCCAGAAAATTCTTCTGGGGTTTCCCTCCCACCTCTAAAACTGTCATTTCTTCTCATTGTCTTCTCTCCACAGGTTTCTTCAGGCTTGCGATCTACAGTGCCTAGGGCACTTTTGAGGAATCCATGGTTCATTATCAGAAATAAATAATAATTTCTATCCCAGCTGATTTTTATAAATGGAATTTGAGTGTTTTTGAATTGACATTATCTGGAGTTTCACACCCATCCCCCCAACAAAAATCATCTTTCAAGGGGTTTATCTCCTTAAAACCGTCAACTGGAGGAAAAAAATTTGAAATTGAAACATGATTTGAAATTAATGCTTGCATTCTGATTTTTCTCAGCCTTTTTAAAACTTTGCATATATGCCAAACAAAATGCGGCATTAACAACTATGGATACTCTATATCAACACGTGATTTTAGTTATACATGTTATATCTCCTGGCAATACATAAACTGTGTCTACCCAATTTGTTTTTCTTCAAAAATAAGATTTACGTTTAAACAAAAAAAATGTTTGTACAATACAGCAAACACGGCCGCGGATAAAACACAATACAAAGGACTGAACGCGATAATGGTAGACAACGATAGACCGAAAACTGACTTGCTTTCCACTTTTTTTTATAACTGGTTTGCTTTTTTTTTTTAACATAAATGACGAGTACCAAGTTGATTCACTCAAAACCCGTCAGCTCTGATTTTTGTGATTCTTTTCGCAATGCCTTTGGTAAAAATGTATCGTTTTATTTAAAAGACGGCCATGTGAGGAAACCCAATTTTTCATATGTGAATTCCACTAGTGTAAAATGCTTTCAAATTCCCACAATTTAAATATAGGGCATTTTAGGTGAATCGTAAACGGTGCTTGGCCCAATCGTGCCCTTAGTATGTATACGGAAACCGATGTGACCAAGAACATGGCAACACGCACCTGATAGCCTGGTGCCGGTAAGTACATAAACCAACATCATAGCAAGACTCCTGGGTATATGACCAAAATGGAGACAGGTTAAGTGATCAGTATTCGTCGAAATACACACAGTTTCAGGTTCCCAAACCAACTTCAGGCAGTATGAATTAAAAACTCATTTTAATAAAATTTTGAAGATTTGTTTTTGGTTAATAATCACCGATGCTTATGAAATATTCCTTTGGAGACGGCGGTGTGGCACTATAAGACGGATTCTGCCGAGCGGGAGAGGTGCAGGGGGTGGGAGGGGCTTCTGTGCAGACCGCCCCTTTTCTTGGGTAGCCTGTTCAGGGTTTTGATGATGTCGGTGAACTCCGGCCGCTTCTCGGGGTTGTAATTCCAGCACATCATTAGGACATCCTAAAACAGAAAACAATGAAAACTAAACTGATCAAAGTTTCAAAGACAATACAGTTTTCTAACAACTCAAAAAATCGTAGTACTGTCTTAACACTTCATTGATCACAGCGGGCAGATGCAGCAAGCACTGCTTTTTGGACCTATGAAGAATTGAAAGTTTCAAAAACTTTTTATTACAGCTAGAGCTTTTGAGAAAGATATAATATCTCCACTGGAAATAAATTAAAGGGAAGATGCAACATTTGCAAACACCAAAATACGAAATGATCGAATTATCACAAAATATGTTACTGGATTGTTAGGGAATGATAGTCCAAAGCATCCTGTAAAATCGTGGCTCCTGGTTTGCTGGCATTTTCGTGGGAGAAAACTGGCTTTTTTCAAAAACTGCTCCTAGTTTGTCATATTTAGTTATTCTGCATTTTCTTTGCAATTGATTACACACCTGTGAAGAGGTACAAGCCTGCTAGACTGATTCTCTGACCTTACAATTCCCCAAAGTCTATAAATTGCTGTTTCATCTTAAGCATCATTTTTCAGCATCTCTGAACCCAAAACGTGAAGCAAGTCAATTTAACAGTATTTGCTATAACATACTCCACCAAATCCATTTATATCTGAAAATTGCAGCAAAAGCAAATGCTGTACATTCCCTTTAATTCACAGATTTTGGATCAATTCATGGTAAATAACCCGCTAGGCGTACATCATTGTACGCAGTGAAAGAAGTGGTCTCAAACAGGTTAATATTATTCCGAGGCTAGATTACAATCATATTCAAAACAGTTTTTAGATGAAACCAAACTGAAAAAAATGGACGCATTGATGTAAAGTGTGCAGTTCCTACCTTGACATCTTTGGATGCCTGGAGGTGTGTGAGGGGCTGCTTGATGCCTTTCCCTACCCGCCAGATAATGGACTCGGCCAACTCCTTGTGAAATGGTAAGCAGCCGGCTAACAGCTCGTACCAAATGGTGCTGCAATGGGTAACAGGAGAAAAAAGTGGAAAACGTATTACGTTGAGTTATGTTCACTTTGGATTTTTATCTCCACTTATTTAAATTCTGCAATTGCTTCAAAACTTGGTTAATTAATTAAAAGATAAGTGTCTCTAAAACACCATAATATTTTGATAGGTAGTGATAAATTTTTTGAACATTGGTCATTCTCTGTAATATAAAACTTGAACTCTGTCGTTGTGTTTCCTGTCCGCTGGGTTCTCAAAAGTGGTTAAATAGCACCCTCTCTTGTCCGCCAACAAAGCCCATTACAAACAGCACTGTACAGAAAATTTGCCTACAGTGCAATTTGCTGAAGAAATTTAGAAGCCATATTTAAGGTGGTGCCATGTCCTTGCGCACGCCGCAAGCATTCTTAAAGACGAGGCGTGCATGCATTTTGGTAACCCTATTGATCGAAGGAGCCCGGAGTGCGTGCCTACCACCTGAGAGCAACTCGCTCGAGACTGGTGCCACCGCAGAAAATGACTTTCGCCAGATTTGTCTATAACAAACATCTCCTTTAGCTCCCCAAAGTTTTAGGTACCAATACACAAAGCATTTGAAACTGATAAGCGCTTAAATGAATGCCAACTATACAAAAATATCATTCAAAATACCAAAGGTCTACCGTATTAAAGGCAAAATCGTGTCACAGTTCAACCTACCCAAAGGAGTAGATGTCGGATGTGGTGGAGAAGGGCAACTCCCTGTCTGAGCTGCCGCTAGAGTCGACTCGCAGCGCCGTGATGAGCTCAGGGGCCAGGTAGCACAGCCAACCATCTGGTATGACCATCACGTTGGGTCGTCTGAAAACAGGACAAAGACAAAAATGAAAAACTCCTGGAATACTGTAGACTAGGTGCCAAGTCGGTAATTGTTTTGCGTACGGTGACTGGTTACTGGCTCCACAAACGCAAAATATCGCTGTGGCTGCAATACGCATAATCTGGAGTTCGACTGAAGTTCACGGACAAAATACGACTAACGACCGACTTGTCATCAAGTCTAGGAATACTGGGGCACACTTACTGAAACCAAAGATGTCATTTTTAATAATGTTTCATTACTCATCCACTCTTCAGCCTAGTGGTTGAGTCATAAGAAATCTCGACCTGCAAAGAGATTGTTGGTTGCGTTAATTTACCTGTTTTCTCTGGACAGTCTCATGATGCTGAACAGCGCAAAATCTGTGATGACCACTTTGCCGTTCTCCAGAAAGATGTTTTTGGACTTGAGATCCTTGTGGATGATTCCCTTGGCATGTAGATAACCCATACCCTAAAGGGAAAAAACCAAACACATATTTACAGGTGAAAGTTATCAATCAAAATTCTTGGGGAAGTCAGGTTGACGAGTGATTACTTTCCTCGCCTTTCCTGGCCCGGGTTCGATTCCTGCCCAGACCACATGAGGATTTGGTTCTCAGTCCCTACCTGATTCCGTGGTTTCCCCTGAGAACATTCTTCTGGGGTTCCCCTCCCACCTCTAAAACTGCATCTGTAGTGGGTATACTGGCTCTGAAACTGCACTGCTAAGCCAGTGGTCTTGGGTTCCACTCCGAAGGACTTAACCCAGGAAATGTCTTTACAGGCACTCAGAGAGCACTGAACATGCAGCACTTATAACTCTATGTAACAAAGGAAATCTGTATTTTCACAAATCTCATCTTTACATTTCTTAGTTTTGGTGACGACTAGGAGAATTATTAGGATGAACCGTAGCATGCTACAAAAACCTACCTGGGCAACCTGTGTCGCCAGGACGATTGCCTTATTCATGCCAAACCGTTCCCCTCTCTGATGCACCCTAGTGTACAGCGTCATCCCCCTGCATAAGCTGTTTAAAAAGAGGATCAATCATAGGGATCTTTTAAATCACTAGAGGGGGCTTTATTTCACATCTGCATAACTGCCCCACTTGTTAGGTGTTCTGGCAAAATGCGACAGAACTGAGAAAATGAAAAATAAAACCAACGAATGTGCGTGACTTTTGTTTCGCTTTTTCAGGATTTATTGATATTTGCAATCTTTGATATGTCTACTCCACATGTTTTAAAGAAAAAATATATTATTTGTGGAGTATAAGTGCTTTTAAGGAAAAACAATTGGCGTCTTTCATTTTCAAGATACAAAACTCAAAAGTTTAAGGTCTTTTTCTCAATATCTTACTTTTTTGACATGTTGATAAATGCGAACTAGTATAAACAGCCATAACTTGTCAACAGAATGTCCAATTGAAGTGCAACAAACAGTATTGTAGGGAGAACTTATTTTCTTTCCTAATACCCACAAACCCTCATTTCGACCTCTGCCCAGTTCTGTCTCATTTTGCCAGAAACCCGCACATTTGTGACATGATTTTGGTTTTCATTTGGGGGGGGGGGGGGTGTTAGAATGCACAATACACATATCCCTCCTTTACGAAGGAACAATCTTTGTGAAGATGATATTGATAATGAAACTATCTTTGTGAAAGAATGAGGAATAAGCATTGTAGTAGTAGGATGATGAGAATCTGAAGCTTTCAAAAACCCTCTTGCAAATTTGTATTTGTTCAAACCATCAGCTTCTCTACCTCACAGCTCAAGTCTTGCCAATGACACATAATACACAACCTAAATATATCTAGACTTGGTGGAAATTAAGGGAAGCCAAATGAATCAATTCTTAGACAAACTTTTTTTTTTATACACATACCTTTAGAGGGGGGGGGGGGGGGGGCGGGAGGGGGGTTGTTCTGGGGAGTAAACCATGCTGAGTATTTTACCTTGTTACGATGGCCAGCTTGGGCGGTTTCAGATAGGTCCCCATGAACAAAACAACGTAGTCGTGCCTTGTCTTCTTAAACTGGGAGACCTGGTTTTAAAAAAAAGTGCAAAATAATGAATGGATTGATTAATTTTATGTGGCATAGAGCTTGCATGTGGACCTCAAAACCTGAGAGATTGGCACCAAACGTGCCGTGTATAGGATCCACAACGTGTGTAACGTCCTATTTTTTGCCTTTATTTTGTGTTCCAACTAGGTTTATTTAATCAAGGGCCATAATTAGGTTCCGTGAAAGAAAAGAATGCATTTCAATTTACAATGTATTGGAAATATTTGTGAGTCAATGAAAATAGTAAAAAGACAAAATTTGACATCGACTTTCGTTTGATCGGTTATGCAGGTAACGGTTGGGTAAATTCCAACACAGGAGCATGCGACTAGGCTAGTCAGTGTTTGGTACAAAGACTTTCAAATGAAAAGTGAACTTAACCTAGTCTGGAGGTATCCTGGAGGTTTCAGACTCAAAATCCTGCTTTTAGGCCCAAAAAAAAAAATATTCGGTCTCTGGTCAGACCTAAGTTCCGGAATTGACGCGGCCACGCGGCTGTTTTTTTCTTTTTTTTTCTTCAAGCTTGGATTGTACAGACAAGGTGGGTACTATTTTGCTTTTTTGGTGTCCTCATGTACATCGGTGTCCTCCATAATTTGCCTTGGTGCTTTCGATCATTTGCCTTGGTGCAATTTCCCATTCCTTGGTGCTCTTTGGTGCTGTTGGAGCTACCACGGAACATTTTGGAAAAAAAAAAAGATCGACGTGCATGATTGAAATCGACGCGCGCGCTGACCAGAGACCGACTTTTTTTTGGCCTTAGTCGAGTTTCTTTGTTTTATCCGCCATCCAACAGAGTGAACTCACCTCCGTTTTGAAAGCTTGTAGTTGTTCCTCGTCACTCATGTCAATATCCAGCATCTTGACGGCAACATCCCCGTGCCATCGGCCCCTGAAATTGAGGATAAACAAAGTCAGATAAAAAGTTTTTGGGAATTCTAATAATTTAATCATTTCTTCTCACAAATTTTGATGTTGGAGTTTTTTCGTTTTTAAAGGACTAAAATGCTGTTATTTCTTTCAATTTGGACATCTTTAACCTTCTGAACAATGGACTTTTATTTTGGTTCGCTCACACACACACACACACACAACAAATCCGCCATATGAGCAGACTAGTTCTAATCCCACAATATTGATTCTAAAATTGAGGCCGGAACCAGACTACCTTGAGGGAACCAGTCTACCTTGCTAGAAGCAATCTGCCTTGCGAGAACTGAATTATTGGTGGGTCACAAACAGTTTGAAATTTGCAAAGAAATTATCCTATAATGTGGGCCGATATTTCATATTTTAAGTTTTCTAGTTTTTACATACTGTGTTTGAACAGTAGTATTACAGTATTCTTTAAAGGGAAATACAACATTTGCAAACATCAAAAAATAAAACTACCAAATCATTTTGAAATACCTTGCTGGACTGTTAGTGAATGACAATGTAAAGCATCCTGGAAAATCATGGCACCTGGTATACTGCCATTTTCAAGAAAAGTGGTATTTTTGTATCAATTTCCAACGCTGATCGGCCGATCAACGTTGGAAACAACTGGCTTTTTTTTTCAAATACTGGCCCCAATTGACCATCGCACTTGTTTGCAATCGATAACAAACCTATAAACGGGTACGAGCCAGCTAGACTGGTTCCCTGACCTTACAATTCCCCAATGTATGTAAACTGCTCTGTTTCTTCTTATATGGAGTCAGGCGACCAGACTACAGGAAAATGATCGTTTTTCTTGGTTTTTATAGCATTTTCGAACCCAAAACCTCAAAAAAGTCAGTGTAACTATATTTGCTATATATTCCCAACCCCCCAATTCCATCCATTTCTGAAAATTACAGCAAAAGCAAATGATGTATATTCCCTTTAAAATTTACATGCCGAGCTCCAATGAATTGTCTCCAGCCAGTAGTAACACATGTCTCTATGGAAATTAGATTCAGCTGCTTTCATTGGTGCAAGAGTTAAAACCAGCCGTAGCCATAGTAAATACAACAAAGCCTAATTTCTATGGCCATCAGATCCCTTTCATAGGCACAAGAGTTATTGCCAGTTGTAGCTGTAGCCATAAAACAAAGCTTAACTAATTTGGCTATCAGATCCCTTTCACAGGCGCAAGCGTTATTGCGACCCATAGCCGTAGCCACAGTCATAAGACAAAGCCTTATTTGTATGGCCATCAGATCCCTTTCACATGTGCAAGAGTTATTGTCAGCCGCAGCCGTAGCCATACTCATAAGACAAAGCCTAATTTTCGATGGCCATCAGGTCCCATGAAAAGTACTAACAATTTGGAGAAGCTGGTAGGATTCATGAGGAAAAGACTTACTTATAGACTGGTCCAAATCTGCCTGTTCCTATCAGCTCAGTAATCTCAAGTTGGTCCGGTGGAATGTCCCACTCCGACAATACGTTGGATTTGTGCTGCAAAAGAGATGCAAAACAAAAGTTCCGTAAGTGGATAGTTAATTAATACCACACCTTAGTCCTTTGAAAATACAAGACCTTAACCTTACCCCCCCCCCAATCCTCCAAACTCCTCTTTGCAAAATGGAGGATTTTGCAGGATTGAGGCTATACGGCAAAAAATTGTGGCTGATTATGGAGGATGCGCTGTGTCAAGGTCTTAGGCCGGACCCTTTGTGTTGTTTATGCTCAACCGTGCATAAATTTAGGCCTAGATTATACTTGAAATCCTCCTCACCGCTCCAGGATGTCACTGGCTCTGCCTCAACATATTGACAGTGATTGCTGGAGGATTTTGCAGGATTGAGGCAGTAGTCACCCCTTCAATGACCACATTCAACAAACAACGGAGGATTGTGCAGGATTGAGGCTGTATGCATTTTTTACATGGAGGCAGTTGTAGGATTTAGCAGGATTGAGGTTGCGTCCCAGCAAAAATGCATAGGGAGTTAGGGTTAATGAGCTTCTTCTATTACTCAATTGGACTAAAGTTACAACATGGATGAAAGCAAACATTCCATATAGAACAGAAACAGTCAATTATGAAAACTTACGCTGTTTTTCCTGTGCAATACTTGGTCCGCCATATCCACGTCATCGATACACTCAACCTTCTCGGGCAAAGTCCTTTCGGAATCTGTGAACGGCTGCAAAAAAGATAACAAGACGAAAATCCCTAGACTTGAATTTATGTTGTAGTTTCCGTTTTATTCACACAAGAATGGAACAAGGGATGTCTACTGACAATCGGTCTCAGGAAATAATCGGGCTCAATGTCATGGAGCTACTAAGCAGATGGTTAAGCAGATTGATGTGCTAAGCAAAAATGAGCAGAGAACCAGCCACATTCCACTTGCATTCTATGCAATTTTGACCGATAACCTGTTTTTGCTATGGAAATTTTGTTCTTTTAGCTAAGCAAGTTTTGTGCCGGACCCAACACAGCCCAAATTCATAGCGCTGCCTTACAGTTAGCAGAAAAGTTATGCTTACTTAAGCAGAAAATCATGCTGCTGCTTAAGCACTATTTCATGGCTTGGATGTGCTAACGGCTGCACACGCATGGAGATTTCTAATGTTACATCACTGATTTAAAGGGAAAATACAACATTTGCAAACATCAAAAAATAAAACTACCAAATCATTTTGAAATACCTTGCTGGACTGTTAGTGAATGACAGTGTGAAGCATCCTGTAAAATCATGGCACCTGGTATACTGTCATTTTCAAGAAAAGTGGTATTTTTGTATCAATTTCCAACGCTGATCGGCCGATCAGCGTTGGAAACAACTGGCTTTTTTTCAAATACTGGCCCCAATTGACCATCGCACTTGTTTGCAATCGATTACAAACCTATGAAAGGGTACGAGCCAGCTAGACTGGTTCCCTGACCTTACAATTCCCCAATGTATGTAAACTGCTCTGTTTCTTCTTATATGGAGTCAGGGGACCAGACTACAGGGAAATGATCGTTTTTCTTGGTTTTTATAGCATTTTCGAACCCAAAAGCTCAAAAAAAATCAGTGTAACTATATTTGCTATATATTTCCAACCCCCCAATTCCATCCATTTCTGAAAATTACAGCAAAAGCAAATGATGTATATATTCCCTTTAAGCAACGTTTTCCTCTGAGGCTCTTGATGTGCTTACTGCTTACAGTCTCTATGAAATAAACTGAGGCTGTGTTAGCACATCATCGTCCTTTAAGCAGCTCTATGAAATTGGGCCCAGATATGAGAGAGAAACTACTTACATCGTGAGAGTCGTTTGAGTTGTGGGAGTCTACGGTTATCGTCCTGTCACTATTGATGGAGGAATGGAAAGTATCCCTAGAGACGGAAAACAATACCATTTTGTAATTACATTTCTTATAAAAAAAAATTATTTCAGTGAAAGCCAGTTTTTTTTTTAAAATTTAGGCTAACCCTATCAGATGCAGCACAGTGCTATGGGTGTAAAAGTGGGTGGACCCTTTGTTGTCTTGGGTGTCAAAAGCAGTGCATAAACTGCCAATTCCGAAACAATGAGAGCTAGTCCCATTGAACAATGCCGCAGTTGTATCCTGCTGCATTCGGTGACAACAGACTTTGAGGCGGTTTGGCCTTGAGATTTTTGGACCTGATGGACCTTGCTACACTGGGCAGGCTTTTCATTTTGACAAGTGTTGCATGTTGTTGCACTATGAAGGGTTTCTAGACACAATGGCCTAGAGGGTTAGGGTTAAATCTATGGTATTTGGAGGACGGTCGATGTACCACTTGTATAATCTTTCAAAAATTTCGACTTTAATTTTTCAGCCGTTTCTGTCATGTTTCAGAACTAGAAAAACTATTTTTATTGTTGGTTTGATTTATGCTTGTTCTTACCCGTACGAGTCGAAGTTAGGGTTTAGGAGACCATTAACTGTAACATCTGCAACAGAATGAAAAAAAGGAAAATTGTTTTTTAAAAAGATGGAAGCAAATTTAATTGACATTTCTTAAATCACACAATTGCCTTTCCGAAACTACCACTGTCACGGTCTCAATACTGAATGTACTGCTGCCAACAACTGTTTTGATAAACAAATGATTTCATATTATGTCCAAGAGTCATGATACTGTTTATAGTTAACTTCAAATTTCTCACAAAAAAACAACAAACAAACAAACAAAAAATGGGGGGGGGGGGGAAATACAATAAAATCTACCACTTAAATTTGCATAACCGTCGCTGTTTACAAAAAAAAAAAATTTTCCTGAAGAATTTTCAATTTTTTTGTTTGAATTGAAGAAAAACTATTTGATATTGGTTTTTGCCTTCTGCAACCCTCTGAAATGGACTTTCATTTTGCATACAAATGAACCCACCCTAAGAGAGCCGAATTATTGTCCGGTTGCAAATAGTTCAAAATTTTGTAAAGAATTACTTCAATAGCTAAAAATCGATGCACTTTTTTTCGCGATGTCTCGTTCAAAAGTGAAAAACTTTTTAATAGCTAGGAATATAGCAATTGAAAAAAAGAAACCAATTTTTGGGTGCAAACAAAGTGGCATGGGGAATGCAACTGTAACTGAAGTATTGAAAAGCTGCTATACACTGAAATTCGACTTGCTTAAGCCTAACATCAAAAGTAGAAGTTAAAGCAAAATTTGCATTTGAACAAAGAAAAAAACACCACTCACCTGGAAACTGGAACTGTGGCTTGCAGGGGTCCATGTGCGGCGAGGGCGAGGGGTGGGCCGGGGTGGGCGGAGTTGTACTAGAGGAGGAGGCGGTGAAGGGCACGGGGCTGGAGGACGTGGAGGAGTTGGTGGAGGAGGGGTTGGAGCTGGACTCTCCGTGGGAGAAGGCGGGCACCTGGGGAGGGTACCGATGGTCCTGGCCGGACTGGGGTAGACTGGCCTCTGATACAGCTGGTGATTTGGAAAAAAAAAAAATAAAAAAATAAAAAAAATAAGTCAGAGTCGTAATCCAGGCAGCAATTTTGTTTCTATATACAGAGAGTTGCAGTACAGGGTATTAAAACATAATGAAGTTACGGGATTAGAAAATTATATAAAAGAAAACACGGCTTTACGAGTCACTGCAATAGTTTAGTCGACACTGCATTAATTTCCCCATCTGCAGGTCACAGGATCGAGTCCCACTGGGTGTGATTTTGCATTTTTTGTTCTTAACTCCTTTTTTTTCTTCTCTAAACAACTTTTTAAAAAAGTCATTGGAAAGTAGTTCTTTTGCTAATTTGTGGTTTGGAGTTTTTTTTTTCAAGAGAAAATTAAGTCCAAGGACCCGACTTGCAACTCAAAGTGTTTCGATATGCGCCCATAGCGAATATGTGGTACGGGGAAAAAAATGCATCCAGGTTAGAACTACTCAATCACAAGTCAGGCAAAAAAGCAAATCACAAGAAATTAGAAATCTGCACAAAAAAAAATTGTGTTCATCTCATTTGGCACTTCTTATTCCAGAGGGAAAATTGTTTTACCTGTTCTTCTGATCAGGAGTGGTGATGGTGTCCCACTTCCTGTTAGACAGGAAATACAACAAACATGAAATAGTTAAAACTAATTCTCTACACTACTACAGTTTAGACAGGAACACGGGTACCCGTTAAAGAAACCCAACCCAAAAAGTCAAACCCGGAAGTTGCTGTTAAGATCCTGCATAAAAGTCTGTACAATAATATTACCACATAAGTGCATCAATGTAGCAAGATACAAGTGTGTACACTGAGCTTTATTGTTTTATGGTGAAAAGTGCATCTATCACGATTGTCATAAATGTGAAATCGGTTTTGATTTTCCATGTAGCCCGGTTTTCATTTTGAAATGTCCCCACCAATGACATATGAACATTTCTTTTTCATTGTATGAGAAGTTTAACAAGTCATTTGTATTTGTTTGGTTACGGGCACCCGATCCCATAATCTGGAACCAGTTCCTGACATCAACGGTCGGGTGCTCGGGTACCCGGCTCCAATGCAAAGTCCTTACACGGCTCTTGAGATATTGGTTGTGGACACAGCATTAAAATAGATCGGGTGTCTAGGTGTGTATTACCATATTTCAAATCGGGAGCCTCTTTTAACAGAGCAGCAAAGTGTGAAACCTGCTAAGTCTAACAGAGTCTATACAAAATTTCTCGGTGGTGTGTAGACCGGGACCAGACCTCATAACATGCGTGTATATGAGGACAGGCAACGGCCCCATGCTTCTATATCTTATTGGTTGCTAAGCGTGTTGCTAAGCGTCTTGGCTGTGCCGCCCCCCCCCCACTATACTTCTCCTGTAGTCTCCTGTGTCGCGCTTAACGCAGCACCCTATTGGTACATGCTTAGATATTTAAATTAGGTTCACAGATTCATTTGACAACTGACGCACTGACCGGTACAAGACTTTAAATGACTGTCCACAATCCAGCATTTGGATTCTGTGTTCAGACTTACTTCCGTATTTGTTCTCGTACGAGTCCTTGAAGACTTGCTCGTAGCCCCGCGGCAGACCGCAGGAGCGAACCTTCTCCGCTAACGGCTGGCACTTGTTGTGGCAAACGTACCTTGTAGAAAAAGAAAAAAAATAACAGATGTTAAAATGCACAGCAGCCGATTTCACAAAACTTTACGCAAATGCTTAAGTCCACTTGTGCCACAATTTGCTGCGCAAGTTGCGCAACATTTCACGCTGCGCCACACTTAAGTTTCGTAGTGCGTAAGTCCGCAACTTGCTCAACAATTTATGGCGTAACTTGCCCAAGTACTTTAGGTGGCGTAAGCTGTGGCATAGCAACTAAAAATGACCTATTTCACCAGAAAAAAATTGTGATTATCGTGGCGCCTGTTACTGTACAATTGATCAAGGTTGATACAAGACACTCACAGCTTTGTGTTTGAAATAAGTGAATTGCTACTTCACTTGCGACATAATTTTTAGAGTTGCCGCATGATTCCAATAAAAGTCGGAAAAAACTATTATCAAAATGGTGGGCAGAGGAGATTCAACAAACAAAAATCATACACAAACAGAGCTGTAAATGATGTTATTATCCTCGTCCAAGATGTTTAGATTATTTAAAATGTTGCGTAGCTAAGCCAAGTTTCATGAAAGTGATCGTAAGTTTATTGCGCAGCTGCGCAACCAATTTGTTGCGTAAGTCCTACGCATGGCGCAAGTTACGCACTGTTTCATGAAATCGGCTGTAGATCAATGAGATCTTTGCTTGGTTTTGGATGGTTTACAGTGTCCCAAACAAGACGAGAGCAACATTGAAGGGATATAATGTCACCTCAAATAATACCTGTCGAGTAGTTTCCGAACTCAACAGACGTTATTGTGTTAATTTTTTTTCTCCATTCGATCTAGAAATCAGTGGATTGCCTTTTCACGTCCCTTTTATTCAACACTGAATCAATTTGGCACTTGAATTTACACACAAGAGAGAAAAAGACTTTTTGTCGACTTTTTTTCTGGGTATCACAGTGTTCAAAATTGTATTCAAAAGGTCTATGTGAACCCAATACACAAAGAAATTTTTCCAGTTACGAAAAAAAGTTATGTTGAGGTTGAAGTGTTCTGGTTGTGATTTACAAAACAGCGTTTACATACCACCAATTTTTCCCTCTGTAAAACTTACTTGCAATCTTTGCATTTGTAACCGTGAAGCATGATCTTGTGGCAGTAGTCACAGGTCGGCGGTGGGAAGAATTTCTTTCTGCTAAATCTGGTGGGAAAAATGAAAAAAATCAGGCATTGATAAAATATCTTTTTCAAGACTTAGATCGTATAGTGCAAATGACATTTTGCAGGCGTTCAAGCAGACCCAGGTGAAAAAGTAGAACAGTTGGAGATCTTTTCCCCCCAAAAAACCCAAAAAGCAAAACACAAGAAGACATAATTAGGAATTTGGAGGACAAATTCAGGATAAAAGTAGAAGTTCGCGGGCTTTCAGGTGTACTTTTCGTTGGGACTTCATTTTTAAGAGTTGTGGGACAAAAAATTTAGGAAAAAGCAGGAATTTCAAGAAAAAAGTAGGAAAAGTAGGAGAAAGGTAAACAATTAGGAAAAAGTAGGAAAAGTAGGAATGCTTGAAAGCCTGCAAATTGTTCATAGACAATTTTTTTCCAAAATTCACAGCCAGTCTGAGACATTTCCCTTCATAATTAAACTGTGTGTTTTTTCAGCTGTCAACATCCCTCCCCTCCCCCAAAAAACCAAAAAATTACAGAATTCTCACTGGTTAACAAAAAACAGCCGACTAATGAACTGCAGACCACTTATTTTCCTTCTGATGATTTATTATCTTTTCTAGAATTTGAATCTTATTCATGGGGAATCATGACCCTTGACCCAGTACTGACCTGTGCTTGATGGAATGTACCATGTTGCTGCGGGGGGCTCGCGGTGACCGAGGGGGCACAGCCAGGGTGTCTGAACAGAACAAAAAAATATTATCATAAACCTCAATAAAAACTCGATTCATCCTCCTAACAAACGGTTTTCAGCACAAGTTACTAAGGTAAGTTGAGGATGTTATCTGGAGTTACAACAAAAAATCACATTCAAACGGAAGCCTGTCTCGTGCAAAAATTAGTGCTGATATCAAATCACTCCATGCAAACACATACCGTACACGCAATAGACAGTCACTGCATGTCTGATTGCGTGTCAGCTCTACTGTACACAAATAGTTATGACATAATCACTACAATTTCTGTCATCTTCACAGTTTAAGTCCTTTTGTGCTTCTTAGGTATCCTCAGATGTTTCAATGATATCACTCAGATGGTCAAAACCAATAGCCTTGAACAACATCACTGGAAAGATAACTTTGTCGTGTCTAGAGTTTCGGTTAAAAAGGGTGCTCCCAATAGAGAGTACTAGCTGAAATTGAAAATTACTAAAAGAAACAAAAAGTGAAACTGCATCAAAAGTAACATCCATCCGGTCCAAAAACCTTTTTCTTTGAAAATTGATTCTCTAGAATTTTTTTGTTGACTAATAGCCTAACCTCCCTTCAGTAAAGATGCTCTTGTCATTTCATGAAATATAATTGATTAAATACATGTATTTTCATATATGAATTTTGATCTGTTCAAAGAATCTAACAGCGAACGTTGGTATTAAAGTCGGGTTTTTCAAAATGGTACCTGTTTTTAGACATGTTTCGGATTTGCTTTGCCAGATGGCTCCATTGTTGGCTGTTCTCCCTTTTTGGAGCATTCCAACAACTGGAGGAGGCGTCCCTACAGAAAGGCACATTGGTTATGGTCAGTTCGGTTGTGGAAATTGCTAGATTATCCATTTTTCCGGTTTGGGTTTGAAAATCTTCGAGCAAGCAAGCTGGAGGTTAGTTGCCATGAACTCTTTTTATTCTTTCTTTTTTAAGTAGCGAGATTTCACAAGGTGAAAAAATAGAACTTACAGTGCTAGTCGGTGAAGGGCAAAACCTATACAGAATTAAAGTTTGTTCGCAATTTGTTTTGCATGCTAGTATAAGGCGGACGTGAACTCTTGCAGATGATTTTACAGATTCTATTTTGAATGAGTTGAATTTGGATAAAACAAAAGTCTTTTCGAGGAAAAAAAAGTCTTAGCCTGTTCTATGGTTGTCTTTAGAAAGTTTTGATCAGATCTTTGCAAATTGTTAGATTAGTGCAAACGTGCTAATTATTAACATGCAGCTGGGTTAGGGCAGTTAGTTAAATGAAAACGACACATCATGCAAATAGGAAAAACCTAAACAAGGTGGACATGTAAGTTCCACAACCTTGGGTACTAGAACGTACTAGAAAGTCGACTAGACGTGATGTTGCAGATGACAATAAATGATGATGTAGGGGCGTGAATTTGGGATTCATGTACATTAACTCTAACATTCCCAACTCCATCAAAATCCATCCCCCATTTGGGGGGATTTTGGCAGACAAGCCGTGAGTACCAAGTCCATCAAACTCCATCTACAGCACTGGTGGATTTGTGGTGGATTTCGGCGGATTTGGTCCTGAAGTATTATGTGAAGCAGAGTCAGTGATGGATTTTGGCAGACTTGGTACTGTTCTTAGTAAACCTCAGTAGGCAGTTAGGGTTAATGTAATGTTAATGTAATCAAATACCAAGCAATAGGGAGGTTTCGCAAGCGAACGGATACGCTTACACTTACGTTTAGCTATCCGTATCCGTTTTTTACTTACGTGTAGCGAGCGAAATATGCGTGTCGTCTGCACGTATGACGTCATACGCCACTCACTATCCGCTAAACGTGCAGACGACACGCATATCTCGCTCGCTACACGTAAGTAAAAAACGAATACGGATAGCTAAGCGTAAGTGTTAGCGTATCCGTTCGCTTGCGATACCTCCCTATTAAATCAATATACACATCACACTTTTTAACACAACATCTCCACAGCTGACCATATCTAAATATCACATTCAACGGAACACTTTTTAGAATGTCAGTAACAGTGATGTGGTCGAGACCATCACAAGACCATCACAAGACCAGTTGCAAAGCAACCACAAGACCATACACAAGGCCAGCCACAAGTAACCAGGCACTAAACATGACAAAGGGAATGCCTTTTGGTGCAGTTCATTTGAATATCTTGTATTTGAATTAAGACTGGAGGTCTTGTGTGGGTCTTGTGATGGCCTTGTGAAGGTCTTGTGAAGGTCTCGCAGGGTCTCGACTACAACACTGGTCAGTAACAACAGCCAGTTTGTAGAACACATAATTATTACATGCATCAATATCAGGGGCCAATCACATGTATAAACACGTACACATGTACATGTAACACACTGTGCATGATTCATCACATGAAGTTAATCATGCGCAAAGTAGGTCACTGTCACGACCCAAATGAAACATACTGTGTAAGCACACATGTACATGTACATGTCTCAACCACCTACATGTATATTCATACCAAACACAGCAAAGATATGCAATGATGTGTGACAAATATTGAAGCTGAATAAGCCTCTGTACTAATGACGTCACGCTTTAGCGTGTGCTTGCCTATGGTGCTCAGTGGACCGTGGGCCCCCACTGGCTCCATAGGAAAGTGCACAAGTAAATAAACAAAGTGTGATGTCATTTAGTACAGAGGGTTAATAGCCCTAACAGTCCCAAATCCTCCAATTTTAATATGAATTTGCACACCCCTATCCTAGGGAGTTAAGGTTAAACATGTACATGTACAGTAACTACAAAAATGAATTTTTATTTCCATTTGCAGAGAAAATATCTGCAGGTATGATGAACCCCATTATTGTTAGCGAATGATGTTAGATGTAATGGGTTAAAAGCTTTCAAATGATTAGTTAGCTATTTAATCAGATGAAGTAAAAAAGGAACCAAAAAATGGTAGATCAAATTTAAAGTATTCACAGTGGTAACAATGTGGAAGGATGGTTGGACTACCCTGGCCGACTTTTTGGAACCAGAGCCCCGTTCCATCGCTAGTTACCAATAGCCTGCGCATCATAATTGACAACAGCAAGCAGCGAGCAAGCAGTTTTGTGATGACGTTTTGACCATTGTTTGACTAGTGACATTCGTACGTTGCTGTTGGTGCG
The DNA here is from genome assembly GCF_015706575.1 of Patiria miniata. Lineage (NCBI taxonomy): Eukaryota > Metazoa > Echinodermata > Asteroidea > Valvatida > Asterinidae > Patiria > Patiria miniata. Next base: position 12,012,766 of record NW_024037061.1, read on the forward strand.
CAGGCAGAAGTTGCATCCCGAATCAACCACTAGTCGATTAGTGTTCCTCACTCGACCTTGCTCTAGGAGTACATACCGGTAAACATTCACCGGTAGACAGCCAACACATGCACAAACTACACAAATACATGTGTAGCTTTTTTTTTTTTTTTTTTTTTTTTAAAAATACATAGGTGTGTGGATTTTAGGGGATTTATCCCTGGGCTCCAATCCATAGACTAAATTGTCAGGCTAAGCGAGCATCAGTGGGGAACCAGTCAAAAGCAGTATGTACTGCATGCTATTTTAGCCGGTAAGCTGTTTTACTATGCGAATATATTTACTGCTCAGCAAATTTTGGTACTGAGAAGATCCAAGAAAATACCCACTACTACTTTGTCAACAAATTAGACTTCCCTCTCCAGTCCTACCTCCCCCCCCCCCCAAAAAAAATCTGTTAAACTTCCGTGAACAAAGATGGCCTTACTAGCTTTGCCGGTATCAAATGCGGAGACCGAGTTGAACATCCCCTTATGGGGCGACATGTTGCGCCTATCCATGGTGTCTTCAGAGTGGCGACGGGAGGAGTTGAGGTTTGCCTCACAGCTCCCACCGGACGTCTGCTTCTTGAGCAAAGGCGGGATCTTACTGCCGCGAATCCTGTCAATAAAAAAACCACAAAACCACCATTTTTTTATTATTAGCTGGCCGACGTCAGCTGCACACTCATTTGGACAATAATTTCGTTCAATTATAACAGGATTGAGTTCAATTTTCAGCAAATTTGTGGATTGATTATTTTTTATATCTAGCCCACGAATTGCGACACCAACTATTTTACTTGTTTGCAATGTTTGCATTCAATCATTGTGCATTTACTTGCCAATGTTCACACATTGGGTATTAAAAGTATAATGGATATTTTGGATGGTTTAAGTCTCCTTTTGTTTGATCAGTCACAGCCAGCCAAAAATTGAATCCTGTTCCCCTGCCATGCCTTTCACACAGGCTAGCCACCAACAGTAAGAAATTGAAATATTGTAGTGCTTACATAGTGCTTTCCGTCCTATCAACAATCTCAAAGTGCTTCCTTTTGTTCAATATAAACTTATATAGGTAAAAGCACATTTGCGGTAAAACATCAGGGATTCTAAATTTCAAAGGGGATTCTAATCAGGAAAATCCTGACAGAAAGTCGTGAAATCCAGAAAAATCCTGTTGAAAATCCTGAAATCCAGAAAAGGTCCTGCTGGAAAAATTCTGAGCTCTGGAAAAATCCTGTTGAAAAAATCCTGAAATCGAGGAAAAGTCCTGCTGAAATAATCCTGAAATCAGAAAAAGTCCGGCTGAAAAATCCTGACCAATCCCAATCCTGCAGTGATTCATAAAGAGCTACTTTGTAGGGAGAATCCCAATAATCCACTTTCACTTTTCAAATCTACTGTGAGAATATTAACATAACAGAAACTACAGAGTTGCTTAACCTGATGCGCTGCTTGTAAGTGAAACAGCGCCTCAGTGAAACAGCGCCTTCACTGTATTTGCCAATGCCAGAGCTGATCGACGGAAAAAGGTCGTAAGTGTTGGGGAAAATGCAGGGCAGGGTTTTTTTTCGACTAGACAGGGACACTACCCTCTTCATTACTACTGAAAGTTGGACCCGGTGGTTTTGGTTTCAACTTACGTAAACAACCTGCGTAAATGACAGACCAAAATAAACAGTTGTGCGTCAATGTGGTCAACGTTTGGGGAACTATGAAAATATTCGTAGCCAGCTTTTGATAAAAATGCTTCTAGTTTTGATACAAATACAGCCAAAATGTCGGTATTACCTAATTTATATTGTTTCGGTTTTCTGTGTTAAAATGAAAAACAGCTACTGCTACTAGTGGCGTAAGTTACGTAACAAATCAACCACTGGTTGACTAATGGTCCTCGCTCATTACTTGCTCTAGGCTTATGAGAGGGTTGTCAGATTGAATGTAACAAAGTTTGAGCGTTTCATCCAGAAGAGTAGGTCACACAACATTTTTTTTTTCTCTTTTCTTTTACAATTTCTAAAGATTAAAAAAAAAGTCTGGTATTGTTTTAACAAACAAATATTGACTGCTTAAATAGTGTTCCACGAATGACCCATGAGATATTTCTCTGCACTGCATAGGGAAATAGAATGATCAATGAATCAGTTTCACTATACCACTTGAATCGGTCAATAGTTGCACACTATGTACCTTGACAACGAGCCACCGCCCTCAATGTCGATTCTGTGCGGCAGTGAGGCCTCGGTGGACTTGCTGCGTTTCAGCCCACTCTCGGGCAGCGGCAGGTTCACCGTGATCATCTTCTTGTTGGGCGGGGGCGTGCCCTTAGCCGCCGTCTTCTTGACCCACTGCTTAGGGGTGGTGGGCGGGGTGACCGTGTACTGGTTGCGGCCGTAGTGCTCGCAGGGGTATCCCCCGGGGGGCGGGGTCGGGGGCACACGGATGCTGGGGGGCTCGGAGGAGGCCGAGCCCATGGAAGAGGTGGAGGTGCGCTTCTGTTTGGGGCTGGTGCTCTCGGGGCTATTGGAGGTGTAGGAACTGGTGTCTGTTGGCTCCTTGTCGGAGACGTCCTTCATGTTGCTACTGATGCCATATAGCTGAGCTGTTGGAGGAAAAAATATAAACAATCGGAAAATTAAAGATGCATTCAAAACAAATGCAGGGAGTGCAGATGAGACCAAACAAATTGGACTTTTCCAATTCATTACCACATTTGCTTTGGGAAAAACAAAATAAATTGCTTGGTTGGAGTTAATACTCCGTAACTTTACATAAACATGACTTGTTATAATATATTTTATTGACTCTCACTGTATATGGTTTGAATCTCACTGTATATTGGGTCTTGCCCTTCGCCGACGTATTTTATATATAAACACTGTGTATTCAGACTCGACCCGGTCAACCGACCCTAGCATGGTGATCGAGTGGTAAGACGTCTGCACTAGTAAGCAGGAGGTCCTGGGTTGGAGTTCCACCTGAGTAAGCTTGTGAATTTTGTTTTTCTGCAAAATACGTCAGCGAAGGGCAAACACTATATAAGATTTAAATTCCCTCGACGTTCAGCGGTTACAAATACATAAAAGTACAATCCTAATTATTGCACAATGCAGAAACCATGAAAACCAGGGAAGTCATGCTCTGAAACCTTTTCATTTCTATAATTGGAGCTAAATTGCGAAGCCCACCTAGTAAACAACTCATTAGTCTTGCTGGCCGTGCGTATTTCCAGCCTAAATATAAACCCAGGTCCCGGTACCATGCACGTAGGAGTAATTCTATGACGTAAAACCTGTCCATCATGCAGCGTGACCATTTTTTGAGGACAACTTTCACTTTCTTTGCTGCCCTCGACATTCTGAGAAATGTCTCCCGTAGCAATTTTTTCCCCCTAAAACAAGTGGTCTTTAGTTTTGCAATGCCAAGCCAAATTGCAAAATCTGAAAGTTTTTCTCACCGACACAAAAAACCCAGTCCACCCTACTAATGATGATGAAACATACATGTATTAAAGGAAATGTACATCATTGGCTTTTGCTGTAATTTTCAGAAATGAACTATTTGAGGGGTTAGTATCGGCCGACCACCATTGGAAATGTATACAAAAATACCATTTTCTTGAAAATGACTTGACACCAGGTGCCATAATTTTACAGGATGCTTTAGACTGTCATTTACCAACCTCCTAGTAAGGTATTTTGTGAAAACTTGGTAGTTTTATTTTTTGATGTTTGCAAATGTTGTACATTCCCTTTAAAGCAGTGCTCCATATTCAGCCTTATGGCCTAGACGAAGATGCACAACATTAGTTTAATTTCCACACATAAAAGATGTCCGCTGAATGCAATCCGTCTATTGTCAGGTCCTACCTTTGTAAGCTCTCTTCAGGTTCTTGCAAGCAGCCAGCAATCGTCTGACCGTTCTCTCTTCACACTCGCAGTGCAGAGCCTGAGCCCTGATGTCATACTCTGTCATCTCCAACAGCTCCGACAAGTCCTGCAACTTGTCCAACATTTTCTGCAAAACACCAAAAATTATTCAGTCAACGCTTCGACCTAAAAATATCTGATCTCTCATTTTATCTGCAAGTTACATGTGAGAACTTTAAAAATTAAAAGACAGACACATCAAAGAACATACCACCCTAGACCAAAATGTATGCAACATTAAAGGTAGAGTGGACCAATTGCAGCTATCCAAAATCTATGCTGTCATTTTGAAGAAAACAATAAAAGAAGGTCATTTCCAAAGACGTGTCAAGTGACACATTTTTGGAAATTTCCTTTTGTGGTTGGTTTGTAATTGGGCAAATCCATGAATTAGTGTGAGCGTTGACACGACGCACATGCGCGCCCACATACTATTATTTGTAGGTTCAGTGTGTGACATCACGTACAGTCTACTCACTAAAAAAACATTTTATCCAGAATTTTTTTGTTTTGTTTACATGTACCGGTACATGTATTTATTGTAAGTCTGCAATGTCTCACAGCTGCAATATCACAAAAAGGTTTATGCCATACACTGTACCAGTACCTAACACTAATGCTAATTGAAAAACACCACATATTAGAAAAAATACCCCCTCCCAAAAAAGGAAGATACCGGTACCGGTACATGTATGTCAAAAATGCTGAAATTATTGACCCTCTCAGATTCTCATTAAAAAGATGTTTACAGGATCCTATGCATCCACCAACAAAACCCCAAATCTTCTCCAGGCATCTTGGAGGCCTGTGCTGCACAAGACCAAGCTCAGCACCTAACGAGATTATCTACGTATATCACCCGCAGACCTGGGCCAGTAGGCCCTAAATATAGGTTGTCTCGTGTCTTGCGTGTGTGGCTTGAGAGATTGAACCAACTGGGGACGGCCCATAACGGGCTGCTACATAAGGACAGAAGGGAATTCACACACACACACAAAAAAAGGTCATGACTTTATAGGGAAACCCGGGCATAGTAAACTCCTGTGGCCCAGAAAATAGAAAAAAAAATCTGAATCCATGAACGTGCGTCTGCGTCTACGTCACTGGGAGCTGGAATTTATTAGAGTGGCCTCAAGTCCTCCCTACTGAATTGTGACCAAATATAAACAGTCAGGGAATGGGAAGGAACAAATTTTGCCATTTACACACCACAATATTCCATGGGAATTTGTGCACGTGGGTTAAAAAAAACTTGTCGTTTTGAAGCTCAGAGGGACGTCCCGTGACGTTACCGGATAATGTCATCCCTGTATTCACTGGCGGCTAGTCACGGCCATTCATGACTTCAGCAGACTGTTGCGAGTCTACCCTTGCACAAGGGTGCTCCACCGCACACAGATTATATTTTCCTCCCCTGACATTTTCGCAGCCGAAGCAAAGTAATTTTCTTCACGAGAATGACCTATACTGGACAAGTTTTGTGACCGAAAAAATGCTTTCTTACGTAGACAGCCTTAACTTTTCTCTCTCTTTTTTTTTATCTGACAGAGGTGTACGTAAGCGGTATTATTTGCATGCACATACATGTTCATGTGATGTTTCCATGGGGAACAAAAAAGTCAGAATTTTTGTCTGATTGAATATATATGACTGCGCAAGTGACGTAAAAAACAAGAAGGCACAATTAGGCATAAATAGGAATGCATGTCAGTGGCATAGGTAGGTGTTGGCAAAATGACGTTGGCATGGTGTCTGCTGATGTCAACTTACGGCATAATTACTACCGGTATGGATATTTCTGCGATACTCATGAACACTCAGTACATTTTGTAATCTTATATAAGGTTATATTTTTGAACTGTTAGCAGATTCACTTCACAAAAACGTGATGCATTTACGTCAGTATACGTCCCAAACACAGAGGTTACATATGTACATTTACGTCAGTGTACGTCCCAAACACAGAGGTTACATTAGCCTACATCATCCACGGCGAATATAAATTGAAGGATAAATATAAGGGGCTTTTCACAAGCCTTCCTTTATCTCTGGCTTCGGAGAATCATTCAGACGTCATTAATGTTCAATCCAGATGGAAAAAAAACTTTGGCCTCCAATTTTCAGGATTTGACATTCCTGACGCAGAACACTGACTCACAATGAGCCCGAGTCTTTCCAAGTCAGGGGCCTGAAAACTGTATTTGAAGCCGGGGTGAAAAAAGCTGATGTTCTGAAAACCCCTCTAGTCAGAGCCATTTTCTTTAAAACTAAATTCACCTCTCTTGCATTTCCCTGGATGTCCACAACATGCAGCAGATGTCGCAGGTTGGGGAACTGGTTGAGCTCGTTATCCAAAGGGTAGCCATTGTTTTTGACTCGCTGCTTGATCGCTAGTTGCCGGCCGAAAAGCTGGGCCAGTTTGCCCTGCAAAAACAAAAAGTGAAAGAAGAAGGTTTTTAAAGTTTGTCAAGTTGAGATACAAGTATCAATTTCTAAAATTAAAAAAAAAATGTGAAGAAATACAGCTGTACAGATTAGAAAGGAAAAGTATTCTTCTTCCTCAATATATCGGATCATTCACCTCTTCAAGTTTCAGAGGAAAATGGTTTATCTGGAAATCCATTAACCAGCAGACTCTTTTTCCAGAAAACCTAATCAAGTCAGACAGGGACAGAATGTTGTGGTGTTTGTTCAACTCAGGGAAACTATCTCACTTCACCAGTGATCTATCAAAAAAGCAAATCATAGAAAAACCACAAGGCGGGAAACCTATTTCAAGGATAATTTCTTACTTTAATGAACAGAAACAAACAATTTAGATTGAAAACCAGGAAGGGGTGGGGTAGAGAAATTGGGGCGGGGGTTGGGGTGGGGCTTGTAGTGTTAATTGTTTCATTGTTCAATTTGTGAGTAGATACAACTCAATTAAAGGGGAAGGTCAAATCAGAAAGGCTGTTGCTTCTCAGACTTCAAAGATACGTGCAGTTGTATCGTTTTCAAGGTCAGGTCACATGATTATCACATGACATGACTGACGCATTGCTGAATGACACCAATGGCAAACAGATGAGGGATAATGTAACAGGATGAGCATGTACATGTTCACTGTACATGTATATGTGTACATTCACATTGCCGTGTACAATTAACACATTTACCGGTATGTTCCTTGCCACCAATTGGCGATTGATACCACGAATCTAGTGGCCCATCCCTTATCAAAGTGGTCCAGCTGGCCACCATGCAGGAAGTTACAGTATACATTGCAGGGTACCAGTTCCGGATTTCCTCGGAATCGAGGAACATGTCATGGCCACTCGATGTCTCTGCTTACGTGTATCTCCAAATTTGGCAATGTGGGAAAAAAGTTTGCTTGTGTGATGTCAGTTTGGAGAAGATAGTCACTGACCTTTTATAAGTCGAAAGTTATTCAGTCATCTGTGGATAATGACAATTATGACACATAATTTATCTTTTTGGTCTGTAAAAAGGTTTTTCAATGTGTACAGTAGCCAACTTTGCATCATTTACCTGTTCAAATCATTTGGAACACCAGTTGTGCAGGTGTTATTATTATTATTTTTTTTTTTGGTTTTATAAAAATATATTTCCTGAACTCTAGCCCTATTGCTTGGAAATAAAGCTGGGAACCTTCCTCAGTCTTACGCAAATCCACTACTCTGCAGAAAACCAATGAAATAGTTTCCATGTTTTCATTGGCAAGCAAATAAAATATAGAGGCTAACTCCATATCGCTGGGTACACCACGAAGTGACATATTGTCTATGGACTTTGTGCACACGATAGGCCAACGTCACTTGGTGGTTCAACTGACGATATATACAATGTACCTTCCAGAATCCTGCCAAATCCTACAAAACTTCCTTGGTGGATTTTGAGGGATCCTGGAGGGTAAGCGACTAGTGAACCTTCTGTGCTACAATGTGTACATGTACTTGCCCCATTCCCGAGAAGTTTTGAGAAGTAACCATTTTGCCCCCCCCCCCCCTTTCTTAAACATAACCTTATCTCATGTTTTACATGATGACCAACATGTACGGTAGTCGACTTTTTTTTCTGAATCTGTCAAAATCTGACCCCCAAAAATGTCTCTCAAAAATAGAGGCAAGAATATATGCCCCTCCCAAGCTGAGATATTTGCCTTCACTTTCAAATAAGTCAATTAAACAAATACAAGTACACATCAATGTATGCATGTTCACGCTCATAATGGCCATGTTCTAACTAAGTACCGGTACATGTACACGTCCACAACAATTGACCTCAGTATAATTTTGTGAACATAAGGTTTGTATCATTAAATACTGTAAGGACAGTATATATTAACTGTACTGGTATATTATTTTACGACAGATTTTATGAGTTATACACGTGCACTTACCTTGGAATAATAAACTGCATTATCAGGGTTCTTAAAGGGAATATACAACATTTGCAAACATCGAAAAATAAAACTACCAAGTTTTTGCGAAATACCTTAATAGGATGTTGATAAATGACAGTCTAAAGCATCCTGTAAAATTATGGCACCTGGTATTCTGTCATTTTCAAGAAAAGTGGTATTTTTGTATCAATTTCCAACGCTGATCGGCCGATCAGCGTTGGAAACAACTGGCTTTTTTTCAAATACTGGCCCCAATTGACCATTGCACTTGTTTGCAATCGATTACAAACCTTTGAACGGGTACGAGCCAGCTAGACTGGTTCCATGACCTTACAATTCCCCAATGTATGTAAACTGCTCTGTTTCTTCTTATATGGAGTCAGGGAACCAGACTACAGGAAAATGATCGTTTTTCTTGGTTTTTATAGCATTTTCGAACCCAAAACCTCCAAAAAGTCAGTGTAACTATATTTGCTTTATATTTCCAACCCCCCAATTCCATCCATTTCTGAAAATTAGAGCAAAAGCAAATGATGTATATTCCCTTTAATAGCGCTTATACAACAAAGACAATTTATTTGATTGCATCTTTCACCTGCTAATTCATAGTTTTGATTGTTGTTTTTTTTCCTTCAGAATAACAAATTCTTCTTCTTCTTATACACTTATAACGCCCTTATTTTTTGACACGCCAAATACAAATTATTCTAGGAAAATTAGACGCATATGCACCAACATGAACATCGATGCACATTTATAATATTTTAATTCCTAAATTATGTTCAGTATGACAAATTTAGAAATTGGGAACATCTAAAATAAAAAAACTTGTTTGAATGATGAATTTAGAAATTGGGAACATCTAAAAAATAACTTGTTTGAATGATGACATTGCAATTTAGAAAAAAAAAATAGTGCGTGTATCGCACTGCTTTTGATGTCACAAATATTTTTCTGTTATCAAAAGAGTACACATTAAAAATAGCACCTACGTGTACATGTACACATACGTGCATGAGCAAAATTGTGAACAAGATCTGGGCACATTACTACGATAACATACAAGATAGAACGCCACATTTTTTATGTGCATCTGACAAATTTCAGAGGCAGATCAGTTGAGTTAGCCGGTATCCAGGGCCCACATAATAAAAAAAAAAACCTCCCAGGTCAGCCTGAGAAAGCGCTGGTATCCAATCAGTGGCGAGCATGGATGGTAATTTATGAAGGATTTTGTCATAATGTATGCAGGCTGGACAAGATATTGAAAAGGGGGGGGGGATAGGCACAGGCAATGGTATACAAATTAGTCAGGTAATATTGTCAGTGTGTTTAGGGACAGACTGGCTCAAGATGACAGATTTGCATAATTTATGGCTGGGTTACGCGCCAGGCTGTATTGTGAGGGTTTATGGCCAGTGACCCAGCTCAATAGATACCCTTTTGTTGTTTAGTATGTTGCAAAATGTGTTTATTTCATGCTCAGGTACCACACTTTTAATTAATGATTTGGCCTCAGGGCCACGATTGGTGTGAAAATAAATCAATCTAAATCTAAATCCAAAATTGCAAAATGTATTTACCTGACAAATAAGGACAGTGCAAACTATGAAAACAGGCCTAAAGCCCTGGGGGAAAAAAGGATTTGGGCTTCAGATCAGCGTTTTGTAACAAGGCCATCTTACATGTACCGGTACATGTACATTGTACATGTACGTCAAATGCTCACGTAACCGTTTTACAGTACAAGATTTATTATACCGGTATCTGTTGTAATGCAATTCGAAGATTTGTTGCAAAACATAATGCTCCTTACACATTACATAAATGTACATGTAAAGTACATGTACCGTACATGTACGTCCCCGACTGTTTTCACTGGATGAGCTACAATCTATTACATCAGTTTCTGATTTGAATGAGGTACTGTGTATGTATGTGGATTGCACCGATACATGTGTAATGTACAACTGTACTTTGGATTTATATTCGGACTTCAAAACTTTGCATAAAAAAGCATCAATTTACTTTGTATAATTATTAGGCAAAGCAAAAAAACAACAAGTTTCTCGTCCCCGCCCGCTTCCTTTTTGGAGGCCGCCTGGATTTTTTTATTATTTTTTATTTTTGAAAAATGTAGTAGAAAAACACCGAAAAAGTCCACAAATTCATCGGAAAATAAATACCAATACCAATACAACTCTAAATGACACTGTAAATATGTTCAGTTCTCTTGTCCAACTTGTCTTTCATCTTTAAAAGTGTCTTTAAACAGTGGAACACCAACGGTTGCAGGAAATTTTGAAAAGGCGGTCATCTTGAAAAAAATAAAAAATAAAAAGCCCCGCTTCCTCCCTTTTTTCAAAAACCCCGGACGAGAAACTATTTTTTTTTTTTACTCGGCCTTACAAGTTAATCATATAATATAAAATGTTCACTACAGAAATAGTATCTATGGTATGTTTGTCTTACCACATGTAGTTAAAAATAACATGCAAGTCAATCATTAGAGCCAAATGTTTTGTTTGGATCCCCAATCTGGGAACCAGCCAACAATTCAACGTTTTGTATATACCGGTATGTTAACCAATTTGGCTGGTTGCCAGCACCCCTTGAAATATACATGTAGTTGATAGACACTCAATGCCTGCAGCAAGCAGTGTGTAAATTACATGTTTATATAAAGGTCACATTTTTGATTGTAGAATTTCTCAAATTCTCATTTCCAATGAATGTCGTTGCAGCAAATGCCAGAGGTGTGCCACAGAAAATAACAGATCAAAATGCAAACGAGTTTCTATTGAAGAAAATAACAATACAATGTAATTGTTATAATATTTAAGGTCCTTTAAAAGTGCAATCAAGTTTGGAGGCAGTAATTGGAGAGCAACCCTCCAGTGTATAAAATATTCTACACTATTAAAAAAAAAAAACAGAGAAGAAAAGATTCTTTCAGAATATTTTTCTCATCCACTTTTATTCACAGTTTGTCATGCATTTACCTTAATGTTGGTGAATACAATAGCATGCTTTGTGGGTGTGGCACCTTGAAAAATAGATTTTTAAATTGAATTTATAATTTTTTAACATGAAATTAGTTATGAGCTTTCCAATGAGACATCGCACGAAAACAATCGGCCCATGACAAGTAATCAATTAATTAATTCAACTTCTGAATTAAGAGCGGGATGCTCCTACATGTAAGTCCTAATTCCTTTTGAATAGTTCGCACACTTTCTGAACTGGAGCGCGCCATTTAAAACCACTTTTTAAGACTGTATAAAGCCTGCAAAAACAAACAAGCAACTTTAGGCCTATTTGTTACAGGATATTCCTCTAAATTTCGTTCCAAAAAAGCACGTAGTCGTACCAACTTTAAAATGAAACTTTCTGTGGGACAATTTACAGATAAATATATTTAGCCACTTTCAATTCCACAACACAAAAGAGATACAACATATTTTTTTATCTAGATAGATTTCAGAACAGTTAATTATATACAACTTATTACAAGGTACTTTCGAACTAGTGTACCGGTACCTAAACATGAAAAAACTTTAAAGACATAGGAATCAGTGGTCTAAGATATGCAGGTACTGATAGCCAATGCTGGCTTACTTTTTAGCTTTTAAAACATACATACACTTGTACATGTATGTGTACAAGCACATGTACATGTACATGTATTTTCTTTTCTATTACTAAACAGCGAAGAAAGTTTGGTGACCCTAGACTTCAATCTAACAGATTAGTGGAGTTACTTCTTTATGTCTACTTCCGTTGCCCTTCGCTACATCTACAGGGCCAAGTAAAAAATAAACCAGTTTTTGTTCCCACCTGCTTTCCTTTTTTTTCTGCCCACCTGTTTTTTTATTTAAATTCAAACATTTGCAATATTTAGTAAATGGGCCTATGGGCTCCGTGTGCCAATGAACGAGGGCGCCCTTTTACCTGGCATCAACGACCCATGGGCGGGACATTTAGCTGGTTGACGCACACCGTTCCTAGTGTGTGACGCACGTACACCAGGGGATTTGTACTATGTACACGCAGTGTTATGCCAAGATGGCGTCGGTCGGTCACCCCCAACTGTACTTTCTTTGCCGTCGAGGGGGTACTTGTGAACGGAGCAGATATTGTCAATAGTCTTTTTATTTGTTTCCAACAAAATTTTAGCAATGTATACATGTACATGTACAAAGGGCTACGGCTCCTTTGCACACAATTTTGTATCTATAGCAAAAAGAGTCAAGAAACTGGAAGAATCAATCCGCCAAATAATTGGCCTCAACGCCGCCTCCTTCATTAAAAAAAAAAATGGACGAGAGACTACTGTTCTTTTTTTAAACATGGCCTAACTTATGGGTTGCAATATTATTTATCTGGGGAAATTTTGATCAAATGTTTTTCTTCGCGTTGCTGAAAATATGTATAATAAATACACGTACATATGTGTACATCATCTACCTACGTGCACGTGTGCAAATGTAAATGAAGTTTAATGCAAAAGAGATATTCTGCTTTGCCATGTGCAATTAAATTTTATGTACACACAGTATGCAAAAAAGATACAGGTACATGTACATGAACATGTGCACGCACACACATTTTAACATGGGTAATCACATGGATTTTTAATATTCCTGAGTGGTACATGTGCATGCAAAGAATACCGTACCTTCACTGAACAACATTTTGCAACACATTATAGTCATAGACATCACAACTTAAAAAAAAAAAAATTGCAGAAGTTCCTTTAATAGCATTGTTAAAAGTATGGTGTTCCACATAGGAGATCTGTCCACAGATGAACTACCGGATAGAAAATGTGCATGTATGGATTTTTTTCATCAACAGCTGTAAAATATTAACTAGATTTTTTCCCCCAAACTCGGGGGATTTCCCCAATTTTCTTGCATCACTTCCTCAAACCTACACAAAAGCACACCTGTGAAATAAACTAAAAAAACATTAAAATGAAAGCGTTTGCCCCAATATCGACCGGCAATGAGTCAATGGGTGCAAACACCAGGTTTTCAACTCCCCTGGGAACCAGGCAATAAGTACCACCGGAGTCCGGAACCAACATGAAGTTGCTCTTTTGTTGTTGGTGTTGTTGTTTCTGTCACCGTTCTATTTCAGGCCCCGGTGACTCAGGTTTAGTTGGGTGAATCCCAGCTACTACTGTGGGCGAGTTTCGCAACTGTACCGGTATGAACTGAATTATTGTGAACTGGGCCCTGGGAGTCATGAGATACATATTCACGCCACCGTGCGAAAATAGAGATCACTGAGTGATCGAAATGAATCAACAAAACTGTTAGCAAGAAAACAGTGTCTCTTCTAGCTTTTTCTTTTCTAAGCTAACAATAAGAATGATTAGATGATACAAATCGTGTACCGGGTATGTAATTTGTAAACCAACATGCACATATGTACAAGTGCCAGCTCACAACAGCGTTACTTTATCATGGTCAGTAAGCAATAAAGGGGACGAACCTGTATTCACAGGAACAGAGTGCCCATCTCTCTTTCGTTAGCGATTGGGCCAGACTCAAGTCCATGAAATGCTGCTGTGGGGGGATCGCCACACCTCCACAGCGAGTCTGTTACCTTCCCAGCATTGAACAATGCCGGTACCCATTTAACACCTGGGTTGAGAGGAGTAATTAAGGTAAAGTGCCTTACTCAAGGGCACAACACGCACGGCCACGGTGGAGCTCGAACCCACAACCTCTTGATCATGAATCCTGTGCTCCACCGCTAGACCACACGTGCCCCAGTAAGCAATGAATTTCCAAAATAAAATATCCACGTCTGTCTTAATGGTAAAAAAAATGAACGTTTCCCTTAATGGCCAATGTAATGTCTTTAAAATCTTTGTTTTATGATCTCGAATTCGCTTCGCATAATGAAGTATGCACCGGTCTTAACGATACTTGCAAACCGAAATGTATAAATTTTTCAGCCATGTGCACATTGTCCCTATTTTGACGACCAGATCTCAGAAATTAGCCATACTTCCAGCATGCATACATACATCACAACCCATTCGCCACAACTGCTTGCCAATGCCAAGGATTTCCAGAATCTTTGCTAAAAACCAAACAGGTTCTCTGAAAAAAGATGAATGGTGAATGAATTGAGGAAGGGAATGACGGCACAAGACCTGGTCGGACCATCCATGTGGTAGAAAGGACAAGGGGAAGTGGAAACCACGGCTTGCTTTTGCTTACCATTTCGAAGCAAAGAATCTCTGCTCACTAACATATGGGCAATTCATACGTCAAACCACTGATCAAGTTGGCGGTACCTTAGTTTGGTCTGTAATTGTTTTCTACTCATTAGATGTAAAATATCACATTCATTTTTCAAACAGCAGCTCCTTTAATTAACCCTAACCCACCTCACTCCTCCAAAATCCTCCTGGCGGTTTTGGAGGATTCTAGAGGATTGAGGATGAATGGTGATTGAAACAAATGAGGATTCTGGAGGATTGAGGATGAATGGTGATTGAAGCACTTGAGGATTTTGGAGGATTGAGGATGAGTGGTGATTGAAGCACAAGAGGATTTTGGAGGATTGAGGATGAATGCATTTTGAGGCAGGACTGTCTGATGATTTTGAAGGATTTGGCGTTGGTTATCCTTCATTTAAACACGAGTGCAAAGTTTTGGGGATGAGGAGGATTTTGGAGGATTGAGGATGAATGCATTTTGAGGCAGGACTGTCTGACAATTTTGAAAAATTTAGGCGGAGTTGCAAAATTTTGGAGGATTTTGGAGGATTGAGGATGGTTGTAAGCAACAAGGGCCTAGGGGGTTAGGGTTAAGTGTCTGACATGCACCGGTACATCCAATTTTTGGGAATTGCCCAGCAGAAAATTCTGCCAGTTCGCATAGGCAATTTCACACTAGACAAATCTCAGGTTGACGCGGGGTTGAAAACATGTGTCCCCTTGAACATTTTCAACCCTGCGCCATGCCATCCCTGCGTCAACCCTGAGATTGACTTCGACCAGGGTTGAGATTTTCAACCCGGGTTGAATCTCTCGCTCCGGGTTTAAATCAGTAGTAACTGAGTGAAATTAAACTTGGTCAGCAAGAAACAAGTGTGAAACGATGCGGGGTTGAAAAATCAATAAGTCAACCCGGGGCGGCACTGGGTTCACCCAGGGTTGAATTCAACCCGGGTTGAGAGGCGCTAGTGTGAAAAGGCCTAGATGTTGAAATCGACATGGGTCCACCACATACATGTACATGTGTAAAGTGGAAACATGCGTACCGTTTACAATAACACCAGGTTTCACACGTGTTGGCTATATGGGATTTTCTACCCGGGTAGTGTCTCTCAACCCTTGATCCAATAAGAGTTGGATTTTACATGTGAAGAGCGTCGGACCCGTGTAGAGGCCATATTGGATTCTTGCTAGTGTGAAAGGCTTCCCAGAATCTTGTTGTTTCCTGGTCCAACCACAGAGATTTTGGATGGTGTGAAAAGCCCTTTAGTTACCGTTACATGTAAATTATGCACACCTAGATGCATACATGTACATGTACATCCAACTAGAGATTCTGTGCTTACATCACTAGAGCACAGGATTCCTGTGCTCCATGCAATGCTGTAACCACAGAACGCCGTGGTTAGCAGAGCAGTGAAATTGGGCCCACGCCGAAACTCTGATTTCTGAAGAAAGAATAAAAAAAAAAAAGCCCAAGGCCACAGTATGGATTTGTCTCACTGGCGTCCCTGCTGCTAATTTGACAAATCAATATCTTTCCTTGTAAAAACTGCAGTATATACACGTACACGCTGCTGAAGTCTGACCCTACACTGTCTGGCTTTCTCCTCGGGTGACTTACAGATTTTAAGCCCCACTTTGACACGCCTGTAGCTGCCAGTCCATTCCAGTCAGTGACTGCATCATCTAGCGACTCGTCCTCCCATTTTTTTAAACAACAACATGCAATTTTGGACAGGCATTTTAAAAAGCAGACAATACAGAAATAACAGGCAGATTCTAGTTTACAACTTTGCGAGTAATTCACTTTCTTCTGTTATTATTATTATTATTATTTATGTAGTCATTCTTACATTACAACATAACAAAGAAAGGCAAGGAACAGCAAAAGTACAAGTACTGTTATCCGAAACATAATGATGAAAAACCTTACACAAGCCAGCCCACTTATCAGCCTTACATGTACATGTAAAACCTGTCATTCTATTAACTTACGATCCAAAGTGCGACATTTTTCCTGTCCCTGTCATCTCTGAACTTTGAAATTTGCCATTAGACAAGTTCAAGCCATTTTCATTTGTTAGGTACCGTAGGTAGTTTGCTTTACATTTAGGAGAAGGCAGCATTAACCCTCCCTCTCTGGCTGGTAATTTCAACAAGGCCAGCCCAGCAGTCAAAATAAATCAAGTGACTGTTTTTAACAGTTGAGGGCTCCCTGCCATCATAAAGCAGGATTGACTGGCTGTGACTGTTGTATAGCTGTTTTAAGTGTAGGAGATAGACACCGGGTAGGCCTGCTTTGGTCTATTGATGGAATTTGACTGCCACAGTGCCTACAAGAAATATGATCTGACTGTTGGTGACTCACGGCACGGCAGGGAGCAGGATTCAATTTTTGACTGTCTGTGACTGATCAAACAAACCGAGGGTTAAGGAGGCCGAGTGCATCCTGTATTTACAAAATGATACATGTCAGATGTAACAGGGATGTGAAAAAGCAGACACCAATTTTATAGAAATGACCCATTTATGATTTGCCTTTTTTTTTCTGCTCAAATTTCAACAAAACCCCGATGTGCATACATTATCCTTCACCTTCAGTATCTTCTAGAGTCATCTGGGCTGGAGAGGGAATTTTCCAATCCTAGGTAAAACCTTGTTCTCGGTCCACTTCAAAAGCCCCCGAAACAAACAACACAATAGTAAATTTTCCCCCCAGATCTTTGAAAAGGACTCCAAAAAACAAACCACTACATTGTCTTTTTTTCACTGTTGTAAGGGCCTACTATTGACGTGCACAAAACTGAGCATTCATTCCCTACTCTAGGCACTTTTAGTTAAATCCATGCTTCATTCTCTGCTCCACAATGCTACAAATAATACTAAGTCTGTGTATTGTATT
The DNA here is from genome assembly GCF_015706575.1 of Patiria miniata. NCBI lineage: Eukaryota > Metazoa > Echinodermata > Asteroidea > Valvatida > Asterinidae > Patiria > Patiria miniata. The sequence continues at coordinate 12,030,263 of NW_024037061.1, forward strand.
TACATACATGTACAATGTACCTGTACTTCTTAATGTGTGAGCTTTACATAATCTCCACAATGATAAAAAAAATCAGAACACTTATGTACATGTACATAGTACGTGTATGTGGCATTTCATTTCAACTTTTTTCAAACACTTTGGAACACACACTTTATAGGCCTATGCAAAAGATGTGGTTGCTTTGATCTCAGCAACTGCCTACAATTTTTGTTGTTGAAGTGGTCGCGTTGAGAAAGCAGTCACTACTACGTGAACAATTTTGGCTTCCTCTACGCTATGTAGCTGTATTGTTGTAAATTTGTTGAAGTACATTTCATACTGTACAAGGTACATGTACATGTTTACATGTACACAACATGTACGTGTATGTGTATGTATCCATAAAGCCTGCTTACAGGCATGACCTTTAGCTCTTTGCCACACCCAGTTTGATTGGGTCACACCCAGTGTGAATGTGTACCTGTGCCTGTATGCACTGTTTGTAATGTGTAACATTTATAAAGTACATGTATACATCATGTATACACATAGTACATGAACAGGTACAGGTATGTGTATACATCATGTATACATGTATACATCATGTATACATGTACTTTATAAATGTTACACATTAAAAACAGCAACTACCTGTAGTACATACACAGGTACATGTACCAGTATGTAGTCTGACCATGTACAATGTACATGTACATGTATTCAATGTACATGTACTGTTGGTACATGTACATGAAGTACCGTACATGTACCAGTACATGCACAACAATAAAAAAAGACTACAATTTAATTACACAGACAGCACTTACAATCTACAGTCTGCATGTAAACACACTAACTCTCAAAGTTTAAAAAACTCACACACAAAATCCACATTAACCACAGCAATAACACACCAGATGGGAGCATATGAATGCATTTATACTAGGCAAATGCACATTGCAAGTCCGTAAAAATATACAGCCAAGTCCAAATCTTTATCCTGGAAAGGTTAAAAGTTCAAGACTGTGCACATGTACATGTATGTGCCCAAGCAGCAAAGAAAACTGTACATGTAAACATTTTCATTCACAGAATGTATACAAAAATGCTCGTTATTCCGAGCGCTTATTGTCCACCTCTTCTTTATTTACTGATCAATGCATTTTGGCCAAGTCCTAGCTGTACGGCCATACACAATGCCTTCGGCCTCAGAATGCTCTGTCCTTTCACCATTGTCACGTGGGGTCAGGCACAGTTTGTGACCTTGCTTGTAGAATCGCCAGGCACCGCTGGACCACAACACTGACCTTTCTGGGCTGGGTCGCACGCATCTTTTCTTTTTAAAGTAACCTTCAATGCAGTGTACAATGTATTTATAGTGTATGCATCACTTCTACAATGAACACAGTTGAAAAGAATAAAATAATGACTGCTCCAAATTTCAAAGCCATATATTCATTTATAGCAAATTGTAGTGCATCCTTGTAGAGGGTGTGTCTTAAACTCAGGATGCATGTTATTTTTGTTATCCTGTTATGTTGAACTGAGAATAAGTACCGGTGTAGCGTGAATATCCGACTCCATGAAATGTGGACTCAAAATGGTAGTACTGCGCACGCGTGAGTACAATACTATGCCATTTTTAGGATCGTTTCGGGAGAGTGACCTGTCACGTGCGAGGGATCAACCAATAACAGGGAAATAGGGGTCCGATTTTCATAGGAGTCGGATTTTCATGTGACACCGGTATTGTCAGTATACATGTATGTACATGTACCGGTACATGAATCGTTTTTTTTTAATTGCTTCATACACTTTCATCATGTAATCAAAGGAAATGCGCACATCAATACAAAAACAACAATCAAGTGCAATCAAAATAAATCCTCAATTTATTTCATACCTGTATTTTTTGTTGTTACTGCTGAACAAATAAATCATCCAACTCTATTCTAAGACTATTTGGTCCTTCTGAATGTTTTTTTCCTCTTATAAAATCCAAGTTATCAGAAATCCTTGACTACGCCCCGAGAAACAAAATCCTGAACATCATTCCTTGAAAAACAGCTGCCCCCTTGTCTTGTGACCTACATTGTATTGACGCACGTTAACATGCAAGTACATGTAGAATCCCATAATATTCTGAACCCCAGCAGACTAACGCACCAAATGCGTTCAATGCATAGAGATTGATTTGACTGGGGATAATTTACACATGCCAATGTAGGATTTTATTGACATGCATATTTGTTATTTACACGTACATGTACACATTGTAACAGTACAGGGGGGATTTTTAGCTGGTGTGGTCGATAACATTCCGGGGATGCCTGAATGTTGTAAAATACCCAGACCAGTCACATCAAACATTCACGGCAACAGAGCAATGTATGTAGACCATTGGCTGACTGTCACTGCAGTTGTGGGTGCAAGACAAAATCCAGGTTCTATTTGTTATGGCACTGGGCAATTATAATCCAATAATGTCGGAGGTTCTAATATAATGCCAAAGGATGAATAATAACATTTACACACGTGTACATGTACAGGTAGGCTACATGTATGCCTAATTACACGTATACTGGGCCATAACACTCGTTCTGTTCTCTTTAAATGTACATTCACATATGTACGTAAAATTTACGTCATTTATCACCCCCAGCGCAAAAATTCCATCTTATAATACGTTATTTGTGTTTTGCTCCCAAAAGGATTTGAAGCATGCATATCAGTATTTCAAAAAAATGTAATAGTTTTTTTACTTTGATGAGTAGGGGAAAACTTCAACAATTTCTATCAGCCGATTTTGCAAAACAGTGCGCATCTTACCCCAAGCGTAGGACGTTTGCAAACAAATTTGGTTACGCAGCTCTGCGCAATAAACTTACGATCGATTTCACAAAACTGGGCGTTGTTGTGCAAAGTTTTAAACAATTTAAATGTCTTGGACGAGGTCACAAGGATAATTACAGCATTTTCGACTGCTATTTGTGTATTATTTTGTTTGGTCATGCAACAGTCGTTGAATCACCTCCGCCTGCCATTTTGAAAATAGTTTTGTCCAAATTTCTTTCTAATTGTGCGGCAACTCTAAAAATTCTGTCACGAATAAAATAGCAATCCATACATGTACATGTACCGGTACCTCAAACACAAAGCTATGAGTGTCTCGTATCAAACTTGATAAGTTGTGCAATTATAGGCTCCGTGACGATTTAGTGACGATCACGATTTAGTAGTAAAATAGTTAATTTTCAGTTGCTACACCATAACTTTCGCCACCTAAAATGACTGCGCACGTAGCGCCATAATTTGTTGCTCAAGATGCTGACCTACATGTATACATGCATTACATGTACACACTGTGAAAGTTTTGTGAAATGTGTCATAACTGAAATGTTGCGCAGTGAGAAATACTGCACAGTGTGAAATGTTGCGCAACTGACGCAGTAAATTGCAAGGGGAGTTATGTCACTGCGTAAAGGTTTGTGAAATCGGCTGCAGTTTTGTCTAAAATGAGGCCCCCTTCAATGGCCAAAGCGTTGTGCTAGCTATTGTTCAATGTACCTGGCCTAATGAAAAATCTGAATAACAGCTAGCACAATATTTTCACCATTGAAGGAGTGAACAGTGAAAGTGTGCTCAGAATGTGCTCAGAATGATCTAAAACTGCATCACACTTAATGAAGGAAGTTGTCTGCAAGTTGTCTGCAATTTCAAACTACATGGAAAATACACATCAGCATCGGCTCTGGAAGAAACTTGGACTTCAGGCAATGACTCATTTTGGTGGTTGGAATATAACCATCAGCTGATGGTTTTATCTGTTCGGGTTATCATCAACTAGGCCAGGTGCCAGTAGCCTGTGGTTTTTAACCATTTTTGAACCCCCCACAAAAATGAAATAATAATAGACAACCTTGGTTATCCCCAGGGACGCTGTTCAAAGCAGGTGATTCTCATTCTTTTGATTTTTTTCTTTCTATTCTTTCTGGACTCAAGATAGCTACATGGATCAGTTTCGTGTGATTCACGCTCAGCTTACTGCTAACAATTTCCAAGTGACCACTGACATCAGATCCTTTAAATAAAAACTCTTGTCATATTAGGTCACAGAAATATCCCAAATGGCGCAGTGACTAAGCTCCATGTCTGGAAAGATAATTACTTGAAATTGAGGACATCACTGGTAGTTATTTTTAAGGTACCGGGTACCCTTACCATAAATATGGAAAGAATTAGAAAAAATAGCAAGGCCCTGTTAACATTATCTGCTGGGGGCAATTGATACAAACTGTAGGTTAAGATTTTTGGGGGAAATTTAAAAGAAAAGGGAAAGAAAAACTTTGACAGGAAAAAAAAATCTCAGTTCAGCATGAAGCCAGTCTAACAGGATTTAGTTACGCAAACAAACAGAAAATGCTCTGTAACAACCGTTACCAGGGTCTAGTGAAAATATTTTCTCATGTGAACTAATGTGCGGATACAAGGAAGTAGGTCAACAGGACCACGCCAACAACAAAAATCTGGAGTTCATTTCGATTCCAGTTCACCAGAGACGGCAAATAAAAAAAAAAGGTGCCTTGTCGAGATTACAGAATACAAGGATCTGTAAATTCATGTACATGTAAATGTGATCAAGGATTGAAGGGTCTATTTCGGTTTCTTCTCTGAAACATTGTGTCAATAACCTGACAAAGAATGAATCGTGCATATCGTCGATGCTGTGGTCAGCGAGACAGTCAACCCCTTTATAAGCATTCATCACCCGATTTAAACTGTCTTTGCCCTCTGTCAATGCCCTGCGTGTACAGTCAGTGCGTGAGTCATGTACTCCATTTCCTTGAAACCTGGGAAGTGGGAGTAATTAGACTTGCCTGCCAGTCCCCTCAGCCCATTTTGTTGAACCCGCTAAACTGAAATCCCTTTCAGATGAACCACATTCAAAGAAAGCCGCAAGATGAGAATGGTGTTTAATAAGTGGAACTCTTTTCTTTTGTGGCAGACATGACCCGGTCATGAATCTAGAAATCACTGATCTGGGACAAGAAAGTCACAGATAAAGGGCAAGTCTAATGATTGGAATGCCTTTTGTGCACACAAAAAAGACAAGGTCATTGAGTGCAGTGTACACATAGATTAGGTCACGCGGCATCACGTACTGTGCATGTACCGGGTATGCAGGAATCCGGCCAGGGAATATAAATTCCAGAACAATAGGGGATTATTCTAAACACGAGGAAAGTGGTCGGACAATAGTCATGATGAAATGGAATTCGTAGAAGTGTCTTCAAAATGCCTATCTACATGTACTGGCTAACATTTTTCGCACCTATTTTTTTTTTTACAATTTGATCTTTTTACAAGGTTTTTCTTCGGGGATAAGACAAGTCTGGTCGTAATAACACCAATTTCAGCCGAAGTTACTCAATAGTTTACCTAAATTGCAGATTTTTCTTTTCTTAAAATCAAATTTAAGAATTTAGAGAGTAAGCTGGTCGTGAATTTATCACGGAATCTAACTTTTAGAGAGATTATATCCTGTTCACACATTTTTCGGATTATATTTGTATCAATACAAAACAACATACAAAGGATCAACAGTAAATATCACCTATTTAATATGACTATGTACTGACTACATGTACTCTTCTCCGCACCCACCTAAAAAATTGGAAAGATCAAAGCAATTAAATTATAATACAAGATAGAAATATTTTAAGTTGACAAGAGGAGAGATAAGGTTTCTTGATACAGTGTATTCTGCTGTGTATATATATTTACGCTCTGCTGTAATTCCTTGGAACAGTTAGTCATGTTAGTCAGCATGTGTCACCCACTAACCCCGCACAGTAAATAATCGTAACAACCGCTTGATCAGATTCCGTCCGACACTAGTGTTATCAATTCAGAAACAGGGGCACGTCACATTTTATAATTTTTTTCCACTCATTGAAAGAAAAAAAAGAAGATGTGTGCTGATTTACAAGAACATCTTGATTTTATGTTCTATGGGACCTGTGGTACTTTTTACATAAAATTACACCACCTCACTGATGTATACGGGTCTGTATACAATGCGTATACAATATAGTACAGTTTGTACAACATTGTAATGTTTGCAAATTAATCAGTTTTGCTAATTTACAATAACAATGGGAAATGCAGTCTGTGAACAGAAATGAGCAAATTTACACAAACTATGTCGTTTTTAATAGGCGTCCTCGCCTGCTTGCAATAGTTTTCCGTAAAAAAACTGATACTTTGTGTAAGAAATTTATGCCTATTTGTAAAACGATGTCATGATGCACTTATAGATCTACATGTAGATCAATTGGCTGGCTTTATGTGATGTGTGCTGATGTACATCCTTTGCATAAATGCAAGTGGTTACAAAAACAAACAGACATGATGAATTAATAACAGTTTATGGGGTTTCAGATTAGTTAAGTTGAGCACCGGCTGATCCAGCTATGGCTGGGGGGGCAGCTAAAAACTATGTTTTTCTGCATGATTTTCCTATTTTTGGTGACCAAAGGGAGGGGGGGGGGTGGTTTTGACCACCTAAGCCCCTCCTCGTAGATCCATCATTGCTGAGGACAATTATACTTCTATAACCAATATTTAAGGTGGGACCCCCCCCCCCCTAAAGCAAATTATTGTTTTATCATCCCTGCCTGCCTACATTGACAATCATACACATTTTTATCAAGTGAGTTGTTTTGTAAGGTGTAAACTTTATGTAAATAATTTGTATACATTAATAATGTGTAGACTCAACAGATGTATTCCTTTTCCAGTTGATACACAGGTTTGAACATTGCATTTTTTTGGGGGGGGAGGGGTTTGTTCATAGTATTTTGTTAATTAATTTCCCACTTTACTTAGTCTTATAACCCCTGTCTGCATTTTATTTAAATACACTCTGTTGATAACTTCACAATCAATTACTGTTTCATGTCCTTAATTTTTTTTTCATCAGTAGGTTGTTTTCCAACAATTATTTGGACTATTTTCATCAATGTTATTATTAGTATGTGCTAGTTTACGCAACCACCTTGATGCATACAAGCAGCAGCACGATTAAATCTCATGAGAAGTGTCTTGTGTTGTCAAATGCAATTGGGAGCCGATTTTGGCACCTCACCAATGCAGTGTTATTACTCAGTGCAGTGTTGGGATAAGAAGGTAAAATCCAACACTGGCATAATGACACTCATTCATAGTACTAGGCTAGGACGTATACAGCATCGTAACCATTTTTGAAAGCAGTAGACCACTCCACTTAATTGTTAAGGATCCTGCTCTGACAAAGAAAGTTCTGATTTGGAGGTTTTGCACACAGAAAACAAGGTAAAGTGTAGCTTAGGACCCCGTTCCCATGTATAGGAGAACGAAAAGACTGCAGTGACTCCCTTGTCTCTAACATGTCTTACTGATAAAAAAGGTAAGAAAGTCAGCGATCGTGTAATTACGGGCTCAGTTCTGGTTTTGAATTTTTGAGGGAAAGTTTGGGGTAAAATGACGATGACAGCAACAAAACTCAACCCTAACATAAAGATGGCTATCACCGTGATGTACATTGTGAACGCAGAAGGCACACTGAATCGGACGTCACCAACTGTAAACCGCGTAATTTCTACCCTAAGAAACAGTTTAAAATTACAAAAAGGTGTCATTAGAGTTGAGAAATCTGCTTTAGGATGAAAAGGTTATTTTGTAATGATAAAAAAACACCCTTGACTCTAATTTGATCGAAACTAAAGAGGGGCCCACAACTACACAAACACCTCCAAGTCACATTTTCTTCCAACGTACTGACCAACATTATAAAAACCTAGAGCAAATACAAAAAATTGACTGCTTGAGGATGCAAAAGTCATGTGAAAGTCATGTTGTAATCAGTCATTGTTGACAGTCATTTACAGAAGTCATTTTTGACCGGAACTATAGTAAATTTGTTTCCTTCACTACACTTTACTGTAAAAACACTAATGAAACTCAAAAGACATGAGCATGCACATATTTAGCACTGATGATCACTGATCGCTGATTATTTGGTATCAATTTGCAAAGACAAATCTTGACTTCATTTTATCAAAGAAAATACATTTTGCATTGCATTTGCACGTTTTGCATGTTTTGTCACAACAGGCAGATGTTGATTTCAACCAGGTCAAAATTAATCAAATTTAGAAATGGGTTGTCACCACTACCCAGCTAGCACCTTGCTCTATGTTTCAAGCCAGGCAGGCAGGCAGGCCTTCCAAACATGTCAACAAGAACTGAACAACAAAAGATCACGTCAAAACAACAACAAAATGCCGTGTTACCTCAACAGTTTTGATTTCCTGTTGCGTGTAGTCGCTGCTTCCAAGCTTCCGCAGACCGTCCAAGCTGGTGATTCGCCCGTCGATCACGGACTGGATGGCCCGCAAGTTATCCAGGGCCTTGGACACGACCAGAGGTTCATCCGCCATGACTGGTAGCGACACGATCTTTTCGAGGGAGAAATCAGCTCATTGGGAACACCTTCAGATCCGAGGAAAAACTACGAAAATGATGGGACATTTTCTGAATGTCGCAACTAGCTGCTGCTGACAACACTCGCAGACATTTTCTGTACGGTGAAGGCGGTACCACTTTAAAGTCGGTGTAGTTTGGCAATGACTCACTTTGAGGGACGCACATAACAGCATAATCGAGGCCGACTATTTACACCGTTTGTGGTTAAGTGTACGACTTACCACATTTATTTACATGTTAAAATAAAACGTTCAGTTTCAAAACATATCAATGGCTCTAGTTCAAACACTTTATGAGTGTCTGGTTTTACATTGCCATTTAATTTATTTCAACTCCCCATTGTAAAATAGACGAATCTGCAGGCACTTCAAAGTGCACGTACCTTATCATCAATCACGTGAAACACTGACGTCAGTGTCGGCAGCACCTTGTGAATCTATTCGCGCCAAACAAGAAAATCGCAATGGCAGATACGGGGCCCAAAAGAGCCGCTAATCTCCCTTGGTAAGTCTCGCAAATCGCTCTTTCTTCATATTTAATGATACCGTACTTCAATTTTAGATATTATTGTTTGTGGCGATCAAAGGCATAAATAGATCTTGATTTTCTTGACCACGAAATTGCATAAAGAAGTTCACCATGAGTTGATATTAAACGTTTGCCCGATAGTGGTCTATGGTGTTATGATTGGCGCCCTCTGTTGTTATTACATGTATTTAAGTTATTAAAAACAAGTTTCTAGCATTTGATATCAGTAATAATTTTCCAATTTCTTTTGTCTTTCCCCCTCTAGGGTTGAGAAATACAGACCCAACAAACTTGACGATTTAATTTCTCATCAGGAGATCATAAAAACAAGTAAGATCAAAGATGACGTCCAACCAGTCAAACTGCGGAAAGATTAGCATGTCATGCATGTATGACATGTATGATGTATGAATCCAGAGGCCAATTCAGTGTGCACAAAGTCTATGGAGAGTCAAGAATATTTTCAAAGTATTTTCAAACGAAAGTGGAAATGTTTCTCAGTCCCAGATTCATCATGTCTTCTCAACATTTTTGCAAACCTTCAAAAGGCTTCATTGAGACATGGAGGAATAAGAACACCCCATGATTGAGATGATGTATGTTAAAAAAGGGGCATCAGGATTCTACTTTCTTGCAAATGGCATGTATTTATTAATACCCCCGCTTTAATAATGCATAATATTTTGACTTGTTTATTTTTTTTAATTTTATTTCAGCCACACCCAACTAAACAGCGCAAGCGCCAATAACAGAATGGATAAATGGAGAGAAGACAATGAGAAGAAATTACAGTTGTAGAGGTGGGAGGAAAAGCCCAGAAGAATATTCTGGGGAAAACCCACGGAATCAGGCAGGGACCGAAAACCCAATCCACATATTAGCCCAGGCGGGATTCGAACCCGGGTCACAGCGGTGGAAGGCGAGGAAAGTACCGCTATGCCAACCTGACTCCCCTATAGCAAAAAAACCACTTTCTCGTCCAAAGTCACTTCCTTTTTCTTGCCCGCCTCCTTTTTAAAAAATTGTTTATATATTTTTTATTAATCACACATTAGCAAGTTATTTTTGTATTTTCATTTGTTAAATTCCAGTGAAATTGTAGCTATGTATGTGTGCGAGTTCAAGGTGACGGTGATCCTTTGGACACAAAAGTATCGACAAAAGAGTCAAGAAAATCGAAGAATTCATCCACCATCTTGGCATGCTTGGGGGAGGAAAGGGCCGCCTCCTCCCTTTTTTATTTTAAAAAGCCCGGACGAGAAACTGGGTTTATTTATTTGGCCTTTGATTTGAGAAATTACAGTCACATTCAAGACTTCATAGCTCCATATCTTCTAATTTCCAGTTCAGAAGTTTATGAATGAAGATCGACTCCCCCACCTGCTGTTCTATGGACCTCCTGGTACAGGGAAGACTTCAACCATTCTCGCATGCGCCAAACAGCTGTACTCACCCAAGGAATTCAACTCCATGGTCCTAGAGGTAGGTATCACGGGGACCAAAAAGGCGAAACAAAAAAAGTCATATTTAGCATCCCCGCTCGGTTCCTTTTTGGAGGCCGCCCCCTTTTTTTTGTAAATTGAAAAAAAATCCCCCCAAATGATAAATTTAATGATCTTTTTTGGAAAAACAAATTGTACTTTTAGACTCTAAAATCTGGTATGTCATTTCCTGAATCGAAGTGGTGGCCATTTAAAAAGAAAGCTGGCACCATCTAGAAAAAAAGTCCGGCTGCGGCTGGTGGTTTTGGAATATGAGTCGGGAGTCCATTTTGGGGGATAAAAAAAAAAAAAAAAAGGCCACCTCCTTCCTAGGACGGACGCTAAACATGTTTTATTTTTTTGGCCTAACCCCAGGCTGATATCAGCGTTGAGTCAACTAAATAAGGGGCCCAAAGCAAACCATGTTTTTAAAATACTCAACAGATGATTAGCATCCTTGATCAATTTTAGGATGCCTCCTATAATTTCGTTGGAGAGAAATATGAAAATGAATACAAATTAAGACAAAAACATGCAGAAAAATTATCAAAAACAGCCTGCAAATGGCAACCTGTTTTTGAGGGGGGGGGGATTGCTAGGCTTGTGCGAGTTGCGCTCGGGTAATACGCACGGACTTGGGGCTCCTTTGACCAATAGGGTTACTTATGCGCGCGTTCCTTGTCTTTAAGAACGCATGCGGCATGAGCATGGACATGGTGCCACCTTCAAAATTGCATCTAATATTGTTGGCCGAATAACATTATAAGTTGCTCATATCATGTGGTGTATCTGCAAAATTCTCCAAGAGGGTGGAGTTTTAAACATTGTCAGCGAGCAGCAGATTAACAATTTAATTTGTTTTCATGGTTTGTATCATGACAGCTGAATGCTTCAGATGACAGGGGTATCGGTATCGTCCGTGGGCCCATCCTCAGCTTTTCCAGCACCAGGACCATCTTCAAGTCAGGCTTCAAGCTGGTCATCTTAGACGAGGCCGACGCGATGACCAACGATGCCCAGAATGCACTCAGGAGGGGTGAGTGGGGGAGGAGAATAGAGCGATACTTTTCATTTTATTTTTTGGACCCTTGCTCAAGCTTACCCTTTCAAGAGCTCAGTGAATGAACCTGAAAAAGGTATTTTTCGAATCGTGTACATTCATTATCTTGTAATGGTGAAGAAGATTACAGACTAGGAGTTTTGGATTATTCTCTGAATCACTAATCTTTTGACCACAAATTCGTAGCCTTGTCGAGACACACACACAATAGGGAACAAAACATTGTAAAGGTCTCCACAGGGCAATTTCTATAGATGAATAGGTCTCCACAAGGTTTTCACGAAATAGATATATGGGTTTTACTCAAAAACTAGGAATTTCCAAGGTGGGTTGATCCGTCGCAAATGGAAGAGTTTTAGAAAAGGGATATTAATTCCAATTTTCAGCCAAGGAAACTAATTCTGGTTAAAATAAGAGCATTTTGAAACTTCACTTTCAAAATTGAACACTTTACTACACGAGAACAAAGAAATGTCTCCACAAGGATACAAATTTGAGAATGTGTGATCAGCGCATGTGTCATGGTTTCCCCACTGTCATTTGATGCATCTCCAAACTCACTGCATTTGGAATCTTGGTATCAATATATAGTCTTCTTTCGTATGATGCTGTTCAAAACTCTGCATCCATCAATCATCGGATGGTGCAATCATCAAGGTCCTGCAAGCATTGGGTCCGTGCAGGGGGGTGGTGCAGTGGGCAGTCGGCAATGATGTGGTCCACCGTCTGACGGACTCCACACTCACAAACGTCGGAGGGTTCCGCACCGTTTTTTGTAGAGGACAGTCTTCGTTTTCACAAAGCCGGTCTGGAGGCGATGCAGCTGCACCCAGGCTAAACGGTGGAGGCTACAGCCTGCAGGCTTGCTGGAGAAGCTGGCAAGGTACTAGTGAATATGCTCACATGAATTCATCCAATTCTTTTTGTCGTTTTTGTTTCTCAGTGATTGAGAAGTTCACAGAGAACACCCGTTTCTGTCTGATCTGCAACTACCTGTCCAAGATCATCCCAGCTCTGCAGTCACGCTGTACCAGGTTCCGGTTCGGACCGCTCAACTTACAGCAAATGGTTCCCAGAATTCAGCATGTCATCAACGAAGAAGGGTAATTTTTACGTTGGTGGCATTTAAATTTTGTTATTTGATTTGAGCTCAGACGAAATGTATAAGCATGTTATACTCAATGCTGTAACAGGGAAAGTCTCAAGCTAACCTGGTGGGGAAGTACGAAACCCACCATTAACAATTGCAAGAAACAATTTAATGTTTTGAATTTCTTTATCCAGTCGACTTCAAAAATATCCCAGACTCACAATGTGCAAACCAAAATCCTTCTGCAAACAATAACAATAACCTGAAATATAGGCTTAGGAAATGTACTTGTTAAGGCCGGCTTGTACTAGGTGCAAAAGCTAACCTGAACGTGTGATGTGGCAATTTTTTCGCACAACAAATTTGCAAAAGTTGAACACATTTCAAATCTGGTGCTTAGCAATTGCTTTAAGTATGAACTGATCTTTGCAATGGCAAAACATCCTCAGGAAATTAATGTGTTTATTTTGTTAATTTTTTTTAAAGGTAATATTCAACATTTGCAAACATAGCAAAAAACTACCTAATTATTATGAAATACCTTACTTGACTGTAAGTGAATAATAGTCTCAAGCATCCAGTGAAATCATGGCACTTGGTGTGCTGTCATTTTCAAGAAAAGTACAATTTTTATGTGAATTTCAAACGATGGTCGCTGATTTTTTTTTCAAATACTGCCCCCAATGTACCAAATTTAGTTAGTCTACATTTTGTTCGCAATCAGTTACACATCCCTGAACGGGTGCAAACCAGCTAGTCTGGTTCTATTTAAATTACTCTGTTTCGTCTGAAGTAGGGTCAGAGAACCAGACGACATGAATAGCATTTTGTTTCCTTGGTTTTTCCAGCATCTCTGAACACAAAACTTTTAACAGGTCAGTGCAGCAATATTTGCCATAAAATACTAACCCCCAAATACATCCTGAAAATTACAGCAAATGAAAATGTTGTGTATTACCTTGAATGTCTGCAGAGTTACTGTGACTGAAGATGGTATGAACGCGCTGATCACATTATCCAGAGGAGACATGCGACGATCCATCAACATTCTACAGGTTGGTCTCCATACGAACACAGATTCTTTTTAATTTGCACAATTCCTCAGAAAGAATGTGTGTTGCTAACTGTAAGCGTTTATGTGAATCATTTGATAATGACTTGAAAGTTTGAGAATAAGTAATCAACCAATAATCACACATGTAGGACAAAGTATGCAAGTTTGGAGGTAACTGAGCAGCATGGTTGAACAAAGAAATTGACTGGAGCGAGATTTGAACCAGTACCCTACAGATTATTGTTCCAGTGCTCTACCAACTGAGCTTCCAACTAATTGCATTCTTGAACAAAAGCATTGGCATAAAAGGGGAACTATCCGCTCCGTGCACAAGTACCCCATCAACGGCCCAAAAAGGAGAGTTAGGAGTGATCTAGACTGGTTCCAGATCCATCCACTGCGTATTTCGAATGTCTCCAAAGAAGTTGGAGGCGGAGATTAGTCTCGGAGACCATTTCAAGTTGAATTCGAATGTATTCGCGCGCCGACGACGCCTGACGCTCACGCGAAGACGCGGTTGCTATAGCTTTTGCACACTCAGGAAGTTGTGCGTACTTTGCGCACGAACCAGTACAGTACAGTACGGTACGCTGTGTCCCCCGTCCACGGAGCTCAAAAACGCGCCCTCATTTAGTAGCGCACGGAGCTCATAGGGCTGGATAGCTCAGTTGGTAGCGTGGTGGAATGGCAATCCGGAGGTTGCAAGTTCAAAGCCCACTCCAGTCAGTTTCTTTGTTCCACATGAAAACAATTTGTAAACAGTGTGAAAATGTCTGATGTTCAACGACGTATTTTTGGAAGTTTCAGTTAGTAGTTGGTTTGTAATTCGGCAAATCCGTGAATGGGTGCACGCAAGCATTGACACGATGCCGCAATCGGCTGAATGAGAACGTGTCCAGGATTTCGGGTGTAATTCAGTATATGACTCGGCAACTGTTGAATTGAAACAGAGATCCTAGAATATTGTTTTCTTAGAATATACAGCATTTACAGAACTAAAACTTTTTCAGGTTAGTTGTTCAGCACCCGTCTGTAGAATTCGAAGCACTTTTGTTGCTTCAAACGAAAAAAATGCAAATAAAAAAAAAAAAATGATCTACCCTAGCTTTAAAGCAACATGCGATTATCTGTAATCATCAGCAGTCAAAACGTCATAAGGAAACGTCGTGCTTCTGGTTCCCTGCTGTGCACTACGATGCACGTGACTACTGTAAGTAACAATGATGTGACCGACCATGATAATCTGGTCCTGAATAGTCAGCTAAACTTGCCCAACCATCATTGACTAACCAGCATTTGATCAAAGTTTGTTGAATTATGGTCAATCATAGTTCCTGATCAAACTTGCTTAAAATTGATCAGACTGATGGGTTTCCCCCATTTTGCAGAGCACCAACATGGCGTATGACCTGGTCAATGAGGAGAACGTTTACCAGTGTACGGGGCACCCACTGAGGTCGGACATTGAGAGCATTGTTGACTGGATGTTGAATAAAGACTTCACCACAGCATATAACAGTATCCTTTGGAAGAGGTGCAGATTGTTTTATTGAAGTCCTTTGACTTTTAGTTTTTGAGTTGAAGCCAGTCTTTCCAGTTTTTATACTAAGTCTTAGTTTGAGTTTCCGTAGGGGAGAACAAATCATAAATTCCTATAAAACAATTGATATCCACTTTACTTGAAATTCCATCTTAGGTCACTCAGGGTTTCGTTTTTGAAAACTCAAGAAAGAGAAGTTAGATATATTTTAAAACAATTTTGAAGAAATCTTATTTTGGTGGTTTATGTTGTGGATTTGTAAGGTTGCTGTATTATGGTTGCACTGATTTTAAAGGTACAGTCCATCATTTCTAATTTGTGCATTTTGTTTGTTTGAAGCAACAAACGTGCTCAAAATCTATAGAATCTAAAGACAGCACCGTTGGAAAGGCCTTCTTTCATTGATTTCTTCAAAACAACAGCTTGCCAGGAAGATTAATTTCACAGGGAGTTTATTCCCCTTACTATCTTCCAACCAAGTTTGTTTTTCAACAATAATTACGTCGGTTACTTTTTTGATAGCTGCAAATGATGGACTGTAGCTTTAAAGTAAAAACACATTCTAACAACTGGTACTATACCATAATTAAAATAATAAAATAGCAACTTTTTTATTTCACATGGAGCAAGAGTCTTAGAAAAAAACATAGTTGTTCATGGCGACTGTAATGTGAATCAAAGTTAAGAAAAGAATGCACTGCATCTGAAATCAAAGGCACTGCATCTGAAATTAAGACAGATTGCGGGATCGCTAGTTAATAAAGGCAAGCAAAAAAGGACATTCCATGATTTAAAAGACGTTATATAAAGTTGTGTTTTTTTATGATATAAGTGAAAAACAAAGAAATCAGCTGATCCGAGCTGATCCGAGCTGATCCGAGGAAAAGTTGCATGCCAAGAGTTACACAAATGCAGAGTGCTGTTTGAGAAACCCATTCTTTAATATTTACTGATCAGACATCATGAAGCTGAAAACTCTGAAGGGCCTAGCCCTGCAAGACATACTGACTGAAGTCCACACATACGTGCACAGAAGTAAGTACACGTACTCTAATATCATCACTTGTAATGCAAAGCTGCAATGACGACCCGTTGCATTTTGTCTAAAGTACCTGTGACACCCGGGTAATGAAACTGTGAGTTTTTTAACCGCTTTGTGCCGGGATTATTTTGACATTTACCAGACCCAGGCGCGGGATTGTTTTTCACGAACCACAATGCCAGACAGGTTCCGGCCGTCATCTGCGGGTAGCACACCCTAATACTTCCAACCTCACACGCTGCGAGCGGTCACTGACAGATATTTCATTTCATAAGCACGCTTCTTGCGTATTTATCCGTCATCCTTTCCGAATACCGCAAAACCTTTGCGTGTATACAGGTCATCCAGCGCGAACTGGTTAAATACAATTATGCAGTCATTTGAGCTCAGAACCTAGCTAGAGCGAGACGATGATGAACTGTTCAGTGTTAAGAGTGAGGAAACTCTGGAGCAATATTTGGCCTACACTGGTTATGAACCCGACCTAAAGATGGCGGAGGGCTACGAAAGTCAGTTTCTGATTTCTCATAAATTTGAGGATGCCTTTACCAGGATTTCAGTAACAGTGATGCATTTAGGCAACTTTACAATCTGGTTTGAAGACAAGATTCGAACAACTTTTAAACCATATGCAAATTTATACAAACTGTGTAATAAGTGTACCCACATCAGCGCAAGATTACTCACTTTGTCATGCTTATTGGTCACTTGACTAAGATAACAAAATTATGTTTTTCGGCAGAAAGAAAGGTCTTACTGATTCATGTGTTTTTTGTTGTTGTTTTTTTCCTTGCAGTTGATTTTCCAGTAAAAGTGAGGATACACCTTTTGGACAAGATGGCTGATGTGGAGTAAGTTCCCCTGAATCCTTCATCTTTATCCTCCAAAAATCACTCACCAAATTTTGCCTGATTTTGATGAATTCAAGATAGTAGCATCCTGATCCCTGTTGATACTTGCATGTTTCCTGATTTGAGTCGGTCCAAATTATGCTGGCCGGCAGGTATAATGTACAATATTATGTTGTGGCTTATTCATGAAGGTTCCATACTGGAGGCTGAACTTGTTCAAAAATTGTACGTCATTTTCAATCGCCGGGCGTGCATACCTCAAAAACGTTGCTAGCATTCATGATCTGTGTGGTGTGTGCATAATACGGTTTGAAATAATTTGAGACCATTGGCAAATGTTTGCATTGTTTTGTGTGAGAGCCCTTGGAGAAGTTCATTTGTTGTTTTGAGATTGTATTGTAGTGTTTTTGTGTTGTTTTGATCGACAGGCACCGTCTGGCTGCGGGTACCAGTGAGAAACTTCAACTCGGCTCGTTGCTGTCGGCTTTCCAAGTGGCTCGAGACATGGTGATGGCCGAGGCATGATAGGATACCGTGGCTGAAGCATTCTTGGATACCATTGCTAAAGCATTCTGGGACTGATGATGCCATTCATCTTGAACAGTGTTCTTAAAACCACATCACTGATAAATGGTTCGCCGGATTTTTTGTCAGTGACTGTTGCCTGGCAACTGATGTCTGTTGCCTAGCAACGGAAGGCTGTTGTCAGAGTTCATGGAGGAAGAATGAACGTTATAATCCTGATTAGGAAAACAAGTCTGAGAAAGATTTCAGTTTGCAAAATATTTCAGGTTAGAAAACGTTCAAATGCTTGTGACTCCGGATTTGACCTTTTAAAAGATATACTGTAGTGGACACAGTAGGAAAGTGCTATTTTAAGTTGGTAAGGCCGTTTTTTTTTAATTACTTGGATTACGGAATTTTTGGGTCCCCATTTCCGGCGGCGAGCGGGAAATGAAAAAAAAAAAAAAAAAAAAAAAAAAAATGGGGGCGCCCTATCATCCAACATGGCGGCGCCCATAGAGACATGAAGAAACAAAAACGGGCACGAGAATGAACAGTCACTGCATTTTCAAAACCACGGTTTCAAAGAAATAGTGACCATGGAGTGACCAGGCCAGTTCCCCCGATTTTTTTAGCATTCAAAAATCTCCTTTTCAACCTAAAGCAGACTTCTCTCAGATCAAATGACACCTTTTTGTAATTGTGAAAAACAAAATGGGATACAAATTACGTTTTTTTTAACGCGATTTTATGGGTGGTGTCGGTGCCGTGCGATCGTCATCTTTATTTTCATGTTGCGTTTTGACGTTGTCATCGTCATTTTTCCCCCAAATTTCCCTCTATTTATGACCTACCTGTATGTTCTTAAATGTCGACAACTAGTTTGGTAAGTCAAATAAATTAAAAGTGGATTTTGTTCTCTTTGAGAACCGGGCCCATACACGATCGCCATTTATAACTTTTGACAATCGGCATGATCGTCCGGACACCATGTGCACGCGTGTTTTGGCCTCGAGCTCGTTTTCCTCGTACAAAAACATCAATGCGTATTATATAGTGTACCGCGCGTGGAAGCACTGAGAAAAAGAAAGTCGGTTGGCTGCACGTAAGATCTGCCGTACGTACTCCTGCTGGTGTGTGGGTGTGTGTGTACTAATACAGATATATATTTTTGCGGCGGGGTTGTCGCTACTTGAAGTATCGGCACACTCCGGAACTGGGGATTCAGTTGTCAGTGTGTACTTGTACATCGCGCGTACCTAATAGTATAGTACGTACAGTGCATGGGGAATCGCTGGTGTTCGCACGGCCGGCCGTACCGTGCGTGTGATTGATTCAGCGAGATTTTAAGACAACCCCGATCGGGCTGGGATGACATCGAAACACATTGTTAATGTGTGGAAAAACAACTGAAATCAATTATTTTAGTTGTAAATGTACACTGTAGAGTCAAAAAAATTAAACCTGGCGGCAGGATTTTAAAGCTTGGCGGGGACTTCTTAAACATGGCGGGCGCCGCAGAAAGCATGGCGGGGCGCCAGGTTTGTTCTACAAAGTTGGAGAACACTGATGTCGTTCGATCAAACCAGTACTAATACTATGGTTTACAGGCCTGGACAGCGCGCAATATAGAGTTTTTTGTACGATAGGCACATTTTTTTTTTTTTAATTTTTTTTTTTGGGGTAGTCAGAATCGACAATTTCCGGCGGCGATTTTTTTAATTTTTTTCAAAATTCCGATTTTTTCCGGCGGCGATTCCGTAATCCAAGTAATTAAAAAAAAACGGCCTAAAGTCTTTTATATTTACCCAAGTGTTTCCAATCTAAATAGCACCCTCTTATTGTGTGACAGCGCCTGTCATTTGGTTAAAAGGCTCATGACATTTGTACAGTAAAAGAAGCATTATCATGTATTCATTTCTATTAAAAGCTTTGAGGGAGGTTTTGAAAAGGTTTGCATTCCCCCCCCCCTTAAACCTGAAACCCAAATGTTGAAATGTAAATGTACATTTAATGTAAGCCATGAAGAACTAAATTGGTCATACTACCGACATTACAGTCAATGGTTTTTGGAATTGTTGTGGTCTACATGAACATAGAAATAAAGTACTGTACATACAGTGTACCTTTATTTTCTGGAAAGGAGAGATAAGTCTGTTTGTTAGTGTTTTCCTAGTCTATGGAATATCTCCTTGCACAGCGAGGGTCTATGATATGCGAGCGGATTCGGTGATTAATTATGCAAAACAAGACTGCGCCTTGACCTCGAGATTCTGACCATTCAGCAGGCGATTTCTATCAGGTCTTCAGTAACCCGTTGTAATGCAAAAACAATGGTAGCCAAATTGACAAACCAACAGCTTAGTCCACATTTCTGATTGAAATGACCTCACAATTTCTTAAGTCTACTCCGATTGGCTGGCGCCCGGGGTCTCATAAATTTAGCATTGCTCAGATATACATGTATAAAACTTTGGTTACAGAAAGGGCTCTGTTGGACAATGGGTGATACTCGGACTAGTATTTTCCTTGCATGCCTAAAACAAAGGTTTGGCAATTGTACACATACATCTCAAAAACTATGCTAATTAGGGTCAGAGCCTACTTGCTTCCCCCAAGAGTTTGCAATACATTTACACACTTAATAATTTGGGAGGCTAATCATCCTTACTCGCAGCTGGTATGCTGAATTGCAAAGGACGGGGCTAAAACGTGGTCGGGCCGCTGGCGCGTAAAGGCGTCTATGGCTGCCAGCCACATCGACCCATATATGACCACGGAGCACAGCCTGAGATCGAAAGTGTTTTACTTTTCCGGAGGGATGAAAACCCTTGTGGCACAGGAGAGAACAAACGCACAACTCTACTCACATGTGATCCGCGGCCAGGATTCGAACCATGGTCACCTTGGCGAGAGGCGAGCGCTTTACGCCCATGCCATCCTGAGTTGCTATCAGTGGCATGTACTACTTTGCATGAAAAGTAGATGATGCTTTGTATGCACGATTTATTTATTTCTGAATGTGCAAACCTGTAGTGTCTTTGCGTGAGCATCAGGCATCCTGGTGTCTCCCCCAACTCTCAGTTAGCAACCATTGAGGGGGTACTTGTGCACGGAGTTGAGTCTTTCACAAGCTTCCTTTTGTTTATTGTTCATCCCCTGTTATCTGTGAGGCTGTGACTGGACTTGTGATTTTCTTTTAACCAGACTTGTGAAGGACCCGTGATGGACTTGAATTCAATACTGGTCAGAGTATTTGTCATGTTGGTTATCTCGCGTTTACTCTGTTAGACCAGTCTATGAAGAAGGCCCCTTTCATTGGCTAAAGCATTGTGCTAGCTATTATTCAGGTAAACCGCCATGGGGCAGTAGCTTTGTACAATAGACCTTTCTACGCTTGGTTGGCAAACTGTCTTTTTGCCAACCACGAGTTGCAAATCTATGGAAGGTCCAAAACTGCAAAAATGAAGAAGAGTTATTACAGATAACCCAAATATTATTTGATTGTTGGAAATACAACATTGTCAACAAACATAATTTCTTCACATGCCTTTTGACTGTTTTGAAGGCGTTATGAGGAAGTTTTCTGGAAAAATAATGGTCAACCCTGGCTTCAATTTATGCGCTTGCGGCAGTCCATATAAAATGGCGTCAATGTTTACAAACAAAAGAAATGTCTATAGACCTCATGCATAGCGGCCATCTTAGAGCGCACAAAAGCTCACCCATGCGTATCCCAACAAAACAAAGGCATTGCCCTCCAAGATGGTTGCTAAGCACAAGGTCTATATCGCCATTAAAGGGGCTCGTGCACAATGATCACATGCCCAGATACGATTCGTCCGTTCAGTTCTTTACCCTAAACTTTCCCGTGCAATAACCTAAACCCCTCAGTTGCAGGAATTTTTTTAACTAGGACTTAACAGGTTTCAGGATTTATCTTGCTTGATGCCCATTTGTGGTTTAAAAGTACATGTACATAAAATAGATGCCACAGTGTCCATTATACACCTGAATAAATCCCCGTCATCTGATTGGTGGATCGTCGATCACATGTCAATGAATTATTCGTACCAACGCATGGCGCGCGCGTGGCGCGCAGCGCAATGGAAGTACTATTGCACTGTGATTAGAAGTACCATTGCACTGTCACTGCACATGTTGCCGAAGGTGGTGCTGTGGTGTTTAAATTGGCAATAAAAGTTCTGAACTTATTGAACTGTTTAAGTTCTAAACTTATGGAAAAGTTTTTAATTGAGATAAATTGAATATGATAGTTCTCAACCTGTTGAACAGTTTGCATAAATTAAATATGATAACTCTGAACTTGTCAAACTTGTAAACAATTTTTGACTTGAATAAATTGGCTATTAAAAGTCATCCAATCAGATGACGAGGATTTATTCAGTTGTTATATAAAACAAATAATGAATGTTTCACGTTCGTGCAATAGAAAGAATATTTCATGAGGTGACAGATGAAATGTTCCATTCCACTCGGCTTCGCCTCGTGGAATGGAACATTTCATCTGTCACCTCATGAAATTATTCTTACCATTGCACTCACAAACATTCATTATTTGTATACTGTCCTGCTGGGAGGCGGATTTTGGATAGATATTAAAATATTATTAAGATAGAATGGATGTACAGTCCAAGAATATTCAGGTTTTTTGGGAAGGGGGGGGGGGGGGCGGGGGGAGAAGGTGAAAGTGAAGCTACAAAACTACGACATTTCAAGTTTTTAAACAAGTGACTGATTGCCCAGGATACATTTGTCACAATGTACCACTTTTAATTACAAACACCTTTTTTTTCTTCTAAGAAAACAGTTCTAATTATTTAAGCCATACGTGTACTAGTTGTCACTGTTAAAAAATGTGGCCCACACAAAAAGATTCCAAAGATTTGTACATACACAAGTACAAATTACAAAATGTATTTCCATGTACACTATACAAATTGCAGCAGCTGGAAGCTTGAGTGACAAATATAAGACAAGTACAACAGGTGCATTGGAAAAAGCTAAATTAATAAGTCACAAATAAGACTATAGATGTATGGTAATACCAACCAAAACCAAGTACATGTACATGCAATTTGGCAATGGCCTTTGTTTAGTAAGGTAAATGCAAGAGTACAAAACTTCAGCGAATAAATACATTCGGGGGTGCTCAATGTCCTTGCTTGCAGCTGAATTGCAAAGGACGCGGCTACAATGTGGCCGAGCTGCAGAAGGCATGTAAAGGCGCCTCAGGCTGCCACCATACATCCCATGTATGACCACCAAGCACAGCCAGAGATCTAACGTGCTAACAGAGATCTAACGAATTTTGCGGAAGGAAATATAATTCGCTCTTTTCACACTTCCGCCATGGGCATGCAAGAGCCTCAATCTTTCAACTTTACACAATAGATATAGCCGGTTCAGTGATTCCCGTGTCTGGGTTCAGATCACTGAACCGGCTATTTTTATTGTGTAAAGTTGCCAGATTGAGGCTCTGCATGCCCAATGGTGGAGTGTGAAAAGAGCGAATTGGAGAGCCCGGAGAAAAATCCTCACAGCACAGGTGAGAATCAAACAACTCTACACACATATGGTCAGAGCTGGGAATCGAACCCGGGCCAGTGGTGAGAGGCGAGCACTTTACACACTAGCTACCCGTGCAACTTGGAACAATCTGGTGTTTTAGCTTATTTTTCCTCACCTGTAGGCAAATTTGGATGTCACATTTTCAAATTCTTACTAAAGCCCTGATGCCGTGGGGGTTTTGCAATAAATAATCCATGACAGATTTAATGACTTTGTACAGTAAAACAGACTTGCGTATAAGTAAATACCAGTTCATGCACAGCATGAACGAAAATGTGCAAGTCTGTGCATTGTGAATTTGCAAAAGTTGAACCCACAACCCTGGTGATTTTCACAGTGAATTTTGCAGCTTCAAAATTGCTTCGCATTTACATTCGCGTGAGGTATAAAAAACCGGCCTTCAGGATCCAAGTTGCCAGAAATGTTCTGATAGCCTTGAAGGTACAAATTTGCCGAAGTTATCAAAATGGCACAAATTATCGACATAAACTGATACAGGTAATTGCAGACACTTATAGAAGTACTGGTTTACCATTATGAAACATCTGTTCTTAAGTTGTGGGGTTATGTAGAACAAATTTAACATGAGTCAGTTTTTTTTGGCGTTATAATGCAGCTCTAAATAATGGAGCGGTTCAAATACACCTAGTATTAAATAGGTACAGTACAAATGTAAAAGTTCTTTATTGACATTTTAAGGCCTAAAAAATGTACAAATTGTCAAAAACTCCAACTTTCAATTTAAGCTGCCAAAAAAAAAAAAAATTTACTTAAAAATAATTGGCTTCATTGCATGGCAATAGGAATCAATATACATATGTACAATTAATAGCCGCCATTCTCACAAATTGCACATTTTGCATAAATATGACAAGGAACGAAGTCTTGGTTTATTTAGCAAAAATGGGTGATTTTCATCACTTGCGACTAATTGTTGGCCATTTTTTTTTATATATACATTGGGCAATGCATTCAGCAGAAGGGACTCCTAATTGGGCATGAATTCCTACTTGGGTCAATGTCAGGCTGAAATTATAAATAGTTGCCCAAATCCCGACTAGTTAATCCTGATTGAGAGGAAGGGAATCAAATCATTGTTCCCTTTTAGGAATACTGGAAAATCGAGCAGAAAAAGTTTATAATGCCAATACAGAATTAACCCTACTCTACATGTTCGCAAGGTTTTTTTTTTTTTAAAAAACATATTAGGATTAATTTAACTTGCGACGTGGGTAAATATTCAATTGATTTTTTAGTATTTAGCTGGTGTCATACAAAAATGAAATTCATGTATTTACAATTTCATTACAATATTAAAAGTTACATATAATTGTTTTACAATGCCCTAAAATTGTTCATTTTCCAATACAGGGTGAGTTAACCAAAAAGCGGATACCAAATCCCCCAAAATGTATTTCATATTTAAAACAAATATTTAACAAAACAATAGGACTGGTATTTAAGCCAATTTAACAAACTACTTTTAGACGAAAAAAAAAATACTTCGACTGCTCAATCCATTCAAATTATATTGCCACTTAAAACAAAATGACCCTAAAATCTATTTCTTCCAAAAATACGATTTTCAAAAATTGGCGTATTTCAAACAATTGTCTTCAAACATCACCAGCAATAAAACTTAAGTTTAAAAGTTAAAAATATTTAACATAGTCCTTTTGAAGGCCCATCGTTAAAAAAAGTGGATATTATAATCCTTTAATTAGTTAGTTAGTTACTTCGTTTAAATAGTGATAAAATATCAATGGGTCGAGAAATTGAAATAATTTTCTCACTCAAAAGTAGTTCAATTAATGGGCTTCCAAGTTGCAATCAATTTTGGTGCTACATATTTTTTTTCAAATATGAAATATTTTTGTGTTCTGCTTTTTTTTTACTCAACCTGTACAATAATGTTATTTTGACAGTAACATAAATTTAGAATTTACATGTACATTGTATTTGTCTCATCTTGGATACAGTACTTTGTATGTTCCTGGCAATTGTATTAAAAATATAATCAGTGCAAATTAATAATGCAACTTTAAATTTACTGCTAAAAATGCTGAAACAGTCTCGGTAAAAAGAAAAATTGAACAAAAAACCCCCCACAAAAAACAACATTTAGACACGACAGTAAAGTACAAAACTGTACAAATATAATGAATAAGAATACAGGTATATAAAAAGGTGCAGGGAAAAATGGTGTAGGACTGTTTCTAGAAACATAACGTGCAAAAAAACAAAACAAAAAAAACAAAAAACCCAACCCAAAACAACAAGTTATCATCATACAAAAGACACGTAGGTTTGCGCAGTGTTAAGTGTTAATAACCCTCCTGGGTGTTTTGGCTAGAAACATTTCCAAACGCAGCAACATGCAACACTTGTCTATAAAGTGACAAGCCTTCCAAGTGCAGCAAGTTCCATCAGGCAAAGAGTCTCAAGGCCAAACTGCCTCAGCATCTGTGGTCACCCAACACAGCAGGATACAACTGTGGCATTGTTCAATGGGATTAGCTCTCATTGTTTCAGAACTGGCTGTTCATGTCCTGGTATTGAAAGCTGACTGCATCAAAGTGCACCAGACTTTTCCACCTGATGCACCCTGTTACATCTGCCATAGCCTTTCGCCAAGGCATCGTGGCTTAGAGCGGCGGAGCTGCGAAAGCACGAAGCGACTGGAGCAAAGATTAAGTCAGCACGCACAAGTGGCGAAGACATGAGGCCTTTTCTAACTTGATTTTGTTGAATTATTCATATATTTTTTTATGCAAATAAGTGGGGTGCTGAAAGGTGTACCAATCACAATGCGGATTTTGCCTAGTTGCTTCCATTTGTGGAAGAAGGGCGAGTAATAGAAATAAGTAAGAGGAAATAACTATAAGTTCAGATGAAAAAATAATTTCATACACTCAAATAATTTCTTGAAATTCTTTTATAAGTAAAATTAAAATAAGATAATGAAAGAACAACTACGCGGTCATGATTTCGTGGAAAACTAGACTAGCATTTTTTGTTTTTAAATTTTGTGCAAGCATCCGGGTAGTAGCCAAGCGCGTCCTAAAAGCTTAATGATTATTTGGAAAAATCGAGACTATAAAGAAAAACATAAGAAATTCTTGACAAGTTGGAAAAGGCCCGTGGCTTCGCCACTCGCGTGTGTGGCCTCCTGCTCCAGTCGTACATGTATACATGTAATGTAATGCCGGCAACTTAAGCCACTGTAGCCACGATGGCCTTGGCGAAAGGCTACGTCTGCTAGTGCTAGGGTTAGGGTTAAGAAAAAGTTCAGGATCTTTCAACTTGGAGGAAAAGCGGTTTCGCCAAATGATTTACCATCTAGGGGAGAGTGTCTTGCAAACCTAACAGCTTTTAATGATGGGTGCAGATCTATGTCGGCCATTCAGTCTGGTTTTGGATGGCGTGTACAGCTTTTTTGGCTTTGTTGACGGTGTCGCGCTCTTGTTCAGGCTTCGCAATGCCCTCTGTGCTAGTGGCACCTCGGGTTCAGTTGGCGAGTTGCGCGTGTTGTACCGTGTCTGTTTGAACGGGCTATCTAGCTTCTTCTTGGGGTTTGTTTGACCTTTGGCTTTTTTGCCCTTGCAAAACTCGGGGTTACCATTCTTGCACTCGAGGCACCGACAGTTTTTCTTTTTGGGTGAACTGCAGGGGCTGGAGTCGTCGCAGCTACTGCCGCAGAACTGGGGAACGCCACTGGTGCACTCGAAACACGCGCACTCCTCTTCTTTCTCAATATCCGGGTTCGTCAGGTATTCTCGCACAATCTCGATCTTGGGTCTGTTTTTCTTTCTTCTGAGGCAGTACTCGGTAAAGTTGTTGTGGCACTCAAAGCAGCCGCACTTCTTTTTCTTGACCTCTTCGGTCTTAGGAGTCAGCCAAGGAGAAGGGGCAGACGATTTCTTGCGGATCTTCACTTCATTTGAAACAGTTGGGACGGGGTTGTTGATGTATGTCTTGCCATCAGGCTTCCATCTCTTGTTGTATCCGTACTCATTGTTGTATCCGTCTCCATAATCCCAGTCACCAAAGCCATCACCATACCTCCACTTCCGTTTGCGATCCCATCCGTCCTTCTCCCAGGCATCCTTAGCTAGCTCCTCGGCATCCGGGTAGTGGAACCGGAAGACGAAATCCCGGAAAGCATTGCTGTGCCTCAATTTCGGTCTGACACTCCCGAAGCCCTGGACGCCCACAAAGTCTGTTTCTCCCCTGATCCGGAGCTCCATGCCGACATCTTCATCTGCCGCCTCTTCAGCCGTGGGGCTCGGTGACTTGGAGCATTCTGGTTTGGAACTTGTGGACGGGGAGCTAGTTGATGCTTTGGCTTCGTCAGGGGTACAGCTACCCTCTTCTTTTGGCGTACTTGGGGAGCTCATCCCCTCGCCTTCCTTCGATACGGCCGATGCTGTCTCTGCCGCATCTCCAGTCTTCTCCGTTTTGTCTCCCGTTGTTGAAGCTTTGGGTGTGTCCTTCGGGAAGTCAATCATGATTGTGACTGCCGTCGTGTTGTCAGCTCTCAGCGAGCGTAGCACCCACCTGTTGATGGCATTCTTGACAAGTCGTTGTGCCATTGTCTCTCTCATTTTCTCCCCCTGTGAAAATTAACAATGGAATTGTAATAAGACACAGAAAAAAAAAAGATCAAACTAACTAGCACTGTGGAGTGCCTCCAATAACATGCACAAGAACTGATTTGCATGATGTTAACAGTCTCCATTCTTTTGTGCATCCTTAGGCCAAAAAAAAAAGTCTCCGGTTTCTGGTATGGAGCTTGCCCAAAAAGTGGTGCGGCGACGCGTTTTTTGGGGTTTTTTTTACCTGTCTTTTTTGCTTCAAATGTCGGCTGATGACTGCAAATGGTGCCCGACTAAACTTAGTGCAAATATATGGGAGTCCAGAGAGGCCACATAAAGCTTATTCTCGATCATAACCCCATCTAAAAACACGTTAAAATTGTGCAGCAGCAGGATTCCAGTCAAACCAGTGAGTTTGGCGGTTTTGAGACATCAT
The DNA here is from genome assembly GCF_015706575.1 of Patiria miniata. NCBI lineage: Eukaryota > Metazoa > Echinodermata > Asteroidea > Valvatida > Asterinidae > Patiria > Patiria miniata. The sequence continues at coordinate 12,058,544 of NW_024037061.1, forward strand.
CTTTTATTGAAAAAAAAAACTTTTTCATTTTGCCGACACGCGCGCATACCAGAAACCGGAGACTTTTTTTTGGGGCCTTATCAAAGAATCTTACTGTTAGGTAAAACAGGTAGACTTACGGTGTACTTTCAGTCCAGTATCAAACAGGAACTTATAAAATTAACCATCCTATGGAAACATGCATTCTGAGCCATGCTGTTAATTTGGGTCAATATTTGTCAAGTGACCCATTGGTTTGTTGAAAGTATACCAGGGGAAGTGGAAGGAAACTTTAAAGGGAATGTACATCATTGGCTTTTGCTGTAATTTTCAGAAATGAACTATTTGAGGGGTTAGTATAATAGATCAAATATTGTTACACTGACATTTTTTAAGTTTTGTGTTCGAAAAGGTTGGAAAAACCAAGAAAAACAAAAATGTTCAAGTAGTCTGGTTCCCTGACTCCACAAAAGATAAAATGGATCAATTTATAGATGATGGAAAATTGTAAGGCAAGGGAACCAGTCTAGCTGGCCTACACCCGTTCATGAACATGTAACCAATAGCAAACAAAATTTGGACTGAAAAAAAAATGGTAAATTTGGAGCAGTAGTTGAAAAATAGTTAGGTTTTTCCAATGCTGGTCGGCCGACCACCGTTGGAAATGTTTACAAAAATACCATTTTCTTGAAAATGACTTCACACCAGGTGCCATAATTTTACAAGATGCTTGAGACTGTCATTTACCAACATCCTGGTTAGGTATTTCGTAAAAACTTGGTAGTTTTATTTTTCGATGCTTGCAAATGTTGTATATTCTCTTTAATGTGTGACCTTTAAACAGCAGGAGGGTTAATTTTCATAAATGATGGTTATTTCTAAAACTGTGTTTAGAAATGCTTCTGTTTAGGCTTGTGATGTTCAATATTAACCCTCCTATGCAAACATGCATTCTCTATAAAGTTGTCCTTCCAGTCAAAATCAATCAAGTGACCATTTTCAACAGCTAAGCGCTCCCAGCCTACATAGAGCAGGATGGACTGGCTGGGACTGTTTACGTACTGTGACTGAAAATGAATGATAAGCCAGCTGTGCTTACCACAGCAATGTTATTGACTCGATACTGATACCAAAATGAATTCTGCTGAGCAGGTACATTAATTGAGATATACTTTCTGCTTTAACCCTAACACCCTTAGGTTTCTTTAATTAACCCTAACCCTGCTAAATGCCACAGAATGCACCAGTAGTCAGAAGTTGTTGCAAGTTGTTGCATTTAGCAGTGTCCTGATCTGCATGCATTCCATGCCTGCATTGCGTTGCATTTGGCAGGGTAGGTACTTGGTACCAAGGCTGGCACTGCATTCTGTTGCATTTGGCAGGGTGCCTAGAGAATACCCCGTGGGGGTTAGGGTTTTAAGGTAAAGTACCACATGCTACAAAAATTATGTTTGCAGTACCCAAATACTAAAAATTACTAGTGCTGTGCTCACTTATATGCTGAAGTACTGCACACTACAGATTACTACTAGAACTAGATGAGGTTAGGGTTAACATCTCTTCCATGTTGGTCTTTGAATTCAGCATGCTGTAGAAGGGATTCCACATTTGGCAAGAAATGCTACTAGGGCAAAATCAGACTGCGCTTTGGTGACTAGTGCCATGGTCTAGTGGTCTGGAGCATTGAGTTTGTGGTCTGCGGGTAATTCTGCAGGTTGTGGGTCCGAGTCCTGCCTGGGGTTATGGTGCGTGTGTGTATGCCCCTGAGCAAGGCGCTTTGTCACTCATTGCTTCTCTCCACCCATGAGTAGATGGGTACCTGTGAGGTCAGAGTTGGTGACTGTGAGAGGTTGATTACGGCCAAGAGCGCCGAAATGGCTGCCTACCGGCCGGGTATGCTCCCCAGGGAGTTGAGGTTTCAGGAGTGTTTGCTTGTTGAACTGTCAACGGGGCAATAATTATTGTAAACCGCTTTGACACCTGGTTTAAAAGCACTGTATTATTATTATTATTATTATTATTAGAAGGCTGTGGCTAGCAGTAATACACTTGGTTATGGCTGCCAGAAACACGTGCACCGTATGTGTAACTGTAAGCCGCAGCCAATATATTCAAGTTTGGTGTGAGCCTCTGACCTTTCTCTTTTCTGTTTGGTACATGGACAGGATGTAGATGGCATCGCTGGAGCTCAGCATGTTCCAGAGGCCGTCGCTACCGATGACCACACACTGATGGGTCCCTGGCTCCAGCACATGGTGACTGATGTCCGGTTTCGGGGAGACTACGTAGTCATCATGTAGGGTGCTGTAGCTCCATAGATCACCTGTGACGTTGGTTTGAGAAAAAAATTACAAGTGAACAATTGTTTGAAATTACAACCGAAGTATTTTATGGCTGTTCCAGCTTGGAAGACCATCTCCGGTTGGTGTAGCGAGAAAGAGTTGGGATAATGCCTTGCAAATTATGCTCACGTGTGCTCAACAACAAAATATTACAAAGGCAATGCCGTGAGGCTTTTCAGCTGATAGGGCCAACAGGATCATGTTAAGAAATCGTTTCTGAGTTTTTTAGGCACTAAAAAAAAAACCCAAAACGAGCAAAATCTGAGACAAACAAAACTAATAGTGTACAATTCCATAGGGTTGTCGAAGGGCCGTGGCTAACTTGCAAACGGCGATAGGTCAATTCCATAAAAGGCCATCACTCAGATCTCCTGCACAAAGTCTATGGGCCATGACAGAAAGTTAAAGTATTATCAAAGAATTTTTGCACTCCTAAAACAGTGTGTCTTCATCAGATTAACAACTTTTGGTACTTTTCAGGTCATATTAGGGAATACAAGTGGTGGCCTTGTATGGAATTCTTTTCGACTTCATGATTCCTTAACCCTAACCGCCCTGAATCCTCCAAAATCCTTTTTGCAAATTGGAAGAATTTGCAGGATTGAGGTTACATGGCAAAAGTGCGTTGCTGATTTCGGAGTACGCACTGTGTCAAGGTCTTGGGTCGGACCTTGTGTTGTTTATGTTCAGCCATGCATAAATTTAGTCCTTGATTATACTTGACATCCTCCGCACTGCTCCAGGATGTCACTGCCTCTTTTTCCGCCTATTGACAGACATAGCCGGAGGATTTTGCAGGATTCAGGCAGTGGTCATCCCTCCATGGACCATATTCAAGAAATAATGGAGGAATTTGCAGGATTGAGGCTATATGCTATTTTTCCATGAGGCCAATTGGAGGATTTTGCAGGATTGAGGCTACATCCTAGCAAAAAGGCCTAGGGAGTTAGGGTTTAATCAGAGTCAATCTTTGAACATTTTCAGTATTGAATGATGGACGTTGTCTGTTGCCAAAACTTTTCTCACCTAGCGATCGTGCAACGGCCAGAAACGGGATCTGATCGACGCAGGTGCTTCGCCGGACCGGCCCGCTGTGGTCCAGCTTGGTGCGTTCCCACACCACCCGCTGCACGCCATTCTTGTTCTGGATCTTGCCGCCAATGGCCTTGATTCGCTTGATCTCTTTGGGGGACTCAGGCTTGTGATCCGTGGTCAAGCTGCGCGACTTTAAGCCCTGCTGGCCATACACGCCAAGGACGGCACGCGAGTCGCCCACATGGGCGATCCACATGTGCCTGGCTCTGATGATGGCAACGCAGGCCGTGGTCCCTGAAGTGCTGGGGTACCCCGATTTTGTTGTACCCCAACTTCCTACAGAAACAAGAAAAGAAAAAAGGGCCTGATGAAATACGTATTAGTTTCTGGGATAGGATTCTGGGATTCACCTTCTCATAATGCAAATGCATTAAGTTTACATTATGGTATTCCTGTCATCATAGGGCTGTCCCCGAATATACCAAATATTCAAGGATCTTTTCCATGCCTAGCCTTTTTTTTCCTCTGATCTTAGTAGCAGGTGTAAGCTAGAGCATGAAGAGCAACTATTCAATTTTGCCAGTGTAAGGGTCATTCCGTGTCAATTCGACACGATTTTGGACCCGACCCTCACAGATTGAAACGATATTTGCTGTTATGATTGGCCTATATGAGAAAACCCCAAAACTGAAAAATTTTGTCAATTGGCTCGTTAGTTTTGAGATACGGGTCAACAAACTTTTGACTAATTAGCATGACCTCCGGACTTTAAATACTTGTATCTCAAAATCTATAGCGCCTACAAAGCCAAGTTGTACATCATATTAAAGCTCTTTGAATGTCCTCCATTTCATAAATAAAACCTAAATCATAGCATGAAGCGCAGAGAAAACGCGTAACGAAATGACCTTTGACCTTGAATTACAAAAATAAATATGCTTCAAATTTCGTAATTTTTTTTTCAAATGTTAGTTTATGATGTCAGCAACAATCTTAAAAAAAATAATTGGGATGGGCACTCTTAAAGTTGTTAAGTTTTTAATTTTTAAAGATAGCATGTCCAGGAAAAAACCTAATTTGCATATATTTACATACAAATGTACATACATGTACTGCATGTGCACATTGACCATTACCCCCGGAGTTTAACCCTACTGTCTCTAGTATTGCACGCTTTGCTTTCAAAATTAGATGGGCAAGTTCTAGTCACATTCAATGAACAACCAACATGGTGACACCCAGCTCAAACTGTTCACACTGAAGGGGGGGGGGGGGCCACCGGGGGGGGGGGGGGGGGGGGGGCACGTGCCCCCACCAATGACACACACCACCCCCCTCCCCACAAGTTACACCACTACCTAGAGCTAGCAAGATGCTATTTAAACATTTGAAACATAACATTAGGGCTGTCAAGGACAAGTATTTACATATACGTGTGTAAATATATGCAAATTAGGTTTTTTCCTAGACATGCTATCTTTAAAAAATCATAACTTAAAAACTTTAAAAACGCCCATCCCAATTTTTTTTTAAGATTGTTGCTAACATCATAAACTAACATTTGAAAAAAAAATTACGAAATTTGAAGCATATTGATTTTCGTAATTCAAGGTCAAAGGTCATTTCGTTACGCATTTTTCTGCGCTGCATGCTACGATTTTGGTATTTATTTTAGGAAATGGAGGTCATTCAAAGAGCTTTAATATGATGTACAACTTGGCTTTGTAAATTGTAGGCGCTATAGTTTTTGAGATACAAGTATTTAAGGTCCAGAGGTCATGCTTTAGTCAAAAGTTTGTTGACCAGTATATTGAAACTAACGAGCCAATTTACAAAAAAAAAAATTAGTTCTGGGGGTTTTTCATATTGGCCAATCATCACACCAAATATCATTTCAATCTGTGAGGGTCAGGTCCAAATCGTGTTGAATTGACACGGACTGACCGTAAGGCACAAAAGGTGAAAAGTGTAATGACTGCATTTTCAACTTAACTATAATAAAATTTGGATATTAATGTCAAACAGACAAGAATATTTTTATAATGATAAATTCAATTTATAGGAAGCCAGATCCACCTGTTTGTGTTATAATAATTTTTTTTTATTGAATACATTAAGCACGAGAACTAAATGTTCAAAAGTAGGTGTAAATTTGCTTGGCAGTTTTGGCTTAGGAATTCCTTGTTTTTATAAATCGATCGTGGAGTCGCAGCTCAGTCGATATCTCCGAGAATTGCGCCCTCTATCGGTGCGCGTGTCTGCGACTCCGCGCCTCCACCACTCCAGTGCCCCGCGTCTCCGCGACTAGACTCTGCGACTCCACGACTCCGCCACTCCAGACAGTGCCCCGTCGCCCCTCCCTTCCTAATTTGCGAGCCTATTTAAAATGGATACGGATGCTTCGTTCTCAAAAAAATTCCGCCGAGAATTGCACCCTCTATCGGCGCGAGTCTCTGCGACTCCGCGACTCTGCGCCTCCGCCACTCCAGTGCCCCGCGTCTCCGCGACTAGACTCTGCGACTCCACGACTCCGCCACTCTGATCCGTACCGTGCCCCCAACACATTTACAAGCACGCCCTCCCTTCCGATCCTTCATGAGAAGCTTAGAAGACAAGTGCATTCGCTGTACTTAGCACTTTTTGCAGGTTTGCATATCTATTACTCCTATCCATCTAGCTGGAGTTACCCAGCCCCGAGTTTTATCATTGGGTTGTCTATTAGGGCTGGAGCGCATTTTTCTCAAAACTTGTAGTATTTGCAAAAAAATTTTGAAAAATGTTCAATTTTGTCCCCATTACACACTAATTGCAACTGCAACTCACCCCAAACTTGCCTGGAATAACCATTACACAGGTCCTTGAAGTAAAAAACGATCCACGATGAAGATTCAGCCTCCAATTGCAGTGAAAACGGGAGGAATAACCGCTAACTTGACAACCTTGCTGGATTGGCCAGGACCGCTATTGGTTTGTGCACAAAAAAAATTGTGTACAATGAATGGCGGTCGATTACCATGCACGTACAGCTCGCTGGTACTAGGCGTTTTTGCGGTCGGTGCATGACGTGCGCGGAAGCGTAATACCCGATGACTGTTTCATGCATTAATAAGAGGTTCACTCGCATCACAGTGCGGTACTGGAACGGCAGTAACACTGCACTATATGAATGCACGATAGCCGGCCAACTCGACGGTTGCCGTTCCAGTACCGCACTGTGATGCGAGTGAACCTCTTATTAATGCATGAAACAGTCATCGGGTATTACGCTTCCGCGTCACGTCATGCACCGACCGCAAAAACGCCTAGTACCAGCGAGCTGTACGTGCATGGTAATCGACCGCCATTCATTGTACACAATTTTTTTTGTGCACAAACCAATAGCGGTCCTGGCCAATCCAGCAAGGTTGTCAAGTTAGCGGTTATTCCTCCTGTTTTCACTGCAATTGGAGGCTGAATCTTCATCGTGGATCGTTTTTTACTTCAAGGACCTGTGTAATGGTTATTCCAGGCAAGGTTGGGGTGAGTTGCAGTTGCAATTAGTGTGTAATGGGGACAAAATTGAACATTTTTCAAATTTTTTTTGCAAATACTACAAGTTTTGAGAAAAATGCGCTCCAGCCCTAATAGACAACCCAATGATAAAACTCAGGGCTGGGTAACTCCAGCTACTATCCATCCACGCCTCCAAGCAAATTAAAAAACCTTGCTCCGGTGTGGCCCTGCATTCTATAGTTGCTCCTATGTGAGTACTTATCACACGGTAAAATAATGTTCAGTTTGTGTCATAAAGGGACAATTTCACTAGGTTCGAAATGGTAAGGGAGGGTGGCGTAATTTACAAGCCCGTTCGCTATGTTCACGGGTCCAACGTGTTACATGTGAATTTCTGATGAGCATGTCAGCTGGAGTTACTCAAGCCAATCACGGGAAAAATGTTGCAACCTGACACCACTTCAGCGATTGTGTACAAAGTCTATGGAGAGTGACAAAAATTTTTCAAGTACCTATTTCCCAACAAAATTGGAAATATTTCTCAGTCCCAGATTCATGTCTTATCGTCATTTTTGCAATGACTGACCTTCATTGAGATGATAAGCCTATGAAGAAAAAAAGTGGCGTCAGGTTGCAACATTTTTTCCCCAAGCATGATTTCAAAAATTCTGTTAATAATATTGGAATTTTAAAAAACTACGATGCTTTTCGGCAAATGAACAGCGCCCTCACACATTTACCGATGCGGTTATCAAGGTTAACAATAGGGAGGTCGGCGTAACGGGGTCGATCTTCATTTGTATCTGTTTGCATGCGAAAGTGTGTTTCAAACTGGCGCAGTTTAACCCTTTTTTGAAACTGGAACAGTTTCTCTGATGAGATGATTACAGAGAGAAATGATGGATCTTTCCAATGATATATTTTTTTTGGATGATCACCATATGCGAAATCGTGAAATTTGCTGTTGAAATCGATGTTTATTTCTGGGAAGTTGTGATCGCAGTTGCCCTGGGAGCGGCCATCTTGTTTTTAGCTCGTGACATTCACTCACGTTTTGTGGCGAGATTTGCCGAGATTTCGTCGGACAAAAATAGAAATGACATCATAGTAAAGCCAAAGAAAATCTCTTTCGACTCATACCAAGAAGAGGTACACTCGATTTTTTTTTGCCTTCCGATTTTGGAGATTTTTTCTGACGAAATAAAGGTACAGATTGTCATGATTTTTGGGCCGAAAAATCGTTAAAAATCTCACATGAGGAGTTCATGAAAGACTAAAAAAGGGGTAGTTTCTGAAAGGGTGGAGTTTCAGGAGTTTGTGTGACTAGTTTTTTTGTTATGTTTCCCATGACGCTTTTTGACGCTGGGGGGTTTTGTTGTCGAGGTGCCTTCAGCAAGGTGTTTAAAATATGGCGCACAGCGGTGTCACAATGCAATGGCTGCCTATTTCTTCCTCCATGCTTTATGCATGCATGAAGCAATAATATTTCAATGCTGTGATTACTGGGGTAAATTTTGGTGGATTGCTTTATTGGGGAAATTTACATTATACAAATATACAATTCTGCTAAAAAATTAATATAGTAATATTTCAACTGTTTTTGAATATTTTCCAACTTGAACTAAATTTGCATTAAACATGTTAAAATTAGCTTATTTTTGTCTTTGCTTTTTTGCCCTAGGCTTCTAGTTCCTGAATATGTTTAGTCCAGAGTCTAACCAGACTGTTCTGAGTACAATGTATAATGAAGAACAAGATTCAATGTTTTTTAAAATTATTTTTGAATATACATCTCTGCATAACATAAGGCCAAAAAAAGGGGACAAAATAAATATAAAGTTAACTCCCACTGGAACCTACATATTGGAGAAATGTTGTCTGTCATCAAATACTTCCATACTTTAAAGATGTACTTTTGCTAAGTTAAAAACCTTTTTTTTGGCCGTATAATACTTTCAACACACAGTTGGGTGAATGTTAATGCAAAGTTTCCATGCATATCTATTTTAGGTTCCTGGATTGGCCATCCTTGTTCAAATCAACCTCAAATATGACAGCTCCGAGGAAATGTACACATACCAGCTATTAAAGGACTACCATAAAGAGGACCTGAGAATACAAATTTAGGATAATATGATCTCATCTAAATGAACTTGAAAATGTTTTCCAAACCTTTCTCAAATATTTTGAGGTGAATTGGATTTTTCTTTTTAATTTTACACCCCGCACCATGCCGACAGAATAATTAGGGTGGGACATGCCCCTTTAATGGACCATTACTTCACCATACTTTAAGATATAAAATTATAATTGGTACCATTAGATTTCTTTTTGGAAGCTCTTTCCAATGATACCAAGTTTGTAATATTTGGACCAAAAAACCCCAAAAGTGCCGACCACCCTATTAACAATGTTTAATTTTGGGGAAATGGATTTAGCCACTTCCTTAAGTTAACATTTGATGAAAATAAAGACATTAAAATGGGGATATTCTTGCCTCGTTTCTTCCACATGGCGTCCTGTGTCTTGAGGAATCCCTCGCTGATCGCCTGCTTGACTTTCTCCGGGTCTTTGGACTCGAATCCCCGCTGGGCTTTGATCGTGTCCCACAGCGTATCACGCGCGAACACGGCGGCTTCCTTTCCCCCGTGCCCGTCAAAAACACCGAAGAAGGCACAATCGTTGTCCTTCCTCCGCTCATATCGGATGGAAATCATGTCTTCCATGTGATCCCTACCACCCTGATTGGAATCACTGGTCACACGAAGTCCGAGAACTTGTCTTTTGGCGGGCATTTTGGGAGTGGATTTTTTGCCGGTGCTCGCGCCCACGAACTCCATTTTGCAATGCGCGATCAACACTGGCTTTTTTTGCGCGCGCTCGATGGGATTCTTTTGTGTATATACGGTTTGACCTCGGAGTTCTTGTTCATGCGTGTGCAAAAGGGGCGTTTTGATTGGTCGATCGTAAAGATTGGCCGACTAAACTGGTTAACATTTAGGCGCATTTTCTATAACCCAGATTAAAAGGTCAATCTAGTCAAGTTAACTATTAAGTGCATACATAACATGTACGTACACGTAATACAACATGTTTCGCGGGGAACTGTGAACACTAATAACTTTGAGGTGTTGGATGATAGGGACCAAATTTCCTATAGCATAATTAATATTCGCATTTACGGAAAGATCCGTATAATTACGCCGAAAATACGGAATATTTCACTTTACGGAGTCCGTAAATTTACGGGCATTTTTATCAGTGCATGTGTCTAAAACCCCCATGATGTTCCGATGTTCTCATGCAGTGCGTTCGATTACAGTCCCCCCACATGCCCCGGCTTACTTGCGCCGGTGACGGACATAAACCACTATAGTCTAACGACTTGTCATCAAGTCTACCTTTCAACAATAATATTTACATGCGATGTCATGCATAATGATACACAATTCATTTTCTCCACTTTTCAGTACAGTTAAACGTTTTAAGAGCAACAGTATATTCTTAACAAAATAATAAAATAAATTGTCTTTAAAACCTCAAAAAACTTTTGCTAAAAAAGTCAAATGAAAGTGGCCAGGAATCCGGCCCCAACGCACAAATGGGCTAACGCAATGGTTGTCGGAACAAAGGTGTGTCGGAAGATAGATTTGTCCGAACATTGGGTTGTCGGGACGTAGGGGTGTCGGAATACAGAGCAGTCACACAAACCAAATGCAAGATGCGAAGTTCCAAGTTTACATCGAATGCAACACACATTACTACCACGTTGTCGTAAAAGTTGGTATATTCACTTATTCTTTAAAATGGGGCTTGCGGTCGCTGCCGAAGTTAATATTGAGCGTGATGAGGAGTAATAATTAACCATCTGATATTTTCTACATAAACCCCAGGTGTAGGGGGTTTTGCATAGAAATGTTTAGATACCAACTTTTATGACAATGTGTTTTCTCTTCTAAAGGCACTCCGCTACAAGCCTTTGCTTATTAGGATTGTGCCTCCACACTATTGTATTTTGCTTTCTGTTATGTTATTATTTTAGTATGGAAACAAATGTAATATTGAATTGAATTGAATTGAATTGAATGACACAATTAGGTTAACTTTCCGTACTCAGCATCAACTCAACGTTTATTTTCCCCGAAATGATTGCACGAGCTGGTCCTTTTCACGATCGGTGTATTTGTATAAATCACATACTTTTGATGTCAAGAAATCAGGAGTGAACTTTTTATTGGTTATAAAACACTTACAAAAAAGTCAGGGACTGTGAGCGATGAATGAAACGTTGTTTCTGATTGGGCAAAAGGTAACTCGCGTCGTCTATAGTATCATCAGACAGAAACGTGTCTTTTTTTGCGGGCTATAAATCATTCCACCAGTAAGGCCAAACAAAAAAAGTCTCCGGTTTCAAGTATGGAGCTTGTCCCAAAAGTGGTGCGTCGACGCGGGTTTTTCCCCCTCCTTTTCACTTCTTCAAATGTCGGTTGATATTGCAGATGACTCTTCGATCCCCTTAAAACTCTCCAGAATATCCTTCAGAGTGGAGCTTGAGGTGACCTCAGTAAGGCCATAAGGCTTGAGAATTCTGCACCCACGATCTCGTCCGACATGAACATTCTTCAGGAAATTTGGATAGTCGGGAAAAAATCAGAGAAAACGGTAACGTCAGACCATACAGCGACATCGTGCATGAGCTGCCACGCTGGTCATTAGCTAGCCCGACTGCGTCTGGCCGTACAGTACTATCGCAAGCTCTGTAGTACGGCCAGACGCCCGATGCTTCCACAAAGACTGAATTTTGTTGGCCGCCGATGTAGCGATTTTGCTACATCTTTCGATCGCGATTATCTTTTCATCCAGGACACAGATTTCCAAAGTTAAGGTTCGTAGTCGTAGAGCAACTCATACTTTTTCGAAAAAACGTTGTTTGGTCTCAATATTTTCATCCATCTGGCCACAAGACGAATTTCAGTCATCAGATTCCACAAATATCGTCCCCCATGCGATCCCCCATGCGATTTCAAAATGGCGGCCGCGCTGTAATGTATGCAATATGCAGGCGCGCCCGCACAAACTCATGAATATGCATAAACAGTCTGTGACGTATGACCTCGTGTTTTTGGCCTTGTATCGCGTGCACCAAAGAAAGCCAGACAAAAGAGGTCAGTCCCAAGGCACGGCTTCCATTAATCAGTCGCTGGTTGATTTTCATGTTCTGTAGTGTTGAAGTGAAAAAATCGGAGAATGATTTTTTTTGCTCAACATATTGCGAACCACTGCTAAACTTGGAAGAAAAAAAAAACACAGCCAAACCGGTCGCGGTCATGCATGATCGCACTAGACATGATTGGAATCCGAAGGGGTGAGACCCAAGCAGGTATATTAGCACTCATGACTTTGCTGGAGGAATGCTGGTCTACAAAAAAACAACTTGCGTCCCAGAAATAGGTGTGAAAACTGGGTTACCGAGCAATATTATATAGGTCTAGTTATCGGCTATACGCCCATAGCGCTTCAACAGACCGACACGTATATGATTATATTAAACCCTACCGACGGAGCCAGTCTGTGAGTTTCTCACACCACAATTAGCAAGGTGTAACTGTAATGCGGTTAGACGACTGATTATCCAACTTGGATCTTGGATGCTTACAGACGCTGGCTTCATGAACTTGGACTCCAAAAAAATGAGCAGAAATTGGGCGGACCAGAAATGAATCACACATAGGACAACATTGGACTGTAGTAAGGCCGAGACGCAGGTTAGTGATGGTGTACGGGGAGGGCAGTAGTTTTTGGCGGGCATACATGAAGACATTTCATTTAGTTTGAAATAGTGGAAGACCAGACTATTTTGTGTCAGGAATAGTTTAAACTTAAGATAACGAACATTGAATTTAAGAAAAGAGCAGACTTAAGCTTAATGCATAATCAGTCCGATATTACTGTGTTGGCTTATGTCTGTGTCAGACAACGAAGATATCTGGAAGCTATTTTGGTTGGATGTTCAGCCGGATAGTAACATGGACATTATTGACTAACCGACTCACTGACGGAGTGACCGTCCAACCGACATTGTTACTGAGTAACCTTTTTTTAGCTGAGAGATAATGTAATACTTGACATGGAATTCGACGCGGCAGAAGTCAAAAATTGTTTAACAGATTTTATGACATCTCACAGACTCTGCTCTTGATTGGCCGAGATCTCGTCACCATGGTATACTAATATTGTCAGTGCGACAACGTATATACCGCGCCCCAACGCACATACCTGCCTGATGACATATTCAGGCAGCGAATGCAGAGCTCGAGCGCTTTTTGGCCGCTGACCGATATAGCGCAGCGTGATTTTCCGCATGGCGGAAGCCGGGCCGGTGCCTCATGTGGACGGCCCAACGTGGCCGCCCGTGCACGGTGACATCATTTTTGCCGGCGCGCGGTTCGCACCGTTCGCCGTTTTGGAACGGTCTACTTTTTCATCCTTTTATTTTATTTACGAACCAAACTATGCATTTCTGTTTTATTTTTGTATTCTTCTACTATAATTTCAGATTTAAAGGTTTTTCCAGCACACACAGGTCGTCAGGCCGACCATAATAGTAGGCCTACATGTACATGTACGCACGCACGGTAATTGTTCGACAGAAATAAAACCTACATAAGAAACGCAATCCAATTCACAATAAATCGTCAACCCCATAATAATTTGGGTTTGATCATCAGAAAGACTTTTATCAAATAAGCGAGTCGTTATAAAACTAATCGATTGCTTTAACTCGTGACACAGTAAAAATGGCCTCCCCCAGTGATCAGTGGAACGTTCTATTTTCACTCTGCGTCATCTCGGCAAACCAGAGCACTCCATGGATCACGTGGGGAGGCTAGTTTCACTGCACAATTATAGGAGCAGTCAGTATTTCTATACTATTTTGTCCAGAATTATCCAGATGGGTGCCCATTTTATTTGGATTGTTTTCATGGTAACGTCCGGTTGGTTGAGGGACAGTCAAGCTGGTAAGTTATATTTCATTTCTCTTTTTGAGGACTATTTTAGCCAAGAATTGTTTTCAAAAGAATTAAGAGGCTAATCAAATTAATGGGGGAGTTTTGACTACTGATGAAAAAGGTAGAGAACGCTCGTCTTTTTTCTTTAATGTATCAATATGGAAAACACATCAGATCAATTTTCTGGAGGGACTGTGTGCATGGGCGTCACAGGGTTTTTACGAAAGGGTACTTTGTGTATACACTCACAAAATGAGGAACAATAGTATTCTACAAATCCGTCGTCGTACGACCGTGCCCGACAAGGGAAATTCTAAAGAAGAGAGGTGGGAGAGAACAATGCAAGTATCCCATGCAAGTATCCCATTGCGTTCCATGGAAACGCAAAAATAGAACATCATCGAACTTTTATCTCCTTGATGGTATTGCGCATGTCTTTTTTACCCATGTTCATGTGCCTAGAATAACTACTGCAGTAAGAACTCAAAAATGGTATAATATGGCAGGAAATGCACCTTGTACTTGTATTTTTTTTTAATAGATTTTTGTACCCCATCATCAGTTTCGACTTACGATTGCGTCTTTCCAGACGGATTTGAGAAACAGGCTCGCTTTGGTAAGTGTGTGTACATGTGATGTAAATGCACCTATACCGAATAACGAAAAATACTAAAAAGATATGCGGTACGCTCCAATTTTAATAACAATAAATAGGAATAAATTAAGTCCATGTTTTTAACGATAGTAACTTTCACGTAATTTGTGTACTCTATTTTCACAAGTTATTGCTAATTTTAAATTTAATAGAAATACCACAAAAATGTAGCTGTCCACCACTGAGCATTCACCGATACGCATTGATGAATACTATACGATGAAAGAAAACTTGCAAAGCAAAACAGAAAATAATCACCATTTTCATTCTCAGAAATAGGACTTGATTTATGTACAACACAAAATCAGACGGTGAAAGTAATGTTTCAGTCTTGACTCTCATTAAATCTCATTTGAATTTGAATTCCTGTGTGGTAATATCTGGTTCCCACCCAGATGAATAACTTCAAAACATCTAGCATTCCATGGACAGCTGTAGAAATGTGTTCTTTTGCATAAGTTCTGATAGCAAAAATCAATTTCAGTAACGTTTTTAACAGATGAGTGAAAGAACGTGCTCGCTTAATACGTGCTTCATTGGTGTATCAAATTTGCATGCTTTTAATGGTAAAATAATTAATCTCTGTCACTTTCTTTATAACTCATCCTGTACTTCTAGCCACTCCACGACTCTGCCTATAGCGTCGCTGATTTAAATACCCTTATTCCTTTGATAACTTACTCTCTAAAACTCAGGATATTCTACCAATATGCATAACACAGAAAGGATGCCCTCTTTCGAGTGTATCGGATCCTGTTTTGGGGAAATATCGCGGGCGAGGGTATCAAAAGGGGAGGTGGATCACCCCAAGCACCCCCATCCGCCACTGAATTGGACCTTATACCCCTTCTATCTCAACAATGTTTAATTACTCCTTACAACGTCACTAAAATTCTAAATGTTGGTTGATGGCAACTCAGCCACCTAACTACCCTGAAAAATCCTGGACTTGGTCACTTCAACCACCCCTTCATATGGGAAGCAATGGATCCCAAGTGTTGACAACGCGACAGTACATTTACAAGTATTAACAAAATAAAAGGGATCATTACTTTTTTTTGTTAGATTCCTTTGCGGTTCAATTCTCAATCTCTGTTACCTTTGTTTTTTCTGTTATGTAGATTCATGCAACCGAACCAATACGTGTCTCAACCCATTATTGCCTACTGTGGCAACCGGGGAATGCAACGGCGTAACGACACAGATATGCTCAGTGGGTAGGTAGGCTAAATTATAGACCTGATTTGATGATGTCACATTTTCAGTGGCATTTTTTAGCCATTGGTTCAATGCATTTAACCCATACCTGCGTACTCAATGTGAACTGTACTGCGCAGGCACTCATTATTGTCGTTGCAATGAAGACGCAGTCATTGTGACGTCATGAAATTAGGCCTATTGATTGGATTATATGGGTGTCGCATTATACTGGGAAAGTCCCATAGTAAAAGTCATTGATCTCCATTAGATCAAAATGTAATGTCCATCTACTCTTAGATGGCAATCTCTAAGTGAAAGACAAGATTTTCACTTAACTACTCTAGTGTATAAGAGTTAAACATCCAAATTGCCTCCTCAACTTTGTGACTGTTTTCATTTTGTTTCTAGTACCCACTCAAACAATACTAGGTCTGTTTCACAAGGTAATCTAATTCCTTCTTTATCCAAATCCTACTCAGGAAAACGTCATAACCTCCCTACGACACTTAAACATCCATTGCCTCCCATACTCTTGCAAGTTTTAAGCGCCTCTACACGAACCTGATAGTTTAATATTATATGGTACATGTTTGTCTTGTTTTTGTCTTTTTACTGCCAATGTAGCAACCGTGATTAACCGTGTCTCATCTTACTGTTTATTTATCTTCTTAATTATATCTTTTAATGTATTTATTGCTTGTTTTTCTATTTTATACTATTGTATGTTTGTTATAACTGCTGGGCACCTTTGAAAAACAGTGTTCCACTGAAAGGTCTCCCAGGATAAACAAGAAATAAATAAATAAATAAATAATAAATAAATAAATTGCTCTCCATTATACAATGAAGATCAATGGTAATATAACTTTGCACAGTGCAAAGGCTTTAGGGATACTTTTCCGAAGACACAGTTACCCATACGTATTTCAATAGATAACATATCAAGATGGCAGACGATAGCCACTAATGTGCCCCCTCCTACGTTATAATAACATACAAACACAAAGTGGAAAGCTTTTTGTTTGTCTTGTAAAAAAACACGAACTGTATCATTGGTTTATACGCATTTTACACATTATAGGTCATGGCTTTTAAGCTGAAAATGTATTACATGTACCTATACTTGCAACATTGTTAAATTTTAAACATGTGTTTGCCGATTTAAAGATGTCCCTTTGTAACGAACAAACTTCATTTTAGAAATTGCCAACTAAATCTCAGTGATCTTTCCTTCATTATTGGTCATATTCTATACCTCGTTTTAAATAGTCCGAGTGCGAAATGATCCACCGCTGAATGACGTATGTTCAAGTTCTCCCTGCAAAAACGGCGGAAAATGCATATCTCAACGAGAGGGCGTCCTGTGCTGTTACTGTAACCCAGCAACGCCTCCGGATTCCGGCCAGGCTTGTTATGGTACGTAGGCGTACACGTTGCTAATGGTTCACCAGCTATAATAGTAAGATACATGTAATTATGACATTTGTTTTTTTTTATCACAACAAATCTAAACAGTATTTTACCCTCATTAAAAATGGCCCATTAGTTTAACATTTCTTTCACAGGAACTGATCAGAAAGACAATACAAAAGAGTGGTGACTCTCGGACTCGCTTGAAAATAAAAAAATGTGAATGGAAATTTCATTTTACCTACAGGGTGAGTAAAAAACACCTGCAATAATGCAAAGAAGCCATTTTTTGAACTTTGAACTTTTGTAACCTTGTAAGAATGGCATTCGTTAGTAGGCCCTAACCATTGCGTGACAAAAAAAAGACATCCTCAAAACAGGACTTTTTTTGGCAAGACCTGCACTTGAATCACTAGACATGTGACGAGTAGTCCAAAGGGAATATCCTTGATATGTTCTACCAATGCCTTGAACTTGTTAGGCACAGGAGATATCGGACAGAAACGTAGAGGATTGTTAACCGCTTTGACACTTTCGTACGTGAATCTTTGATACTTAGACCCTGCGATAATAAATGTCTCGTCCAGAACACCCTGTGCTGCAGATGACGGTGCACCACCAACGATAGATAGTTGCAACGATGTGAGGACGAATAAAGATGTAGTGAGCGATATCATCTCAGACCTTGACGTCACAGCTACCGATAACGTTATGAACTCCTTGCCCATACATTGCATGGAGACTAGTGGTGCATTACATCTTACAAGCAACGAGACCACTTTCAACTGCACAGCAACTGATACGGCTGGAGGAGAGACTACCTGTACATTCAACGTTGTCTTTGGTACGTTTTACAAGAACATTTTACAAAAATCACTGACAACCGCTTCACTTATTAGTATCCATCAATTAAATTAATTACCATTGAACTTGATAATGAAAAGGAGCGGGACACTTTATCTTTTTTCTCTTTCCTTTTTTTATTCAACAATAACGAAAACAATCAAGATCAACAAGCACCTGTGATCGACAATTGTCCTTCGAATGTAAGGACCAACAACGCTGTGGTAACCTGGACACCAGATCCTACAGCAACTGACAATGATGGGACCACACCTGCAGTATCCTGTATTCCAGCCGCTGGTAGTTCATTTCCAGTCGATGCAACTACAATTGTTGTTTGTAACGCGACTGATGCTGCTGGAAATGAGGCCATCTGCACTTTTAATGTCGCTGTAGGTAGGTGTATAAATTCAAGCATTACTTTATTGAACTTTATGCATCGTTTGTAGCTGCGAACAATTAGTATGACAAAGTGAAGGAACCACGTGGAACAGTTAACCTTATAAGCCTTTAATTGCTTTTGAATAATATCCTTCATTAATAATTATCACCTTGATTTTTCATCGAAAGATTTTTGTCTCCATATTTCAGTGTGATTCACGGAAATAGCACAATATACCTCAATGGGATTCATGCATTAAGACGAGGCCCAGTGATCGTCTTTTTTTTGTTCTGTTAAATACAGCGGAGTCGATCACGTGCCCTACCGACTATTGCCAAAATGGCGGGGAATGTCTGCGGGAAGGAGCAGTGCCAAGGGTCCAGTTCTCCTGCAAGTAGGTTCACATTTTATTGCTTCTTCAGCAGTGACAATCACAGTGATAGCAATGGCAATGACAGTCATGAAAGCTTACGGCAACGAAAATAGAGGTTGTTTTTCTTAGGCCGATTTATTTTCGATAGTCTTCTTGTGTGTGTGTGTTTTTATAACACATGTGCAACTTCTGGCAACTTTCAGAAACCTTCTTCAACTTGTCATTGGTGCATTAGTGTTATATGCATGTACTTAAACTAACACGATTCTACCACGGCCCTCGCACATGTTCATTGTGTTAAAAGGCATATCATGTTTTGCAGTATGACGTCAAAAACCTTTCTATTGTTTTCTTACTAAAGTTGTTCTGCTGGATTCACCGGTGACGTTTGCCAGACATCAGTAAAAGGTACTTTTTTAAATTAAAAAATCGTGGATGACATTCCAAAAACCTGTCTTTCTGTCATTTGATTTTGTTTTTAAGTCTGTATGGAGTATTTAAGAGCAATGATGTTCCTCTTTGTAAAAATGTTATTTTACAATAGAGTAATTAATAGGCCAGAGACATACTGTACAATGGCCAAATAAATGTTTTGTACATGGATTTACGTATGTTGGTGGTCACCACATCATGAAAAATATATATTTTTGGATCAAATTTAAACACTACTTACTTAGCTAATCAACATTTTGCAAATGAACCTAAACACGTCCTTACAGTGGAAGGTAGTAAACAAAAAATCCATTGAAACAAACAAAATTCGCTTTGAAAGTTATTTGGTCCCGTGTTCAAAAATCTTACAGCAAAGTTCTGTTTCCGTCGTAGGTACTCCCCTTGCCGCCATTCTGATCCCGGTAATAGCTCTCGTCTGCCTACTTGTGATAATTGGGGTCTGCACGATGTACAGACACTCGAAGCAACCCGCGGCACCCCGGAACTAAACCTGATGGAGTATGAGTAGGGGAGCGTCTGTACCGCCCATATCACGGCAGGTCTACCAGTGTTGGAGTCAAGACCTCAAAGTCCGAAACCGAGACCGAGACCGAGACCTCATAGTCCGAGACCGAGACCAAGACCGAGACTTCCCCATCCGAGACCGAGACCGAGACCGAGACCGAGACCGAGACCGAGACCGAGACCGAGACCTCATAGTCCGAGACCGAGACCGAGACCGAGACCTCATTTAAAAAAAAAACTGCTGCTATGTGCACCAGGTGTAATAAACTGGTGATGGTATGCTGCTGACTGTCTGCCTGAGTCTTGTTTTGTATGTATTCATTGTATCTGCAAATGAGTCAATTAAGAAAGTTATAGTTATTTGCAGTAAGGAAAATCATATTAACATGAAACATATTAAATTGAAATAATTTGTTGGAGAAAAAATAAATCAAAATAAAAAAAATACTTGTTTTCAAAACATGTCCCCATTATCCATGTAAATTAACCAGTCAATATGAAAACAAATTAAGCAAACTTGGGTGGACAACTGGTGGACATAAACTACTTTTGAGAAAAAAAAAAAAAGTAAATAAATGACGTGTTAGGGCGCACTCAGTCCAAGATGGTGGCGCCCATGTTCCGTGAAAACTTTGAGGACCAAAACAAAACCGTACTATCACTCGGCTTCAATCCTACTCAAGTCAAAGCTTGCTGATAATTTGATTACTTTTTAATATGAAAATAACTATTATCAGTTGCAGCAGTTATACTCTGTTTCATCAACTTCAACATATCTGAACTGGTAAATTGTCAAACAACACGTAAGAAAAAAGTTCAACATGGCGAACTTGGCCCTCAGCCCAGCAACACACGGTGCAACATACCTCATCCTGACCCTACATCTGTAAGGTTTTCCCTTGTTTAACGTTAATTCAAATTGACGGAGATGTTGGTTCAATTATTTTGGGGCTAATATTATTGGGCCTAATAAATGGTTTAAATAGGGCGATAGGTACTTTCTTTACTTTGTGGACACGGCTCACGTGCCTGATGAAGGCCGAACTCATCCCTGCCTGGTCGGTAATACGCTTCTGACTGAAACAAAATCTGCAAGGTATAGCTGAGTGCTTTCTTTTCCCTGATGTTTTGTCCACAAACTCTTTATGCTCCTTAAAAGCAAATTTTATGATTAACGAGTTGCTTGACATAATTTTCAATTCGACAAGACAGCACTTTATATAAATGATTAATCATCAACTCAAAATAATTTCTGAAATATTTAACGTTACACCGTTATACTACGAGCGAGAACCTTTCAGCATGGATGTTAACATGCAGTCACGGTGACTACACACATCCGCCGTGCGTGCAGTGTGCAATGTATTTTTCATGCAAGTCCAGTTGTCACCATCAGTCAATGCACGCACGTGACGGACGTCACGACACGCGGTTTGTTAACAGATTTTGACAAACAGTCCATGCTACTGACTGAGCGGCGATATGCTAGCGATAAGCATGCTCTAGTTGCGGAAATTCTTTTGACATGCACTATGCGTTATCATAGATTTGCCCAGGTGATTCAGTGTCGACTCCATAAGCGGTTAATCGAATAATTGTCTTCAAACACTCATTTAACGGGTCTCGTCAAGGTCTTGATCCGAGACCCTTGTCCGAGACCGAGACATTTGGAGTCGAGACCGAGACCACAACATTCCGAGACCTCAAAATCGTCGAGACCTTAAAAAAATGGTCTCGAGACTAGTCGCGAGACCAAGACTTTGGTCGAGACCTCCAACACTGAGGTCTACTCACGAGTCACGGTTCTCTCATCTCGGCGGACGACTGGCGGTCAATCATCTCGCTTACATCAATCGACAGAATTTTTAAGCGCGTGTTCCCATCCAAACAATGTTCTCTTATGCTATGTCACAGGAGAGATTAGTAGAATCCACTGAATTATTGGCAGAGGGTTTGACATGGGCGTCGCCAGGATTTTTTTCTAGAGGGGGGAAAATTGTTTTTGCCAAAAAATGCTTGTATTTCTCAACACATTCTCGATTTATCAGTTTTAGAGGGGGGCAGGGACATTTTGCCCCCCCCCAACTCATTAAATTTATACCACTTTGTCTTCGCGCCTCTTTTTCTTTTCTTTCTTTTCTTTTTTTTTCTTCCTTTTTTTTTTGTTGCTTTTCCAGGGCAAGTGCCCCCCTTGCCCCCCCCCCTCGCGACGCCCATGGGGTTTGAGGTTTGCCGATGGCCAAAGAGAAATGTAGGGTCTATATGTTTGTATATACCTAAACTAAGGTACCACTTACAATGCCCAATTTCTTTCTCCTATCAACTTTATTGTTAAAAACACATTTACGGTTAAACCAAAAGGTTACCAGATTTCAAAAGAGATTCTTTAAAAAATCATGAAATCAGGAAACATCTTGAAAAATCACACCTCTGTGATGTAAATATGGAAGAAAGAGACAGGGAAAGCGCGGCTTTTTTCTTAAAGTATGAATTTTTGGGTTTTGGGATCGCTGCGTGAAAGATATCTCGTTATCTCGAATGTTCTTAAATTTGGATTGTGGTAATAGATCTACCGAAGGTTCACTTAAACGGGGCGTTATTGGATATGCACTATTAACCTTTTTATAAATTTTACGCTGAAACTGTATATCGCTTTATTAGGATACGTGAACTTTTATAGGAGAGATTGATCTTCCATTCCTTTTTATGGATTTATTTCATTATAATGAAACCAATAACAAAGCTTCTATGAAAATCATGTATGGCAAAGCAACTTTTGCTCACATTTATTTTAACTGTTGTTTAACGTTGAAATCACCAACTGCAGGCTAAACGCCTGCCATAGAAATATTGAATTATAATTTTGCCGTCATTTGAGGTTCATTAGCTTAAAAAAAGTTCCGACTGCTTTTGGCCGGGAACACATACATATTTCCTCAATTCATGTTTGTTATTGACTCCATTTTTTTCTCGGAATAAGATGTAAAATTATAACGATGAATATATATCGAGCCATTAAAATATGTCACATCGAGCACTTAAAATATGTCACATTATTATGTAGGCCATTAGTTTTATCATTTTTACGTAATATACTAATGACCATGAAATGTACAAATGGGAAAATTTATTATTTTCATATTTTGTGTAAATGTTTTAAGCATACTTTTACGTTAACATGTTTTACATTTATTTGTTTTTGTTCTTGGGCCCATGTAGTTTACTGAAATTTATATGCATGTAATTGTATTACTTCTACATCTGGTAATTTAATGTTCTTGTGATTTTAATGTATTGTAAATTTTTTGAGTATTTTTATATAAAATTTGCGCTTGAAATTACGAATTCCCTATTAGGGAGACACTTTTTGCTTTGCTTTTCTATATGAGGGCGACGCTCCTGATTAGGGCTACAATTTGGTGTTTTTCTATATAACTACCATTTGGAGAAGGAATTTTACCGCCGCAAATAGGCTAGATCGATTGCTCGTGGTCCAAAACATAAATATACCGGAATTTGTGGAGTAAGATAAGGTAAAATTGGGGTTAGGTGACATTAAAGATGGAAAAATGTTGTGCACAAGTCTATGGAAGTGTCGCCCTTTTACAGCATTAGTAGTGATTATATTCTCATTGATAAAACTGTATTTTAGTATATAGTAAACATACTACCAGGGTGATGGGTGTTCCTAAATAGTAAAGTTTATATTAGTCACGTACTTGGAAGCAAACTGATAGAATTATATTTTGTAGAAATAAACCAGAGTCTATATAGTTAATGTTTTGCATCTGAACCCAGTGGCGTAGCCAGGAATTTTTCAGTGGGGGGGGGGGGGGGGGGGGGGGGGGGGGGGGGGGGGGGGGGGGGGGGGCGACTGGGGGGGGGGCGACTGGGGGGGGGGGCGACAAGGTTTCATGGGGGGGGGCTGTCGCCCCCCACGCCCCCCCCCCCCCCCCCCCCCCCCCCCCCCCCCCCCCCGTGGCCACGCCACTGTCTGAACCCCAAACGTATAATTTCATTGCTGAATATTTGACCACCATCCCAACGCCATGCTAATTCGCCACAAAATCCATCAGGCCTACAGTTGAAATTTGAAGCACACTAGCAAAGCCAATTAAACACGTGTAATGCGTCCTTTAGTCAACTTATCTTCAACCGCGAAGTGTTTGGGGAATATCAAACTGATATAATCGCATGTTTCGCAAATGCATTTCTAATAATATTTGTACTTATACATTATACAATTTTTGTAGCAGAGGTCGACGTGACCTCTGCTAAAAAATTTAGCAAAAATGACCTCTGCTAAAAAAAGGTATCTAATCCAATCCAATCCAATCCAATCCAAATTTATCCAATCCAATCCAATCCAAATTTATCCAATCCAATCCAATCCAAATTTATCCAATCCAATCCAATCCAATCCAAATTTATCCAATCCAATCCAATCCAATCCAATCCAAATTTATCCAATCCAATCCAATCCAATCCAATTTTTTCCAATCCAATCCACTGAATCCAATCCAAATTTATCCAATCCAATCCAATCCAATCCAAATTTATCCAATCCAATCCAATCCAATCCAATTTTTTCCAATCCAATCCAATCCAAATTTATCCAATCCAATCCAATCCAATCCAAATTTATCCAATACAATCCAATCCAAATTTATCCAATATCCAATCCAATCCAATCCAAATTTATCCAATATAATCCAATCCAATCCAATCCAAATTTATCCAATCCAATCCAATCCAAATTTAACCGAAATTGTTCACAGAGGTTAAATGGCAAGCATTAATAAGGTAAAAGTACTAGTGTTTTACTGCATGAATTTGAGGTTTGTCATACAAAGAGGTTTGGCAACACCACACGAGGAGAGTCGTGTAAGCTTCGAAGTGCGCCACGTTAGGGAACACGTCTATACTAGTATTACTACACGTACGCCTCAATCAAAAGTAGTCCATGTCCATGTAAGTGATTTTCTGCATAGGGGACGTTGGACAATAGAGGATCGTGTACAAAACGATCGTGTACAAAACATATGGTCTTCCCAAAAAGTCGAAGTACAAACGTGGGCGTGTGTTGGGGGGGGGGGGGGGGGGGGTAGGCGGGGGGGGGGGGGGGGTATACATACGCTATATGTATATAGCTGTATTTTTATTTTAGGCTAGTTGTCGCTTATTACTTGAACTGGGCATTTTTCACATTTTGTTGATGGTCTCAGAGTGTTCAGACTAAATTGCTCCATTATGTCTCACTGACATGACTCACTCATTCCATACCTTTAAAAACTTTAAGAGTGCCAATCACAACATTTTCCAAGACTTTTGTTTATATCTGACATAAATTATTAAACATTAAAAAAACTACGATAAAGGTAATTTCTTTACGCATTTTCTCTGCGCTTCATGTTACGATTTTGATTTCGTTTTATGGAGGCCAATCGAAGAGATTAGATGATGTAACACAGTCGCTTTGCAGGTGCTATACTTTTGGATATACACGTATAAGTATTTAAACTTCGGAGGTCATGCTCATTAGTCAACAGTTCGTTGACCCGCATCTCACAAAGTTACGAGCCAGATTACACACCAACAACACATTCAGTTTTGGGAGTTTCTTCTAAAGGCCAATTATATTACATGATCTGTGAGGGTCGGGTGAACAAAATCGTGTTGAATTGACATGGAATGACCAAGCTGTCCTGCTATAGTTTAATTTGCAGTCATATTTTGTCTGAGTCAAGTCCTGCCGCTGGGCAAGCACACCTATCTACAGGTTGGAGAAAGTGAAGAAGTAGAATGCCCTCTGATCACAGATGAGAACTTCAGCATCAGAGATGTCGACTCAGCGTATTGGTACAAAGACGTTGTAGCCACAGAGAACCTAGTCATTTCCAATTTTGAGGGAACTATCTATGAAGGCCCGAGCATTGTCAGCGGCAAGTATTTCCTGACTGAGCGATTATCCCTAGTTATTAACAACATTACAGCATCTGATGAAGGGCAGTTCTTCTGTCAGCTGAAAACTGGACGTCCTGGTTTCCAAACTGTACCCGTAGATGTAACAGTTTTTGGTGAGTAAAATAAAAAGGTTTGACAACTGTGTCTTTTAATAATAATAATAATAATAACGAAGTTTTATAAAGCGCACATATCCACCAAGGTGCTCAGGGCGCTATTACAATGAAAACGAAACAAAACATAATCAGTTTAATTACGAAAAAACGGATCTTTCGACATGAGGTGTTTTGAGAGATGTTTTGAATGAGTGAATAGAAGTGGAGGTTTTGATATGAAGAGGTAGTTGATTCCAGAGATGTGGTGCTGCAACAGAGAAAGATCTGTCCCCCCAGGTACGATGAGATTTGACTTCTTGAAGAAGATATTTATTTCCAGATCCAAGGTTGCGAGATGGTTTGTATATATTGAGCATGTCCAGGATGTACGTAGGTGCTTGCCCATTAAGTGCTTTGAAGACAATGAGCATCAGTTTGTAGATGATTCTAGACGATATTGGGAGCCAGTGAAGATCCAAAAGGACAGGTTTTATATGGGAGTGTTTTGTCGTTAAAGTGACCACACGTGCAGCAGTGTTTTGTAGGCGTTGGAGACGGGATAGCTGAACATCTGGAAACCCAAATAAAAGTGAGTTTCCCATATCAAGACGAGATGTAACAAAGGAGTGGACAATCTGTTCTGTGGAAGCGCGATCAAGATATTTTCGGATCTTTCCTATGTTGCGGATGTGAAATAAAGCAGAGCGAACTGTGTTAGAAATGTGATTCATGAACGACATCGACGAGTCAAAAATTACACCAAAATTGCGAACATGGCTGACTGGTTTGATGTGAGAGTCCCCAACAGTAATAAAAGGAATAGAGATTTTGGAAAGTTGCTGTGGAGAACCTATCAACATGAACTCAGTTTTATTGTCATTAATTTTCTGGAAGTTGTCGTTCATCCAATGACGAATTTCACCAACACAAGCCTCCATGCGAGTGATGCAGGACTGAGCATGTTGTTGTGAGGGATTAAAAGAGACATATATTTGTGTGTCGTCTGCATACGTGTGATATTGAAGGTTGTGTCTCTGAATGATTTCTTGAAGAGGGAATGTGTATAATGAGAACAACTGCGGGCCGAGAACCGAACCCTGAGGAACGGAAAAATCAAGTTGGACAGGTTCTGAGGCAGCATCCCCGACACGGCGGTACTGTGGTCTACATTCCAGGTAGGACTGGCACCATTGCAGAGCACGATCCCGCAGACCGATGACGTTTATACGCAGACGAGTCAGAAGTATGGAGTGGTCCACGGTGTCGAATGCTGCACTCAAATCAAGGAAAATAAGTGCAGTAATTTTTTGTTGATCAAGACCAGTAAGAATGTCATTGTGAACACGTATTAAGGCAGTTTCAGTACTATGGTTCGGTTTGTAGGCATGTTACAACTGATAATGTAGTAACCAACGGATAATGTATCACCAACCGATAATGTATCACAAATTGACTGATACTGTATCACTAACCGATAATGTAGCAACAATTGACTGATAGTGTAGTACAATTTGTATCCGATAATGTATCACGTGTCGACGGATAATGTAACTACAAAATAACTGTATCCGATAATGTATCACCACGGAACGGATACTGTATCAACCGATAGAGTACCAAAAGTCAACCGATAATGTATCAAAAATCAACCGATAATGTATCAGTACGGGGAAAAGGTGTACACAAATGTTTGTTGACCGGGGAAGAGGATCTGGGCTATTGGATCACCCCACCCCCATTATTTTGTATTTAGAGAAAAAAGGGCCGATTTTTAGGTGTTTTTCAAATTTTCCACCCGCCGAAATGTATTAAATAGTACTGAGAAAGGGAGGAAAAGCACAAAAAACTTGAAATGCGCTGATACATCTGTATCATGAACAGCGCCCCCAGTGTCATGTGGTCTCCAGTCCCCCCCCCCTCAGTTTTTGATTTTACCATGGAACTATGGGCTCCGTGCACAAGTGCCCCTTCAACAGCCAGAAACGGAGAGTTGGGGGAGGACCTAGACTGGTTCCCGGTCCATCCACTGCGTATTTTGAATGATGCAAAGTTATTTGGGGAGGGAATAGTCTGTGAGACCATCGCAAGTTAAGTTGAACGTATGCGCGCGCCGACGTTGCCTGACAATCATGCGAAGACGCTGCGGCTAATAGCATTGGCACATTCTGGAAGTGGCGTTGAACTTTGCGCGCGAACCAGTACAATACGGTTCGCACATGCTGTGTCCCGTCCATTGATCTCCATACGGAGATCAATGGTCCCGTGCGTCCATGCATGGTGCTCTCAAAAGTGGTAAAACGCGCCCTCTTGGGTTAAAGCACGGAGCCCATACGGAGGCCAAGTGTCCAGAGAAAAGAACTTGTCCACATTTCGGCGCGGACGTGCGAATGCAGTTACCACCCCCTCCCCGACATCAAAAGATGGATACGCCACTAGCTTAGGCCCACTTGGAAGTAGAGCGTCTCCAAACCAGAGCAACTCCCTCCCAAATTCACACAAAAATATTCTTAATGATAAACTTTCCCGAGTGGGGGACTTATCATAGCAAAGACACTTATTAGACTTTAATTAATTTGCAATATTTCCACCTTTTCCAAATATACTGATACATTATCGGTTGATTTTTGATACATTATCGGTTGATACAGTATCCGTTCCGTGGTGATACATTATCGGATACAGTTATTTTGTAGTTACATTATCCGTCGACACGTGATACATTATCGGATACAAATTCTACTACACTATCCGTCAATTTTTGCTACATTATCGGTTAGTGATACAGTATCAGTCAATTTGTGATACATTATTGGTTGGTGATACGTTATCCGTTGGTTACTACATTATCAGTTGTAACAAGGCAGATTGAAATGAATCAGTGAGATTGTTGACCCGCATAAATACCTGTAACCTGGAGGACACTATACGTTCAATAGTTTTACCTAAAAAACTGAAATTTGAAATGGGTCTGTAATTGCTGAACACTTCCTTATCCAAGCCACTTTTCTTTAAGAGAGGACGAATGTAAGAGGTTTTAAGGCAAATGGGGAAAACACCGGTATTAAGAGATTTGTTAACAATATGAGTAATTAAAGGAACAAGAACATCACAGCAATCCTTTATAAGAAAGGTGGGAACTGGGTCAAGCTCACAGGATTTGGATGGAGATTTGGCGAGCAATTTCTTTATTTCTGTCTCACTGGCTGGCTGAAATTCCGTAAGATAAGCATGATTAAGTTCATTTTGTGGGGCAATATTATCTTTGCTATACATGCTTGAGAGAAATCATTACGTAAAGTGACAATTTTGTTGACAAAAAAATTCTGAAAATTGGGTAGCTAGGGCTATGTCAGAAACTGAAAAAGGCATAACAGGAACTTTACTCTTATTGAGTAATCGATTTACAATACCAAATATTTTTTTCTGATTACCAGAACAACCAATAACTTTAGAAGAATAATACGCTTTCTTAGCTCTAACAATACAGTCAGTTACAATACGTCGATGGACGCAGTAATCTTGTCTGTGAACAGTCAGTTTTGTAGAGCGCCATTTCTTCTCGAGTTGTCGTCTTTTTTTCCCGAGCTGAAGGGTGCACTGAACTAATTCAAGCGATAATTTCTACGCCAGCTGATTAGCATAAAAAGTGCCCCCACAATTTCTTTTGAAAACGGAGACCGTTTGGCTTTAAAAACGGTGGAATTGTTTAAATATACCCAAGGATCAACTCCCTGGTTTTGGGGCTTCCATCTGAGGGCAGGCTTGATAAAATTACGGATGAAAAATGGGTCCTATTTGCCTGTGAAAGTGGAAGGATGCCACTTGTAAAATGGCTACATGCAGGCTCGGGAACTATCACTTTTTGGGAGGTGATTTTATTTGGGTGTGAATATTTAAAAATGTAATTGGCTAATGTACGTAAAGTTGAAAAGAAATGAAAAGATGAAAGACAAGACAATAATTTAATTTTTGTTTCAGAAACCCCAGTGATGTTGGCTTGCATGTTACTTGGCCCTGAACTTTGTTGATTTTACACTGTTTTCAATGGGGCTTGAATTAGTACAGTGGACCCAGAACGAATTTCCTCGTTGAACCATGGACTATTTGGTGGTATTTTTACAGTCCGTGTTCGCATAGGGGCATGCTTGTCAAGCAGACCACTGAGAGTTGAATGATATTTTTCAACACAGCAAGGTAGGTCGGTGTTCTGTAAGTCGATGTTCGAAAGTGCTGAAACCACATCATTGCGAAATTGATCAATTTTAATGATTTTGAAGTGGCGGGAGGACACAGACATAGTTGGCGAGGGTGGCTTTTGGAGCTGAAGAGTCGCCATGACAGCAAAATGATCAGAGAGTCCAGGATGAATGCTTAAATCTGAGATGAGTGAAGTATCCTCCTGGGTGATAAGCAGGTCCAAACAGTGACCACTGCGGTGAGTTGGTTCATTAATGTGCTGAATGAACCCGTAGGATGATAAAAGAGATTTGAACCGCTTTGAAATACTGTCCAAGGGGTTGTCCACATGGATGTTGAAGTCTCCGTTGAGAATAATTTCAGATGGGTGAAGCAAGTATAATTCCAATAAGTTTTCGAAATCTGCAAAGAATGTATTTATGCTGATGCGGTGGCCAGAATTATCATTTCCAGACCGATATATATTGACAAGCCGGACTGATTTTGAGTTACAAGTTATTTCTGCATGGATGGACTCAAATGATGAGAAGTTTCCAACATCAGGCTTTATGGATACTGATAAACAAGACTTGTAGAGGAGTCCTACCCCTCCACCTGTTTTGTGCAGTCTGGGAATATGATGAAATGAGTATCCAGGTGGTGTTATTTCAGTTATAATCCAGTCGTCCCCAGGTTTCAGACAGTATGGGCTTTGAACACACACGCAAGGTGGAGACGGCTGAAGCGTACACGTTCTAAATTAAAAACAAATTAATGACGACAGATACCCACATGAAACTTGTATCAAAGAACTACTGATTCCTTCCTCCATGCTAATACTGACAAATGAAAATCCCATTGTTATTAAAATACGTTTCAGCCGTCTCCACCTTGCGTGTGTTCAAAGCCCATACTGTCGTACGGCGCGGATGGTAGCACGTATTATTACACGAAACAGTCGTTGATAAAGCGCGACTTGTTTTTCTTCGATCGAGCAACGACGGTGACGTCACGTCAGACGCCCTCATCCGGCAAACCGGTGCAAGGATTGAGCCTCACGGCGAACACATTGAGCTGTAAGTTTTCAGACTATTTTGCTGTTTTTCTTCAAAATGTTCGCTGTTTGGGACAATGTAAGGGGTCTGATGGAATGTCATGAATGTGTAGATCAATCCCGGGTAACTGTCTCTCTCATTTGTATTCTTTTTACCGGTTTTTTGGGAGGTCTTTTTGTCCTCGCGTGGGTTTGTGACTATGCTACTGTGACGCCGTCACCAAAGTATGGCAAATCGGTGGAGCGTTTGTATGGAGGGGTACCCGTAATTCAACGCTCCACTCAGTAGAGCTACCTTCATTGAGATGATAGGCCTATGAAGAAAAAAAGCATGAAAAGTGGCGTCAGGTTGCAACATTTTTTCCCCAAGCATGATTTCAAAAATTCTGTTATTGGAATTTTAAAAAACTACGATGCTTTTCGGCAAATGAACAGCGCCCTCACACATTTACTGATGCGGTGAACATGGTTTAATGTTTAATTTGGGGGAAATGGATTTAGCCACTTCCTTAAGTTAACATTTGATGAAAATAAAGACATTAAAATGGGGATATTCTTGCCTCGTTTCTTCCACATGGCGTCCTGTGTCTTGAGGAATCCCTCGCTGATCGCCTGCTTGACTTTCTCCGGGTCTTTGGACTCGAATCCCCGCTGAGCTTTGATCGTATCCCACAGCGTATCACGCGCGAACACGGCGGCTTCCTTTCCTCCGTGCCCGTCAAAAACACCGAAGAAGGCACAATCGTTGTCCTTCCTCCGCTCATATCGGATGGAAATCATGTCTTCCATGTGATCCCTACCACCCTGATTGGAATCACTGGTCACACGAAGTCCGAGAACTTGTCTTTTGGCGGGCATTTTGGGAGTGGATTTTTTGCCGGTGCTCGCGCCCACGAACTCCATTTTGCAATGCGCGATCAACACTGGCTTTTTTTGCGCGCGCTCGATGGGATTCTTTTGTGTATATACGGTTTGACCACGAAGTTCTTGTCATGCGTGTGCAAAAGCGGCGTTTTGATTGGTCGATCGAAAAGATTGGCCGACTAAACTGGTTAACATTTAGGCGCATTTTCTATAACCCAGATTAAAAGGTCAATCTAGTCAAGTTAACTATTAGGTGGACCAAATTTCCTATAGCATAATTAATATTCGCATTTACGGAAAGATCCGTATAATTACGCCGAAAATACGGAATATTTCACTTTACGGAGTCCGTAATTTACGGGCATTTTTATCAGTGCATGCCCCACATTACTTGCGCCGGTGACGGACATAAACCACTATAGTCTAACGACTTGTCATCAAGTCTACCTTTCAACAATAATATTTACATGCGATGTCATGCATAATGATACACAATTCATTTTCTCCACTTTTCAGTACAGTTAAACGTTTTAAGAGCAACAGTATATTCTTAACAAAATAATAAAATAAATTATCTTTAAAATCTCAAAAAACTTTTGCTAAAAAAGTCAAATGAAAGTGGCCAGGAATCCGGCCCCAACGCACAAATGGGCTAACGCAATGGTTGTCGGAACAAAGGTGTGTTGGAAGATAGATTTGTCCGAACATTGGGTTGTCGGGACGTAGGGGTGTCGGAATACAGAGCAGTCACACAAACCAAATGCAAGATGCGAAGTTCCAAGTTTACATCGAATGCAACACATATTACTACGACCACGTTGTCGTAAAAGTTGGTATCTTCACTTATTCTTTAAAATGGGGCTTGCGGTCGCTGCCGAAGTTAATATTGAGCGTGATGAGGAGTAATAATTAACCATCTGATATTTTCTACATAAACCCCAGGTGTAGGGGGTTTTGCATAGAAATGTTTAGATACCAACTTTTATGACAATGTGTCAATGTGTCTTCTAAAGGCACTACGCTACAATAGGATTGTGCCTCCACAATATTGTATTTTGCTTTCTGTTATGTTGTTATTTTAGTATGGAAATAAATGTAATATTGAAATGAATTGAATTGAATTGCATGACACAAAATAACCACAATAATATTGTTGACACGCTTAGGTTAACTTTCCGTACTCAGCATCAACTCAACCTTTATTTTCCCCGAAATGATTGCACGAGCTGGTCCTTTTCATGATCGGTGTATTTGTATAAATCACATACTTTTGATGTCAAGAAATCAGGAGTGAACTTTTTATTGGTTATAAAACACTTACAAAAAAAGTCAGGGATTGTGAGCAATGAATGAAACGTTGTTTCTGATTGGGCAAAAAGTAACTCGCGTCGTCTATAGTATCATCAGACAGAAACGTGTCCTTTTTTGCGGGCAATAAATCATTCCACCAGTAAGGCCAAACAAAAGAAGTCTCCGGTTTCAAGTATGGAGCCTGTCCCAAAAGTGGTGCGTCGACGCGGGTTTTCCCCCCTCCTTTTCACTTCTTCAAATGTCGGTTGATGTTGCAGATGACTCTTCGATCCCCTTAAAACTTTCCAGAATATCCTTCAGAGTGGAGCTTGAGGTGACCTCAGTAAGGCCATAAGGCTTGAGAATTCTGCACCCACGATCTCGTCCGACATGAACATTCTTCAGGAAATTTGGATAGTCGGGAAAAAATCTGAGCCTAAAACGGTAACGTCAGACCACATACAGCGACATCGTGCATGAGCTGCCACGCTGATCATTAGCCTGCTCCCTCACATATTGCGCTAATCAAAGGGCGTTTACAGGTTCCAGATACACGACCATCGCTCCCTCAGTCTGGCTTCCAGACCACAATAAAATTACAAAATGACAACACCGTCTCAAATGGTGCCCGACTAAATTTAGTGCAAAATACATGGGAGCCCAGAGAGGCCACATAAAGCTTATACTCGATCGTAACCCCATCTAACAACACGTTAAAATTGTGCAGCAGCACGATTTAGGTCAAACCAGGGAGTTTAGTTTCACAATATTGAAAAGTGGTAAACGTTTAGAATTGAAACACATTCCTAAACGTATTAAACTATAAACACGTTTCTG
Source organism: Patiria miniata (assembly GCF_015706575.1). Taxonomy (NCBI): domain Eukaryota; kingdom Metazoa; phylum Echinodermata; class Asteroidea; order Valvatida; family Asterinidae; genus Patiria; species Patiria miniata. Next base: position 12,092,502 of record NW_024037061.1, read on the forward strand.
ATGTGTTTAAATGCTAAACACTGTTTTTACAGTGTAACCGTTAGTTTGGTAATTTAGAGAAAGAGAGAGGGGGAGGTTGAGCAATAGTCAAGCTGGTGAGTTTTGTTTATTTACTCTTTTGGGGGACTATTTTTAGCCAAGAATTGAATTAAGAGGCTAATCAAATTAATCGGGGAGTTTGTAGACAGCCTATTAAAAAGATCGAGAACTTTTTTAATGTATCATATCAATTGAAAACACAGATGGAATGTATGCATGAGCGTAGACTTGACCCAAGTTGGGATTCTGTATGGTCCGTGTTCCGGGTGCGATATGTTTTATTACACAACTATCTATGGATCGAGAACCTGCACTGACATTGATGACATCACACACGTTGACGCCGCTGTCGTAATTATGAAAATCGGACTCGTATGAAAATCGGACTCTTTTCCCCTTTTATTGGTTAAACCCTCTCACGTGCCCGATCCCTCTCCTAATTATCTATGCATGAGCATGCACAATACCACCAATGAGTCCGTATTTCATAAAACCGCGGAACGGCAACCAGATGAGGGCGCCCTATATAAGCTAAGGCATTGATCTCCATTACTAATGAGATCAACCTCGTTCCCATGGGTACGAGATCTTGCTGCGCCATGTTGTTTCCCATCATGTCATGGAGTCGAGGCTGTAATGAGATCAATGAGCCAGGGCCATTAATATTACGCGTATGGATTGAATTCTGAACAAAGCAAAGTACGCGTACGGTTTAAACACAGCAGAGTACTAAGTCCGACTTGGGTCAAGTCTACGCTGTTCCAAGCGGACGATTATGGGCACTATGGGACAATAGCGGTCATGTAGTTGCTAAGGCAAAGCGTCTGCCGTTGTTAAACAAAGCTAATCCGATTACGTACTTGGACGCTATAGCAGAGCAGTGAAATTCATGCACCACAAAAAAAATTGGCCTTTTGAACGTTGTGTTTCTATGCACAATATGATTGAAAATTAAATTATAACGGAAGAAGAAATTCTAAACTTCATGTCAGTGAAATAATCGCCGTCATCAATGCCGGAATCTCAATACTGGTTACTGTCAAAGCTGACCTTCAAGTCTGGAAGAAATCGTTCGAAAACTTCTCCAAATCTCTGTATTTATATCAATTTCTAGGGATTTCTCAAAATTGTTTTTCAGAGTACTTGAACCCTTATATCATCTAAGTATCTTCCGAATTTCAGCTTAATCTGTTGTTGCAAACGCTAGTGTTACACTTTCAACTATCTCCATGGAAAATTTCGACGATGATTTCTGCCACCAAGTCACATGCATTGTTCAGCAAAGCACCTTAGGCGCTACGGTTGACCGATTTCAGCCAAGCCACACAATATCATATTGTAGATTAGCATATTCATTAGCGTCACTCGGCGTGTTTTGGCGTGGGTCTCGGTATCGACCAATGAAAGCCGGCAAAAAGGTTGATATTTATCAATTAATAACTCGTGAAGGAGGATTTTCTCAATTTTTTTACTGCACACTATAATGGATAGGAACCCTGAAGGTTGCATGTAGATATGGACTTCCAAACGGGAGAAATTAATTTTCAAAGATTTCGCCCGCCAACGTGAACATTGTGTGTGCACATGTAGTTTCATTCAAAATGAAGTGTTACGTAACCTTTAGAAATCGCCCTTCGCAACCGTATGACTGCGTCTATTTCGTAGCAAAACGTTTCTTATGTCACATTTTTGTGCGCAGTAATTCCAGCAGTTAAATTGTTTTCCTGGCAGACGTTCAAGGCAAAGTTATTTGCGTCTCCATTTTCCACCATACAGTATGCACAGTTGGGCTTCAGCTAGTGACGTCATGTTTTTTTTTCTAGAAGTATTACTGTAAGCGCAATAATTTTATTCAAATGCAAATATTGCCGTGAAGGCAGATTCGGTAAGCGTGAAATAGGATATGTCTTTTTATCGCGTGCACCAAAGAAAGCCAGACAAAAGAGGTCAGTCCCAAGGCACGGCTTCCATTAATCAGTCGCTGGTTGATTTTCATGTTCTGTAGTGTTGAAGTGAAAAAATCGGAGAATGATTTTTATTTGCTCAACAAATTGCGAACCACTGCTAAACTTGAAAGAAAAAAAAAACACACAGCCAAACCGGTCGCGGTCATGCATGATCGCACTAGACATGATTGGAATCCGAAGAGGTGAGACCCAAGCAGGTATATTGGCACTCATGACTTTGCTGTTAGGAATGCTGGTCTACAAAAAAAAAACTTGCCTCCCAGAAATAGGTGTGAAAATTGGGTTACCGAGCAATATTATATAGGTCTAGTTATCGGCTATACGCCCATAGCGCTACAACAGACAGATACGTATATGATTATATTAAACCCTACCGACGGAGCCAGTCTGTGAGTTTCTCACACCACAATTAGCAAGGTGTAATACGGTTAGACGACTGATTATCCAACTTGGATCTTGGATGCTTACAGACGCTGGCTTCATGAACTTGGACTCCAAAAAGATGAGCAGAAATTGGGCGGACCAGAAATGAATCACACATAGGACAACATTGGACTGTAGTAAGGCCGAGACGCAGGTTAGTGATGGTGTACGGGGAGGGCAGTAGTTTTTGGCGGGCATACATGAAGACATTTCATTTAGTTTGAAATAGTGAAAGACCAGACTATTTTGTGTCAGGAAAGTTTAAACTTAAGATAACGAACATTGAATTTAAGAAAAGAGCAGACTTAAGCTTATGCATAATCAGTCCGATATTACTGTGTTGGATTAATTCTGTGTCAGACAACGAAGATATCTGGAAGCTATTTTGGTGGGATGTTCAGCCGGATAGTAACATGGACATTATTGACTAACCGACTCACTGACTGAGTGACCGTCTAACCGACATTGTTACTGAGTAACCTTTTTTTAGCTGAGAGATAATGTAATACTTGACATGGAATTCGACGCGGCAGAAGTCAAAAAAATTGTTTAACAGATTTTATGACATCTCACAGACTCTGCTCTTGATTGGCCGAGATCTCGTCACCATGGTATACTAATATTGTCAGTGCAACAACGTATATACCGCGCCCCAACGCACATACCTGCCTGATGACATATTCAGGCAGCGAATGCAGAGCTCGAGCGCTTTTTGGCCGCTGACCGATATAGCGCAGCGTGATTTTCCGCATGGCGGAAGCCGGGCCGGTGCCTCATGTGGACGGCCCAACGTGGCCGCCCGTGCACGGTGACATCATTTTTGCCGGCGCGCGGTTCGCACCGTTCGCCGTTTTGGAACGGTCTACTTTTTCATCCTTTTATTTTATTTACGAACCAAACTATGCATTTCTGTTTTATTTTTGTATTCTTCTACTATAATTTCAGATTAAAAGGTTTTTTCCAGCACACACAGGTCGTCAGGCCGACCATAATGGTAGGCCTACATGTACATGTACGCACGCACGGTAATTGTTCGACAGAAATAAAACCTACATAAGAAACGCAAACCAATTCACAATAACTCGTCAACCCCATAATAATTTGGGTTTGATCATCAGAAAGACTTTTATCAAATAAGCGAGTCGTTATAAAACTAATCGATTGCTTTAACTCGTGACACAGTAAAAATGGCCTCCCCCAGTGATCAGTGGAACGTTCTATTTTCACTCTGCGTCATCTCGGCAAACCAGAGCAACTCCATGGATCACGTGGGGAGGCTAGTTTCACTGCACAATAATAGGAGCAGTCAGTATTTCTATACTATTTTGTCCAGAATTATCCAGATGGATGCCCATTTTATTTGGATTGTTTTCATGGTAACGTCCGGTTGGTTGAGGGACAGTCAAGCTGGTAAGTTATATTTCATTTCTCTTTTTGAGGACTATTGTAGCCAAGAATTGTTTTCAAAAGAATTAAGAGGCTAATCAAATTAATGGGGGAGTTTTGACTACTGTTGAAAAAGGTCGATAACGCTCGTCTTTTTTCTTTAATGTATCAATATGGAAAACACATCAGATCAATTTTCTTGAGGGACTGTGTGCATGGGCGTCACAGGGTTTTTACGAAAGGGTACTTTGTGTATACACTTACAAAATGAGGAACATAACGGTACCCTACAAATCCGTCGTCGTTCGACCGTGCCCGACAAGGAAAAGTCTAAAGAAGAGAGGTGGGAGAGAACAATGCAAGTATCCCATGCAAGTATCCCATTGCGTTCCATGGAAACGCAAAAATAGAACATCATCGAACTTTTATCTCCTTGATGGTATTGCGCATGTCTTTTTTACCCATGTGCCTAGAATAACTACTGCAGTAAGAACTCAAAAATGGTATAATATGGCAGGTAATGCACCTTGTACTTGTATTTTTTTTTTAAATAGATTTTTGTACCCCATCATCAGTTTCGACTTACGATTGCGTCTTTCCAGACGGATTTGAGAAACAGGCTCGCTTTGGTAAGTGTGTGTACATGTGATGTAAATGCACCTATACCGAATAACGAAAAATACTAAAAAGATATGCGGTACGCTCCAATTTTAATAACGATAAATAGGAATAAATTAAGTCCATGTTATTAACGATAGTAACTTTCACGTAATTTGTGTACTCTATTTTCACAAGTTATTGCTAATTTTAAATTTAATAGAAATACCACAAAAATGTAGCTGTCCACCACTGAGCATTCACCGATACGCATTGATGAATACTATACGATGAAAGAAAACTTGCAAAGCAAAACAGACAATAATCACCATTTTCATTCTCAGAAATAGGACTTGATTTATGTACAACACAAAATCAGACGGTGAAAGTAATGTTTCAGTCTTGACTCTCATTAAATCTCATTTGAATTTGAATTCCTGTGTGGTAATATCTGGTTCCCACCCAAATGAATAGCTTCAAAACATCTAGCATTCCATGGACAGCTGTAGAAATGTGTTCTTTTGCATAAGTTCTGATAGCAAAGATCAATTTCAGTAACGTTTTTAACAGATGAGTGAAAGAACGTGCTCGCTTAATACGTGCTTCATTGGTGTATCAAATTTGCATGCTTTTAAGGGTAAAATAATTAATCTCTGTCATTTTCTTTATTACCCATCCTGTACTTCTAGCCACTCCACGACTCTGCCTATAGCGTCGCTTATTTAAATACCCTTATTCCTTTGATAACTTACTCTCTAAAACTCAGGATATTCTACCAATATGCATAACACAGAAAGGTTGCCCTCTTTCGAGTGTATCGGATCCTGTTTTGGGGAAATATCGCGGGCGAGGGTATCAAAAGGGGAGGTGGATCACCCCAAGCACCCCCATCCGCCACTGAATTGGACCTTATACCCCTTCTATCTCAACAATGTTTAATTACTCCTTACAACGTCACTAAAATTCTAAATGTTGGTTGATGGCAACTCAGCCACCTAACTACCCTGAAAAATCCTGGAATTGGTCACTTCAACCACCCCTTCAAATGGAAAGCAATGGATCCCAAGTGTTGACAACGCGACAGTACATTTACAAGAATTAACAAAATAAAAGGGATCATTACTTTTTTTGTTAGATTCCCTTGCGGTTCAATTCTCAATCTCTGTTACCTTTGTTTTCTCTGTTATGTAGATTCATGCAACCGAACCAATACGTGTCTCAACCCATTATTGCCTACTGTGGCAACCGGGGAATGCAACGGCGTAACGACACAGATATGCTCAGTGGGTAGGTAGGCTAAATTATAGACCTGATTTGATGATGTCACATTTTCAGTGGCATTTTTTAGCCATTGGTTCAATGCATTTAACCCATACCTACGCACTCAATGTGAACCGTACTGCGCAGGCACTCATTATTGTCGTTGCAATGAAGACGCAGTCATTGTGACGTCATGGAAATTAGGCCTATTGATTGGATTATATGGGTGTCGCATTATACTGGGAAAGTCCCATAGTAAAATTAATTGATCTCCATTAGATCAAAATGTAATGTCCATCTACTCTGAGATGGCAATCTCTAAGTGAAAGACGAGATTTTCACTTAACTACTCTAGTGTATAAGAGTTAAACATCCAAATTGCCTCCTCAACTTTGTGACTGTTTTCATTTTGTTTCTAGTACCCACTCAAACAATACTAGGTCTGTTTCACAAGGTAATCTAATTCCTTCTTTATCCAAATCCTACTCAGGAAAACGTCATAACCTCCCATACTCTTGCAAGTTTTAAGCGCCTCTACACGAACCTGATAGTTTAATATTATATGGTACATGTTTGTCTTGTTTTTGTCTTTTTACTGCCAATGTAGCAACCGTGATTAACCGTGTCTCATCTTACTGTTTATTTATCTTCTTAATTATATCTTTTAATGTATTTATTGCTTGTTTTTCTATTTTATACTATTGTATGTTTGTTATAACTGCTGGGCACCTTTGAAAAACAGTGTTCCACTGAAAGGTCTCCCAGGATAAACAAGAAATAAATAAATAAATAAATAATAAATAAATAAATTGCTCTCCATTATACAATGAAGATCAATGGTAATATAACTTTGCACAGTGCAAAGGCTTTAGGGATACTTTTCCGAAGACACAGTTACCCATACGTATTTCAATAGATAACATATCAAGATGGCAGACAATAGCCACTAGTGTGCCCCCTCCTACGTTATAATAACATACAAACACAAAGTGGAAAGCTTTTTGTTTGTCTTGTAAAAAAACACGAACTGTATCATTGGTTTATACGCATTTTACACATTATAGGTCATGGCTTTTAAGCTGAAAATGTATTACATGTACCTATACTTGCAACATTGTTAAATTTTAAACATGTGTTTGCCGATTTAAAGATGTCCCTTTGTAACGAACAAACTTCATTTTAGAAATTGCCAACTAAATCTCAGTGATCTTTCCTTCATTATTGGTCATATTCTATACCTCGTTTTAAATAGTCCGAGCGCCAAATGATCCACCGCTGAAAGACGTATGTTCAAGTTCTCCCTGCAAAAACGGCGGAAAATGCATATCTCAACGAGAGGGCGTCCTGTGCTGTTACTGTAACCCAGCAACGCCTCCGGATTCCGGCCAGGCTTGTTATGGTACGTAGGCGTACACGTTGCTAATGGTTCACCAGCTATAATAGTAAGATACATGTAATTATGACATTTGTTTTTTTTTATCACAAATAATCTAAACAGTATTTTACCCTCATTAAAAATGGCCCATTAGTTTAACATTTCTTTCACAGGAACTGATCAGAAAGACAATACAAAAGAGTGGTGACTCTCGGACTCGCTTGAAAATAAAAAAATGTGAATGGAAATTTCATTTTACATACAGGGTGAGTAAAAGACACCTGCAATAATGCAAAGAAGCCATTTTTTGAACTTTGAACTTTTGTAACCTTGTAAGAATGGCATTCGTTAGTAGGCCCTAACCATTGCGTGACAAAAAAAGACATCCTCAAAACAGGACATTTTTTTGGCAAGACCTGCACTTGAATCACTAGACATGTGACGAGAAGTCCAAAGGGAATATCCTTGATATGTTCTACCAATGCCTTGAACTTGTTAGGCACAGGAGATATCGGACAGAAACGTAGAGGATTGTTAACCGCTTTGACACTTTCGTACGTGAATCTTTGATACTTAGACCCTGCGATAATAAATGTCTCGTCCAGAACACCCTGTGCTGCAGATGACGGTGCACCACCAACGATAGATAGTTGCAACGATGTGAGGACGAATAAAGTTGTAGTGAGCGATATCATCTCAGACCTTGACGTCACAGCTACCGATAACGTTATGAACTCCTTGCCCATACATTGCATAGAGACTAGTGGTGCATTACATCTTACAAGCAACGAGACCACTTTCAACTGCACAGCAACTGATACGGCTGGAGGAGAGACTACCTGTACATTCAACGTTGTCTTTGGTATGTTTTACAAGAACATTTTACAAAAATCACTGACAACCGCTTCACTTAATTAGTATCCATCAATTAAATTAATTACCATTGTACTTGATAATGAAAAGGAGCGGGACACTTTATCTTTTTTCTCTTTCCTTTTTTTATTCAACAATAACGAAAACAATCAAGATCAACAAGCACCTGTGATCGACAATTGTCCTTCGGATGTAAGGACCAACAACGCTCAGGCAAGCTGGACACCAGATCCTACAGCTACCGACGATGATGGGACCAATCTTGAAGTTAACTGCATTCCAGCCGCTGGTAGTTCATTTCCAGTGGATGCAACTACAAATGTTGTTTGCAATGCGAGTGATGCTGCTGGAAATGAGGCCATCTGCACTTTTAATGTAACTATAGGTAGGTGTATCATTTCACTATTGTACTTGATGTATCTTTTGTCGTTTTCTTCGACATCGCAATTTAATGGCAAACATCCTTCTTATATTGAACAATTATTATTTCAGACCAACAAGCACCTATGATCGACAATTGTCCTTCGAATGTAAGGACCAACAACGCTAAAATATCACTTTTGTTGTATTATTTGTAATTCTTTTCTGTTATGTAATTATTTCATGTCATTTATTGATTTGATACTGTGGAAAATAAATGAACCTTGAACCTTGAATGTATTTTCTGGGATTTAAGCCAAAGTACAAATATAGGTTTTCCCGCCAATTTCCTCAAATGTTCATTCTTTTCTGAAAATCGATCATTAGTTTTCGTCTGAATTTGAATGCACGTCTTTAATCCCATTCCAATTCAACAAAATTCAATCGTTTTCATTGTCCGTGTATTCGGTTTTGAGAAACAGGTGGCCAATTACGCTACCTGCGCATTCATTTACGCAAGCAAACCTTTTCTAAATTGATTTCAGGTACAGCTAATTTGATTGACGGTTAATGAAAAAGAAACCCTTAATTGTATCTGGTGCCGATGACATTAAACTAAAAGTGAAATGGAATGGCGAATGTTTGAAATCGCCCGCTGAATGCATAAAAAGAAGTCTTGTAAACAAATCTGAATGGACATAATTAAACGAAAGGTGCTGCTCAATCACTTAACTGATTGAACTGAAATGGAATTAAATGCTCTGGTAGCGAAAATGAAACGCGTGTTCAGAGCGATTCTCAAATTCAGACGAAAATGAATGACCGATTTTTAGAAGTGAAAGAACATTTTAGGAAATTGGCCGGGAAAACCTATAGTTGCCTGTTTATTGTGTAAGCTAGTCGGGTTCTGTTTTTCAAATGAACCACACAGGGAATAGCACGCCTTCCTTATTGTTGTATTTACATTGACCTATTTGATGTTTGGTATTGGTGCATTTTCCCCTGACATTATTGATTATTGTACATGCGAACTCATATTTTTCATATCATTTCATCTATTTCAAGTGTTTGAAACCTTTTGAAAATACCTCGACAAAATATGAATACATAAGTTGGATGAACTGCGAACAATTGGTATGACAAAGTGAAGGAACCACGTGGAACCAGTTAACCTCATAAGCCTTTAATTGCTTTTGAATAATATCCTTCATTAATAATTATCACCTTGATTTTTCATCGAAAGATGTTGTCTCCATATTTCAGTGTGATTCACGGAAATAGCACAATATACCTCAATGGGATTCATGCATTAAGACGAGGCCCAGTGATCGTCTTTTTTGTTCTGTTAAATACAGCGGAGTCGATCACGTGCCCTACCGACTATTGCCAAAATGGCGGGGAATGTCTGCGGGAAGGAGCAGTGCCAAGGGTCCAGTTCTCCTGCAAGTAGGTTCTTATTTTATTGCTTCTTCAGCAGTGACAATCACAGTGATAGCAATGGCAATGACAGTCATGAAAGCTTACGGCAACGAAAATAGAGGTTGTTTTTCTTAAGCCGATTTATTTTCGATAGTCTTCTTGTGTGTGTGTTTTTATAACACATGTGCAACTTCTGGCAACTTTCAGAAACCTTCTTCAACTTGTCATTGGTGCATTAGTGTTGTATGCATGTACTTAAACTAACACGATTCTACCACGGCCCTCACACATGTTCATTGTGTTAAAAAGGCATATCACGTTTTGCAGTATGACGTCAAAAACCTTTCTATTGTTTTCTTACTAAAGTTGTTCTGCTGGATTCACCGGTGATGTTTGCCAGACATCAATAAAAGGTACTTTTTTTAAAATAAAAAAATCGTGGATGACATTCGAAAAAACCTGGCTTTCTGTCTTTTGATTTTGTTTTTAAGTATTTATGGAGTATTTAAGAGCAATGATGTTCCTCTTTGTAAAAATGTTCTTTTACAAAACAATAATTAATAGGCCAGAGACATACTGTACAACGGCCAAATAAATGTTTCGTATATGGATTTACGTATGTTGGTGGTCACCACATCATGAAAAATATAATAATTAAATACGCATAATACACCAACATCGAAGTAAAATAGGAAAAGTTAACAGATGATCAGGATATCCGACAGGTTTTTAATTTTCATTTCGAATATTTAATTTTTTTTTTGGATCAAATTTAAACACCACTTACTTAGCTAATCAACATTTTGCAAATGAACCTAAACACGTCCTTACAGTGGAAGGCAATAAACAAAAAATCCATTGAAACAAACAAAATTCGCTTTGAAAGTTATTTGGTCCCGTGTTCAAAAATCTTACAGCAAAGTTCTGTTTCCGTCGTAGGTACTCCCCTTGCCGCCATTCTGATCCCGGTAATAGCTCTCGTCTGCCTACTTGTGATAATTGGGGTCTGCACGATGACAAAAGCTGGGTACAGACACTCGAAGCAACCCGCGGCACCCCCGGAACTAAACCTGATGGAGTATGACACAGGGGAGCGTCTGTACCGCACATATCACGGCAGGTCTACTCACGAGTTACGGTTCTCTCATCTCGGCGGACGACTGGCGGTCAATCATCTCGCTTACATCAATCGACAGGAGAATTTTTAAGCGCGTGTTCCCATCCAAACAATGTTCTCTTATGCTATGTCACAGGAGAGATTAGTAGAATCCACTGAATTATTGGCAGAGGGTTTGACATGGGCGTCGCCAGGATTTTTTCTAGAGGGGGGCAAACAATTTTTTTGCCAAAAAAATGCTTGTATTTCTCAACACATTCTCGATTTATCAGTTTTAGAGGGGAGCAGGGACATTTTGCCCCCCCCCAACTCATTTAATTTGTACCCCTTTGTCTTCGCGCCTCTTTTTTTTTTCTTCCTTTTTTTTCCTTTTTTCTTTTCCAGGGCAAGTGCCCCCCCCCCTTGCCCCCCCCCCCCTCGCGACGCCCATGGGGTTTGAGGTTTGCCGATGGCCAAAGAGAAATGTAGGGTCTATATGTTTGTATATACCTAAACTAAGGTACCTCTTACAATACCCAATTTCTTTCTCCTATTAACTTTATTGTTAAAAACACATTTACGGTTAAACCAAAAAGTTACCAGATTTCAAAAGAGATTCTTTAAAAAATCATGAAATCAGGAAACATCTTGAAAAATCACACCCCTGTGATGTAAATATGGAAGAAAGAGACAGGGAAAGCGCGGCGTTTTTTTTAAAGTATGAATTTTGGGGTTTTGGGATCGCTGCGTGAAAGATATCTCGTTATCTCGAATGTTCTTAAATTTGGATTGTGGTAATAGATCTACCGAAGGTTCACTTAAACGGGGCGTTATTGGATATGCACTATTAACCTTTTTATAAATTTTACGCTGAAACTGTATATCGCTTTATTAGGATAGGTGAACTTTTATAGGAGAGATTGATCTTCCATTTCTTTTTATGGATTTATTTCATTATAATGAAACCAATAACAAAGCTTCTATGAAAATCATGTATGGCAAAGCAACTTTTGCTCACATTTATTTTAACTGTTGTTTAACGTTGAAATCACCAACTGCAGGCTAAACGCCTGCCATAGAAATATTAAATTATAATTTTGCCGTCATTTGAGGTTCATTAGCTTAAAAAAAGTTCCGACTGCTTTTGGCCGGGAACACATACATATTTCCTCAATTCATGTTTGTTATTGACTCCATTTTTTTTCTCGGAATAACGATGTAAAATTATAACGATGAATATATATCGAGCCATTAAAATATGTCACATCGAGCACTTAAAATATGTCCCATTATTATGTAGGCCATTAGTTTTATCATTTTTACGTAATATACTAATGACCATGAAATGTACAAATGGGAAAATTTATTATTTTCATATTTTGTGTAAATGTTTTAAGCATACTTTTACGTTAACATGTTTTACATTTATTTGTTTTTGTTCTTGGGCCCATGTAGTTTACTGAAATTTATATGCATGTAATTGTATTACTTCTACATCTGGTAATTTAATGTTCTTGTGATTTTAATGTATTGTAAATTTTTGAGTATTTTTATATAAAATTTGCGCTTGAAATTACGAATTCCCTATTAGGGAGACACTTTTTGCTGGAACATTATAAGGGGGGGGGGTCATGTGTAGATCAATGATAAGTTTTAGAAACTCAAAATCTCAGTGGGGGGGGGGGGCGACAAGGTTTCATAGGGGGGGGGGCTGTCGCCGTGACCTCTGCTAAAAAATTTAGCAAAAATGACCTCTGCTAAAAAAATGTATCCAATCCAATCCAATCCGATCTTATCCAATCCAATCCAAATTTATCCAATCCAATCCACTGAATCCAATCCAAATTTATCCAATCCAATCCAATCCAATCCAAATTTATCCAATCCAATCCAATCCAATCCAAATTTATCCAATCCAATCCAATCCAAATTTGAGTATCCAATCCAATCCAATCCAAATTTATCCAATCCAATCCAATCCAAATTTATCCAATCCAATCCAATCCAATCCAAATTTATCCAATCCAATCCAATCCAAATTTATCCAATATCCAATCCAATCCAATCCAAATTTATTCAATCCAATCCAATCCAATCCAATCCAAATTTATCCAATCCAATCCAATCCAAATTTATCCAATATTGTTCACAGAGGTTAAATGGCAAGCATTAATAAGCATTAATAAGGTAAAAGTACTAGTGTTTTACTGCATGAATTTGAGGTTTGTCAACAAAGAGGTTTGGCAACACCACACGAGGAGAGTCGGGTAAGCTTCGAAGTGCGCCACGTTAGGGAACACGACTATACTAGTATTACTACACGTACGCCTCAATCAAAAGTAGTCCATGTCCATGTAAGTGATTTTCTGCATAGGGGACGTTGGACAATAGAGGATCGTGTACAAAACGATCGTGTACAAAACATATGGTCTTCCCAAAAAGTCGAAGTACAAACGTGGGCGTGTGTTGGGGGGGGGGGGGGGGTAGACGGGGGGGGGGGGGGGGAGGGTATACATACGCTATATGTATATAGCTGTATTTTTATTTTAGGCTAGTTGTCGCTTATTACTTGAACTGGGCATTTTTCACCTTTTTTTGATGGTCCCAGAGTGTTCAGACTAAATTGCTCCATTATGTCTCACTGACATGACTCACTCGTTCCATACCTTTAAAAACTTTAAGAGTGCCAATCACAACATTTTCCAAGACTTTTGTTTATATCTGACATAAATTATTAAACATTAAAAAAACTACGATAAAGGTAATTTCTTTACGCATTTTCTCTGCGCTTCATGTTACGATTTTGATTTCGTTTTATGGAGGCCAATCGAAGAGATTAGATGATGTAACACAGTCGCTTTGCAGGTGCTATACTTTTGGATATACACGTATAAGTATTTAAACTTCGGAGGTCATGCTCATTAGTCAACAGTTCGTTGACCCGCATCTCACAAAGTTACGAGCCAGATTACACACCAACAACACATTCAGTTTTGGGAGTTTCTTCTAAAGGCCAATTATATTACATGATCTGTGAGGGTCGGGTGAACAAAATCGTGTTGAATTGACATGGAATGACCAAGCTGTCCTGCTATAATTTAATTTGCAGTCATATTTTGTCTGAGTCAAGTCCTGCCGCTGGGCAAGCACACCTATCTACAGGTTGGAGAAAGTGAAGAAGTAGAATGCCCTCTGATCACAGATGAGAACTTCAGCATCAGAGATGTCGACTCAGCGTATTGGTACAAAGACGTTGTAGCCACAGAGAACCTAGTCATTTCCAATTTTGAGGGAACTATCTATGAAGGCCCGAGCATTGTCAGCGGCAAGTATTTCCTGACTGAGCGATTATCCCTAGTCATAAACAACATTACAGCATCTGATGAAGGGCAGTTCTTCTGTCAGCTGAAAACTGGACGTCCTGGTTTCCAAACTGTACCCGTAGATGTAACAGTTTTTGGTGAGTAAAATAAAAAGGTTTGACAACTGTGTCTTTTAATAATAATAATAATAATAATAACGAAGTTTCATAAAGCGCACATATCCACCAAGGTGCTCAGGGCGCTATTACAATGAAAACGAAACAAAACATAATCAGTTTAATTACGAAAAAACGGATCTTTCGACATGAGGTGTTTTGAGAGATGTTTTGAATGAGTGAATAGAAGTGGAGGTTTTGATATGAAGAGGTAGTTGATTCCAGAGATGTGGTGCTGCAACAGAGAAAGATCTGTCCCCCCAGGTACGATGAGATTTGACTTCTTGAAGAAGATATTTATTTCCAGATCGAAGGTTGCGAGATGGTTTGTATATATTGAGCATGTCCAGGATGTACGTAGGTGCTTGCCCATTAAGTGCTTTGAAGACAATGAGCATCAGTTTGTAGATGATTCTAGACGATATTGGGAGCCAGTGAAGATCCAAAAGGACAGGTTTTATATGGGAGTGTTTTGTCGTTAAAGTGACCACACGTGCAGCAGTTTTTTGTAGGCGTTGGAGACGGGATAGCTGAACATCTGGAAACCCAAATAAAAGTGAGTTTCCCATATCAAGACGAGATGTAACAAAGGAGTGGACAATCTGTTCTGTGGAAGCGCGATCAAGATATTTTCGGATCTTTCCTATGTTGCGGATGTGAAATAAAGCAGAGCGAACTGTGTTAGAAATGTGATTCATGAACGACATCGACGAGTCAAAAATTACACCAAGATTGCGAACATGGCTGACTGGTTTGATGTGAGAGTCCCCAACAGTAATAAAAGGAATAGAGATTTTGGAAAGTTGCTGTGGAGAACCTATCAACATGAACTCAGTTTTATTGTCATTAATTTTCAGGAAGTTGTCGTTCATCCAATGACGAATTTCACCAACACAAGCCTCCGTGCGAGTGATGCAGGACTGAGCATGTTGTTGTGAGGGATTAAAAGAGACATATATTTGTGTGTCGTCCGCATACGTGTGATATTGAAGGTTGTGTCTCTGAATGATTTCTTGAAGAGGGAATGTGTATAATGAGAACAACTGCGGGCCGAGAACCGAACCCTGAGGAACTGAAAAATCAAGTTGGACAGGTTCTGAGGCAGCATCCCCGACACGGCGGTATTGTGGTCTACATTCCAGGTAGGACTGGCACCATTGCAGAGCACGATCCCGCAGACCGATGACGTTTATACGCAGACGAGTCAGAAGTATGGAGTGGTCCACGGTGTCGAATGCCGCACTCAAATCAAGGAAAATAAGTGCAGTAATTTTTTGTTGATCAAGACCAGTAAGAATGTCATTGTGAACACGTATTAAGGCAGTTTCAGTACTATGATTCGGTCTGTAGGCAGATTGAAATGAATCAGTGAGATTGTTGACCCGCATAAATACCTGTAACCTGGAGGACACTATACGTTCAATAGTTTTACCTAAAAAACTCAAATTTGAAATGGGTCTGTAATTGCTAAACACTTCCTTACCAAGCCACTTTTCTTTAAGAGGGGGCGAATGTAAGAGGTTTTAAGGCAAGTGGGGAAAACACCGGTATTAAGAGATTTGTTAACAATATGAGTAATTAAAGGAACAAGAACACCACAGCAATCCTTTATAAGAAAGGTGGGAACTGGGTCAAGCTCACAGGATTTGGATGGAGATTTGGCGAGCAATTTCTTGATTTCTGTCTCACTGGCTGGCTGAAATTCCGTAAGATAAGCATAATTAAGTTCATTTTGTGGGGCAATATTATCTTTGCTATACATGCTTGAGAGAAATCATTACGTAAAGTGACAATTTTGTTGACAAAAATTTCTGAAAATTGGGTAGCTAGGGCTATGTCAGAAACTGAAAAAGGCATAACAGGAACTTTACTCTTATTGAGTAATCGATTTACAATACCAAATATTTTTTTCTGATTACCAGAACAACCAATAACTTTAGAAGAATAATACGCTTTCTTAGCTCTAACAATACAGTCAGTTACAATACGTCGATGGACGCAGTAATCTTGTCTGTGAACAGTCAGTTTTGTAGAGCGCCATTTCTTCTCGAGTTGTCGTCTTTTTTCCCGAGCTGAAGGGTGCACTGAACTAATTCAAGCGATAATTTCTACGCCAGCTGATTAGCATAAAAAGTGCCCCCACAATTTCTTTTGAAAACGGAGACCGTTTGGCTTTAAAAACGGTGGAATTGTTTAAATATACCCAAGGATCAACTCCCTGGTTTTGGGGCTTCCATCTGAGGGCAGGCTTGATAAAATTACGGATGAAAAATGGGTCCTATTTGCCTGTGAAAGTGGAAGGATGCCACTTGTAAAATGGCTACATGCAGGCTCGGGAACTATCACTTTTCGGGAGGTGATTTTATTTGGGTGTGAATATTTAAAAATGTAATTGGCTAATGTACGTAAAATTGAAAAGAAATGAAAAGATGAAAGACAAGACAATAATTTAATTTTTGTTTCAGAAACCCCAGTGATGTTGGCTTGCATGTTACTTGGCCCTGAACTTTGTTGATTTTACACTGTTTTCAATGGGGCTTGAATTAGTACAGTGGACCCTGAACGAATTTACTCGTTGAACCATGGACTATTTGGTGGTATTTTTACAGTCCGCGTTCGCATAGGGGCATGCTTGTCAAGCAGACCACTGAGAGTTGAATGATATTTTTCAACACAGCAAGGTAGGTCGGTGTTCTGTAAGTCGATGTTCGAAAGTGCTGAAACCACATCATTGCGAAATTTATCAATTTTAAGGTTTTTGAAGTGGCGGGAGGACACAGACATAGTTGGCGAGGGTGGCTTTTGGAGCTGAAGAGTCGCCATGACAGCAAAATGATCAGAGAGTCCAGGATGAATGCTTAAATCTGAGATGAGTGAAGTATCCTCCTGGGTGATAAGCAGGTCCAAACAGTGACCACTGCGGTGAGTTGGTTCATTAATGTGCTGAATGAACCCGTAGGATGATAAAAGAGATTTGAACCGCTTTGAAATACTGTCCAAGGGGTTGTCCACATGGATGTTGAAGTCTCCGGTGAGAATAATTTCAGATGGGTGAAGCAAGTATAATTCCAATAAGTTTTCGAAATCTTCGAGGAATGTATTTATGCTGATGCGGTGGCCAGAATTATCATTTCCAGACCGATATATATTGACAAGCCGGACTGATTTTGAGTTACAAGTTATTTCTGCATGGATGGACTCAAATGATGAGAAGTTTCCAACATCAGGCTTTATGGATACTGATAAACAAGACTTGTAGAGGAGTCCTACCCCTCCACCTGTTTTGTGCAGTCTGGGAATATGATGAAATGAGTATCCAGGTGGTGTTATTTCAGTTATAATCCAGTCGTCCCCAGGTTTCAGACAGTATGGGCTTTGAACACACACGCAAGGTGGAGACGGCTGAAGCGTACACGTTCTAAATTAAAAACAAATTAATGACGACAGATACCCACATGAAACTTGTATCAAAGAACTACTGATTCCTTCCTCCATGCTAATACTGACAAATGAAAATCCCATTGTTATTAAAATACGTTTCAGCCGTCTCCACCTTGCGTGTGTTCAAAGCCCATACTTTCGTACGGCGCGGATGGTAGCACGTATTATTACACGAAACAGTCGTTGATAAAGCGCGACTTGTTTTTCTTCGATGGAGCAACGACGGTGACGTCACGTCAGACGCCCTCATCCGGCAAACCGGTGCAAGGATTGAGCCTCACGGCGAACACATTGAGCTGTAAGTTTTCAGACTATTTTGCTGTTTTTCTTCAAAATGTTCGCTGTTTGGGACAATGTAAGGGGTCTGATGGAATGTCATGAATGTGTAGATCAATCCCGGGTAACTGTCTCTCTCATTTGTATTCTTTTTACCGGTTTTTTGGGAGGTCTTTTTGTCCTCGCGTGGGTTTGTGACTATGCTACTGTGACGCCGTCACCAAAGTATGGCAAATCGGTGGAGCGTTTATATGGAGGGGTACCCGTAATTCAACGCTCCACTCAGTAGAGCTACCTTCATTGAGATGGGGTCCGCTCATAAGTCCGACGCCTCATAGGTCCGACGCCTCATAAGTCCGACAAAATCGCATCCCCTAACCAAATAAAGGCCCATAAGTCCGACGCCTCATAGGTCCGACGCCTCATAAGTCCGACGCCTCATAGATCCGACGCCTCATAGCTCCGACGCCTCGTAAGTCCGACAAATTAAATGCCTCGTTTTTCCGTTGTCGGACTTATGAGGCGTCGGACTTATGAGGCGTCGGACCTATGAGGCGGAATAAATAAATTTTATGCCTCATAAGTCCGACGCCTCATACGTCCGAAATTTCGGACTTATGAGGCGTCGGACCTATGAGGCGTCGGACTTATGATACGGCCCCATTGAGATGATAGGCCTATGAAGAAAAAAAGCATGAAAAGTGGCGTCAGGTTGCAACATTTTTTCCCAAAGCATGATTTCAAAAATTCTGTTATTGGAATTTTAAAAAAACTACGATGCTTTTCGGCAAAAGAACAGCGCCCTCACACATTTACTGATGCGGTTAACATGGTTTAATGTTTAATTTGGGGGAAATGGATTTAGCCACTTCCTTAAGTTAAAATTTGATGAAAATAAAGACATTAAAATGGGGATATTCTTGCCTCGTTTCTTCCACATGGCGTCCTGTGTCTTGAGGAATCCCTCGCTGATCGCCTGCTTGACTTTCTCCGGGTCTTTGGACTCGAATCCCCGCTGAGCTTTGATCGTGTCCCACAGCGTATCACGCGCGAACACGGCGGCTTCCTTTCCCCCGTGCCCGTCAAAAACACCGAAGAAGGCACAATCGTTGTCCTTACTCCGCTCATATCGGATGGAAATCATGTCTTCCATGTGATCCCTACCACCCTGATTGGAATCACTGGTCACACGAAGTCCGAGAACTTGTCTTTTGGCGGGCATTTTGGGAGTGGATTTTTTGCCGGTGCTCGCGCCCACGAACTCCATTTTGCAATGCGCGATCAACACTGGCTTTTTTTGCGCGCGCTCGATGGGATTCTTTTGTGTATATATATACGGTTTGACCTCGGAGTTCTTGTTCATGCGTGTGCAAAAGCGGCGTTTTGATTGGTCGATCGAAAAGATTGGCCGACTAAACTGGTTAACATTTAGGCGCATTTTCTATAACCCAGATTAAAAGGTCAATCTAGTCAAGTTAACTATTAAGTGCATACATAACATGTACGTACACGTAATACAACATGTTTCGCGGGGAACTGTGAACACTAAGGGTGCAACCCTGCAAATAAACTCCCATAGACACTAGTGCTAAATGCCCATACTTCAAAATTCTTTTTAAAATACTCAAAACTCTCACAGGTATTCAAGCTGCACAGAAAAATGATGATCAATGTGTCATCTTTCATTTTCTTTTCAATTTATGGTGGGTTGACCATTGACTTTTCGAGATATTTTCACGCAAAGAAGACGACCCCTACTTTCCCCAAAGCGGAAAAGTAGCCATCTTGAAAAACGATCCCTCCACAACATGGCAAAATAGCGCCACTTTCGAGCCCAATAGCATCCAAAATGCTCAGAATTGGAAGCCCCAAGTCCGGGCCAGAGGTTCATTACCATATCTCTTCAATTCCCCAATTTTACGACGCTCAGAACTCTCTAATATAGAATATTTTGAGGGGTATAACTTTTATTCATGAGCTTGGCGGATCGATTTACTGGTGTGCACCCTAATAATCTTGAGGTGTTGGCTGATAGGGACCAAATTTCCTATAGCATAATTAATATTCGCATTTACGGAAAGATCCGTATAATTACGCCGAAAATACGGAATATTTCACTTTACGGAGTCCGTAAATTTACGGGCATTTTTATCAGTGCATGTTTCTTAAATCCCCCATGATGTTCCGATGTTCTCATGCAGTGCGTTCGATTACAGTCCCCCCACATGCCCCGGCTTACTTGCGCCGGTGACGGACATAAACCACTATAGTCTAACGACTTGTCATCAAGTTTACCTTGCAACAATAATATTTACATGCGATGTCATGCATAATGATACACAATTCATTTTCTCCACTTTTCAGTACAGTTAAACGTTTTAAGAGCAACAGTATATTCTTAACAAAATAATAAAATAAATTATCTTTAAAATCTCAAAAAACTTTTGCTAAAAAAGTCAAATGAAAGTGGCCAGGAATCCGGCCCCAACGCACAATGGGCGAACGCAATGGTTGTCGGAACAAAGGTGTGTCGGAAGATAGATTTGTCCGAACATTGGGTTGTCGGGACGTAGGGGTGTCGGATCGCGGAATACAGAGCAGTCACACAAACCAAATGCAAGATGCGAAGTTCCAAGTTTACATCGAATGCAACACACATTACTACCACGTTGTCGTAAAAGTTGGTATATTCACTTATTCTTTAAAATGGGGCTTGCGGTCGCTGCCGAAGTTAATATTGAGCGTGATGAGGAGTAATAATTAACCATCTGATATTTTCTACATAAACCCCAGGTGTAGGGGGTTTTGCATAGAAATGTTTAGATACCAACTTTTATGACAATGTGTTTTCTCTTCTAAAGGCACTCCGCTACAAGCCTTGGCTTATTAGGATTGTGCCTCCACACTATTGTATTTTGCTTTCTGTTATGTTATTATTTTAGTATGGAAACAAATGTAATATTGAATTGAATTGAATTGAATTGAATGACACAATTAGGTTAACTTTCCGTACTCAGCATCAACTCAACGTTTATTTTCCCCGAAATGATTGCACGAGCTGGTCCTTTTCATGATCGGTGTATTTGTATAAATCACATACTTTTGATGTCAAGAAATCAGGAGTGAACTTTTTATTGGTTATAAAACACTTACAAAAAAAGTCAGGGACTGTGAGCGATGAATGAAACGTTGTTTCTGATTGGGCAAAAGGTCACTCTCGTCGTCTATAGTATCATCAGACAGAAACGTGTCCTTTTTTGCGGGCTATAAATCATTCCACCAGTAAGGCCAAACAAAAAAAGTCTCCGGTTTCAAGTATGGAGCTTGTCCCAAAAGTGGTGCGTCGACGCGGGTTTTTCCCCCTCCTTTTCACTTCTTCAAATGTCGGTTGATATTGCAGATGACTCTTCGATCCCCTTAAAACTCTCCAGAATATCCTTCAGAGTGGAGCTTGAGGTGACCTCAGTAAGGCCATAAGGCTTGAGAATTCTGCACCCACGATCTCGTCCGACATGAACATTCTTCAGGAAATTTGGATAGTCGGGAAAAAATCAGAGAAAACGGTAACGTCAGACCATACAGCGACATCGTGCATGAGCTGCCACGCTGGTCATTAGCTAGCCCGACTGCGTCTGGCCGTACAGTACTATCGCAAGCTCTGTAGTACGGCCAGACGCCCGATGCTTCCACAGAGACTGAATTTTGTTGGCCGCCGATGTAGCGATTTTGCTACATCTTTCGATCGCGATTATCTTTTCATCCAGGACACAAATTTCCAAAGTTAAGGTTCGTAGTCGTAGAGCAACTCATACTTTTTCGAAAAAAACGTTGTTTGGTCTCAATATTTTCATCCATCTGGCCACAAGACGAATTTCAGTCATCAGATTCCACAAATATCGTCCCCCATGCGATCCCCCATGCGATTTCAAAATGGCGGCCGCGCTGTAATGTATGCAATATGCAGGCGCGCCCGCACAAACTCATGAATATGCATAAACAGTCTGTGACGTATGACCTCGTGTTTTTGGCCTTGTATCGCGTGCACCAAAGAAAGCCAGACAAAAGAGGTCAGTCCCAAGGCACGGCTTCCATTAATCAGTCGCTGGTTGATTTTCATGTTCTGTAGTGTTGAAGTGAAAAAATCGGAGAATGATTTTTTTTGCTCAACATATTGCGAACCACTGCTAAACTTGGAAGAAAAAAAAAACACAGCCAAACCGGTCGCGGTCATGCATGATCGCACTAGACATGATTGGAATCCGAAGGGGTGAGACCCAAGCAGGTATATTAGCACTCATGACTTTGCTGTTAGGAATGCTGGTCTACAAAAAAACAACTTGCGTCCCAGAAATAGGTGTGAAAACTGGGTTACCGAGCAATATTATATAGGTCTAGTTATCGGCTATACGCCCATAGCGCTTCAACAGACCGACACGTATATGATTATATTAAACCCTACCGACGGAGCCAGTCTGTGAGTTTCTCACACCACAATTAGCAAGGTGTAATGCGGTTAGACGACTGATTATCCAACTTGGATCTTGGATGCTTACAGACGCTGGCTTCATGAACTTGGACTCCAAAAAGATGAGCAGAAATTGGGCGGACCAGAAATGAATCACACATAGGACAACATTGGACTGTAGTAAGGCCGAGACGCAGGTTAGTGATGGTGTACGGGGAGGGCAGTAGTTTTTGGCGGGCATACATGAAGACATTTCATTTAGTTTGAAATAGTGGAAGACCAGACTATTTTGTGTCAGGAATAGTTTAAACTTAAGATAACGAACATTGAATTTAAGAAAAGAGCAGACTTAAGCTTAATGCATAATCAGTCCGATATTACTGTGTTGGATTATGTCTGTGTCAGACAACGAAGATATCTGGAAGCTATTTTGGTTGGATGTTCAGCCGGATAGTAACATGGACATTATTGACTAACCGACTCACTGACGGAGTGACCGTCCAACCGACATTGTTACTGAGTAACCTTTTTTTAGCTGAGAGATAATGTAATACTTGACATGGAATTCGACGCGGCAGAAGTCAAAAATTGTTTAACAGATTTTATGACATCTCACAGACTCTGCTCTTGATTGGCCGAGATCTCGTCACCATGGTATACTAATATTGTCAGTGCGACAACGTATATACCTGCCTGATGACATATTCAGGCAGCAAATGCAGAGCTCGAGCGCTTTTTGGCCGCTGACCGATATAGCGCAGCGTGATTTTCCGCATGGCGGAAGCCGGGCCGGTGCCTCATGTGGACGGCCCAACGTGGCCGCCCGTGCACGGTGACATCATTTTTGCCGGCGCGCGGTTCGCACCGTTCGCCGTTTTGGAACGGTCTACTTTTTCATCCTTTTATTTTATTTACGAACCAAACTATGCATTTCTGTTTTATTTTTGTATTCTTCTACTATAATTTCAGATTTAAAGGTTTTTCCAGCACACACAGGTCGTCAGGCCGACCATAATAGTAGGCCTACATGTACATGTACGCACGCACGGTAATTGTTCGACAGAAATAAAACCTACATAAGAAACGCAATCCAATTCACAATAACTCGTCAACCCCATAATAATTTGGGTTTGATCATCAGAAAGACTTTTATCAAATAAGCGAGTCGTTATAAATCTAATCGATTGCTTTAACTCGTGACACAGTAAAAATGGCCTCCCCCAGTGATCAGTGGAACGTTCTATTTTCACTCTGCGTCATCTCGGCAAACCAGAGCACTCCATGGATCACGTGGGGAGGCTAGTTTCACTGCACAATTATAGGAGCAGTCAGTATTTCTATACTATTTTGTCCAGAATTATCCAGATGGGTGCCCATTTTATTTGGATTGTTTTCATGGTAACGTCCGGTTGGTTGAGGGACAGTCAAGCTGGTAAGTTATATTTCATTTCTCTTTTTGAGGACTATTTTAGCCAAGAATTGTTTTCAAAAGAATTAAGAGGCTAATCAAATTAATGGGGGAGTTTTGACTACTGATGAAAAAGGTAGAGAACTCTCGTCTTTTTTCTTTAATGTATCAATATGGAAAACACATCAGATCAATTTTCTGGAGGGACTGTGTGCATGGGCGTCACAGGGTTTTTACGAAAGGGTACTTTGTGTATACACTCACAAAATGAGGAACAATAGTATTCTACAAATCCGTCGTCGTACGACCGTGCCCGACAAGGGAAATTCTAAAGAAGAGAGGTGGGAGAGAACAATGCAAGTATCCCATGCAAGTATCCCATTGCGTTCCATGGAAACGCAAAAATAGAACATCATCGAACTTTTATCTCCTTGATGGTATTGCGCATGTCTTTTTTACCCATGTTCATGTGCCTAGAATAACTACTGCAGTAAGAACTCAAAAATGGTATAATATGGCAGGTAATGCACCTTGTACTTTTTTTTTAATAGATTTTTGTACCCCATCATCAGTTTCGACTTACGATTGCGTCTTTCCAGACGGATTTGAGAAACAGGCTCGCTTTGGTAAGTGTGTGTACATGTGATGTAAATACACCTATACCGAATAACGAAAAATACTAAAAAGATATGCGGTACGCTCCAATTTTAATAACAATAAATAGGAATAAATTAAGTCCATGTTTTTAACGATAGTAACTTTCACGTAATTTGTGTACTCTATTTTCACAAGTTATTGCTAATTTTAAATTTAATAGAAATACCACAATGAATACTATACGATGAAAGAAAACTTGCAAAGCAAAACAGACAATAATCACCATTTTCATTCTCAGAAATAGGACTTGATTTATGTACAACACAAAATCAGACGGTGAAAGTAATGTTTCAGTCTTGACTCTCATTAAATCTCATTTGAATTTGAATTCCTGTGTGGTAATATCTGGTTCCCACCCAGATGAATAACTTCAAAACATCTAGCATTCCATGGACAGCTGTAGAAATGTGTTCTTTTGCATAAGTTCTGATAGCAAAAATCAATTTCAGTAACGTTTTTAACAGATGAGTGAAAGAACGTGCTCGCTTAATACGTGCTTCATTGGTGTATCAAATTTGCATGATTTTAATGGTAAAATAATTAATCTCTGTCACTTTCTTTATTACTCATCCTGTACTTCTAGCCACTCCACGACTCTGCCTATAGCGTCGCTGATTTAAATACCCTTATTCCTTTGATAACTTACTCTCTAAAACTCAGGATATTCTACCAATATGCATAACACAGAAAGGTTGCCCTCTTTCGAGTGTATCGGATCCTGTTTCGGGGAAATATCGCGGGCGAGGGTATCAAAAGGGGAGGTGGATCACCCCAAGCACCCCCATCCGCCACTGAATTGGACCTTATACCCCTTCTATCTCAACAATGTTTAATTACTCCTTACAACGTCACTAAAATTCTAAATGTTGGTTGATGGCAACTCAGCCACCTAACTACCCTGAAAAATCCTGGACTTGGTCACTTCAACCACCCCTTCAAATGGAAAGCAATGGATCCCAAGTGTTGACAACGCGACAGTACATTTACAAGAATTAACAAAATAAAAGGGATCATTACTTTTTTTTGTTAGATTCCTTTGCGGTTCAATTCTCAATCTCTGTTACCTTTGTTTTCTCTGTTATGTAGATTCATGCAACCGAACCAATACGTGCCTCAACCCATTATTGCCTACTGTGGCAACCGGGGAATGCAACGGCGTAACGACACAGATATGCTCAGTGGGTAGGTAGGCTAAATTATAGACCTGATTTTATGATGTCACATTTTCAGTGGCATTTTTTAGCCATTGGTTCAATGCATTTAACCCATACCTACGCACTCAATGTGAACCGTACTGCGCAGGCACTCATTATTGTCGTTGCAATGAAGACGCAGTCATTGTGACGTCATGGAAATTAGGCCTATTGATTGGATTATATGGGTGTCGCATTATACTGGGAAAGTCCCATAGTAAAATTCATTGATCTCCATTAGATCAAAATGTAATGTCCATCTACTCTTAGATGGCAATCTCTAAGTGAAAGACGAGATTTTCACTTAACTACTCTAGTGTATAAGAGTTAAACATCCAAATTGCCTCCTCAACTTTGTGACTGTTTTCATTTTGTTTCTAGTACCCACTCAAACAATACTAGGTCTGTTTCACAAGGTAATCTAATTCCTTCTTTATCCAAATCCTACTCAGGAAAACGTCATAACCTCCCTACGACACTTAAACATCCATTGCCTCCCATACTCTTACAAGTTTTAAGCGCCTCTACACGAACCTGATAGTTTAATATTATATGGTACATGTTTGTCTTGTTTTTGTCTTTTTACTGCCAATGTAGCAACCGTGATTAACCGTGTCTCATCTTACTGTTTATTTATCTTCTTAATTATATCTTTTAATGTATTTATTGCTTGTTTTTCTATTTTATACTATTGTATGTTTGTTATAACTGCTGGGCACCTTTGAAAAACAGTGTTCCACTGAAAGGTCTCCCAGGATAAACAAGAAATAAATAAATAATAAATAAATAAATTGCTCTCCATTATACAATGAAGATCAATGGTAATATAACTTTGCACAGTGCAAAGGCTTTAGGGATACCTTTCCGAAGACACAGTTACCCATACGTATTTCAATAGATAACATATCAAGATGGCAGACAATAGCCACTAGTGTGCCCCCTCCTACGTTATAATAACATACAAACACAAAGTGGAAAGCTTTTTGTTTGTCTTGTAAAAAAACACGAACTGTATCATTGGTTTATACGCATTTTACACATTATAGGTCATGGCTTTTAAGCTGAAAATGTATTACATGTACCTATACTTGCAACATTGTTAAATTTTAAACATGTGTTTGCCGATTTAAAGATGTCCCTTTGTAACGAACAAACTTCATTTTAGAAATTGCCAACTAAATCTCAGTGATCTTTCCTTCATTATTGGTCATATTCTATACCTCGTTTTAAATAGTCCGAGCGCCAAATGATCCACCGCTGAAAGACGTATGTTCAAGTTCTCCCTGCAAAAACGGCGGAAAATGCATATCTCAACGAGAGGGCGTCCTGTGCTGTTACTGTAACCCAGCAACGCCTCCGGATTCCGGCCAGGCTTGTTATGGTACGTAGGCGTACACGTTGCTAATGGTTCACCAGCTATAATAGTAAGATACATGTAATTATGACATGTGTTTTTTTTATCACAAAAAATCTAAACAGTATTTTACCCTCATTAAAAATGGCCCATTAGTTTAACATTTCTTTCATAGGAACTGATCAGAAAGACAATACAAAAGAGTGGTGACTCTCGGACTCGCTTGAAAATAAAAAAATGGAAATGAATGGAAATTTCATTTTACATACAGGGTGAGTAAAAGACACCTGCAATAATGCAAAGAAGCCATTTTTTTTGAACTTTGAACTTTTGTAACCTTGTAAGAATGGCATTCGTTAGTAGGCCCTAACCATTGTGTGACAAAAAAAAGACATCCTCAAAACAGGACATTTTTTTGGCAAGACCTGCACTTGAATCACTGGTCATGTGACGAGTAGTCCAAAGGGAATATCCTTGATATGTTCTACCAATGACTTGAACTTGTTAGGCACAGGAGCTTTCGGACAGAAACGTAGAGGATTGTTAACCGCTTTGACACTTTCGTACGTGAATCTTTGATACTTAGACCCTGCGATAATAAATGTCTCGTCCAGAACACCCTGTGCTGCAGATGACGGTGCACCACCAACGATAGATAGTTGCAACGATGTGAGGACGAATAAAGATGTAGTGAGCGATATCATCTCAGACCTTGACGTCACAGCTACCGATAACGTTATGAACTCCTTGCCCATACATTGCATAGAGACTAGTGGTGCATTACATCTTACAAGCAACGAGACCACTTTCAACTGCACAGCAACTGATACGGCTGGAGGAGAGACTACCTGTACATTCAACGTTTTCTTTGGTACGTATTACAAGAACATTTTACAAAAATCACTGACAACCGCTTCACTTAATTAGTATCCATCAATTAAATTAATTACCATTGTACTTGATAATGAAAAGGAGCGGGACACTTTATCTTTTTTCTCTTTCCTTTTTTTATTCAACAATAACGAAAACAATCAAGATCAACAAGCACCTGTGATCGACAATTGTCCTTCGAATGTAAGGACCAACAACGCTGTGGTAACCTGGACACCAGATCCTACAGCAACTGACAATGATGGGACCACACCTGCAGTATCCTGCATTCCAGCCGCTGGCAGTTCATTTCCAGTCGATGCAACTACAATTGTTGTTTGTAACGCAATTGATGCTGCTGGAAATGAGGCCATCTGCACTTTTAATGTCGCTGTAGGTAGGTGTATAAATTCAAGCATTACTTTATTGAACTTTATGCATCGTTTGTAGCTGCGAACAATTAGTATGACAAAGTGAAGGAACCACGTGGAACAGTTAACCTCATAAGCCTTTAATTGCTTTTGAATAATATCCTTCATTAATAATTATCACCTTGATTTTTAATCGAAAGATTTTTGTCTCCATATTTCAGTGTGATTCACGGAAATAGCACAATATACCTCAATGGGATTCATGCATTAAGACGAGGCCCAGTGATCGTCTTTTTTGTTCTGTTAAATACAGCGGAGTCGATCACATGCCCTACCGACTATTGCCAAAATGGCGGGGAATGTCTGCGGGAAGGAGCAGTGCCAAGGGTCCAGTTCTCCTGCAAGTAGGTTCACATTTTATTGCTTCTTCAGCAGTGACAATCACAGTGATAGCAATGGCAATGACAGTCATGAAAGCTTACGGCAACGAAAATAGAGGTTGTTTTTCTTAGGCCGATTTATTTTCGATAGTCTTCTTGTGTGTGTGTGTTTTTATAACACATGTGTAACTTCTGGCAACTTTCAGAAACCTTCTTCAACTTGTCATTGGTGCATTAGTGTTGTATGCATGTACTTAAACTAACACGATTCTACCACGGCCCTCGCACATGTTCATTGTGTTAAAAAGGCATATCATGTTTTGCAGTATGACGTCAAAAACCTTTCTATTGTTTTCTTACTAAAGTTGTTCTGCTGGATTCACCGGTGACGTTTGCCAGACATCAATAAAAGGTACTTTTTTTAAATTAAAAAATCGTGGATGACATTCCAAAAACCTGGCTCTCTGTCTTTTGATTTTGTTTTTAAGTATGTATGGAGAATTTAAGAGCAACGATGTTCCTCTTTGTAAAAACGTTATTTTACCATAGAATAATTAATAGGCCAGAGACATACTGTACAATGGCCAAATAAATGTTTTGTACATGGATTTACGTATGTTGGTGGTCACCACATCATGAAAAATATAATAATTAAATACGCATAATACACCAACATCGAAGTAAAATAGGAAAAGTTAACAGATGATCAGGAAATCCGACAGGTTTTCAATTTTTATTTCGAATATTTAATTTTTTTTTGGATCAAATTTAAACACTACTTACTTAGCTAATCAACATTTTGCAAATGAACCTAAACACGTCCTTACAGTGGAAGGTAGTAAACAAATAATCCATTGAAACAAACAAAATTCGCTTTGAAAGTTATTTGGTCCCGTGTTCAAAAATCTTACAGCAAAGTTCTGTTTCCGTCGTAGGTACTCCCCTTGCCGCCATTCTGATCCCGGTAATAGCTCTCGTCTGCCTACTTGTGATAATTGGGGTCTGCACGGTGTACAGACACTCGAAGCAACCCGCGGCACCCCCGGAACTAAACCTGAAGGAGTATGAGTAGGGGAGCGTCTGTACCGCCCATATCACGGCAGGTCTACCAGTGTTGGAGTCAAGACCTCAAAGTCCGAGACCGAGACCGAGACCGAGACCGAGACCTCATAGTCCGAGACCGAGACCTCATAGTCCGAGACCGAGACCAAGACCGAGACTTCCCCATCCGAGACCGAGACCGAGACCGAGACCTCATAGTCCGAGACCGAGACCGAGACCTCATTTAAAAAAAAAAATGCTGCTATGTGCACCAGGTGTAATAAAACTGGTGATGGTATGCTGCTGACTGTCTGCCTGAGTCTTGTTTTGTATGTATGCATTGTGTCTGCAAATGAGTCAATTAATAAAGTTATAGTTATTTGCAGTAAGGAAAATCATATTAACATGAAACATATTAAATTGAAATAATTTGATGGAGAAAAAATAAATCAAAATAAAAAAATACTTGTTTTCAAAAAATGTCCCCATTATCCATTTAAATTAACCAGTCAATATGAAAACAATTTAAGCAAACTTGGGTGGACAACTGGTGGACATAAACTATTTTTGAGAAAAAAAAATAAGTAAATAAATGACGTGTTAGGGCGCACTCAATCCAAGATGGTGGCGCCCATGTTCCGTGAAAACTTTGAGGACCAAAACAAAACCTTACTATCACTCGGCTTCAATCCTACTCAAGTCAAAGCTTGCTGATAATTTGATTACTTTTTAATATGAAAATAACTATTATTAGTTGCAGCAATTATACTCTGTTTCATCAACTTCAACATATCTGAACTGGTAAATTGTCAAACAACACGTAAGAAAAAAGTTCAACATGGCGAACTTGGCCCTCAGCCCAGCAACACACGGTGCAACATACCTCATCCTGGCCCTACATCTGTAAGGTTTTCCCTTGTTTAACGTTAATTCAAATTGACGGAGATGTTGGTTCAATTATTTTGGGGCTAATATTATTGGGCCTAATAAATGGTTTAAATAGGGTGATAGGTACTTTCTTTACTTTGTGGACACGGCTCACGTGCCTGATGAAGGCCGAACTCATCCCTGCCTGGTCGGTAATACGCTTCTGACTAAAACAAAATCTGCAAGGTATAGCTGATTGCTTTCTTTTCCCTGATGTTTTGTCCACAAACTCTTTATGCTCCTTAAAAGCAAATTTTATGATTAACGAGTTGCTTGACATAATTTTCAATTCGACAAGACAGCACTTTATATAAATGATTAATCATCAACTCAAAATAATTTCTGAAATATTTAACGTTACACCGTTATACTACGAGCGAGAACCTCTCAGCATGGATGTTTACATGCAGTCACGGTGACTACACACATCTGCCGTGCGTGCAGTGTGCAATGTATTTTTCATGCAAGTCCAGTTGTCACCATCAGTCAATGCACGCACGTGACGGACGTCACGACACGCGGTTTGTTAACAGATTTTGACAAACAGTCCATGCTACTGACTGAGCGGCGATATGCTAGCGATAAGCATGCTCTAGTTGCGGAAATTCTTTTGACATGCACTATGCGTTATCATAGATTTGCCCAGGTGATTCAGTGTCGACTCCATAAGCGGTTAATCGAATAATTGTCTTCAAACACTCATTTAACGGGTCTCGTCAAGGTCTTGATCCGAGACCCTTGTCCGAGACCGAGACATTTGGAGTCGAGACAGAGACCACAACATTCCGAGACTTCAAAATCGTCGAGAACTTAAAAAAATGGTCTCGAGACT
The DNA here is from genome assembly GCF_015706575.1 of Patiria miniata. NCBI lineage: Eukaryota > Metazoa > Echinodermata > Asteroidea > Valvatida > Asterinidae > Patiria > Patiria miniata. The sequence goes on from NW_024037061.1 coordinate 12,123,990, forward strand.
AGTCTCGAGACCAAGACTTTGGTCGAGACCTCCAACACTGAGGTCTACTGACGAGTCACGGTTCTCTCATCTCGGCGGACGACTGGCGGTCAATTATCTCGCTTACATCAATCGACAGGAGAATTTTTAAGCGCGTGTTCCCATCCAAACAATGTTCTCTTATGCTATGTCACAGGAGAGATTAGTAGAATCCACTGAATTATTGGCAGAGGGTTTGACATGGGCGTCGCCAGGATTTTTTTCTAGAGGGGGGCCAAATTGTTTTTGCCAAAAATTGCTTGTATTTCTCAACACATTCTCGATTTATCAGTTTTAGAGGGGGCAGGGACATTTTGCCCCCCCCCCAACTCATTAAATTTATACCACTTTGTCTTTGCGCCTCTTTTTTTTTTTTTTTTTTTTTTTCTTCCTTTTTTTTTTTGCTTTTCCAGGGCAAGTGCCCCCCTTGCCCCCCCCCCTCGCGACGCCCATGGGGTTTGAGGTTTGCCGATGGCCAAAGAGAAATGTAGGGTCTATATGTTTGTATATACCTAAACTAAGGTACCACTTACAATACCCAATTTCTTTCTCCTATCAACTTAATTGTTAAAAACACATTTACGGTTAAACCAAAAGGTTACCAGATTTCAAAAGAGATTCTTTACAAAATCATGAAATCAGGAAACATCTTAAAAAATCACACCCCTGTGATGTAAATATGGAAGAAAGAGACAGGGAAAGCGCGCCTTTTTTTTAAAGTATGAATTTTTGGGTTTTGGGATCGCTGCGTGAAAGATATCTCGTTATCTCGAATGTTCTTAAATTTGGATTGTGGTAATAGATCTACCGAAGGTTCACTTAAACGGGGCGTTATTGGATATGCACTATTAACCTTTTTATAAATTTTACGCTGAAACTGTATATCGCTTTATTATGATAGGTGAACTTTTATAGGAGAGATTGATCTTCCATTCCTTTTTATGGATTTATTTCATTATAATGAAACCAATAACAAAGCTTCTATGAAAATCATGTATGGCAAAGCAACTTTTGCTCACATTTATTTTAACTGTTGTTTAACGTTGAAATCACCAACTGCAGGCTAAACGCCTGCCATAGAAATATTGAATTATAATTTTGCCGTCATTTGAGGTTCATTTGCTTAAAAAAAGTTCCGACTGCTTTTGGCCGGGAACACATACATATTTCCTCAATTCATGTTTGTTATTGACTCCATTTTTTTTTCTCGGAATAATTATAATAAAATTATAACGATGAATATATATCGAGCCATTAAAATATGTCACATCGAGCACTTAAAATATGTCACATTATTATGTAGGCCATTAGTTTTATCATTTTTACGTAATATACTAATGACCATGAAATGTACAAATGGGAAAATTAATTTTTTTCATATTTTGTGTAAATGTTTTAAGCATACTTTTACGTTAACATGTTTTACATTTATTTGTTTTTGTTCTTGGGCCCATGTAGTTTACTGAAATTTATATGCATGTAATTGTATTACTTCTACATCTGGTAATTTAATGTTCTTGTGATTTTAATGTATTGTAAATTTTTTGAATATTTTTATATAAAATTTGCGCTTGAAATTACGAATTCCCTATTAGGGAGACACTTTTTGCTTTGCTTTTCTATATGAGGGCGACGCTCCTGATTAGGGCGACAATTTGGTGTTTTTCTATATAACTACCATTTGGAGAAGGAATTTTACCGCCGCAAATAGGCTAGATCGATTGCTCGTGGTCCAAAACATAAATCTACCGGAATTCGTGGAGTAAGATAAGGTAAAATTGGGGTTAGGTGACATTAAAGATGGAAAAATGTTGTGCACAAGTCTATGGAAGTGTCGCCCTTTTACAGCATTAGTAGTGATTATATTCTCATTGATAAAACTGTATTTTAGTATATAGTAAACATACTACCAGGGTGATGGGTGTTCTTAAATAGTAAAGTTTATATTAGTCACGTACTTGGAAGCAAACTGATAGAATTATATTTTGTAGAAATAAACCAGAGTCTATATAGTAAATGTTTTGCATCTGAACCCAGTGGCGTAGCCAGGAATTTTTCAGGGGGGGGGGGGGGGGAGGGGGGGGGAGCTGGAACATTATAAGGGGGGGGGGTCATGTGTAGATCAATGATAATTGTTTTAGAAACTCAAAATCTCAGTGGGGGGGGGGGGGGGGGCCACTGGGGGGGGGGGGCGACAAGGTTTCATGGGGGGGGGGGCTGTCGCCCCCCACGCCCCCCCCCCCACCGTGGCTACGCCACTGTCTGAACCCCAAACGTATAATTTCATCGCTGAATATTTGACCACCATCCCAACGCCATGCTAATTCGCCACAAAATCCATCAGGCCTACAGTTGAAATTGGAGGCACACTATAGCAAAGCCAATTAAACACGTGTAACGCGTCCTTTAATTAGTCCAAAATTATCTTCAACCGCGATGTGTTTGGGGAATATCAAAATATAATCGCATGTTTCGCAAATGCATTTCTAATAATATTTGTACTTATACATTATACAATTTTTTTAGCAGAGGTCGACGTGACCTCTGCTAAAAAAATTAGCAAAAATGACCTCTGCTAAAAAAATGTATCCAATCCAATCCAATCCAATCCAATCCAAATTTATCCAATCCAATCCAATCCAAATTTATCCAATCCAATCCAATCCAATCCAAATTTATCCAATCCAATCCAATCCAATCCAAATTTATCCAATCCAATCCAATCCAAATTTATCCAATCCAATCCAATCCAAATTTATCCAATCCACTGCAATCCAATCCAATCCAAATTTATCCAATACAATCCAATCCAAATTTATCCAATATCCAATCCAATCCAATCCAAATTTATTCAATCCAATCCAATCCAATCCAATCCAAATTTATCCAATCCAATCCAATCCAAATTTATCCAATCCAATCCAATCCAATCCAAATTTATCCAATCCAATCCACTGAATCCAATCCAAATTTATCCAATCCAATCCAATCCAAATTTATCCAATCCAATCCAATCCAATCCAAATTTATCCAATCCAATCCAATCCACTGCAATCCAATCCAATCCAAATTTATCCAATCCAATCCAATCCAATCCAAATTTATCCAATCCAATCCACTGAATCCAATCCAAATTTATCCAATACAATCCAATCCAAATGTATCCAATATCCAATCCAATCCAATCCAAATTTATCCAATCCAATCCAATCCAATCCAATCCAAATTTATCCAATCCAATCCAATCCAAATTTATCCAATATTGTTCACAGAGGTTAAATGGCAAGCATTAATAAGGTAAAAGTACTAGTATTTTACTGCATGAATTTGAGGTTTGTCAACAAAGAGGTTTGGCATCACCACACGAGGAGAGTCGGGTAAGCTTCAAAGTGCGCCACGTTAGGGAACACGACTATACTAGTATTACTAGACGTACGCCTCAATCAAAAGTAGTCCATGTCTATGTAAGTGATTTTCTGCATAGGAGACGTTGAACAATAGAGGATCGTGTACATAACGATCGTGTACAAAACATATGGTCTTCCCAAAAAGTACAAACGTGGGCGTGTGTTGGGGGGGGGGGGTGGGGGGGGGTATACATACGCTATATGTATATAGCTGTATTTTTATTTTAGGCTAGTTGTCGCTTATTACTTGAACTGGGCATTTTTCACCTTTTTTTGATGGTCCCAGAGTGTTCAGACTAAATTGCTCCATTATGTCTCACTGACATGACTCACTCGTTCCATACCTTTAAAAACTTTAAGAGTGCCAATCACAACATTTTCCAAGACTTTTGTTTATATCTGACATAAATTATTAAACATTAAAAAAACTACGATAAAGGTAATTTCTTTATGCATTTTCTCTGCGCTTCATGTTACCATTTTGATTTCGTTTTATGGAGGCCAATCGAAGAGCTTAGATGATGTAACACAGTCGCTTTGCAGGTGCTATACTTTTGGATATACACGTATAAGTATTTAAAGGGAATATACATCATTTGCTTTTGCTGTAATTTTCAGAAATGGATGGAATTGGGGGATTGGAAATATAAAGCAAATATAGTTACACTGACTTTTTGGAGGTTTTGGGTTCGAAAATGCTATAAAAACCAAGAAAAACGATCATTTACCTGTAGTCTGGTTCCCTGACTCCATATAAGAAGAAACAGAGCAGTTTACATACATTGGGGAATTGTAAGGTCAGGGAACCAGTCTAGCTGGCTCGTACCCGTTCATAGGTTTGTAATCGATTGCAAACAAGTGCAATAGTCAATTGGGGCCAGTATTTGAAAAAAAGCCAGTTGTTTCCAACGCTGATCGGCCGATCAGCGTTGGAAATTGATACAAAAATACCACTTTTCTTGAAAATGACAGTATACCAGGTGCCATAATTTTACAGGATGCTTTAGACTGTCATTTACCAACGTCCTATTAAGGTATTTCGCAAAAACTTGGTAGTTTTATTTTTCGATGTTTGCAAATGTTGTATATTACTTCGGAGGTCATGCTCATTAGTCAACAGTTCGTTGACCCGCATCTCACAAAGTTACGAGCCAGATTACACACCAACAACACATTCAGTTTTGGGAGTTTCTTCTAAAGGCCAATTATATTACATGATCTGTGAGGGTCGGGTGAACAAAATCGTGTTGAATTGACATGGAATGACCAAGCTGTCCTGCTATAATTTAATTTGCAGTCATATTTTGTCTGAGTCAAGTCCTGCCGCTGGGCAAGCACACCTATCTACAGTTTGGAGAAAGCGAAGAAGTAGAATGCCCTCTGATCACAGATGAGAACTTCAGCATCAGAGATGTCGACTCAGCGTATTGGTACAAAGACGTTGTAGCCACAGAGAACCTAGTCATTTCCAATTTTGAGGGAACTATCTATGAAGGCCCGAGCATTGTCAGCGGCAAGTATTTCCTGACTGAGCGATTATCCCTAGTCATAAACAACATTACAGCATCTGATGAAGGGCAGTTCTTCTGTCAGCTGAAAACTGGACGTCCTGGTTTCCAAACTGTACCCGTAGATGTAACAGTTTTTGGTGAGTAAAATAAAAAGGTTTGACAACTGTGTCTTTTAATAATAATAATAATAATAATAATAATAACGAAGTTTTATAAAGCGCACATATCCACCAAGGTTCTCAGGGCGCTATTACAATGAAAACGAAACAAAACATAATCAGTTTAATTACGAAAAAACGGATCTTTCGACATGAGGTGTTTTGAGAGATGTTTTGAATGAGTGAATAGAAGTGGAGGTTTTGATATGAAGAGGTAGTTGATTCCAGAGATGTGGTGCTGCAACAGAGAAAGATCTGTCCCCCAGGTACGATGAGATTTGACTTCTTGAAGAAGATATTTATTTCCAGATCGAAGGTTGCGAGATGGTTTGTATATATTGAGCATGTCCAGGATGTACGTAGGTGCTTGCCCATTAAGTGCTTTGAAGACAATGAGCATCAGTTTGTAGATGATTCTAGACGATATTGGGAGCCAGTGAAGATCCAAAAGGACAGGTTTTATATGGGAGTGTTTTGTCGTTAAAGTGACCACACGTGCAGCAGTGTTTTGTAGGCGTTGGAGACGGGATAGCTGAACATCTGGAAACCCAAATAAAAGTGAGTTTCCCATATCAAGACGAGATGTAACAAAGGAGTGGACAATCTGTTCTGTGGAAGCGCGATCAAGATATTTTCGGATCTTTCCTATGTTGCGGATGTGAAATAAAGCAGAGCGAACTGTGTTAGAAATGTGATTCATGAACGACATCGACGAGTCAAAAATTACACCAAGATTGCGAACATGGCTGACTGGTTTGATGTGAGAGTCCCCAACAGTAATAAAAGGAATAGAGATTTTGGAAAGTTGCTGTGGAGAACCTATCAACATGAACTCAGTTTTATTGTCATTAATTTTCAGGAAGTTGTCGTTCATCCAATGACGAATTTCACCAACACAAGCCTCCGTGCGAGTGATGCAGGACTGAGCATGTTGTTGTGAGGGATTAAAAGAGACATATATTTGTGTGTCGTCCGCATACGTGTGATATTGAAGGTTGTGTCTCTGAATGATTTCTTGAAGAGGGAATGTGTATAATGAGAACAACTGCGGGCCGAGAACCGAACCCTGAGGAACGGAAAAATCAAGTTGGACAGGTTCTGAGGCAGCATCCCCGACACGGCGGTATTGTGGTCTACATTCCAGGTAGGACTGGCACCATTGCAGAGCACGATCCCGCAGACCGATGACGTTTATACGCAGACGAGTCAGAAGTATGGAGTGGTCCACGGTGTCGAATGCTGCACTCAAATCAAGGAAAATAAGTGCAGTAATTTTTTGTTGATCAAGACCAGTAAGAATGTCATTGTGAACACGTATTAAGGCAGTTTCAGTACTATGATTCGGTCTGTAGGCAGATTGAAATGAATCAGTGAGATTGTTGACCCGCATAAATACCTGTAACCTGGAGGACACTATACGTTCAATAGTTTTACCTAAAAAACTCAAATTTGAAATGGGTCTGTAATTGCTGAACACTTCCTTATCCAAGCCACTTTTCTTTAAGAGAGGGCGAATGTAAGAGGTTTTAAGGCAAGTGGGGAAAACACCGGTATTAAGAGATTTGTTAACAATATGAGTAATTAAAGGAACAAGAACATCACAGCAATCCAATTATATCTGACTTTTGAACCCTCACAACAAGAAGCCGATTCTAGCATCTCTCAAATAGAGACTAGCATTTGTGAAATTCGCCAGTGGATGCAAGATAATTTCTTGAAGTTAAATGATGATAAAACAGAATTTATGATGATTGGCTCCCCACAACAACTTTCAAAAGTCAATATTCCCTTCATTAGTATAGGCGATTCCCATATCACTCCAGTTGGCCAAGCCCGTAATCTGGGTGTTATTTTTTATTCTTCATTGTCACACAAAAGTCAAATCTCCAACATTGTTCGTTCAGCTTCATTTCATATTCGCAACATCAGCAAAATCAGAAAATATCTCAACCACAACTCAACTGAACAAATCATACATTCTTTTGTCACGTCGAGGCTAGACATGGGGAATTCCCTTTTGTTTGGTCTTCCGCAAGAACAACTTACCAGGCTCCAACGTATTCAGAACACTGCTGCACGTGTGGTCACATTAACCAGAAAATCTTCCCACATCACCCCAATCCTGAAAAATCTACACTGGTTACCAGTCTCCTCTCGGATAATCTATAAAATGATGTTGTTGGTTTACAAAGCTCTAAATGGCAAAGCCCCCTCATACATCATGGACATGCTTTCCCCTTACAGACCCTCCCGCACTCTCCGATCCAGTAACAAGCATCTACTACATGAGCCAAAATCACACCGTATTTGGGGAGACAGGTCATTCTCTGTAGCAGCACCTCGTCTGTGGAATCGGCTACCTATTCGCATCAAAACCTCAGAAACCATTCAGTCCTTCAAAACAGCTCTCAAAACTCACCTCATGTCGTTAGCTTTCAATTAATCCCTGCATTTATGTTTATTTTGTTTTTCTGCTCTTCCGTTGCTTCCTTAACAAATTAAAATTTGTTTAGTTTGTTTATTAAGTGTGCGTTTATGAGAAGACCATGCAAAATCCTGAAAAATCGACAAGGTGGGGGGTCAGCGAATTAAGTTCAAATCTTGGCCATTTGATCCCCACCTGAGACGATACCACTCGGTGGAGTAGCTCGATAAATAATCACACGGTGGCCGAGTACGGGGCACCAACAGTTTTGAGCAAAAAGGGTGACTTCCGGGGAGTAAATTTGTGTTGTTTCAGGTGTTAAGTTATAGCCTCGTTTATACCCTTAAACTAAATCGTTTACTGTCGACCTACATATCAAAAGAAAGGGTTTAATCTCCTCTAAACGATGAAATGTAAATCTTTGATATGCAAGCATTCACTGCGGAGATATAGGCGTAAGAAAAACACGTATCAGCTCTATTACGAAATGAAGTCCTTTACGCGGTAAACCATAACTTAATTAATGCAGGGCTGAGAGTCAACAAACTTGGAGGAAATATAGTTCAGATATCCGACTACAATAATAACAAATACAAAAACTGTCAGCTCTTCTTGTTTTTCTTTGCTCACGGTCAACAAAGTTGAAAAATTCCTAATTTTCAAGACCAAACCTACATAGCCCCCTAGACAGTTCCGAGTGCAATTGGTTGCCCTTAATTGACATTTTGCAGGAATTGTTGTAAGAGCGTAACAAAATCTACATTTTGCAGACTTCACCTATTGGATGGGTGGGTGAGTGGGCAACCTTTGGTGGTGCGCACTGATCCGGTAGGAGGGGAACGTCCTGTTGCCGCCCACCCAGTTAGCGCGCGGTATCGAAAGAGGGCGCCCTCGCATTACATTACCGTCAAAATGGTAGCCATGGACATGCCGTCTGTGCGGCTGCAATGTGATTTTAGTAATTTTGAGTATAGCAAAGCCATCGAATGTGGTGTAAATCCCTCTTATCTGCGCGAACTAAATACAGTGCAACTTAATCGATGCACAAAAGACATACGGAGCCATTTGCAGAAGTGGAAAGTCGCTGCATATGATGTGAATGTCGAGTAAAAACTGATCCTCCTGCGATGTGGTTTGTTCGACGTCGATGCATACACAGATAAGACAATACGTCCAGCGCATAGATACAAGTTAGGGTTGAGTTGGACATCATCAAGGAAGTGTTGTCATCCACTCCATAAAGGGAAAGGCAAACCATTCCGTGGTGTGACTAAAGCAACTAGCCGTGAGATCATAGATGTTTGATCGATGGGGTACCCTGATCACTGTTGGAACAGGTAAGAAGACAGAAATCAAACAAAAATACATTTTTGAAAATTGAAATGAATTAATCATGGTCATGGTCCATTTCTGATCAACTGACTTTGTTCCTGGGTAGGTTATATCAATTAGATCCCTTATCATGCAGTTGACTTGGGACCAGTGAAATTTATTATTGTGTGAAAAATTAATACTGGTTGTCACAGCTCTGGACCACACACATGGTTTTCGGCAGTGGACACACATGGTGGATATTTAGCCGGAGCTGGATTTTGAATTTATTTTGTTTTATATAAAGAAAGTTGGAACTGCACTGAACAAGCGCAGTTTGGGGAATGAAACATATATATTTTTTTGCACTTACATTGTTTTTTTTTACTTTTATTCACGAGATGTGACTCATCAGACCATTTACAACTTCAAGAACAATTTCAGATTTGTTTCCCCTTTTATACAAATCCTCCTGAGCCAGCCACATCAGAAAAAGAAAAAGTAATAAGTGCAATTAAATACAGGCAATATAAAATAATAAAAGAAAATGTCTTATTTTTTATGTATTTATTATTATTATTTTTTTGGGGGGGGGATTTATGACATGGGTTTTGTTCAAGGCATCTATTGCTCAATATTGTTGGCTACATACGCCCCGCTTTATATCTTTTACTTTAAAAAAATATTAAGCCTGCTGCGGCCTTAACACTTTGTTAATTCTCACTGTTCATATGACTTTCAGGTATCTGTAGAGGTTGTCTATCTTAGCACAAACAAGCAGTTACGCACCAGACAGCGGAACAATTACCATCTAGCGATGTGCTCTCTAAGGAACAAGAAGAGCATCAGTGTACAATCAGTGATTTCACATCACCGGCTGGTGTACCATCTCTCCAACCCACCGACACAGCGTGCACTTCAGTTCATGAGGTAATGAGAGTGAACTAAGAATGGACCATGACATATTGCATCTCATTTATCACAGGTGAATTGTTAGCACTCTTCTTTGAGTACATCAATTTGTATTTCAACCCTATATGTAGCACGCATCTCACTATTTTTATTTTCTCATGATTATTTCTAGCATACATCTGAGTCCTCATCAACTGATAGAGATATTACACAGGATGTAGGTGCACTTGACTCTTCTTGGGCTCCAGCCCCCTGACCAAAGAATGTGGAGCTGCAATCCCTGAAAACTTTCCTTACTCGGGGTGAAATGTCTGCTGTTGATGGGCAGCTTCATCTGTCATTAGAAGAAGCATCTGATAGCACCATCCATTATTATAGAAGGAAGGCAAAGGAAGCCTTTGGTTTAGTTCTTCATTGTTTAGCACCACGTCAAGAAGATGGGCTCATGAAGATTACAATCGGTGAAACAACTGCTGAATCATCACAAAGTGGTCAAAATTTTGATAGTAGTGCCTGTTTTCATTTTTTTTTCATTGCATCCTTTTTAACCAACATTTTTGCATTAGTGGTTCCATGTTCTCTTCCTTTACGTATTTTGTGTTTAAACAAAGGGTTATCATGGTTTGTTATTGGAAGACAGTGACTGTTCTTGTTTTTTAATGTTAATTTAAGAAGGAAAACAATTTCTTGATTTATATTCAATTGTTTTTTCGAGTTTGATCGTTAGGTTGTTCCATGTGTCATTCTATTTTGATACTGTGTTGGTTCAGTTTTCTTCTTTCAACTTCCATTTAAGTTTAAAGTTCAATTTAGTTTTGTACAGTTGACTCTCGTTATAGCAAGGTCGGTGAGACTGCCCAAACTACCTCTTTAAACAGAAATGTTGCTTTAAAAGGACAGCGAAACAAAAAGACACAAAGAGAACTAGAGATTCGAGACCTCAGAATTTGCTCTTTATAAGCAGCAGTAGGACATCTTTGTAAAAGTGTTCTTTATAACAAAAGTCGACTGTAGTACTACCATTTTACTTATTTGGTGGGGTGGATAACAGGTTTAAGGTTTGGATAAAAGTAAATTTGGATCCTTTTTGATTATTGGTTTTTTGAAAGGTTTTCTTCAAATTTTGGTTGGTAAAATAAATCATTCTTTTTTGGTCTTTCTAAAAATTTGTTTGTCGTTGTTTCTATTTATTCAAATTCCTCTCTACTTGTTCCTACCCCATATAGGTCTATCTCATTTTTGACGAGTACCCCAACATTTAGCGTTTTTCTCATCCAATTTATTATTTTACAAGTTTATTAATTTTCCGGGTTACATTAACATGCCAAAAATAACAGAATTGTCATCCAAGCCTCATCATTCCCACATTTGGTGCACGATATGTGGCAGTGTAACCCCCCCCCCCCATTGTGTCTTCATTGTGTTCTGGTAATCTCAGGAATTCTTTAGATGATTATTGGGGGATACTTCTGTTAACAAAAAGACAAGTGTGTGTTGAGTATAGGAACATTTGTGGGGACTCCCTCTGCCACAAATCAGGCAGGGTATACATTCCATCCTGGACTCTGAAAGGTGGCGGCCATATTGATTTAAAGTGAACCCCCTACCCTAAAAATGGGATAAATTAAGGAATTATAGCACCCCTTATGGCGTCTCCAGTATTAAAATAGGTTTTAATTTTATTGATCATGAAAAAATATACACGTTTGCCAATTTTCATAACATTCAAGCAAAAAAGACAAAAATTATGTGAAAAATACACTTTTTGACCAAAAAGGTGCAAAAAAAAAGCCCTCTGTTAAAGATTTTTAAAAACATTTTTGACGTCATTATTTACAAATTGGAAATATAAAACTTGGTAGCAAATTTCATGAAAATTGGTTGTCGACTTTTGAAAATACAGAAAGGGGGGGGGCACACTGTATGCCCCTCCCCCGTCCCTTTACTAGCGAAAAATAGGGGTAAAACAGACTCCTGCCATTTTATACTAAAAACTGCTGACAATGTTTTTATTCTTGATACTTAAAGACCATGATAAGAACTCTCTTTCACCTGAGTTTTATTGTTCAAAGACCTGCACTAATGACGCTACGGCGACTTAAAGATCGCTATTTCTATGACTCAACTTTGGGGGTACCCTTAGTGCCGTTGCCTCCTAAGAGCAATTTTTTTCTAAATTTTGAGTACCTGGTTTTAGGTCAGGATACAACCTCAGGACCCTGCAAATTTCATTTCTCTGCTGCTTTCCCCTGTTGAGCAGCAAGCGTTTAAACGTTTGTACCCCAAAATCATAAAAATCACCATTTTTCACTAATAAAAACACATTTTTGGCTCTTTTTTCTGCTACGGAGGTCAGATTGGCCAAATATTTTGTACAACCTCAAGGCTACCTATGACCCACCTACCCCCCAAATTTTAACCAAATCCGCCGACCCCCACCTTGTCACGGTCTGCATGGTCCTCTCGTGGACATACTCTTAATTCATATTGATTTTGTTTACCAATTTTTGCTGCTGTTTTGCTTGTATACAATTATGTATAGCGCCTTGAGCACCTCGGTGGATATGTTTGCGCTTTATAAATGTCCAATATTATTATTATTATTATTATTATTATAAGAAAGGTGGGAACTGGGTCAAGCTCACAGGATTTGGATGGAGATTTGGCGAGCAATTTCTTGATTTCTGTCTCACTGGCTGGCTGAAATTCTGTAAGATAAGCATGATTAAGTTCATTTTGTGGGGCAATATTATCTTTGCTATACATGCTTGAGAAAAATCATTACGTAAAGTGACAATTTTGTTGACAAAAAATTCTGAAAATTGGGTAGCTAGGGCTATGTCAGAAACTGAAAAAGGCATAACAGGAACTTTACTCTTATTGAGTAATCGATTTACAATACCAAATATTTTTTTCTGATTACCAGAACAACCAATAACTTTAGAAGAATAATACGCTTTCTTAGCTCTAACAATACAGTCAGTTACAATACGTCGATGGACGCAGTAATCTTGTCTGTGAACAGTCAGTTTTGTAGAGCGCCATTTCTTCTCGAGTTGTCGTCTTTTTTTCCGAGCTGAAGGGTGCACTGAACTAATTCAAGCGATAATTTCTACGCCAGCTGATTAGCATAAAAAGTGCCCCCACAATTTCTTTTGAAAACGGAGACCGTTTGGCTTTAAAAACGGTGGAATTGTTTAAATATACCCAAGGATCAACTCCCTGGTTTTGGGGCTTCCATCTGAGGGCAGGCTTGATAAAATTACGGATGAAAAATGGGTCCTATTTGCCTGTGAAAGTGGAAGGATGCCACTTGTAAAATGGCTACATGCAGGCTCGGGAACTATCGCTTTTCGGGAGGTGATTTTATTTGGGTGTGAATATTTAAAAATGTAATTGGCTAATGTACGTAAAATTGAAAAGAAATGAAAAGATGAAAGACAAGACAATAATTTATTTTTGTTTCAGAAACCCCAGTGATGTTAGCTTGCATGTTACTTGGCCCTGAACTTTGTTGATTTTACACTGTTTTCAATGGGGCTTGAATTAGTACAGTGGACCCTGAACGAATTTCCTCGTTGAACCATGGACTATTTGGTGGTATTTTTACAGTCCGTGTTCGCATAGGGGCATGCTTGTCAAGCAGACCACTGAGAGTTGAATGATATTTTTCAACACAGCAAGGTAGGTCGGTGTTCTGTAAGTCGATGTTCGAAAGTGCTGAAACCACATCATTGCGAAATTTATCAATGTTAATGTTTTTGAAGTGGCGGGAGGACACAGACATAGTTGGCGAGGGTGGCTTTTGGAGCTGAAGAGTCGCCATGACAGCAAAATGATCAGAGAGTCCAGGATGAATGCTTAAATCTGAGATGAGTGAAGTATCCTCCTGGGTGATAAGCAGGTCCAAACAGTGACCACTGCGGTGAGTTGGTTCATTAATGTGCTGAATGAACCCGTAGGATGATAAAAGAGATTTGAACCGCTTTGAAATACTTTCCAAGGGGTTGTCCACATGGCTGTTGAAGTCTCCAGACCGATATATATTGACAAGCCGGACTGATTTTGAGTTACAAGTTATTTCTGCATGGATGGACTCAAATGATGAGAAGTTTCCAACATCAGGCTTTATGGATACTGATAAACAAGACTTGTAGAGGAATCCTACCCCTCCACCTGTTTTGTGCAGTCTGGGAATATGATGAAATGAGTATCCAGGTGGTGTTATTTCAGTTATAATCCAGTCGTCCCCAGGTTTCAGACAGTATGGGCTTTGAACACACACGCAAGGTGGAGACGGCTGAAGCGTACACGTTCTAAATTAAAAACAAATTAATGACGACAGATACCCACATGAAACTTGTATCAAAGAACTACTGATTCCTTCCTCCATGCTAATACTGACAAATGAAAATCCCATTGTTATTAAAATACGTTTCAGCCGTCTCCACCTTGCGTGTGTTCAAAGCCCATACTGTCGTACGGCGCGGATGGTAGCACGTATTATTACACGAAACAGTCGTTAATAAAGCGCGACTTATTTTTCTTCGATCGAGCAACGACGGTGACGTCACGTCAGACGCCTTCATCCGGCAAACCGGTGCAAGGATTGAGCCTCACGGCGAACACATTGAGCTGTAAGTTTTCAGACTATTTTGCTGTTTTTCTTCAAAATGTTCGCTGTTTGGGACAATGTAAGGGGTCTGATGGAATGTCTTGAATGTGTAGATCAATCCCGGGTAACTGTCTCTCTCATTTGTATTCTTTTTACCGGTTTTTTGGGAGGTCTTTTTGTCCTCGCGTGGGTTTGTGACTATGCTACTGTGACGCCGTCACCAAAGTATGGCAAATCGGTGGAGCGTTTGTATGGAGGGGTACCCGTAATTCAACGCTCCACTCAGTAGAGCTACCTTCATTGAGATGATAGGCCTATGAAGAAAAAAAGCATGAAAAGTGGCGTCAGGTTGCAACATTTTTTCCCCAAGCATGATTTCAAAAATTCTGTTATTGGAATTTTAAAAAACTACGATGCTTTTCGGCAAATGAACAGCGCCCTCACCCATTTACTGATGCGGTTAACATGGTTTAATGTTTAATTTGGGGGAAATGGATTTAGCCACTTCCTTAAGTTAAAATTTGATGAAAATAAAGACATTAAAATGGGGATATTCTTGCCTCGTTTCTTCCACATGGCGTCCTGTGTCTTGAGGAATCCCTCGCTGATCGCCTGCTTGACTTTCTCCGGGTCTTTGGACTCGAATCCCCGCTGAGCTTTGATCGTGTCCCACAGCGTATCACGCGCGAACACGGCGGCTTCCTTTCCCCCGTGCCCGTCAAAAACACCGAAGAAGGCACAATCGTTGTCCTTCCTCCGCTCATATCGGATGGAAATCATGTCTTCCATGTGATCCCTACCACCCTGATTGGAATCACTGGTCACACGAAGTCCGAGAACTTGTCTTTTGGCGGGCATTTTGGGAGTGGATTTTTTGCCGGTGCTCGCGCCCACGAACTCCATTTTGCAATGCGCGATCAACACTGGCTTTTTTTGCGCGCGCTCGATGGGATTCTTTTGTGTATATACGGTTTGACCACGAAGTTCTTGTCATGCGTGTGCAAAAGCGGCGTTTTGATTGGTCGATCGAAAAGATTGGCCGACTAAACTGGTTAACATTTAGGCGCATTTTCTATAACCCAGATTAAAAGGTCAATCTAGTCAAGTTAACTATTAGGTGGACCAAATTTCCTATAGCATAATTAATATTCGCATTTACGGAAAGATCCGTATAATTACCCCGAAAATACGGAATATTTCACTTTACGGAGTCCGTAATTTACGGGCATTTTTATCAGTGCATGCCCCACATTACTTGCGCCGGTGACGGACATAAACCACTATAGTCTAACGACTTGTCATCAAGTCTACCTTTCAACAATAATATTTACATGCGATGTCATGCATTATGATACACAATTCATTTTCTCCACTTTTCAGTACAGTTAAACGTTTTAAGAGCAACAGTATATTCTAAACAAAATAATAAATAAATTATCTTTAAAATCTCAAAAAACTTTTGCTAAAAAAGTCAAATGAAAGTGGCCAGGAATCCGGCCCCAACGCACAAATGGGCTAACGCAATGGTTGTCGGAACAAAGGTGTGTTGGAAGATAGATTTGTCCGAACATTGGGTTGTCGGGACGTAGGGGTGTCGGAATACAGAGCAGTCACACAAACCAAATGCAAGATGCGAAGTTCCAAGTTTACATCGAATGCAACACATATTACTACGACCACGTTGTCGTAAAAGTTGGTATCTTCACTTATTCTTTCAAATGGGGCTTGCGGTCGCTGCCGAAGTTAATATTGAGCGTGATGAGGAGTAATAATTAACCATCTGATATTTTCTACATAAACCCCAGGTGTAGGGGGTTTTGCATAGAAATGTTTAGATACCAACTTTTATGACAATGTGTCAATGTGTCTTCTAAAGGCACTACGCTACAATAGGATTGTGCCTCCACAATATTGTATTTTGCTTTCTGTTATGTTGTTATTTTAGTATGGAAATAAATGTAATATTGAATTGAATTGAATTGAATTGCATGACACAAAATAACCACAATAATATTGTTGACACGCTTAGGTTAACTTTCCGTACTCAGCATCAACTCAACCTTTATTTTCCCCGAAATGATTGCACGAGCTGGTCCTTTTCATGATCGGTGTATTTGTATAAATCACATACTTTTGATGTCAAGAAATCAGGAGTGAACTGTTTATTGGTTATAAAACACTTACAAAAAAAGTCAGGGATTGTGAGCGATGAATGAAACGTTGTTTCTGATTGGGCAAAAAGTAACTCGCGTCGTCTATAGTATCATCAGACAGAAACGTGTCCTTTTTTGCGGGCAATAAATCATTCCACCAGTAAGGCCAAACAAAAGAAGTCTCCGGTTTCAAGTATGGAGCCTGTCCCAAAAGTGGTGCGTCGACGCGGGTTTTTCCCCCTCCTTTTCACTTCTTCAAATGTCGGTTGATGTTGCAGATGACTCTTCGATCCCCTTAAAACTTTCCAGAATATCCTTCAGAGTGGAGCTTGAGGTGACCTCAGTAAGGCCATAAGGCTTGAGAATTCTGCACCCACGATCTCGTCCGACATGAACATTCTTCAGGAAATTTGGATAGTCGGGAAAAAATCTGAGCCTAAAACGGTAACGTCAGACCACATACAGCGACATCGTGCATGAGCTGCCACGCTGGTCATTAGCCTGCTCCCTCACATATTGCGCTAATCAAAGGGCGTTTACAGGTTCCAGATACACGACCATCGCTCCCTCAGTCTGGCTTCCAGACCACAATAAAATTACAAAATGACAACACCGTCTCAAATGGTGCCCGACTAAATTTAGTGCAAAATACATGGGAGCCCAGAGAGGCCACATAAAGCTTATACTCGATCGTAACCCCATCTAACAACACGTTAAAATTGTGCAGCAGCACGATTTAGGTCAAACCAGGGAGTTTAGTTTCACAATATTGAAAAGTGGTAAACGTTTAGAATTGAAACACATTCCTAAACGTATTAAACTATAAACACGTTTCTGATGTGTTTAAATGCTAAACACTGTTTTTACAGTGTAACCGTTAGTTTGGTAATTTAGAGAAAGAGAGAGGGGGAGGTTGAGCAATAGTCAAGCTGGTGAGTTTTGTTTATTTACTCTTTTGGGGGACTATTTTTAGCCAAGAATTGAATTAAGAGGCTAATCAAATTAATCGGGGAGTTTGTAGACAGCCTATTAAAAAGATCGAGAACTTTTTTAATGTATCATATCAATGGAAAACACAGATGGAATGTATGCATGAGCGTAGACTTGACCCAAGTTGGGATTCTGTATGGTCCGTGTTCCGGGTGCGATATTTTTTATTACACAACTATCTATGGATCGAGAACCTGCACTGACATTGATGACATCACACACGTTGACGCCGCTGTCGTAATTATGAAAATCGGACTCGTATGAAAATCGGACTCTTTTCCCCTTTTATTGGTTAAACCCTCTCACGTGCCCGATCCCTCTCCTAATTATCTATGCATGAGCATGCACAATACCACCAATGAGTCCGTATTTCATAAAACCGCGGAACGGCAACCAGATGAGGGCGCCCTATATAAGCTAAGGCATTGATCTCCATTACTAATGAGATCAACCTCGTTCCCATGGGTACGAGATCTTGCTGCGCCATGTTGTTTCCCATCATGTCATGGAGTCGAGGCTGTAATGAGATCAATGAGCCAGGGCCATTAATATTACGCGTATGGATTGAATTCTGAACAAAGCAAAGTACGCGTACGGTTTAAACACAGCAGAGTACTAAGTCCGACTTGGGTCAAGTCTACGCTGTTCCAAGCGGACGATTATGGGCACTATGGGACAATAGCGGTCATGTAGTTGCTAAGGCAAAGCGTCTGCCGTTGTAAAACAAAGCTAATCCGATTACGTACTTGGACGCTATAGCAGAGCAGTGAAATTCATGCACCACAAAAAATATTGGCCTTTTGAACGTTGTGTTTCTATGCACAATATGATTGAAAATTAAATTATAACGGAAGAAGAAATTCTAAACTTCATGTCAGTGAAATAATCGCCGTCATCAATGCCGGAATCTCAATACTGTTTACTGTCAAAGCTGACCTTCAAGTCTGGAAGAAATCGTTCGAAAACTTCTCCAAATCTCTGTATTTATATCAATTTCTAGGGATTTCTCAAAATTGTTTTTTCAGAGTACTTGAACCCTTATATCATCTAAGTATCTTCCGAATTTCAGCTTAATCTGTTGTTGCAAACGCTAGTGTTACACTTTCAACTATCTCCATGGAAAATTTCGACGATGATTTCTGCCACCAAGTCATGCATGCATTGTTCAGCAAAGCGCCTTAGGCGCTACGGTTGACCGATTTCAGCCAAGCCACACAATATCGTATTGTAGATTAGCATATTCATTAGCGTCACTCGGCGTGTTTTGGCGTGGGTCTCGGTATCGACCAATGAAAGCCGGCAAAAAGGTTGATATTTATCAATTAATAACTCGTGAAGGAGGATTTTCTCAATTTTTTTACTGCACACTATAATGGATAGGAACTTGGTTGCATGTAGATATGGACTTCCAAACGGGAGAAATTAATTTTCAAAGATTTCGCCCGCCAACGTGAACATTGTGTGTGCACATGTAGTTTCATTCAAAATGAAGTGTTACGTAACCTTTAGAAATCGCCCTTCGCAACCGTATGACTGCGTCTATTTCGTAGCAAAACGTTTCTTATGTCACATTTTTGTGCGCAGTAATTCCAGCAGTTAAATTGTTTTCCTGGCAGACGTTCAAGGCAAAGTTATTTGCGTCTCCATTTTCCACCCATACAGTATGCACAGTTGGGCTTCAGCTAGTGACGTCATGTTTTTTTTTCTAGAAGTATTACTGTAAGCGCAATAATTTTATTCAAATGCAAATATTGCCGTGAGGGCAGATTCGGTTAGCGTGAAAAAGGATATGGCTTTTTATCGCGTGCACCAAAGAAAGCCAGACAAAAGAGGTCAGTCCCAAGGCCAGTGTTGTAGTCGAGACCGGATAGTCCGAGACCGAGACCAAGACCGAGACCTGAAGATTCGAGACCGAGACCGAGACCGAGACCAGCCCCTTCAAGGCGGACCGAGACCGAGACCAATATGGTCCGAGACCGAGACCGAGACCGAGACCGCTGATAATGAATAACAAAAGTCGAAATTAAAAAAAAACAAGACACGTTATTATAGTTGAAAAATTTACCTTTCTATTCACAAAGAATACAGACCAAAATTTCGACCAGTGGCAGTGTTGACAAATTGATACATGACACCTTACTTGAGCAAAAAGTAGTTACACTTAAGAAACATGGGCTTTGACATGTTGTCTACACCCAATCGTGACAAAAGTAAAAAGTTAAGGGTAGATGTTTCATCTGTTATAGGAACTCGGATCCTAAACTCCACATTCACCCCCTTGGTTTCAGCTATGACTTCTAACGGATATTTAAAGATGAAATTTTAATTTTACATTGCCTCTTTTTTCCTAAAATAAATTTAGGACTTAACTTCTAACAAGACTTGTGTACTTGATTTTAAAAAATGGGAGCTAGAAAATGTTGAATTATTTTTTAAATTTTTGTCATAGAATGTGGACTTGTACATGTAGACCCACAAGTTGCGAGGTGGTAGCCAGAATGTGCTAGATATGGATTTTTATTTTTTTCTGAACGGGATTTTTAATTTTTGAGGAATAATGGGGTACTTTAAAATGAGCAGCCAGAAAATTGGGTCTCATCATACACTCTCATGGCAACAGTGGGTGGTAACTTGTACATGTAAGGGGCCATTCAGAATTTTCAATGTTTTAAAATTTCGACTTTTTTTCCAAATTATTTTGACCCACCCACCCACCCCTAATTTCGATTAATAAAAAAACTGAACATGACTGTACATGTACATGCACTTGCATGTACATGTACTTGAACACCATGTACATGTACATGTGTGTCTAGTTCAGTGGCGGCGTGAAGTTGTTGGTCATCCTCTTTTATGTGATAAAATATGTGATACCTCACCAAAAAGTATCTTTTAACGAAATTCAATCAGAATATTTATCCATTTTTTTTTTTTAAATGTTTAATTGTTTTACTTGTTGGTGTCCCTGCCACACTGTACGATGGCGTAGCCGTGCGTTATGCACGTGGATTGTATACTTTCGTTTTGACGGGGACTTTACTGAATAGAGTCTGGTGACTGTACATAGAAATTTCTTTGAATAAAAGTCGAATCGTTCATTGATGTGCACTTGTTATGCAAAGCAGGGGCAGTGGTTCAAGGATATCCAGTCGACCTGCAGAAAGTGTGCAAGAACGCGACTTGAATGCTTTTATGTGTCCACAATACAACGACGCTTTTTAGTTATTTCACTGTGTGACACAGTGAAAATTTTTGGAATCATAGGCCTAATGGCGTCAGCGATACTTGCTGGGGAGCTCTTGCGTACGACTTTCTGTACTTTGGTACTGTTATTTCCAGGACAATTGTGTGTACGGTAACCCGACGTACCAAGATTTTTAAAGACGAAATTGCCGACCTCAAACTTGTTAGTGCCATATTTGGCAACTATATGTGCGTTATTAGTTTAATTAAACAAATGAACAGGTTAATTATACATAGTACCATTGAAGGTACCTAAAAGTAAACATAACACCATAGAAGACCGACAGACGAACATAAAATGTTACAAAATAAACATATTTGTCTGGATAATTTTTTTAGGGTGTTACCGGAAAGTTAACACAAACTTGGTGTCAAATAGATCATGAGAGTTACTTTTCTTTGACTTTTCATACAAGTTTACATAAACTTTAACTGTATGACCTGCAGTGGCGTAGCCACGGGGGGGGGGGGGGGGGGCGTGGGAGGCGCCATCCCCCCCCTCCATGAAACCTTGTCGCCCACCCCCCAGTCGCCTCCCCCACTGAGATTTTGAGTTTCGAAAAAAAATATCATTGATCTACATGACGCCCCCCCCCCCATGAAATGTTCAAGCCCCCCCCCCCCCACACACACACACACTGAAAAATTCCTGGCTATGCCACTGACAGTACATACAGGGGACGAAGTTGGAAAAGAAACACGCATCGCGATATCGGAACGTTTGCGCGTTTGCAAGTCAAAAGATCTATCTTTCTTTGTTTTTGTATCTTTTTTTCCATGGAAAGTGAATTTCGATTTTCAATTATTTAGCTTGACCCACCCACCCACAATTTGGAAAAAAGATCGAAATTTTAAAACACTGAAAATTCTGAATGGCCCCTAAGAGTGTGTGAGTTCAAAGCTGGAAAATCAGGTAGAAAAATTTAATTAAAAATACTGTCAAAATACTGTCCCAAATTAAAGAGAACATTGTGTGGGGTCGAAAATATAACTAATTTGAAGCACCTCATTTAATATCAGAATACAAAATGCAAGTGATTACGCCCACAGGGGTGGGCTAAACTACACAATCCCCGAAAATGGTTGACACTTATTGCATAAATTGTTACATGTACAAGTTTATACTTTGCTTTATGTGGCCGATTCAACAGATAAATGCCGAACTTGTTCCAAATCGTTCAGTAACTGGTACTGCTGGAGCTTTACATGTACTTTGGGGACTTTCCAACGTGCAGGCGAGTCCAAACCGACCGCGATATATAACAAGCTTGATCTACGGGCTAGCAAATGTTTTAAATAACAACGGTACTGAACGAAGAGAACACAAAGTAATCGATCGAGCTGTAAAAGCTACAATATTGCCGGTCTCGACCCGAGACCAGCCAAAATATCGAGACCAAAGGGGACCGAGACCGAGACCAAGACCGAGACCACAGCTTCCGAGACCGAGACCGAGACCGAGACCAGCAAAAAGTGGTCTCGAGACCGGTCTCGAGACCGAGACCGGTCTCGAGACCTACAACACTGCCCAAGGCACGGCCTCCATTTGCTCAACAAATTGCGAACCACTGCTAAACTTGGAAGAAAAAAAAAAACAGCCAAACCGGTCGCGGTCATGCATGATCGCACTAGACATGATTGGAATCCGAAGGGGTCAGGTATATTAGCACTCATGACTTTGCTGTTAGGAATGCTGGTCTACAAAAAAACAACTTGCGTCCCAGAAATAGGTGTGAAAATTGGGTTACCGAGCAATATTATATAGGTCTAGTTATCGGCTATACGCCCATAGCGCGCTTCAACAGACCGACACGTATATGATTATATTAAACCCTACCGACGGAGCCAGTCTGTGAGTTTCTCACACCACAATTAGCAAGGTGTAATACGGTTAGGCGACTGATTATCCAACTTGGATCTTGGATGCTTACAGACGCTGGCTTCATGAACTTGGACTCCAAAAAGATGAGCAGAAATTGGGCGGACCAGAAATGAATCACACATAGGACAACATTGGACTGTAGTAAGGCCGAGACGCAGGTTAGTGATGGTGTACGGGGAGGGCAGTAGTTTTTGGCGGGCATACATGAAGACATTTCATTTAGTTTGAAATAGTGGAAGACCACACTATTTTGTGTCAGGAATAGTTTAAACTTAAGATAACGAACATTGAATTCAAGAAAAGAGCAGACTTAAGCTTAATGCATAATAATCATAATCCGATATTACTGTGATGGATTATGTCTGTGTCAGACAACGAAGATATCTGGAAGCTATTTTGGTGGGATGTTCAGCCGGATAGTAACATGGACATTATTGACTAACCGACTCACTGATGACGGAGTGACCGTCCAACTGACATTGTTACTGAGTAACCTTTTTTTAGCTGAGAGATAATGTAATACTTGACATGGAATTCGACGCGGCAGAAGTCAAAAAAATTGTTTAACAGATTTTATGACATCTCACAGACTCTGCTCTTGATTGGCCGAGATCTCGTCACCATGGTATACTAATATTGTCAGTGCGACAACGTATATACCGCGCCCCAACGCACATACCTGCCTGATGACATATTCAGGCAGCGAATGCAGAGCTCGAGCGCTTTTTGGCCGCTGACCGATATAGCGCAGCGTGATTTTCCGCATGGCGGAAGCCGGGCCGGTGCCTCATGTGGACGGCCCAACGTGGCCGCCCGTGCACGGTGACATCATTTTTGCCGGCGCGCGGTTCGCACCGTTCGCCGTTTTGGAACGGTCTACTTTTTCATCCTTTTATTTTATTTACGAACCAAACTATGCATTTCTGTTTTATTTTTGTATTCTTCTACTATAATTTCAGATTAAAAGGTTTTTTTCCAGCACACACAGGTCGTCAGGCCGACCATAATGGTAGGCCTACATGTACATGTACGCACGCACGGTAATTGTTCGACAGAAATAAAACCTACATAAGAAACGCAAACCAATTCACAATAACTCGTCAACCCCATAATAATTTGGGTTTGATCATCAGAAAGACTTTTATCAAATAAGCGAGTCGTTATAAAACTAATCGATTGCTTTAACTCGTGACACAGTAAAAATGGCCTCCCCCAGTGATCAGTGGAACGTTCTATTTTCACTCTGCGTCATCTCGGCAAACCAGAGTACTCCATGGATCACGTGGGGAGGCTAGTTTCACTGCACAATAATAGGAGCAGTCAGTATTTCTATACTATTTTGTCCAGAATTATCCAGATGGGTGCCCATTTTATTTGGATTGTTTTCATGGTAACGTCCGGTTGGTTGAGGGACAGTCAAGCTGGTAAGTTATATTTCATATCTCTTTTTGAGGACTATTGTAGCCAAGAATTGTTTTCAAAAGAATTAAGAGGCTAATCAAATTAATGGGGGAGTTTTGACTACTGATGAAAAAGGTCGAGAACGCTCGTCTTTTTTCTTTAATGTATCAATATAGAAAACACATCAGATCAATTTTCTTGAGGGACTGTGTGCATGGGCGTCACAGGGTTTTTACGAAAGGGTACTTTGTGTATACACTCACAAAATGAGGAACAAAACGGTACCCTACAAATCCGTCGTCGTTCGACCGTGCCCGACAAGGGAAATTCTAAAGAAGAGAGGTGGGAGAGAACAATGCAAGTATCCCATGCAAGTATCCCATTGCGTTCCATGAAAACGCAAAAATAGAACATGATCGAGCTTTTATCTCCTTGATGGTATTGCGCATGTCTTTTTTACCCATGTTCATGTGCCAAGAATAACTACTGCAGTAAGAACTAAAAAATGGTATAATATGGCAGGTAATGCACCTTGTACTTGTATTTTTTTTTTAAATAGATTTTTGTACCCCATCATCAGTTTCGACTTACGATTGCGTCTTTCCAGACGGGTTTGAGAAACAGGCTCGCTTTGGTAAGTGTGTGTACATGTGATGTAAATGCACCTATACCGAATAACGAAAAATACTAAAAAGATATGCGGTACGCTCCAATTTTAATAACAATAAATAGGAATAAATCAAGTCCATGTTATTAACGATAGTAACTTTCACGTAATTTGTGTACTCTATTTTCACAAGTTATTGCTAATTTTAAATTTAATAGAAATACCACAAAAATGTAGCTGTCCACCACTGAGCATTCACCGATACGCATTGATGAATACTATACGATGAAAGAAAACTTGCAAAGCAAAACAGACAATAATCACCATTTTCATTCTCAGAAATAGGACTTGATTTATGTACAAAACAAAATCAGACGGTGAAAGTAATGTTTCAGTCTTGACTCTCATTAAATCTCATTTGAATTTGAATTCCTGTGTGGTAATATCTGGTTCCCACCCAAATGAATAGCTTCAAAATATCTAGCATTCCATGGACAGCTGTAGAAATGTGTTCTTTTGCATAAGTTCTGATAGCAAAGATCAATTTCAGTAACGTTTTTAACAGATATGAAAGAACGTGCTCGCTTAATACGTGCTTCATTGGTGTATCAAATTTGCATGCTTTTAAGGGTAAAATAATTAATCTCTGTCACTTTCTTTATTACTCATCCTGTACTTCTAGCCACTCCACGACTCTGCCTATAGCGTCGCTGATTTAAATACCCTTATTCCTTTGATAACTTACTCTCTAAAACTCAGGATATTCTACCAATATGCATAACACAGAACGGTTGCCCTCTTTCGAGTGTATCGGATCCTGTTTTGGGGAAATATCGCGGGCGAGGATATCAAAAGGGGAGGTGGATCACCCCAAGCACCCCCATCCGCCACTGAATTGGACCTTATACCCCTTCTATCTCAACAATGTTTAATTACTCCTTACAACGTCACTAAAATTCTAAATGTTGGTTGATGGCAACTCAGCCACCTAACTACCCTGAAAAATCCTGGACTTGGTCACTTCAACCACCCCTTCAAATGGAAAGCAATGGATCCCAAGTGTTGACAACGCGACAGTACATTTACAAGAATTAACCAAATAAAAGGGATCATTACTTTTTTTTGTTAGATTCCTTTGCGGTTCAATTCTCAATCTCTGTTACCTTTGTTTTCTCTGTTATGTAGATTCATGCAACCGAACCAATACGTGTCTCAACCCATTATTGCCTACTGTGGCAACCGGGGAATGCAACGGCGTAACGACACAGATATGCTCAGTGGGTAGGTAGGCTAAATTATAGACCTGATTTGATGATGTCACATTTTCAGTGGCATTTTTTAGCCATTGGTTCAATGCATTTAACCCATACCTACGTACTCAATGTGAACCGTACTGCGCAGGCACTCATTATTGTCGTTGCAATGAAGACGCAGTCATTGTGACGTCATGAAATTAGGCCTATTGATTGGATTATATGGGTGTCGCATTATACTGGGAAAGTCCCATAGTAAAAGTCATTGATCTCCATTAGATCAAAATGTAATGTCCATCTACTCTTAGATGGCAATCTCTAAGTGAAAGACAAGATTTTCACTTAACTACTCTAGTGTATAAGAGTTAAACATCCAAATTGCCTCCTCAACTTTGTGACTGTTTTCATTTTGTTTCTAGTACCCACTCAAACAATACTAGGTCTGTTTCACAAGGTAATCTAATTCCTTCTTTATCCAAATCCTACTCAGGAAAACGTCATAACCTCCCTACGACACTGAAACATCCATTGCCTCCCATACTCTTGCAAGTTTTAAGCGCCTCTACACGAACCTGATAGTTTAATATTATATGGTACATGTTTGTCTTGTTTTTGTCTTTTTACTGCCAATGTAGCAACCGTGATTAACCGTGTCTCATCTTACTGTTTATTTATCTTCTTAATTATATCTTTTAATGTATTTATTGCTTGTTTTTCTATTTTATACTATTGTATGTTTGTTATAACTGCTTGGCACCTTTGAAAAACAGTGTTCCACTGAAAAGGTCTCCCAGGATAAACAAGAAATAAATAAATAAATAAATAATAAATAAATAAATTGCTCTCCATTATACAATGAAGATCAATGGTAATATAACTTTGCACAGTGCAAAGGCTTTAGGGATACTTTTCCGAAGACACAGTTACCCATACGTATTTCAATAGATAACATATCAAGATGGCAGACAATAGCCACTAATGTGCCCCCTCCTACGTTATAATAACATACAAACACAAAGTGGAAAGCTTTTTGTTTGTCTTGTAAAAAAACACGAACTGTATCATTGGTTTATACGCATTTTACACATTATAGGTCATGGCTTTTAAGCTGAAAATGTATTACATGTACCTATACTTGCAACATTGTTAAATTTTAAACATGTGTTTGCCGATTTAAAGATGTCCCTTTGTAACGAACAAACTTCATTTTAGAAATTGCCAACTAAATCTCAGTGATCTTTCCTTCATTATTGGTCATATTCTATACCTCGTTTTAAATAGTCCGAGTGCGAAATGATCCACCGCTGAATGACGTATGTTCAAGTTCTCCCTGCAAAAACGGCGGAAAATGCATATCTCAACGAGAGGGCGTCCTGTGCTGTTACTGTAACCCAGCAACGCCTCCGGATTCCGGCCAGGCTTGTTATGGTACGTAGGCGTACACGTTGCTAATGGTTCACCAGCTATAATAGTAAGATACATGTAATTATGACATTTATTTTTTTTTATCACAAAAAATCTAAACAGTATTTTACCCTCATTAAAAATGACCCATTAGTTTAACATTTCTTTCATAGGAACTGATCAGAAAGACAATACAAAAGAGTGGTGACTCTCGGACTCGCTTGAAAATAAAAAAATGTGAATGGAAATTTCATTTTACATACAGGGTGAGTAAAAAACACCTGCAATAATGCAAAGAAGCCATTTTTTGAACTTTGAACATTTGTAACCTTGTAAGAATGGCATTCGTTAGTAACCATTGCGTGACAAAAAAGACATCCTCAAAACAGGACATTTTTTTGGCAAGACCTGCACTTGAATCACTAGACATGTGACGAGTAGTCCAAAGGGAATATCCTTGATATGTTCTACCAATGCCTTGAACTTGTTAGGCACAGGAGATATCGGACAGAAACGTAGAGGATTGTTAACCGCTTTGACACTTTCGTACGTGAATCTTTGATACTTAGACCCTGCGATAATAAATGTCTCGTCCAGAACACCCTGTGCTGCAGATGACGGTGCACCACCAACGATAGATAGTTGCAACGATGTGAGGACGAATAAAGATGTAGTGAGCGATATCATCTCAGACCTTGACGTCACAGCTACCGATAACGTTATGAACTCCTTGCCCATACATTGCGTAGAGACTAGTGGTGCATTACATCTTACAAGCAACGAGACCACTTTCAACTGCACAGCAACTGATACGGCTGGAGGAGAGACTACCTGTACATTCAACGTTGTCTTTGGTACGTTTTACAAGAACATTTTACAAAAATCACTGACAACCGCTTCACTTAATTAGTATCCATCAATTAAATTAATTACCATTGTACTTGATAATGAAAAGGAGCGGGACACTTTATCTTTTTTCTCTTTCCTTTTTTTATTCAACAATAACGAAAACAATAAAGATCAACAAGCACCTGTGATCGACAATTGTCCTTCGGATGTAAGGACCAACAACGCTAAGGCAATCTGGACACCAGACCCTACAGCTACCGACGATGATGGGACCAATCTTGAAGTTAACTGCATTCCAGCCGCTGGTAGTTCATTTCCAGTGGATGCAACTACAAATGTTGTTTGTAACGCGAGTGATGCTGCTGGAAATGAGGCCATCTGCACTTTTAATGTAACTGTAGGTAGGTGTATCAATTCACTTTTGTACTTGATGTAAGTTTTGTCGTTTTCTTCGACATCGCAATTTAATGGCAAACTTCCTTCTTTTATTGAACAATTATTATTTCAGATCAACAAGCACCTGTGATCGACAATTGTCCTTCGAATGTAAGGACCAACAACGCTATGGTAACCTGGACACCAGATCCTACAGCTACTGACGATGATGGTACCACTCCAGAAGTAATCTGCTTTCCAGCCGCTGGTAGTTCATTTCCAGTCGATGAGACAACAAATGTTGTTTGTAACGCGAGTGATGCTGCTGGAAATGAGGCCATCTGCACTTTTAATGTAACTGTAGGTAGGTGTATCAATTCACTATTGTACTTGATGTATGTTTTGTCGTTTTCTTCGACATCGCAATTTAATGGCAAACTTCCTTCTTTTATTGAACAATTATTATTTCAGACCAACAAGCACCTGTGATCGACAATTGTCCTTCGAATGTAAGGACCAACAACGCTATGGTAACCTGGACACCAGATACAACAGCTACTGACGATGATGGGACAACTCCTGAAGTAACCTGCATTCCAGCCGCTGGCAGTTCATTTCCAGTCGATGAGACAACAAATGTTGTTTGTAACGCGAGTGATGCTGCTGGAAATGAGGCCATCTGCACTTTCAATATTACTGTAGGTAGGTGTATCAATTCATTAATTTACTTTATGTATCTTTTGTCGTTTTCTTCGACATCGCAATTTAATGGCAAACTTCCTTCTTTTATTGAACAATTATTATTTCAGATCAACAAGCACCTGTGATCGACAATTGTCCTTCGAATGTAAGGACCAACAACGCTATGGTAACCTGGACACCAGAACCAACAGCTACTGACGATGATGGGACAACTCCTGAAGTAATCTGTATTCCAGCCGCTGGCAGTTCATTTCCAGTCGATGAGACAACAAATGTTGTTTGTAACGCGAGTGATGCTGCTGGAAATGAGGCCATCTGCACTTTTAATGTAACTGTAGGTAGGTGTATCAATTCACTATTGTACTTGATGTATGTTTTGTCGTTTTCTTCGACATCGCAATTTAAAGGGAATATACATCATTTGCTTTTGCTGTAATTTTCAGAAATGGATGGAATTGGGGGGTTGGAAATATAAAGCAAATATAGTTACACTGACTTTTTGGAGGTTTTGGGTTCAAAAATGCTATAAAAACCAAGGAAAACGATCATTTTCTTGTAGTCTGGTTCCCTGACTCCATATAAGAAGAAACAGAGCAGTTTACATACATTGGGGAATTGTAAGGTCAGGGAACCAGTCTAGCTGGCTCGTACCCGTTCATAGGTTTGTAATCGATTGCAAACAAGTGCAATGGTCAATTGGGGCCAGTATTTGAAAAAAAAAGCCAGTTGTTTCCAACGCTGATCGGCCGATCAGCGTTGGAAATTGATACAAAAATACCACTTTTCTTGAAAATGACAGTATACCAGGTGCCATAATTTCACAGGATGCTTTAGACTGTCATTTACCAACATCCTATTAAGGTATTTCGCAAAAACTTGGTAGTTTTATTTTTCGATGTTTGCAAATGATGTATATTCCCTTTAATGGCAAACTTCCTTCTTTTATTGAACAATTATTATTTCAGATCAACAAGCACCTGTGATCGACAATTGTCCTTCGAATGTAAGGACCAACAACGCTATGGTAACCTGGACACCAGATCCAACAGCTACTGACGATGATGGGACAACTCCTGAAGTAATCTGTATTCCAGCCGCTGGCAGTTCATTTCCAGTCGATGAGACAACAAATGTTGTTTGTAACGCGAGTGATGCTGCTGGAAATGAGGCCATCTGCACTTTTAATGTAACTGTAGGTAGGTGTATCAATTCACTATTGTACTTGGTGTATCTTTTGTCGTTTTCTTCGACATCGCAATTTAATGGCAAACTTCCTTCTTTTATTGAACAATTATTATTTCAGACCAACAAGCACCTGTGATCGACAATTGTCCTTCGAATGTAAGGACCAACAACGCTATGGTAACTTGGACACCAGATCCAACAGCTACTGACGATGATGGGACAACTCCTGAAGTAACCTGCATTCCAGCCGCTGGCAGTTCATTTCCAGTCGATGAGACAACAAATGTTGTTTGTAACGCGATTGATGCTGCTGGAAATGAGGCCATCTGCACTTTTAATGTAACTGTAGGTAGGTGTATCAATTCACTTTTGTACTTGATGTAACTTTTGTCGTTTTCTTCGACATCGCAATTTAATGGCAAACTTACTTCTTTTATTGAACAATTATTATTTCAGATCAACAAGCACCTGTGATCGACAATTGTCCTTCAAATGTAAGGACCAACAACGCTATGGTAACCTGGACACCAGATACAACAGCTACTGACGATGATGGGACAACTCCTGAAGTAACCTGCATTCCAGCCGCTGGCAGTTCATTTCCAGTCGATGAGACAACAAATGTTGTTTGTAACGCGAGTGATGCTGCTGGAAATGAGGCCATCTGCACTTTCAATATTACTGTAGGTAGGTGTATCAATTCATTAATTTACTTTATGTATCTTTTGTCGTTTTCTTATCATCGCAATTTAATGGCAAACTTCCTTCTTTTATTGAACAATTATTATTTCAGATCAACAAGCACCTGTGATCGACAATTGTCCTTCGAATGTAAGGACCAACAACGCTATGGTAACCTGGACACCAGAACCAACAGCTACTGACGATGATGGGACAACTCCTGAAGTAATCTGTATTCCAGCCGCTGGCAGTTCATTTCCAGTCGATGAGACAACAAATGTTGTTTGTAACGCGAGTGATGCTGCTGGAAATGAGGCCATCTGCACTTTTAATGTAACTGTAGGTAGGTGTATCAATTCACTATTGTACTTGATGTATCTTTTGTCGTTTTCTTCGACATCGCAATTTAATGGCAAACTTCCTTCTTTTATTGAACAATTATTATTTCAGATCAACAAGCACCTGTGATCGACAATTGTCCTTCGAATGTAAGGACCAACAACGCTATGGTAACCTGGACACCAGATCCAACAGCTACTGACGATGATGGGACAACTCCTGAAGTAATCTGTATTCCAGCCGCTGGCAGTTCATTTCCAGTCGATGAGACAACAAATGTTGTTTGTAACGCGAGTGATGCTGCTGGAAATGAGGCCATCTGCACTTTTAATGTAACTGTAGGTAGGTGTATCAATTCACTATTGTACTTGGTGTATCTTTTGTCGTTTTCTTCGACATCGCAATTTAATGGCAAACTTCCTTCTTTTATTGAACAATTATTATTTCAGACCAACAAGCACCTGTGATCGACAATTGTCCTTCGAATGTAAGGACCAACAACGCTATGGTAACTTGGACACCAGATCCAACAGCTACTGACGATGATGGGACAACTCCTGAAGTAACCTGCATTCCAGCCGCTGGCAGTTCATTTCCAGTCGATGAGACAACAAATGTTGTTTGTAACGCGATTGATGCTGCTGGAAATGAGGCCATCTGCACTTTTAATGTAACTGTAGGTAGGTGTATCAATTCACTTTTGTACTTGATGTAACTTTTGTCGTTTTCTTCGACATCGCAAT